>NC_136434.1:163639670-164839670 GCF_052849685.1 Lactuca virosa | reverse complement strand
TCTAAGCAAGGATCTCCATTTTGAGGTAGTATTTCGCCCCTTCCTTCTGTTTTTGTGTAAAATCCTTGAATCTAGGGTTTTCTTTACCCTTTCTTGTATAGTATATGATGCATATGAGGTCCCAATGTGGAGGGAGTCTTAGATCTGGACCTTCAGAGGTCCAGAGAGTCCCAATCATTCGGCTTTATGCCGTTCCTTTGGAGATATGAGCCTAGATTGCTATTTTAGAAGCTATTTCACCAAAAGAAGCCTTATGTGTGTTGCATGAGTGTAAAGATTGGACCTTTACGTGATTATTGAGCATTGGGAAGTCAGATATATAGGTTAGAGAAACAGATCTGACCTCAGAAGGTCTTTTGAGTGATGCCATGGAGGAAACTCACCGAGTCCATAAGGGGACTCGACGATTCGAGTCGGGTTACCCCGCGATTCGTGACTCGTGGTAACTCGTCGAGTGAAGGGTTGACTCGACGAGCCGAGAGAGGCCATAGGAGGATTCAGGGGACACGCTTGGACTCGCCGAGCCACCCATGTGCAGTCGACGAGTCTGGTCAAAGTTTGACCGTTGACTAGAGTTGACTTCAGTTGACCTTGGGGTTTTGGTCAAGCTGATTCAAGAGAGGTCAGAGAGGGGTAGAATGGTCTTCTACCCATTATTAGTGATGAGATCATGAGAGGATTTTTATTAGAGATGTTATCATTTTGATAGGAGGAGGCTAGGTCGGGTTATCGAGCACGAGAGGGAATCCGACATCATGCGAGGTGAGTATTCTCATTGTACTTTACCTTGAGTGGTAAATAGAGTTATGTGACAAAGTATCTTGTATGCTATGTATGTGATGTGTTGCACTGCATTATTTCTATGTGATTTATGCTGTGTGTATTCCAGAGTTTACAGAGTTAGGACCGGAAGGTCCACAGAGTTAGGACCAGAGGGTCCACAGAGTTAGGACCAGAGGGTCCACAGAGTTAGGGCCAGTGGGCCCACAGAGTTATAGCCTCGAGTGGCTAATATGTGTTATATGTGGTATTTTGGGGAACTCACTAAGCTTTGTGCTTACCGTGTTATGTGTTATGTGTTTCAGGTTTTCTCAGGATCGCGGGACGGCACCGGCTTGATTGTACACACCAGAGAAAGAGTTATATCTTGAGGATCCTGGATTATTAATGGAGTTGTGCTTGTAATTTGAATAAACGAGATTTTTATACAATGTGTTATGAAAAGTATGCGATTTTAAAAATGAAAAATCTGTTTGAAAAGTTTCGGTGTTACAAAGGAAGTGTTATTTCGAATGTCAACACTAAAGAAGTGTTACTGAAATCCAAAAGGAAAGGTGGCATGTTCACTTTGGACATCAATCTGATAGTAGGGAAACCTGCTATATCTCTTCTTTCGAAAGTAACATCAGACTTAAGTTGGCTTTGGCATCGAAGACTTTCTCATCTCAATTTTCGAAATATCAATAAACTTGTGGTACAGGATCTGGTAAGAGGTTTACCTGTACTTAAATTTGACAATGATTCTTTATGTGCAGCTTGTGAAGTTGGAAAGCAACATAAACAAGGTCATCTAATTACGATAGATTCGAAAATTGTCGCACCTTTGGAGCTCTTACATATTGATTTGTGTGGTCCTTCGACAGTTTCAACTCTCAACAAGAAAAGGTACATTTTAGTTATTGTTGATGACTTTTCCAGATTTACATGGGTTTATTTTCTCAGGCTTAAATCCGAAGTTGCACAAATCATGATTGACTTTATCAAAAAGATGGAAACAACATTGAAAAAGATTGTTCGAAAAATTAAGAGTGATCATGGAACTGAATTTAAGAACACAGTCCTTGATTCATTTTTGGTGGACAAAGGGATTTCACATAACTTTTCATCTCCATACACACCACAACAAAATGGTGTTGTTGAACGAAGAAATAGGTCTCTATGCGAAGCAGCAAGGACTATGTTGGCATATGCGAATCTTCCACAATACCTTTGGGCTGAAGCCGTATCCACCGCATGTTTTACTCAAAACAGATCTTTCATTCATCGTCGTTTTAACATTACTCCATATGAAATCTCAACAATCGAAAACCTAACGTCAAATTTTTCCATCTTTTCGGATGCAGGTGCTTCATTATGAATCTCAAGGATAATCTTACGAAATTTCAAGCTAAAGCAGATGAAGGGATTTTCTTGGGATATTCGCATAATTCAGTCGCATATCGTGTGTTGAACAAAAGAACACAAAAAGTTGAAGAAACTTTTAATCTTACATTTGATGATTACTACGTTAAACAAACTACATCGCAGTTTGAAAATCATCCTATTCTGAAAAACATACAAGATGAATCTGAATCCTCACAAACCTTATATATTGATTATGATTTAATTTTTGGAATTTCAGATCATGCTGTTGATGCTGAAATAAATGCAAATGATAATCATCTCTCTGAACTAACGAAGCTTACTGATGATTCAACATCAACTTTCTCCAGAGAAAGGCGAAAGTATGCAAAACAATCCAGTGGAGGGGAGCACTTGGATTCGAATACTCTAGTTGAGTGAGAGCATTCTTTCGAGGGGGAGAATGAAATATTGAATGCTGATGTTGAGGGGGAGCATGATGTTGAGAGGGAGCATAATGTTGATGGGGAGCATTTAGAAAACATTGAGAATAATAATGATTTTGATGATGTTTGTTCGATTGCCGGTTCAGAGAATGATGATATATACGAAGATGCACCTTTGGAATTTGATCCAACATATCCGCCAATGGAAAAGTGGACAAGAGATCATCCGAAGGATCAAGTAATTGGGAATCCACAAGAGGGTGTTTTAACAAGAGCTCAAATTCGTGCAAAGAATGAGGTATTGAATACTCATCAAGAATTTTGCATGTTCAATGTTTTCATCTCTAAAATTGAACCAAAAACAGTTAAGGTTGCAATGGAACACTCAGATTGGGTTGTTGCGATGCAATCTGAATTGTCTGAATTTGAACGAAACAAGGTTTGGAGATTAATTCCTAAACCTGAAAATGTTTCGATTGTCGGGTTAAAATGGATTTTTAAAAACAAAACCGACAAAGATGGAAATATTGTTCGAAACAAAGCCAGACTTGTTGTTCAAGGATATTCACAACAAGAAGGAATCGACTATGAAGAAACTTTTGCCCCTGTCGCAAGACTCGAGGCGGTTCATATATTTCTGGCTTATGCAGCTCACAAAGACTTTGATGTTTATCAAATGGACGTGAAGTGTGCATTTTTAAATGGAGAGCTTGAAGAAACAGTTTACGTGGAACAACCCCCAGGTTTTATTAACGAGGAATATCCAGATCATGTTTATATTTTAGATAAGGCAGTTTATGGTTTGAAACAAGTGATGGGTTTTTGAGAATTCTAACACTCCTATGGTGTACGTGCAACCCTAGAAACCTTGGATCTATGTTTGACTATGATACATGCAAATAATTATTTTTTCAAGGTTCTTATCCTATCTAGCATGGCATGGGGAACTTATATCAAATAAAGCTAGTAGAATTACTTACCTTGTAGTTGTAGTTGATTGCTTGGAGTTTTAGAGCCTAGCACCAATAGTGTGGATGCCTCAAATGGAAATCACAAATCACCACAAACTTGGAACTTTGAGAGAATAGTAATCACCTTCTTGAAATCGGCCCTCTTACTTTACTCACCACAACTCGTGTGATTTCAAGAACCAAAGCCTCCTTTATATAGTGTGGTGGATTAGGGTTACATTCATGTAAACCCTAATACCCATGTCTTTTCATTTCCATGAGATCCATGGGTTAAAGCTCCATGGAGTATCCATGGACTTTCCATGCAAGCCTAGCCCATTCCAAATAAGCATTAGCCCACACTATATAAATACAAGAGCCCATATTTAGATAGTCATACTTTTGATCTCTAAATTAATTCTAGATTAATTATAGATCAATACTAATTAAATAATATGATTTTATATTAATATATTAGGACTTATAATATATTAATAAATCATAACTTATACTATTATCAAACGATTATCCATAAATTGTTCGGGTGAAGTGCAACCCAAATGGACCATGCCGGGTCGGGTCAAGTACATACCAAATATAGTTATGGACTTAGACAATATATCCAACAGTCTCCCACTTGGATAAGTCTAATAACTATAGTTGCAAGTATGACTTCAGGAACCGATCAGCAATCGTAGCTCTTTAAACTATGTTGAACTATGAAGCGCCATTTTAGATAAGTGATCATATAATCCTCTGTTCTAGATATCAGCCGGACAAATACATGGAACATGGTCTTGCTTATTGTCCAACATTTGTTTCCCGATTTCCGATTTGTTTGACATAGAACTTAACTGAACACATCAATTTAGTTCTGACCGGGCCCGGTACATAGGTCAAAACAAAATCATCGAGGGGCCCAGATATCGCTTCTAATCCTAGAAGGAACAGATAAACTTCGACTCATATGTTTGCTCTACTACTTTTTGAATTACACAGAAAAGCACGGTTTATAACATCGAGTTACCAATGCGTTTTCGTGCAATCAATGCATAACCAACTCATAGGCAACAAATCATATCTCTAGGTTTGAAGACTTATATGATATTACCATCTCACGATCACTCGAGATAAATTCCATGAAGTGATACAAGTGAGCATGGGTTGAATCCAATACTCAGAACTTATGAGCACTCATGAGTGTTGTAGCCCCGCTTTGTCTAACATCTTAGACCTCTACAAGCCAACCCATGACAGTCTTGATTCATATCTACTTCCAACATATGAGCGACTGTGGAGAGTTTGAATAATATGATATAAACCATAACATAATTATTCTGGAAGTCAAAACATACAAAAAGAAATAATAGTAAACGATTGACAAGAGATAGCAACACTTTACTCATAAATAACAGCTTTTATTTATCATCAAATGTCAATTACATTTTACAAATTTCAAGATTATCTAACTACTAAAACTAATATCATCCTTCAGCCCTATGCTCCGAGCATGCTGGAGATGCTTAGCCCGAGTCAGTCCCTTCGTGAGGGGATCTGCTGGGTTCTCATCCGATGATACCCTCTTTGCCACGAGGATTCCTTCTTCTATTCGATGTCTAATGAAGTGATATTTTCTGTCAATGTGTCTGGATCTCCCATGATCTCTTGGTTCCTTGGCTAAGGCAACCGCACTATTGCTGTCACAGAAAATCTCCATTGGCTCCTTTATAGCTGGTACAAATCCAAGGTCTCCGATGAAGTTCTTTAGACATATAGTCTCCTTTGCTGCCTTGCTTGCTGCTATATACTCTGATTCACAAGTGGAATCAGCCACTGTCTCCTGCTTGGAACTTTTCCAAGTAATTACCCCTCCGTTTAGAGTAAAGACCCAGCCCGACTGAGAGCGGAAATTATCCCTGTTAGTCTGAAAGCTAGCATCACTATACCCTACAACTCTCAAGTCCTCACTGCCACCGAGGGTAAGGACCCAGTCCTTAGTCCTCCGTAGGTACTTGAGGATATTCTTTACCGCAGTCCAGTGTGCCTTGCCAGGGTTCCCCTGATACATACTAACCATGCTCAAAGCAAAGGCTACATCAGGTCGAGTACACGTCATAGCATACATGATCGATCCTACAGCTGAAGCATAAGGTATTCGACTCATTTCTGCTATCTCAGCCTCAGTACTAGGGCTTTGTGTCTTACTCAATCTGGCGTTCCTCTGGATGGGTAACTCTCCATTCTTGGAGTTTTGCATGTTGAACCTTTTCAACACTTTGTCCACATAGGTGCTTTGACTAAGTCCAATTAGTCTTTTACTCATGTTTCTCAAAATCCTTATCCCTAGGATATAGGCAGCTTCTCCAAGGTCCTTCATAGCGAAACACTTCCCAAGCCAGGACTTTACTTCCTGCAAGGTTGGGATGTCATTTCCTATGAGTAGTATGTCATCCACATACAGTACCAAAAAGCTGACTATACTCCCACTAGCCTTGATATAGACACAAGATTCATCTTCACTCCTTGAAAAGCCAAATTCTTTGATTTTCTCATCAAAGCAAAGATTCCATCTGCGAGATGCCTGTTTTAATCCATAAATGGATTTCTCAAGCTTACACACTCTACTGGGGTACTCTGTACTGACAAAACCCTCTGGATGAACCATGTAAACATCTTCAGCCAACTTTCCATTAAGGAAAGCGGTTTTGACATCCATTTGCCATATTTCATAATTATGAAATGCAGCAATGGCTAACAAAACCCTAATATACTTAATCTTGGCCACTGGTGAAAAGGTCTCATCATAATCAACTCCCGGAGTTTGAGAATAACCCTTTGCAACCAGTCGTGCCTTATAAGTGTGTACATTATCATCCATGTCGGTCTTCTTCTTGAAGATCCATTTTCACCCAACTATCTTACGATCAGGTACATTGTCAACCAAGTTCCAAACTTGATTGTCATACATGGATTGTATCTCGCTATCCATAGCCTCTTTCCCTTTAGCAGCCTCAGGGCCTGCCATGGCTTCCGTGTAGCTATTAGGCTCATCCAGATTTACCAGTGTGTTATCACTGATAAGTGTCTCACCTTCTGCAGTAATATGAAAACCATAAGAATGCTCAGGTGCATTCCTAACTCTGGTGGAACGCCTGAGAGGTATAGATTCTTCAGTCGGCTCAACAGGAGTTTTCTCCTCAGGTTGAGGGCTAGGGTTTGAGGTTCCTTCACCACTTGACTCTTGAATTTCCTCAAGGTCAATTTGCCTCCCACTGTCTCCTTGGCTCATGAATTCTCTCTCTCGAAAGAATCCTCTTCTTGCTACAAAGACCACATTATCACTGGGTCTGTAGAAGATGTAACCAAAGGATTTCTGTGGGTAGCTGTCACACCCCGATCCTTGTCGGAATCGATCAAGGCGTGATATATTGTTCAAAGTCTCATGACAACTAGGTTATAATGTGATTAGATTCAATTAAGTACTAAGTATGCAAACAAGATCCACAACATACAAGTACAAATACAAATGCAAACCACATTTATTACATCAAATTTAAATTGTCTTGTGGATTTCTAAGGCACAACCTATTTTTCATCATTCTTCATTCTTCAAATCTGCATCATGGGTAAAAACAGGTCAACTATGAGAGTTGGTGAGTAATCAAATTTTAGTAGAGAAAATTGTGAAGTTGAAACATTTATAATTTGAAATCTGTTTTCTTTTGAAGTCGCCAAACAATTGTATTTGAGATAACGGTTTATAAATCGAAAATTGATTAACAATTGATAACAACAACAATAAGTCCTCACCCTATATATATACATATGTATATATATAAATATATATAGGATGGAGGATCTAATCATCATACACACTCAACCACGTGTGATCAATCACCTTAGCGTCCCAAGGCGGGGTGGTCAACCCAATAGCGCTATTATTGTCCATAACGTACCTCAAGAATACGGGCATAGTCATGGAGATTAGACTAAAAATGGTAATGCACTACAAGTACATGTAGCGTAAACAAACAATAGTTATACAATTAATGACTCACGTATAAATGTCCCAACAATGTCTCAATTGTGATAAAACAATAAAATGAAGTTGGAACATATTAGAACCACATGATACACCCCAAAAGTATTGAAAATTATAAAATATGGGGTAGATTACTCACTTTAGTCCCAAAACGAAATGCGTGTGTCGTACGATAGACGGTTCGGGTCAAAATGGCGTAGAACCTAATATAATTAATAGTTTTGGTTTAGGAACTGCTAAACGAGAATAGAGTACTAATACAAATAATTAGACACATATTCTTATATTAGATGAATTAACAATAATTCATTTTGATTATAATATTAAGGTATTCATTTGTTAAATGAATTTTAAATTGAATTAATTACTTTGCATAATTAATTTATATTTTCAATTTAGGCCAGATTTTAATAATTTCTTATTAAAATAATAACTTGCCCAGTTATAATTATTTACAGATTTTAACAAATATTTATATGAAATAATCATTAAAATGCATTTTTACATGCTTAAATACTTAGGAAAATGGTTTTAAATAGTACACAGTATTGAAAAATTATGAAATTATTAGGAAATCATTATTCCATACAATATTAATTACTGTAAAATTTTTATATTTTTCTGAACTTTTTTAGTATTTATTTAATACTTTAATGATTAAACAACAACAAAATTTGGGAAAAATAATAAATGATTCCCAAAAATTCTGTAAAATTAACCATAGTTTTATAACATGATATAGAGCCCAGTGTATAAGTTTCGGATATTTGTAACTATGGGAAGTATTTTTTATATATTTCATTATTAATTAATCAATAAAATCATAAATAATAGTAAACAGTAATATAAATGCATGAAACTTCATAAATTATGTTTAATCACTATATTGGTCATCCCAAAATTTTCTCAGAATTTATAGAATGCAAAAAGTATTTTATGTGAATTATTGCCCTACTTTATTGCAATAATTATAGTAATTCAATAAAAATAAGTTATTTTCTGAAAATTTCCAGAACTTCTTATTTTCTTGATGGGATTCTGAGAAAAATCAGGTTTATGCATAAAATGAGTTTTAGATATTTTGGTGGATTTAATTTGTTTCTTGTATGAATATGAAACTTTTAACAACATACCTTGATGAATGCTTCAAGAGGGATGAAGATTTGAGTATAATAGATTGTTCTTGGCTGGAATATGAGTATTTCTTAGATGAATTTCGAGATTGAGAGTGAGAGAAAGAATAGAGAAGGTTTAAGTGGTGAAGAGAATAATGTGTTGGGAGAAAAAGGAAAGGAAAGTGGATGGGAGGTGTGAGTGGGAGACCATGGGAATAATCTTTTTGCTTTTGGTGGTCTTCATAATTTCCCACAAACACAAGCATCTTTTACATAATTAATATAAGAGTTTTATAAAATTTAATGTAAAGTTTATAAAAATAGAGTTTTATAAAATTTAATGTAAAGTTTATAAAAATGGAGTTTTATAAAAGATGAGTTATTATTTGATTATAACAATCTACTTTGATTTGAAGTTTAATTATAGCATTCAAGTTTGATTATTTTAAATTTAATTAGAGCATTATACTTTGATTTGATTTTAATATGGTATCATAATTTAATTTGATTATAGTTATAACGTTGTACTATACTATGTTGCTATTAACGTCAATTTATATCGTAGTGTATGAGCTTCGATCCTATTAGCGTCAAGTAATCTTGAGTAGGGTTTGAATGAGATTGCGAGAGGTTTCGTTTGTGATCTTTTTGAGTGTCCGGCTTCGCAACGCAAGGTCCATAGACCCCGTTAAGCCATGATTTAGTGTCCTACACAATCCCGATGATTGGGCAATAGTGTTTTATCGCTTTGGTTCGTTGTTTAGCACTGTTAAGGCTAAGGAATATCAAACACATGAACTTTCCAAATGATGTTTTCTCATTAAAATAGCGAATTGTACAGTGATTACATAACGTAAACCCTAACATACAAGGGTTAATGGAGTTGACCGGTTTAACTTGTTGACTTTGTTTGACTTTGACTTGACCGAAATTTGATGGTTGTCACATCATCCCCCCGTTAGAGGGAATTTCGTCCCGAAATTTGCATTTTGACTGGGACTTCAAGAGTTTGGAAAAATATGTGGAAAACGTTTCGTAGTACAAGAAATTGATTATGGTGAGGAACAACCCTCCTGATGTCACATGACGACCTTGGAAATTTCTTATTGTAACTTGAACTAAGTCAATTTAAAAGAAGTTTATTGTTTTGGGATGATAGAGTATTCTATGTGTGCTTTTATACTCCCTGTTTTATCCTTGGTATTACCACTATGAATATTTTATAACGTAGTTAGCGAGTTCCATCATTACGAATGTTTCAACAAATTTTGACGAAATTTGCATTATAAGTCCTACAAGTTCTTTTATAGCCGATTGACGTAAACTAGTCGTATATCATTAAGATTGCAAGGGCATTTTGGATGGGTGACCCCGCCTTAAGCCCACAACCAAAAAAGGAACAGGGAATGAGGCGGAATCACACATTCTAAGTCCATAGAATCTTAATGATATATGACCATAATGTTTACACTAGCCCTCATAGATTCCAGGGGAGTAGTATTATTGGGCTAGAAGTAGGAATTGTAGTTCAAAATAAAATAGTTATAAGCCTGCTATTCTCAAACTTGGGCTTTGGCCCCTCCCGATTCCTAATCAGAATAGTCCAATACTCCCAATTCTCCAAGCGACCAAGCGGTATCAAGAAATCAAAATCGATTCATCCCCCATTTTCCCAATTCGCTGCCTATCTCGCCTGCTGTTCGTTTGTCGCTGTCTCGCCAAGTCAGTCGCATGGTCTCACTCTCGCCAATCGCCATCGCCAAGTGCCCAAGTCCCCATTCACACTTCACAGAAATCAGGTATGTAATCCTGAGACCCAAATCCTGTTCAGATGTTCTTTCTTTTCTGATTGTAAGATTGTTGATTGTTGGTGTTGGCGTATTGCACTGCTGCTGCTGTTTTCTGTCAATCTGTTGCCTATTTATGCGTTACTACTGTCTTACTGAGTTTCCTTTTAATTTGGCTGTCATTTGCGATTTGGCGATTTGCCAATTTGATTTATAAGTTATGAACTTATAGATTTGGTTATTGATTTGGTTATGCTTAACAGCTTGTCAGCTTCAAACAAAACTGAAAAGTGACAACAAAGATTGATTTGGTTATTGTTAAATGAGTTATTGGTTATTGTTCTAATTTTGAATTTGATTTTGTTTTGATTGGATCAATTGTTCCTTCATTTTGATTTTTTTCTAGATATAATCATGGGAAAGATGAAAACATTGAAAGAGAAATTATTGTCTGCTTACTAATATATCATTCATAATATGTTTTTAAAGACATTAAAGGCTGTCGGGCTGAGTTGTAATTCTTTTTCTAGGTGTTTTTGGTGTTTATTTGTTGAAAACAATCTGTTTTTTTTTATGTTAATTTCAGTTTATAATATTTTCTCCCCCCCCCCCAAGTTAATTGTTCAAGCTCCGCCACTGATAGATTTACTAGTAAAAACCCTGAGTTTTTTTTTTTTTTTTTACATAGATGATAAGTCTTATTTGGGTTTTGCCGTGTTCTCAAGATTCATGGTTTATATACTTGAATCGATGCTAGTTTTAGTAATAAAAAGAAATTTAGAATTTAAACGTCGAGGTTAGAAGCTTGTACTGATATTTAAGGGGTTAAAAAATAAAGTTTTATTAGTTACCTATAGCGACACACAAGTCATAATTTGCATGTGTGAAGACTTGGAGTACTTTCTAATTGGTTTGTGTGTGAAGACTTGGAGTACTTTCTAACTGGTTCATGTGTGAAGACTTGGAGTACTTTCTAATGAAAAGTGTGCTACTGGGGAAATTTGAAACTGGTACGTAGCTTCAAAGTCAAGAATATGCAGTAGGCATGTGATGTATTAAATGCATGAGGCACATAAGTCATAATTTGCGGCAACATATACGTATATGTGTGTGAATTGAAGAAGAAGGTTACAGCTCAAAGACCATATATATTCATTTCCTCTTTATTTTTTATTAATTACTTCTCCCACTTCACTTATATAAATCATCACATTCTTACCGCAACTTTTAACTTCTCCCTCACAAATGGATCCACCTGCAGATCATCAAAACCCCATATATGACCTCGATTGGTTTCCGTACTTTGATCATCAAGATCTTTTCAGGTATATATAAACGTCACTCATTATCCCATCTTTCGCACAAAAAAGTGATTTTGTCTATATTGATCAAAACATGGTTTGGATTTGTAGTGATCAAAAAGAGTCTTCCATCGTGTTGGATTTGATTATCTTGAGTTTTTGGATTTTTGCAGTGGTGACAGGCTCGACCATCATGATTACGAGTTGTCGGAAAAATTGCATGAAGTGCTCGATCAGAACGTTTCCACAGTACTTAACAAAGATCAAAACATCATTTCTAGAAATGAGTTTCACGATTTGGATCCCCTTGAAGATATAAGCTTATGGGATTGTTGGGAGGATGGTAATTTACCATTGGTTAGTTTCAGTGAAGACTGTAAATCCGGTGGTGAGGCTACATGTAGTTCTAGTGCTACCACCACTGATCACGGTGGCCGGAAGGTGGCAAAGAGATTGAGACCATTGGAGTTTGAAGAGATAGCGAAGTACTTTGAGATGCCGATAATCATGGCAGCAAAGGAACTAGGGATAGGGTTAACATTGTTGAAGAAAAGATGCAGAGAGCTAAACATAAACAGATGGCCTCATAGAAAACTTAAGAGCCTTCAATCCCTCATTCAAAATGCCAAGGTAAACTACGATAATAACCTTCTATACATTACTCATGCATGTATGCATGCACTTGGTAACCAAAGTAGTTTTGGTATTTTCTAAAATTTTAATTATTAGTTTCTTTATAACATAAACATAGGCCCTAGGCATATGCCACATCGAATCAATTGTTTTACTACGATTTCTGATTTATATTTACATAAACTTAACTCATTGTAAATTTTGTGAACTCACACGAAAAATATATTGCATCTACCTAAAAAAACTAGGAGTTGGGATTAAAGGAGGAGGTAGAGACGTTAGCAGGGCACAAGAAGATGATGGAGAAATTGCCAGGTATGGAATTGACAGAAAGAACAAAGAAGCTTAGGCAAGCTTGCTTCAAAGCTATTTATAAGAAGAGAGGACTTAACAATCCTTAGTCCTTACCTTTTCTTTTAGCCATTTTGTTATAATTAGTGGATTTTAATCTACATTGTATGTGTTTTTCTCTTGATAGATTGATACCCTTTTTAGTTTCATTGTGTTTGTCTATTGATTTTTAATGCATAAAATTTTGTATAATTTGGGTATTATAGTTTGTATTATGTATTTAGCTATATTCTAGATTGCCGACACGACTACGCTGACGACTCTATACCAGAGGTCTATATAAATAGACTTATGAATTTAGTAGGAATAACTTGATTATAATCTTGTGATTTGTTCCATGTCTGATCCACTCCTAAGATTCACTCGACATGCCCCCAGTTATGTGTAATTAAAATTTTATTAGACTGTTGATCCTAATGAGTCTACCCTAAGTCCACAACCAAACAAGGAACATGTCAACTATGAGAAACACGCATATGGACTTGTGAGTTATTTGTAAATTGATTATGGAAATAAAGTTTTTTTTTAGACATTGTTGGGTAAAATAATTGTAAAACACTTGTTGGGCCATTGTTAGGAGTGTTGGGCACCTTTTGGCTTTCCATGGTTACTAAATGTGAAACATGTAGCACTTGCATGGGGCCCCACAAAACTAAGTTTTCACATTTCTTTCCCACTTCTAGGCCCATTAGGGAACTTAATAGTCCAATGAGTTGGCCATTTTGGAGTGTATCCTTTCGGATACGTTTGATAAGGTCGGGTATTTTGATGGCTCAAAAGTAATGTGAATGACGCGCTTTGGCCTATAGGTTTGGGAACTCTCGCCTTTGGTCCCCAGATAAGCAAACTGGTCCCTCGGTTGATTGGGATGTATACGAATGCTTACCTAGTCAGGACTTTCGGGCTACCGGCACCTCCCCCTTCCAGTTACTACGCGTCCATTACTATGATCCTACCCAACTAGAGTGGATGACTTTGAATTTCCTATGAGCTCTAAGGAATACATATATGTATATACATTTTGTTAAACAACTTGAGTATGTGTGTGATTTTCAGAGAAAGTGGAGAATATTCACAAGTGTATGCACACATATAAGTGTCAGGAGTAATACGTATGCACATAAGGGAGCAATTAACACACAAAGGTATTCCTAGGATTTTCTAAGTGCGAATTGCATACAGTTGTGTGTGCATTTTATAAACTAGCATACGAGAGGACCCTAGAGGCTATAGACTAGGTCAAGGCAATTAACCTAATTCCCTATAGTCAAGGGCTCTGATACCAATCTGTCACACCCCGATCCTTGTCGGAATCGATCAAGGCGTGATATATTGTTCAAAGTCTCATGACAACTAGGTTATAATGTGATTAGATTCAATTAAGTACTAAGTATGCAAACAAGATCCACAACATACAAGTACAAATACAAATGCAAACCACATTTATTACATCAAATTTAAATTGTCTTGTGGATTTCTAAGGCACAACCTATTTTTCATCATTCTTCATTCTTCAAATCTGCATCATGGGTAAAAACAGGTCAACTACGAGAGTTGGTGAGTAATCAAATTTTAGTAGAGAAAATTGTGAAGTTGAAACATTTATAATTTGAAATCTGTTTTCTTTTGAAGTCGCCAAACAATTGTATTTGAGATAAGGGTTTATAAATCGAAAATTGATTAACAATTGATAACAACAACAATAAGTCCTCACCCTATATATATACATATGTATATATATAAATATATATAGGATGGAGCATCTAATCATCATACACACTCAACCACGTGTGATCAATCACCTTAGCGTCCCAAGGCGGGGTGGTCAACCCAATAGCGCTATTATTGTCCATAACGTACCTCAAGAATACGGGCATAGTCATGGAGATTAGACTAAAAATGGTAATGCACTACAAGTACATGTAGCGTAAACAAACAATAGTTATACAATTAATGACTCACGTATAAATGTCCCAACAATGTCTCAATTGTGATAAAACAATAAAATGAAGTTGGAACATATTAGAACCACATGATACACCCCAAAAGTATTAAAAATTATAAAATATGGGGTAGATTACTCACTTTAGTCCCAAAACGAAATGCGTGTGTCGTACGATAGACGGTTCGGGTCAAAATGGCGTAGAACCTAATATAATTAATAGTTTTGGTTTAGGAACTGCTAAACGAGAATAGAGTACTAATACAAATAATTAGACACATATTCTTATATTAGATGAATTAACAATAATTCATTATGATTATAATATTAAGGTATTCATTTGTTAAATGAATTTTAAATTGAATTAATTACTTTGCATAATTAATTTATATTTTCAATTTAGGCCAGATTTTAATAATTTCTTATTAAAATAATAACTTGCCCAGTTATAATTATTTACAGATTTTAACAATTATTTATATGAAATAATCATTAAAATGCATTTTTACATGCTTAAATACTTAGGAAAATGGTTTTAAATAGTACACAATATTGAAAAATTATGAAATTATTAGGAAATCATTATTCCATATAATATTAATTACTGTAAAGTTTTTATATTTTTCTGAACTTTTTTAGTATTTATTTAATACTTTAATGATTAAACAACAACAAAATTTGGGAAAAATTATAAATGATTCCCAAAAATTCTGTAAATTAACCATAGTTTTATAACATGATATAGAGCCCAGTGTATAAGTTTCGGATATTTGTGACTATGGGAAGTATTTTTTATATATTTCATTATTAATTAATCAATAAAATCATAAATAATAGTAAACAGTAATATAAATGCATGAAACTTCATAAATTATGTTTAATCAATATATTGGTCATCCCAAAATTTTCTCAGAATTTATAGCATGCAAAAAGTATTTTATGTGAATTATTGCCCTACTTTATTGCAATAATTATAGTAATTCAATAAAAATAAGTTATTTTCTGAAAATTTCCAGAACTTCTTATTTTCTTGATGGGATTCTGAGAAAAATCAGGTTTATGCATAAAATGAGTTTTAGATATTTTGGTGGATTTAATTTGTTTCTTGTATGAATATGAAACTTTTAACAACATACCTTGATGAATGCTTCAAGAGGGATGAAGATTTGAGTATAATAGATTGTTCTTGGCTGGAATATGAGTATTTCTTAGATGAATTTCGAGATTGAGAGTGAGAGAAAGAATAGAGAAGGTTTAAGTGGTGAAGAGAATAATGTGTTGGGAGAAAAAGGAAAGGAAAGTGGATGGGAGGTGTGAGTGGGAGACCATGGGAATAATCTTTTTGCTTTTGGTGGTCTTCATAATTTCCCACTAAAACAAGCATCTTTTACATAATTAATATAAGAGTTTTATAAAATTTAATGTAAAGTTTATAAAAATAGAGTTTTATAAAATTTAATGTAAAGTTTATAAAAATGGAGTTTTATAAAAGATGAGTTATTATTTGATTATAACAATCTACTTTGATTTGAAGTTTAATTATAGCATTCAAGTTTGATTATTTTAAATTTAATTAGAGCATTATACTTTGATTTGATTTTAATATGGTATCATAATTTAATTTGATTATAGTTATAACGTTGTACTATACTATGTTGCTATTAACGTCAATTTATATCGTAGTGTATGAGTTTCGATCCTATTAGCGTCAAGTAATCTTGAGTAGGGTTTGAATGAGATTGCGAGAGGTTTCGTTTGTGATCTTTTTGAGTGTCCGGCTTCGCAACGCAAGGTCCATAGACCCCGTTAAGCCATGATTTAGTGTCCTACACAATCCCGATGATTGGGCAATAGTGTTTTATCGCTTTGGTTCGTTGTTTAGCACTGTTAAGGCTAAGGAATATCAAACACATGAACTTTCCAAATGATGTTTTCTCATTAAAATAGCGAATTGTACAGTGATTACATAACGTAAACCCTAACATACAAGGGTTAATGGAGTTGACCGGTTTAACTTGTTGACTTTGTTTGACTTTGACTTGACCGAAATTTGATGGTTGTCACAGTAGCCGATGAAAATACACCTTTCGCTTCGGGGTTCGAGCTTATCGTGAGTCTCGCGTCTCACGAAAGCCTCGCAACGCCAAATCTTGATGTGGTCTAGATTGGGAACTTTTCCAGTCCACACCTCGTGAGGTGTTTTGGCAACCTTCTTTGTAGGGACTAGATTAAGGATATGGGCGGCAGTCTCTAAGGCATACCCCCAAAATGAGATTGGTAGCGAAGCTCGACTCATCATGGAACGAACCATGTCCAACAAGGTCCGATTGCGCCTCTCAGCTACACCATTCAACTGTGGTGTCCTAGGAGGTGTCAATTATGAGACAATCCCACATTCCTTAAGATAGTCAAGGAACTCAGTACTAAGATACTCACCACCACGATCGGATCGAAGCATCTTAATGTTCCTGCCCAACTGATTCTCCACTTCTTGCTTAAACTCTTTGAATTTCTCAAAGGTTTCTGACTTATGCTTGATTAGGTAGACATATCCATATCTACTAAAATCATCAGTAAAAGTCACATAGAACCGATTAGCATCTCTTGTGGCGGTTCTAAAGGGTCCACACACATCCGTGTGTATGAGGTCCAACAAACCTTCACCCCTAGCACAAGTGCCAGTAAAAGGTGACTTTGTCATTTTACCAAGCAAACAAGATTCACAACTATCATCTGACTTTAGGTCAAATGACTCCAAGACTCTATCCTTTTGGAGTTGGCCTATGCGTTTCTTGCTTGCATGTCCAAGACGACAATGCCATAAGGATGCTTTATCTAAGCTAGTGGAAGAGTTAATACACAATACATTATTTCCTAGATTATCTACAACAGATACAGTTTCATACACGCCATCACAAGGTAATGATTTAAAATAAAGAACATTATTAAAGAAAGCATCAATACTACCATTATTATTATCAAAATAAAAGGTAAAACCTTGTTTATACAATGCATGAAAGGAGATAGCATTTCTTGCCATTTCTGGCGAATAATAACATTTATTCAAATCTAATGTAAACCCACTATTTAGCACTAAGGAATAAACTCCTATCTTGGTGACTGGTGAAGCTTTCCTGTTTCCCATGATCAAGTTTATATTTCCCTGCTCCACATTCTCACTTCTTTTTAGTCCCTGCAAATCACAACATATGTGAATACCACAACCTGTATCAAGGACCCAAGACTTAGAATGAGGTGAGTTATTAGACAATATAGTGTATATACCTGTATGGTTGGGTTTTACTTTCCCATCCTTCAAATCTTGCTGGTACTTTGGGCAGTTTCGCTTCCAGTGCGACTTTTCATGGCAATAGAAGCATTCAGCCTCATTAGGGTTAGCAGAAGGAGTGACAAAACCGTTCTTGGTTTTGCTTGAAGAGGAGCCTTCAAGGGTCTTACCCTTGGTACCCTTAGAAGGGTTCTTTCTCTTCTTCCCTTTGCCATGCCCGATTGCCAAGACATTGGCCGCAGTTGGAGTAGGAGTAGGAGTAGTAACAATCGACTTACCCTTTAGACCACTTTCGGCGGTCTTCAAGAGTCCTTGAAGTTTGCTGAGGGTGACTTCTTCCTTGTTCATGTGATATGTCATGCGGAATTGATCATAACACGATGGCAAGGAGTGCAAAATGATGTCTATTGCTAACTCCTCAGGAAAGTTCACATTCAGCTTCAGTAAACGGTCCACATACCTTTGCATTTTCTGCATGTGGCTCGTGATGGGTTCACCATCCTTCATTCGGGTTGTTATCATGGAGGAGATTATTTCATATCGCTCTTGACGAGCACTTTGATGGTAGCGGTCCATCAAGTTCTGGTGCATCTCAAAAGGATAATAGTTCTCATAGGACTTTTGGAGCTCGGTTGTCATGGTGGCCATCATGATGCATGCCACTTTTGTAGCATCTCTTTCATGTACCTCATATTCAGCAAGCTCTTCAGGAGTAGCAGTTGGCTCGGGTACCTTCAGCTCCTTGTCGAGAACATATTCTTTGTTCTCATACCGAGTGACCATCCTGATGTTTCTGATCCAATCTGTAAAGTTGGACCCATCAAAGATGACTCTCCCACAAAGATTCATGAGAGAGAAGGAGCTAGTAGGGTTTGAGCCAGAAGCATTGTTATTGGAAGACATCTGAAAAGAAGAGGGAATAGATTAGATTAGATATAGAGATAGTCCTTAACAAAACACCCAAATGTAATATTAAGGCTAGGACCCAACACAATATTTTATAACTTAGAAGAGGGATGCCGTAATCTAAGCTATAAGATATTTGAAGGTAGGTGAATGACGATTCACCAATTTCCACCATGAAAAACGAAATATTTAATTAGGTTTTAATTGGTTTAGAAACTCCTAGATTCTTTGAGATTCATTGAACTTTCTTCAATGGCATGTTTCAATCTCGAGTGTGCCCTTCAAGTTTTGTGACTGGGATGCCGAGGATCACAAAACAAGGTGTGAAGTAACCATGCAAATTACTTGGTACCCTTAATGTATTACCCCTCAATCGATGTGTCGGTTAACCACACACGCTCCATCGATACTATGATAAACATTAAGTCACCCTTTACCTACCTTGTTAAGTTCAAGTTAGTGTGCCGGTTAACCACACACGCTCCACTAACGACTTAAACAAAGTGTAAAGTGTAATTTCATGGATTAGCACATTATTCACATTTTCCTAAAATAACTAAGATTGGGAATTCAATAAAGTTTAGTTACTTTAGTATTATCATTATACTTTTAATGAGAATTTATAAGTCCTTGTCCTACCCGTTCGGCTAACGACCCTCCACCGATCAAGGAAGCGGTGGGTGAGAGTGGACACCCATTAAGTTGCCATTTTATAGGCAACAACCTTATACCCCCCTTATAGACCGGCTTCGTGAATGAGGCGTACTAGCGGTAAGACGACTTGATCTTATACATATATAAATATTATTAAACTTATAATATTATAAAGTATAAGGATTAAATTTTAACTTTTAAAATTCTAAGGGTTGGAACTAAAGTTTTTAATATGACTTTACATGTTCCAAAACTTGAGGGCAAGTTTTGTAAACTTTCAAAACTTTTCATTTCTCATAACATATGAGTTAATGGTTATTAAAAATGAAGACTCTTCATTTTTTGTAACCTATGTGTTCTTTTAATGGTTATTTATAAATGTGACTTTTGGTTATCCATAACTTAAGAACTAGTTATGGACTCCATTAAAACACATAAAGATCAAGAATTAATCTAATCAATTATTAGCACATAATTTCTATGATCTTCTAAACTCATATGTTTATGAGTGTTCATATCAAAAATTTCAAGAATCGTAAGTACATATACAAAACTTGAAATTTTGATACGAGCTTTTGAACAAAACTTCGATTTTCAAGTTTTTTTTTTTTTTTTTTGGATCAAGTATCAAATAAACAAACCAAGCTCTGATACCACTGATGGGTTTTTGAGCATTCTAACACTCCTATGGTGTACATGCAACCCTAGAAACCTTGGATCTATGTTTGACTATGATACATGCAAATAATTATTTTTCCAAGGTTCTTATCCTATCTAGCATGGCATGGGGAACTTGAATCAAATAAAGCTAGTAGAATTACTTACCTTGTAGTTGTAGTTGATTGCTTGGAGTTTTAGAGCCTAGCACCATTAGTGTGGATGCCTCAAATGGAAATCACAAATCACCACAAACTTGGAACTTTGAGAGAATAGTAATCACCTTCTTGAAATCGGCCCTCTTACTTTACTCACCACAACTCGTGTGATTTCAAGAACCAAAGCCTCCTTTATATAGTGTGGTGGATTAGGGTTACATTCATGTAAACCCTAATACCCATGTCTTTTCATTTCCATGAGATCCATGGGTTAAAGCTCCATGGAGTATCCATGGACTTTCCATGCAAGCCTAGCCCATTCCAAATAAGCATTAGCCCACACTATATAAATACAAGAGCCCATATTTAATTAGTCATACTTTTGATCTCTAAATTAATTCTAGATTAATTATAGATCAATACTAATTAAATAATATGATTTTATATTAATATATTAGGACTTATAATATACTAATAAATCATAACTTATACTATTATCAAACGATTATCCATAAATTGTTCGGGTGAAGTGCAACCCAAATGGACCATGCCGGGTCGGGTCAAGTACATACCAAATATAGTTATGGACTTAGACACTATATCCAACAACAAGCACCACGAGCATGGTATGCAACTCTTACTTCATTTTTGAAACAATCTAAATTTAAACAAGGATCTGTTGACCCCACATTATTTCGAAAGAAAGTTGGGAATCATCTAATGCTTGTTCAAATTTATGTTGATGATATTATTTTTGGCTCAACTGACCCTGCTTTATCTAGAGAATTCGAAGATTTAATGAAAAGTAAGTTCGAAATGAGCATGATGGGAAAAATCAATAATTTTCTTGGACTGAATATTTGTCAAAGCAGAGAAGGAATTTTTATTAATCAAGAAAAATATACGAAGAATCTGCTAGAAAAGTTTGGATTGACGAATAGCACAAAGTTACGAGTTCCAATGGCAACTGGCATAAAGTTGACACCTTCGTTAGATAAACCTGCAGTTGACATAACTCTTTATAGGAGCATGATTGGTTCATTACTTTATCTTACAGCAAGTAGACCTGATATCATGTTTTCTGTGTGTAATTGTGCAAAGTATCAGTCAAATCCACGAGAACCACATCTCACTGTTGTGAAGAATATATTTCGTTATCTTAAAGGAACAATTTCGTTAGGATTGTGGTATCCTTCGAAAACTGGGTTCTTTGTACAAGCATATTCGGATGCAGACTTGGGTGGGTGTAATCTTGATAGAAAAAGCACAAGTGGTGGATGCCAATTTCTCGATGGCAAATTGGTGAGCTGGCAGTCGAAAAAGCAAACATGTGTATCAATTTCAACAGCTGAAGCAGAATATGTGGCTGCTGCTGCTTGCATTTCACAAATTATATGGATTCAAAGTCAATTGCGTGATTATGCAATCAATATGAAAAAGACTCCATTATATTGTGATCATCAAAGTGCAATAAGAATTTGTCATAATCCTGTGCAACATTCGAAGACTAAACATATAGCACTTCGTTATCATTTCATCAAGGATCACGTGGAGGATGGAAATATTGAAGTACATTTCGTGAAAACAACTGATCAGTTAGCTGATATTTTCACGAAACCTTTAAATGAAAAATCCCTTGTGAAAATTATAGAAGGACTTTGAATGATCGATGGAAATTCTGTTCCATGTGAAAAAGGCGAATGATGAATGACCAAGAATGATTCAGAGGCGCTGAATGAAAGACAAAGCAATAACCGTCAGCATTCAGAGGTTACTGTTCATAGTCAACGCTTCGACCCCTTCGAATTCGTAAATTTATCACTTATTTTAAGGGTTGATTCAGAGGTTACTGTTCATAGTCAACACTTCGACCCCTTCGAATTCGTACATTTGTCACTTATAAGGGGATGATAAAATTTTTTATTTTTGCAACAAGTACAGTTTATTTTCAATTTTCGAAAAAAAATTAAAAATCCAAAAAGATTTTTTTTGTTTTGTCATTCAATTTTCGAAAAATTAAAAATCCAAAAAGATTTTCTTTTGTTTTGTCATTCAATTTTCGAAAAAAAAAATTAAAAATCCAAAAAGATTTTTTTTTGTTTTGTCATTCAATTTTCGAAAAATTAAAAATCCAAAAAGATTTTCTTTTGTTTTGTCATTCAATTTTCGAAAACTTAAAAATCCAAAAAGATTTTTGTTTTGCCTGTCTCTACTTTCGAAAAATCAAAACAAAAAAAATATTTTGATTCTTATTTCTTTTTAGTATTTTGTTGCAGATAATCATGAATATATACAGTGGATTATGCTTGCAGTTCTAGGGTCAGGTACATTTTTCGTATGAATCAATATATTTTTCATCACTTGAACTAGCTAAGTTGTCCCTAGAAGCATGCTGCTGCATGTTGTCCAAAGCCTCCAATGACTCTAATGTGTGTGTACGAAAGCCTTAATGAAATTATTTATACGAAAATTTCTTCCCAATCAGGCTTATATTCACATTAGTCTCTGAGCTACCTGACTCTTCTCAAAATGAGTTAAGAGTTTACTGTTTTGTCCAAATATAACAGAGGTACTTTTCATGTCTTACATCAATCTTTTTCACCTATAAAATTCTCACACGATCACACACGAAGACATATGTCCGATAGGTCTCTGATCAAACCCATCGAGACTTAGACATATCAAAAATCTGTGTTTATGATCTGACATCTTGAGACCGTGATGAAAGTGAAACCCAATTTTCACTACACTTTTAAGGAATTGACGGGGAACAATGTTCCAGATTTTCACGAAACATTTGCTTCAGTACCAAAATTCGAAACTCCAAATCATATTCATTTCGAATGAGTGGTCGTGATCAAACATTCGAAACCCATGATGTTTATTACCCAACAAGATCCAGCACAAATTTTTTCTTGAATATGATTTCCGTGTGAGTTTCATTCGAAATTCAATGTCACTTAAAATTTTTCAAAGAAAACTTGTCACTGACTACACTGGTTAAACAAGTAATTTCTGTTACAATTTCTCACCTTATGTTTAGGATGACATGTAACGAAATTTTTTTAACTACCCACGAAGCATTATAAAAGAAGCCCTTCGATACTTATCAACAAGTACTCGATTGTAATTCACGGGAACCTACACAAGTTGTTGATCATTTTTCTTAATGATTAATGAAGCAATCTTTGCCCAGGATTTCATCTGCTTTTGTGTCAAATTGATATTTTGACATCACAATATCCTAAATTTTTCTTATCTTTGTTTCTCGTCTACATTCTTTGGAACACTGCACTCACGAAATCCTTGAGGCTCTGAGTAATACCAACTCAGGTTGATGATTTCAAACTTCTGGCATATGACTTCGCTTTTCATCCCAAAAGTGAAAGATCCTTGCTTCCATACGAAGGGTTCTGACGGTTACAATCTTCTTGGGGATAACAATACAGACTGGTTATAAATGACGTATGTTTTTCTGTCCCGTTTTCAAGGAGATGTGACAGCTACTTTTTGACGCATGGCTACTTTTACGCAGTAATGGTCCGATTTTCAAGGTGCCACGTCGGATATCATTAAATACATATCCCGCTTCAAATTCAAACTTCAGGGTTACATATAAAAGGGGATTCAAGGGTTCATTATCAGTTTACGCGATCAAAAAGAAAAATTCCCAAATTCTCTGATCATCAAAGTCTTCAAACCCTAACAATGGCGACTTCTGTTCATGTTGATGTTGATCCTTCTCAAACCACTGAAGATGTCTCTTCATTACCAATAATGAAGATTCAAGCAACAAACTATTACTTGGAGGGTGATGTTTCTCAATACCCGGAAGAATTGAAGATGCTAATCGTTGCCTTGAAGAACTCTGTTTTGTCTAAGGCGATGTTCAGTTCATTCTCTGTTCCAATGTCATGGCTTTATCAAGCAGGATCAACTGCTACTTACAACAAAGCTTCTGATACAATTACTTTCCATCTGGTGAATGACAAAAAGGTCAGGCTATCCAAGAAACTCTTTTGCCAAATTCTTGAAATTCCGAATTCACCTCCATATGTTGCTTTCACATTCCCTCAAATCGTTAATATGTTTAATGAGATGGGATATTAGCCTCCACTATCAAAGATCAGTGATTTTAAGAAATCTGGTCTTCCACGACTATGAAATTTCTTATTTGGTATTTTTCTAAGATGTTTAACTGGGAGAACAGTTGGTCTTGATAAAGGAATAATGGAGGTTTATGCAATGGTTGCTGGTATATATTATGATCTTCAAGTGGACTATTCTACACAATTATGGAAGGAATTCCAAAAGAGTATAGAACACACGAATGCTATTCATGGTATTTCGTGTGCAAGATATTTGAGCTTGATTTTGCAATACTTTTACAACAAGGAAGGAATTTTGGTACCCAATGATGAGGAAAAAGTTGTTTTTCAATCATATCACTATCCGAAGGAAGTCACAGATAGTGCTGAGGATTTTCCATATGTTGCTCGTATTCCTGATGTTATGCTCAAAAGAGTTGATCCTTCAAATTTAGTCTTAGTGGCATATTTGCAAACTATTGATTCTACTGTTCCAACTGAGAAATTGTTGCCAAGGGAAGAAAAGAAATCTAAATGATCGAAGAAGCCTGAACCGGATTCTTCCGAAAAGCAAACCAAGGATTCGCAATCTTTGAAATCTCCAAAGAAGAAGCCAGTTACAGTTGAAGAGTCTGTGGTTCAAAAAGTATCAATTGCAGAGACTCAAATAATTAAACCTGTTGTTCCTGAGTCTCAAGAGCAAGTGGTTATTCCTTCGAAGACTGGTATGTTTCAAAGAATCAAAAGGATGTCTTCGCATCTACGTAAGTCTCCAACATCTCATATAGTACGAAAGCCTCAGGTTACTCATCAGGGTGTTTTGATTCGTGAAATGCCAACGCCTGTTTCTCCATCATCAAAGAAGCGAAGGGCTACAGATATGGCTAAACACATATCTAAGAAGAAGAAGAAGAAGAAGACACGAAAGCTTATGCTTTCTACTGAGTCTACAGAAGATGATGATGAAAGAATTACTGAAACACCAGACGTCACTATTCATGTACAAAGTTCAACTCCTGAGTAGACAATCATCATACCACCCGAAGATTCGGTTGCCAAATCAATTTCTGAGGAGGTACGAACTTCAGGCATCCCTACAAACGTATCTGATATGGATGCAAATGTCAATATGGGTGACGGAGATGCAAAGAATGAAGCTCAAGGTCAATCTACTTCTGCTCCCTTCGAAAGTATTTTTTCTTTACCATCATCCATTATTCCCATTACATTAACCACTGATTCCCCTACAATCGAAAATATTATCAATCAACCATTTACTTCTATTTTTTCTTCTCAACCCACTGACACACCCAAACCTAATTCGACTGTTCAAGAAACCTATCTTATGGAGACAGAAACTGATACTGAGGGGTTTGGAGGCATGTTTGAGGAATTGGAGTTTCATGAAGACGAAGAGGCGTTTCTAGATCATATGCTGATGACCATAAAGCAATTTGAAATTCTGAATCAGAAGTTGAATTCTATAACTCAATCTCAAGCTGATCTGGGGGGTGGTTCGTCTGTTTCAAGTTTGGAGGTTGAGTCTATGTTGAAATTGTTCGAAGCCAGAGTTATGAGTAAAGTATCTGGGATGCTTACCGACTCTGAATCACGAATTTTGGAGAAGGTTGATCATAGTGATCAAAATAATGAACTACAGATCAATTCTCAAAATTCGAAGTTTGCCAGAGATGTGAAAGAATTGAAGAATGTAACAAAGGAAAGGCATGTTCTCTTTGTTCAAGAAGTGAAGAAAGTCAGGGAGGATGTCAATTTGCAAATTCGTGAACTCCGCGAAGATATGCAAAAAGAGATTGCAAGTGTTCAACAAGATTATGCATCTCTGCATCAGAAGGTTGATATTATTTGTAATGCTGTCACCAAGTTTGTCAAATTATATGAAAGTTTGAGTCCTCAAATTACTCAACTTTCAACAAACGAAAATGCCAACTTTTTGGAAGTGATTACTTTGTTAAAGGAGTTAAAAGTCCAGCCGGTTTCTTCTTCCCTGATTACTCCTGAATTTTTATCTAAAAAATTCTTACAATTCGAAGCACTTCTCAACAAGCAACTTGCTCATATATTTCGCATTACAAGCCTTCTTCCAACAACATATGCCCCACCTGTTTTCATAGGGGTGCAAGGGGGAGAAAGAAAAACTGGTGAGTCGAAGGTGAGTGATGAAGATGCGAAAGTTGTAGGAAAGGTATTTTCTTCAAAGATCCCAACAACAAAGCCAGTTATAGTTTCTGCTGGGCTGGTTACTTCAACAGTCGTTACAACGATACCTAGTACAAGACCTATTTCGAAAGGAATTGTGATTGGTAAAACTACGGAGACTGGTGAGAGTGGTTCGAAACCAAAAGAGGTAATTGATAATTCAGCCTTGAAAAACTAAGGTTGATTCAAAGCATTATGACTCAGCGTGCTAGTGATCCGAAGGGAATGGACAAAGGTGATCCATTCAAACACTACAATTACGAAACAATTGAGGCCAAGGTAGCGTTTAATCACATGTATTCGTTTGAGAAGAAACCAAAACAAATTTATTTGGTCACGAATACTGATACAAGCCAGCTGGATTTTCCAATGAACGAAATGATGTTCATCATGCCTCAGTTCCAAGCAGAAGGAAATTTCAAAGGAAAGGATGAAGGTACATACATGAAAATTCGATTTCATGCTGTTCTTGCAAAAGCCCCTGAAGAAGTTTGGTCTTTGATAAAGATCAAGAAAGTTATAAGTATGAAAAAGGATGTGGTGTTTGAAAACACAGTCCAGAACATCAAGTATGTAGTTGCCAGGGCAAATGGAAATATTTGCGAATTTACAATTGCAGATTTTCCATTAATGAACTTGTATGATCTTATACAAGTTGCATTAATTTTGAAAGATAAATCATTTTCGTATCTTCAAAACACTGAACCGGATGAATTCAAGCTTGGGGTTGCTCACATCAAGATTTTCATCGAAAATTATTATGAGTGCTTGGCACTAACAGATGTGGAGTTAGCTACAGCTAAAGGAATGGAAATAAAAGCACCAATGGCTCCTACGAAGACTCAAGCAGAATTGAAAAAGTATGATGATGGTGAAATCTGTTTGAAGCCTTTTGGAATGGTCTTCGCAGGAAAAGACAAAGCTAGAAAAGCTAAACGTTTCTTATTCCAAGCATGCGAAGTGGAGAGATATTCAACGTCTCAATATACGAACTTAATTGTTCGTATGAATCATTGTAGGAAGAATAATGAAGGAGATAAGAAAGAGCCGAAGAAGATAATCTCCTGGTACACGGAGATTCGAAGAGTGATGCTGTATTCCATCCACCTTCTTACAAATTAAGTAGTTCGACTATGATTACAAAGGGGAAGATTGTAAGGGTCGAATTGTTGTAATTAGTCGAAATGTATTTTGAACTCTTCGAATGTTTTGTAATCTATTTTACTGAGGCGCTTTTATTCGAAGCGTAAGTGTCTATGCCTTAGTATATTTTTTGTACGCTTTCAGTTCCCTATAAATAGGGATATTTACTAGAGTTAGATAAGAGTTTTTACAGACCTGTCTTTGTACTCTGTAAACATTCGAAAGCGTAATAGAGCTGAAACAAGATCATATTTACATCTGGTGTTCAATCTCGAATTCTTAATTGATTTCATACTTTGATTCGTTTTATATTTGATTCTACGATTCATAAATTAAATAGCTGAAAAGAAAAAGGAAGTTGTTCTTGGTGTTCTTGGTGAAGTTCATAATGTTCCTCATGTTTTTGAAGAAGATGACTAATTTTTCAAATTCAGTCCCCAGTTTTTGCACGTCTTGGCAGTTTCAACCCATTTTTCCAAACTGTTCACCATTTTAACCCCTTCTTACAAAAATATTTTCATTTCTAATCCTTTTCTTTGGTCTTATTCTTTTTAAACCCTTCTAAATAATTGCTTCTTACTCCATTCTTTTTGTCCAATATTTAAAAATCGAAAAATACAAAATTAATTTTTGTTATTTTTTCGGTTTTAATTTTTGAGAATTGGGTATATTCTAAAAGGGATTTATTTCATCAAATCTGACAGGTTTTGAAGATTGTTGGTGATTCTTCATAATTTTCCAGATTCTCTCCGTGGTATTTGTTAAAGATTCAAGGGGGAGTGATTATTATTCAAGGGGGAGTTCGTATTTGGAAGATTATTTTTATTTCTCTCGCTTTGAAGACCCCATGTGCTGACGAGTCTCACAATTTAGGGGGAGAAATGCCAAGAAGATCGAAAATCATGATCTTCATCAGTTTCAACATCTAGGGGGATATTGTTGAGTATTTGAGATATTGAAACTGATTTGGCATATTTGGTTATTTAGGGAAGCCTTTTTAGGGTTAATCATTTTATGATTCCCTACGGTGCTTTAAAGTAGAAGTTCTTAATCGAGCTCTTCTAAGGCATTGGTTTTATATTAAGGCATTAGTTTTATATTTATGGTATATATTTTATGTTCCCAATAAATAATCATTAGGTTAGATTTTGATAGAGAGCTTTTTACCGAATTAGGTTTTTCTGTGTACGTTCATATCATAATTAATATACACAAAAACCTTTATCAGATTACTTGCATATGATGGTGATTGATTCTTGATTGTTCTTGATATTCCGCATTCATAATCTCATATTTATTTTTAGCAATCTCTCAAGCCAATGTTCCTAGCATATTGGTTGTGCTTGACCTTGCTTAGAGACTTTGTCAAAGGATCTGCATGATTATCTTCTAATGGCATTATATTCACCAGGAGATGCCCTTCTCCAACCATATGTATTATGTGGTGGTACTTTATGTCGATATGTTTAGATTTTCCATGATCCTTTGGTTCGTTGGTCAAAGCAACCACCACTTCATTATCGAAGAATAGTTCCATTGGCTCTTGAATGGTTGGGACTACTATGAGATATATGATGAAATTCTTCAACCAAGCCGCTTCCTTCGATGCTTCACTCGCTGCTATGTACTCTGACTCACAAGTAGAGTCAGCTACCATTGACTGCTTGGAACTTTACAAGTTACTGCTCCGTCATTTAACAAGAACACCCATCCAAATTAAGGACAAAAGTTATAAGGATCTGTTTGAAAGATGACATCACTATAACCAATCATTCTTAATGTATCATTACCGCCAATAACTAAGAACATGTATTTTGTTCTTCGTAAATACATTAGTATGTTCTTCACTACAGTTCAATGGGCTATGCAAGGATTTCCTTGAAAGCGACTAACCATGCTCAAAGCATAAGCCACATCAGGGTGAGTACACATCATAACATACATGATTGATCCTATAACCGAAGAATATGGGACTCTACTCATGTCATTTATTTCTTCCTCAGTACTGGGACTTTGAGTCTTGCTCAATTTAACAGTACAATGCATGGACAAATACCCTTTCCTGGAATTCTCTATATTGAAACGCTTCAATATTTTGCCCAAGTATGTACTCTAGCTAAGACCAATAAGACATCTTTTTCTATCCCTCAAAATTATTATCCAAGGAATATAGGCCGCTTCCCCTAGATCCTTCTTAGCGAAACACTTCCCAAGCCAAGATTTCACTTCTTGCAAAGTTGGAATATCGTTTCCTATAAGGAGTATGTCATCAACATATAATACTAGGAAAGTTACTATACTCCCACCAGCTTTGACATACACACATGGCTCATCCTCACTCCTAGAAAATCCAAACTCTTTGACTTTCTCGTGGAAACCAATATTCCAGCTGTGAGATGCTTGTTTCAACCCACAAACAGATTTCTCAAGCTTGCACACTCTATCATGATACTTGGCATGTACAAAACCTTATAATTGACTCATTTTGACGTCTTTAGTTAACTTTCCATTTAGGAAAGCAGTTTTAAGGCCCATTTGTCATACCTCATAATCATAAAAGGCAGCAATGGCAAGCATTATCTTGATAGATTTTATCTTAGCTACCGGTGAGAAGGTCTCATCATAGCCAATCCCTGGGGTTTGAGTAAATCTCTTCACAACCAGCCAAACTTTGAAAGTATGTAACTTTTCATCCATGTCACTCTTCTTCTTGAAGATCCATTTGCAACATACAGTCTTTCGACCAGGTTCTTGATCAACCAAGTTCCACACTTGGTTATCATACATGAAATGGATCTCGCTATCCATAGCCTCTTTCCATTTGGAAGCTTTAGGGTCTACCATCACTTCCTTGTAGTTAGTAGGTTCTTCCAAATTTACCAGTGTTTTATCACTGATAAATGTGTCCCCTTCCACAGTAACATGGAGGGTTTTAATCAGAAAAGTTCCAAACTTTTAGAAAAAGTTTCAATTTAGTCCCTATTTTTTTTAATAGAAAATCCCAAGAAACCGACTAAACCTTACACTTTAATCCCTTTTAACATATTCAGCATGTCACCTATGCCACATGACATGCCAACTGGACAAGTGCTGATGTGGATGCTGGCATCGTATGCCACATCAACGTCTAGTTCTTTAAAATACAAAAAAAAACACAATTTTTTTTTATAGAAATGGAAGGGAGTGGGATTCAAACCCACAACCTCCCATATACAAACAAACCCACTTTCCACTAGGTTAAAATCATTTTCATGCTTTCATCCCTCAAAGTTTGTATATAATGCTTTAAATAATGTAGCTTTTAATACTTTATTATTATTATTATTATTATTATTAAAATTATATTTAAAAACGTAAATAATTATAATACATCATAAATAAATATACTAAATGTATAAACATATTTTTTTACGTATTTATATGAATTTTTAAGTATTTTTTATGTGTTTTTTTGTATATATATATATATATATATATATATATATATATATATATATATATATATATATATTTCATATTTATATATTATTTTAAGTATTTATATATTTTTATGTATTTTAAATTTATAAACATTTTTTTACATATTTATATGTATTTATATATATATATATATATCTGCATTTTACTTTTTTATATATTTTTAAATGATTTTAAATATGTTTGACGTATTTTTATATATTTTAAATGTATAAACTTTTTTTTACATATGTGTACATATTTATATGTATTTTTATATATTTATTTACATATTTATATTGTTTTCTTAAGTATTTTTATTTATTTTATATATATATATATATATATATATATATATATATATATATATATATATATATATATATGTATTTTAAATGTATAAACCTATTTCGTATGTATTTGTTTATATTATTAAGTGTTTTTACGTAAAATACAAAAAATATACATAACTACGTACAAAATACGTTTATACGTTTAAAATACATAAAAATACCTAAAATTATTTTAATATACTTAAAAAAATATATTAAAAATATATAAAATATACAAAAATCTGTAAAAATTACATATATAAAATGTATAAAAAGTATTTATGCATTTGAAATAGATAAATATATTTTAAAATACTTTAAAAAATACATAAATATGTAAAATAATATAATAAAATATGTTAAAATACTTAAAAAATACATATAAATACGTAAAAAAATATGATTATATATTTAATATATTTATTTATGAATTATATATATATATATATATATATATATATATATATATATATTTACGTTTTTAATAATAATAACTAGGTGGGGAACCCCCACGTTGCGGGGGTCGGATGCGACAATTTTTTCCGTTGTTTATTCTTTGTAAATGTTATTTGATCAACTATTTGTTCATAGTTTGAGTTGCTCATTCCTTCCCTCTTTAACTGATCTGTAATAAAATAAATAAATAAGGAAAAAAAAATCAACGAATCTGTAAGCAAAGTAACAAAATTGTTAGATTACCCTCTTTAACTGAAATAGAATTAAAATGCAACACATTTTGACAAATTCTGGCAATGGAAATCATATATCATAAACCAAAATAACCAACATTCCATTCAAACTCTAAAACGGAAAGTATATTAGCAAGTAACTTCTACATGAACAACAGGTCATCATAAAGATTCATAATGAAAATGACCTTTCAGTAGCTTGGCCTCCTATATTCTACCTTCCACCTCCACTCACGTCCACCTGCAGGCTCCGATGATGCTCCTCCATCCATCCATCCTTTAAAGGATACAATAGTATTAATCACAGATGACATAAAAAATTTAAAACAAATAAATAGAAAAAACATAAAAATAAATAAAGCTAAATTTATTCAGGATCTAGTTTTTGATGGAAGTACAACTAAAAGGTGGGTAAGGGTAATCTTGTCATTTGGCTTTAGTAAATCACTCGACGATTGAAGTGGCAGGGGTGAGCGTCAGAGGCTGTTGAACAAAAAACAGAAACGGTGAGTGAAGAAGGCAGGAAAGCAACATAGTGCATTTTGATTGGTACTTTGCGAATAATAGCATTCTACTAATGTTTCTTTACACATAGAAGCAAAATACATACAAATTCTTACAAATTCATACCTATAAAGTACGTTCCTATTATGGTTAAAAACTATAAGTATGTTGCTATTATAGGAATAAGGCAAACTCGTAGAGCTTTTCGCTGTTTCCTGGACAAAATTTAGAGGCAGAATGATAATTTTTGAGTTGTTTGAAAGATCAATGTGATTGTCACCGGAGCAAATGAAGTTGGTTTTGGAAGTGGCAATTTGGCTTTACTGTAGTTCTTCCTATAACTGTAATACTTGAGATGTTCTCCATCATCCCAGCCATAATGCCAAAAATTGGGCTCGAATCACCAACCTTTTTGATTAAAATAAAATAAAATCAGAACACATCAGAAACCTGCTACACCTCCAGGGGCATTCTAGTATTTTTAAACGAACGTGTACCTTAGATGTCAACTCCACAAGGCATTTATTCCAAATCATGAAACCTTTTCTTCCATTTGATCGTGTCTGCTCCGAAATCCGCAACATCTAGCGCCAAATGTACACTTTTTCTAAGATGTCTGATGACATCAGCAATAGCTCCGGCTATCACAACCAAAGCTACTTTCTTTGTTTCTTGTGCAAGTGATGTGGTAACCTCTAAGATGTTCAGCGGCATATCGGGTTTTTTAAGTACGTTTTTGTGATCAAGATGCTTGATTAACATACAAAGCAGAAAATGTGTGTTTTGTCCCAAAAAAAAAAATACCTAGGAATGAATGAATGTATATCAGTCCATGATATTGACCATTTTTTCACTGCAAATGAGCTATGAATTCCAGATCAATGTAAACTCCTATGGCAGTGTTTGTGTTGAAGATATGTTGTACAAAAATCTGAAAAGAACAACCATCAAACATATGAAGCACATTAGTCCACATAGTGTAATTAGTAAATATTCTTACTTGATCCAGCTTCTTGACCAAGCAAGGGATCCTACTGCAACCTGCCAAGTTATTATATACGTGTGGGGGTAGGGGGCAACTTTTTTAATCACCTCGTCAAACAAAATTTATTTGTATCTCAAATTTCGCAATAAAAAGAAACTTGAAAGGATATGTCAACAGAGAGCATCAATTATATACCAAGAGGTTATTCAAATTTATTTTACATTTGGTAATTCACTCAAAATTAGAAAAGTGATTACCTTAGTTGACTCTTCTGTAATACTCTGGCATACCCGACCCCTTTAGCCTACCAAAAGAAAATATTAAACAAACATCAAAATGTAAACGGATTTTTTATATACATTGACATAAATTTTATGTTGTTTCATTTTCAATTTGGGCTATATCATGTAACGAATCAAGTAATGTTAGATTATTACTTTTACCAAATCCATGCCCAGAATTTCAGATTCCATACTATTGACCTTAACATATTATAAACAAATAGAATAAGTAATTCCATTGTCATTTTTATTTCATGTGTAGTGAAAAATATCAAAAACTACCTTCATTCTACCCATGGCAGAACAATCAAAACACCACATCGGGTTTTACTAATCTCATCCATCGGTGATTCAGTTCTGTCCCACGAAGCCTACAACCGTATAAAAGACCCCAATTTTACTGTATTGCAAACAATTACATCTGGTACAAATTGTAAAAAACATGAAAACCTTGATTATCCCTAAAACATAGTGAAATATTTTTTAACATAGTGGTTCTTGCTCACCTGGCAATCAATAAGATAGCATACCATCGCACAACACTAAAACCTTCAAAAAAAAGCCAACTTCAACATAAACAAATTGAATACAAAAAAATATTAGTGTGTGTAGAAAAATATGTGTGTGATAGTAGCACAATCACTTATTGGCTTTTATAGACATTATATATACTAAACTATAGTGAATTTAAACAACTTTATGATACCTATTATGCAGGCTGAAAAGGGAAAAGGAAGTTATTTTGAAATACCTAACATCCCTAGAAGTTCTATCTGTATCAAGCAGCATGTATCCAATTGGATCCCTAATGCTACCTCTGCAAAAGTTGAAGAAAAGAACACAATCATCAGAAAGTGGGATTTGGTATGTATATAGGATTTTGCGTTGATGGTGGATCCTGCGATGTGAGTCGGTTCTTATTTGATTCATGTGATTGAAATAGATATGATCGTGTCTTCAAAAATTACCATCGTAGGGTTAGAAGAGATTACCTATTATAAAGGGTAACTTGGGTAAGAATTGTATGAAATATCTTCACGAAGCGGCCACAGAAGGAGAGTCAGGTGTAGATGTCGAAATCAGAAGAGGCCGACGTCGGCTCTTGTTCCTGCTACTAGTCGGTGACGGTGACCGACCATATGCCGCTGCGACACCGGTTTGCTCCAAAATCGTTGCTTTCTCCACCGCCGATTTCGATTGTCGGTAATATCTTCACGAAGCGGCCACAGAAGGAGAGTCACATGTAGATGTCGAAATCAGAAGAGGCCGACGTCGGCTCTTGTTCCTGCTGCTAGTCGGTGACGGTGACCTACCATATGCCGTTGTGACACCGGTTTGCTCCAAAATCGTTGCTTTCTTGACCGCCGATTTCGCATGAGTGATGGGAGGTTTGTGGAAGAAAAGAGAGATAACGTTGACTGAAGATATTTGAGGCGGTGTGAAGGATCCGGAAGCGGATAAACCCAAACGATGATCCGTGTATAAAATAATGTAAATATTTACATAAAATGCCTAGGCACAAAAACAAAAACACAAACAACACATCCATTGGCTATTCTTGCCAAAAAGTACACAACTTCGCTATTCATAAATGTGGTCATCTTTAATATATATATATATATATATATATATATATATATATATATATATATATAATAATAATAATTGTATTAAAAGCTTCAGCATTTAAAGCATTATATTAAATTTTGAGGAATGAAATCAACAAAAAGTTTCTAGCCTAGTGGAAAGTGGGTGGCTTTGTAAGTGAGAGGTGGTGGGTTCGAATTCCACTCCCCTCATTTTCTATTAAAAATCCGATTTTTGCATATTAAAGTACATGACGCTGATGTGGCATATCACACCAACATCCACATCAACCCTTGTCCAGTTAGCATGCCATGTGGCATAGGTGACAAGCTGAACATGTCAAAAGAGATTAAAGTGTAACGTTTAGCCTGTTTCTTAGGCTTTTCTATTCAATTTTTTTTGGGACTAAGTTTGGGACTTTTCTTATGAAAACCCTAATATGGAAACCATAAAACTTTGGTGTCATGTGAATGCATGGATTTGCAAGGACAATGTTTGAGAACTCAAAACTTGAATTAACTTAAGATCAATGTCTGTTTGTAATGAAGATCCAATCAAGTCTGGTAAACCAGTTTTGTCTCGGAATAAAGATAATCAATAAAGTGCTCAAAATATGGAAAAATAATAAGTATGAAAAATGTAAAGTAATTCAAGAACAAGAAGAATGTAAGAGAGAATGATTGACTGGATGATTCTTGATTAGAGTGAAAAAGGTGTACACTTGTATCTTTGATACAAAGAGGACACCTCCTTAAATAGCCAAGGAGTAACTAAAAGACAAATATGATAAAGTACGCATGGACTTAGAGACTTCTAAAGATCAACAGGCTGACACAACTGTTGTTCTTGATCTTGTATCTTGTACCATACTAACTAAAATAAGAACAATACAAATAGTACTTGCAACAATAAATGCATTACAGAAACAAGATGTTTCTAAACTAACACTCTATCTCAGACTGGTCTTCACTTCGGAATGCTTGCTACCTCAGAAGTCTTCATCTCAGATTTCATAAGGATCACTTCTTCATGTTCTAACAATCTCCCCCCTAAGTAACCTTAGCAATCTTTTGACTTGTCACTTGGCTTCATCAAACACAAACAGGTAAGCACTCTGGAGCTAGCTTCAAACCTCTATGTACCATTGGAGATGCTCAATAAATTTCTTCTTGATGTGTTCGGAAGAATCACTCTTAGCAAAATTTGAGATGAACTTCTGAACAATCTTGGTAGGAACAAGGTGTTTTTCAAGAACTCAAAAGAATTCTTTTCGATGATTCTTTTTCTTGAGATAGACATAATCAAGTTCTGGTTCTTCAATAGGACATTCTGCTAAGATTTGAGCTTCAGGAAGCTCAGTGCTGATTTTGGCCAATAGATTTTCTATTCCGAAAAAGTGAGCAAATTTGGCATCAGATCTACAATATTCAGCAATGTAGTCCTTTAAGAAGCTGATGGCAGCGTTAAATGCTCCAATCCTAGATTTGTTTGATTGTCGATCTTTGATGTGAGCAACAATAATGAGAATATCGTTGGGATTGTGAAGGTTTGTATCGATCAGATACACTTCAAGTATGAATAACAAATAACAAACTAACCAAGAAAACATTAAACAAAAAACCAAAGAACACAAGTAATCATAAAGATGCTTTCACTAAGAAAGAATGTTCTCACCAAGAGAACGAAGGTCACAAAGACGGTCACCAAGACATTACAATTAGGGTTTCACGCTAATGTTGAATATATACGATTACAATAACTGAAATCCCACTAATTAAGGGATGCATACCTATCTAAATAAAGGCTTGATCCTAATCACAAAGATTACATATCAGATATCTATTCTATATATACGTATAACTTCCTAATATACAAAGATCACAAAGATCATTATCTTCACGCTGACGTTGATATGGTCTTGTGTTGGTGCTGGCACTGATGGTGATGTTGGCACTAGCGCTGGCAGTCAATATGTAAAGTGTTTGACTCATCAGATCATAAGCTGTGACCTTACAATCTCCCCTTATCTGATGATGTCAAAACTAATCTTCAACGAAGTCATCAAGGTCATCATTTGAAAAATTTTCACCTTCAGTTAAGATCTCAGGCTTTAAACACTTGAAGTTATCAAAATGAAGATCAATTAGATGCTTATTGGCTTCAAAAGAGATCAAGAAGTTCTTCAGTGTGCTGAAAGCACAATTGATTAAATGCTTGGTGGGAGCATCAAGAAGTTCTTCCAGAAGTTCTTTATGTTGCGTTCCCTACAGATGGAGATTGAATAAATGCTTGGTGGGAGCATCAAGAAGTTCTTCAGTGTGCTGAAAGCACAATTGATTCTATCTGTCAAGATAGAAAATACCATGTTCTGGTTCCCAGATGAACATGTGCTGAAGTGGCTCAATACCCATTGGCAGATTGCTATTGATGTAGGGAGTACCGTATGGTAGAAAAAACTTCGTCTATTTTGACATTCTGGGCATGCTAGTTCTTTTCGAAGTGGATGGCTTGAATGGACCAACTGAAGGTACTAAGTTCAACTTCTTAACTTTGTTGATCATGGTTTGAATAGCCAACTTTACCACCTGAGCATGAACACCTTTGTGTTTAGAAAATTTCTCCTGAATTTTCATCCACTCGCTGTAGCCATATTTAACTAACTCACAAGAAAATTTAAGTTAAGTGTATTCATACTCGGCCTTTTTCCTGACCAAATGCAATTTGAGAGATCCACTCTTGGGTTTGGTGCATCCGAACTTGATGATGGGATCAGGTTGGTATCTCCTACCTAACATTCCCAAATTTATTTCGATTGATCCGATCATTCAGCTCAAAGACTTTGTTCGTTTAGCCACATCAATATTGAAACATTGAATATTAGTCCTTTGAGCATCAGCTGATGAAAGGCGCTGGACAAGTTTGATAGATTGGTGTTCCTCTTTTGTTGTTCGAATCGAGCCATTATGTTCTAACATGATTTCTATGACTTCTTCAACGGTCATTTCCCAATCTACAAATAAATCTTCCAAATAAATTGTCAGTCTACATCTCTTGGGAGGAAGGGATGAAGAACCACCAGCGGCTGAAGAACCACCAATGGCAGAGGAACTTCTAGTTTCAGCGTCATTTGCTCCCCCTGAGAAGGAATCCTTCATTTTTCTAGGATTAAGCTATTCATCATCATACTTTATTTCTTTGTTGGTCCCATAAACCCCAAATCAAGAAACCCTTCATACTCATCAGTCTCAGACTGATCACCAACGTCTGGAATAGGATGATAATTGTTTGTTGCATCAACGTTTGGGATGGGCTGATGTTTTCTCTCTTGTTCAGCTACACCAATTGCCTTTTGATTATCATCCCCTCCTGATTCAGACATTTCAGGCTGAGATGGAGTTGTTGCAGTCACCATTGCAGTCACAGTTGGCTCTTACTTTCTCTCCCCTTTTTTGGCATCATCAGTTTGGGGAGGGGGAGTCAGGTGGTGGAGAAGGACTGCGAGGAGGGAGATGTGATGGTGGAGGAGGAGGTGGAGGAGTATTTGATGATGGAGGTGGAGGTGGATTGTCTTGAGAGGTAGGAGGAGTGTCTTCAATCATCACATCATCATCATCATCATCCAAAGTAATTGATCGTTTCATATCAACCACATCTTTCTCTATTTTGGCCAGTCTTTCTCCCAGAGATCGAGTCATCTGCACCAACAGAGAGAGCTAAGAAAGCACAATAGTTTGAAAGTTGGAACTGGACTCCCCCTGATAAGTAGAAGTATGCTGAAGAGGTGTTGGCATTGGAGGAACAATTGCAGCTTGAGGAGAAGGAGACGCTGATCTAGGAGAACTCACATCTTAAATTAGTGGATCAGTGAATTCAATTTGAGTTGGAGTTGATCCTCACTGTAAAAAATCTTCCGCAGAAGGAGTTTTGGATGATGTTGAGGATGAGGAGAAACGAATATGCTGGTTTAATCTTGGAGGAGAATTAGTCATTTCTTAAACACAAGATTCTCCTTTATCAGTGGCAAATTCATCTTCTTCATCATCAACGTCTTCTTCATCATCATCAGAATCTCCATCATTGTCCTCATCATCCTCTTCTTCAGAGTCAGAGGATTCAACGACGTAGGGATTTGTAATCCAATTTCCATACTCTGAGTAATATGCATATCTCAGTTAGAGGGGGCAGTGTTGATGATCTTTGAGGAGAGATAGATGGAATTTGAATGATGACTCCATTATTGACATTATAACCCTCTTCATCACTAGCCAAAAGTAGTCTAAGCCAACGAGGATAAGGAACATATGTTGACTTCTTGTTCCTGGTGACACGTTCAATCATTTGATCAAGGAAGAGTTGATCAAAATCCAGTCTTTTGTTGCAATCCATGGAATACAAAATTCGTTGCTCAAATAGGTTTAACTGATTTATGCTCCTAGTTTTGTGTCCAAGGCATTTACCAATCACCCCAGATAAGTACTTCCACCCTACATAATAACATTGAAGGAGGGTGTATCTGGTTGGATCACAAGAGGTGCCTTGAAGGGAAAAGTTATACCCTAAATTTGAACGAATAGACTTGCATCTTTCTTCAGAAGGGGTTTCAGAATAGTTTTCTGATCGGGGAAGACGAAGAGCAGTTCGAAAAGGTTTTGCATTGATAGTAACCCTAGATTGACCATCTCTAATGGTTTCATTAATGGTTTTAGCACTAGAATGAACAGAACAAGAATAATAGAACTCACATACTTGCTTAGGGTAGAATGGCTCTGGGAAGTCGTAGAAGGCATATTGAAGAGGGAAACTTTTTTTTTTTGGGATAACATCAGAGAATGCCACATTATTTGTTTGAATGACAATGGGAGAATCAGGGGCATGAGGGCCTTTGACAACATTAGAATTGGGGGCAAACTCATAAAGAACCTTTGACATGATGAGAGCTTGAGGAAGATGATTGTTGAGAGATCCCTTTTCGAGAGAGATAATCAACTACTTGAATGAATTGTGAAAGTGACCTAGGAAAAGATTTTTATAAATTATCCGTAAATTTTCTTCCCATTTACATAATCATGATTGGAGAAAGCAGCACCGCAAAAATCTTGTATTCTAAGATATTATTACATCCTTGAATTGTCATCCAAAAGTTACCATTGAGATAAAGGAATTATCTATCAGCAAGACATAGCACCAACAACAATTGTCATCAGCAGAAGCAATCAGTGTATCGGAGTTGCAGCTGGTAATCAAGTAAGTTTGTGATGTCTCCTGATAGTATGGATTTAAACTATCATTCATTAAACATAGTATTGCGAGGTCTCATCAGCATCTAGTTCTACACGTTGAATCATTAACTTCTTTTATTGGAAGAATAAAGGGCAAGAATGGAATGATGCGTGTTATACATTCCGGTATGAAATGTACCCATCGACAAAGAGTGTCGAAGTTTTATCGGTATGGCTAATACAGTTAATCATTAAGTTCTTTAATGGAAGAATTGTTAGGAAAGAATGGTTAGGTGTGTCTAATACATAATGGATAATGATATACCTATCGGCATATATTTTTCGAATTCTCATAAGCGTCTAGCTTCATACACTGAATCATAAAATTCTAAAGAAGAATATATGGTGAGAATGGATTGGTACATGTGATAAGCTACAATACATAGCTTAACCATCGACATAGATTTTTCAGGCTCTCATCAGCATATGGTATGTTACGCTGAATCATAAAGCTTTAAAGAAGAATTCATGGGCAAAGGGGGTTGCTGCATGTGATAGCCTATGTTACATATATTAACCATCGACAGAGAGTTTCAAACTTTCATCAGTTTGTGGCATATCACAGTGAATTGTAAAGTTTTATCAAGAAGAATTTGAGGAGAGAATTGAATGTTTCAATCATGCTGAGGTGAGATCAACATGAATCATAAACACTGACAGCTTATCAACAAGAAGTGGTTTATCTTCCCTATCATAGAGCTGAGTTGCAGTCTAGAATATAAAAGTCACCATCAATTCATTTAATATGGTACAAAACATAAAATGATAGTAAAACAAAGAATTTAGTCAGCTTTTTTAGAAAAGAGATAAAGACCCGATTTAGCAGATCTTTTGAAATAAATGGTCATAAATGAGTTCCTATTTTTCGAGATATCTACCCTTCAACACTGTCTATAAAAGAATAATAAAACATGATAAAATATATCAATAAAAATCACAATTTGTAGCAAACCAAGAGAGAATATGCCTTTAATCGTTTAAGTATTGCAGGTTGATTCCAAGCTTCATGTTCACCAAGAAAAAGAGAAGAACATGAACCAGTCTTTGTAACCAACGAGTTAAACGGATCCAATCTTTGTAACCTTTGCGTTATGAAAGTCACCAAGAAAAAACTCGAAGGTTTCATACATTGCGATCGTTGATAGAAGCGATGAGGAGCATTGTCTTGTTGAAGAGGTATTTGGATCTCAAATTGGAATCGTTGTAGCAGTGACAACGTCTATGGAAATTAGTCATGCTATGTTACCTAGCTTCACTTCATCCAATTGCAACGATATAGGCTATCAAAGAAGGAAGAGATATATGCCCAGAAGGACACTTTTAGACACAGTTCTCTCCTATCTAGCCTCATTTGTAGGATACTTCATGTCTATCAATGTGAGCATCAACGTTATGAAGAGAGCAGTTGGCGTTGAAGAAAGGATGCATAGCCAACTCTAATTGTTCCTAATTTGAAGATCTTGCACCGAAGGAATGAAACACTGATCCTTTCCAAAGGAAAAAGTCAATTAAGATCATTAATAAGATAAAGATAGAAGATCCTAGAAATTAGAAGGTGAAAGAGAAGAACACACATAGGCAATGTTAGTAGCACAATAGACAATGTATACTCCTATGGTAAAATAAAAGTTGAAAATAATTTTTAAAGTATAAAAGTCATACGAAACTAAAATTTCAGCAACTTACGTTCAAAAATTTTGAGGTAGCAGAAACATAATGTAAAGTCATAAAGTAGCTTTTTCCAACATAAATAAAATTAGAGCATATAAATGTTATTGTCCTTGAGTACAGTGAGCACAATTTTGTTCTTTGAATCAATAAGCTTTCTTTCATTGTAATTAAAGAGAACTTTGTAACCAGCATCACAAAGTTGAATGATGGAGATAATATTGATTTTAAGGCTCTTGACATAGAACAGATTCTTTAGCTTGGCGCTCTGCCCTCAAATGTTTCAATGCCCATGACTGCTTATTCACTACTGTCACAAAAAACTACAATCAGACCATATTTCTCCACAAATTCTGTTAAGAGGAACTTGAGACCAATCATGTGTCTAGAGCAACCATTGTCAAGGAACCAAGTATGTTCCAGATCCTGACTTGATTATTGGACATCTTGAGAAGTATCATCGTCACACTTGCTGAAATCACCATCAGGGGAATCGTTAATAAGAGTCATAATACCCTTAACATTTAGCCCTTCATCTTCATATGTTTACCCTTCTTCCACCCATTCCCTAGGTTCCTCCTGCTTTGCAATGAAGGCCTTTAGTAGAGAGATGTTCTCCTTCTTCAGCTGGGTCAACATCTTCTTGTACAAGATTTCATAATTCTCTGGACTTTGAGCTTCTTTCTTCTCTTTACAGTCCTTGGCAAAAATGATCAGGGCTTCCACAGTTAAAACAATTACCTAAGTTTCTTTTCTCCGAGTTCAATGTTCTCGCTGAACTGCCTCCCTTAGACTGAGCTCTTCAGACTCCATTTGATCTGCTTTCTTCATAAAGTTTAATGATCAATGCAACACTAACAACAATTTCATCAATAATTTCTTCATTACTTGTTTCTCCCTAATCAGAGTCATCGGAGTCACTGATGAGATTCATTGCTTCTTTTCAGGAGACCAAGGCTACAAACTTCTCTTTGTTTGAGTCTTTCATTATGTCTTTATGAAGAGCTTTGGTTTCTTCATAGTTTCGTAAATCCCTGAATAAGGAGTTAAGATCCATGGCGCTAATCTTCTCACTATTCTTAAGAACATCAGCGTGATGTTACCATCTTTTTCCAAAAGAGTCCAAGAACTTTAGAACCAATTGAGTAGAAATCTTGACAACTCCCAAAACTATGCATATCATTCACCAAACAATTGCACCTGTTAAAGGTTTAAGTTAGAGACTCACCTTGCTGAGCAAAGAAGTTCTTATATCTCTGAATGAGGTTGTTTATGGTTGTAGCCTGAACCTCCACAGTGCCTTCATAAGCCACTGTCAGCGTCTCCACCATCTCTTGATTTGATTCATAGTTCAAAACTAAATGATGCACATGGTAGGGAAGAGAGTTTCCTATGGCTGCCCTAGCTTTCACATCAAGACTGATAAGTCTCCTGTCGTTATCTTCATAACTAGCATTTGGATTTTCCTTCAAGGGACATACGTGAGCATTGTTAACCGTAGGTTGATACATAGGAACGTGAGGATCCTTCTCAACAATGTTAAGCATCTCATAATCCATGGTTTCAAGAACAACCATAGCCTTAGTTTTCCACATTGTAAAATTGTGCTCATCGAAAAGAGGGATCTTTTTGTCAGCAGACGATTTGGGATTATAGGATGTTGAAATGGCAACTTAAGTGTATCAAAAACCCGATCTGATACCAATTGAAGGTTTGTATCGATCGAATACGCTTCCAGTATGAATAACAAATAAGAAACTAACAAAGAAAATATTAAACAAAAAACAAAGAACACGAGTAATCACAAAGATGCTTTAACTAAGAAAGAATGTTCTCACCAAGAGAAACAAGGTCACAAAGATGGTCACCAAGAAATTACATTAGGTTTTCACCCTAATGTTGAATATATATGATTACAATAACTAAAATCCCACTAAGTAAGGGATGTATACCAATCTAAGCAAAGGTCTAATCCTAATCAAAAAGATTATGGATAATATATCTATTTTATATATATATATATATATATATATATATATATATATATATATATACGTATAACTACCTAATATATAAAGATCACAATGATCATTATCTTCACGCTGACGCTGATAAGGTCTTGTGTTTGCGCTAGCGCTGATGATGATGTTGGCATTGGAGCTCGCGATCAGCGTGTAAAGTGTTTGACTCACTAGATCATAAGGTGTGACCTTACATGGATAAACTCCAAGATTCATGTTCACCACGAGCAAGAGAGGAACTGAAACCAGTCTTTGTAACCTACGAGTTAACTGGCTCAAATCCGTGTAACTAACATGTTGACAAGATCAACACGAAGGCACTCGAGGTTTTATCGGATTATGAGTCAGTAGAATGAACGTAAGACTCATTGTATTGACGGCTGATTATTGCATCCATAACAGCGAGTGGAGGAGAAAAAGAGTATTGTTAACAAGAAGAAGGCTTGATGCCAATATTCTTCTCAACAACTAGAGAATTCAGAACATTCTGAATAGCTCCATCTCTTTCTAACTTTGGAAGGAAGAGGTACATATAATCCGTAAATAAGGTATTTATAGACCTGAAAATAGAGAATAGAGAGGAACGAGAATACTTGTAAACATTATATGCAAAGCTTAAGCAAACTATGTAAATTTCTTTGACAAAAGCATAATAAATGAAACACTTGTTTATTTTTTTATTTTTTTTATTTTATTTTTTTTTGTGTTTTAAGGAAGCAAGTAGAAGAAAATTTATTTTAAAGGAGTTAGAAAAGAATTAAGTCATTAAAAGGATGCCAAGATCTGCAATCAATTTGTTTAGGGTCTTCTCGTTCAATGCCTTAGTAAAATGTTAGCCAGCTCATCAGGGGATAGGATGTAGAACAACTCCACTTTACCCTTTTGAACAATGTCCCTGATGAAGTGATGACGATTGTCGATGTGCTTGATTTTGGAATGTTGCACTGGATTTTGTATCATTTGAATGGCACTGGTGTTGTCACAACAGATAGAAGTCTTTGAGAAGTTGGACCACAATCTAAGAGTTGATTCTGAATCCATAGAATTTGAGCAAAACACCTTCCAGCGGCTACATATTTAGCTTCAGCGGTAGAGCAAGTCACTGATGTGTTTTTCTTGCTAGACCAACTCACCAATCTATCTCCAAGCATTTGAGCTCCTTTTGAAGTTCTTTTACGATCAATTCCACATCCTCCATGATCCTAGTCAGTGTATCCCACCAGCTTGAACTCACAGTCGTGAGGATACCATCACCCAAGATTGGGTGTATGCTTCAAGTAGAGAAAGATCCTTTTTACAACTAGAAGATGAGATTTCTTGGGATAAGCTTGATATTGAGTACACAATATGGTGGCAAACATAATGTAAGGGAAACTTGCAGTAAGATAGAGCAATGAACCTATCATTCCTTAGTACAGGGTCGCATTTACATCAACGCCAGTTGGATCAATGGAGATAGACGCTGATGAAAACATTAGAGTCTTTGCTTATTTGCTATCAGAAAATCCAAACTTCTTCAGTATGTCTGAAATATATTTATCTTGAAAAATAAAGATTCCATCAGTTAGTTGTTTAACCTGCAAACCTAAAAAGAAAGTTAGTTCACCCATCATACTCATCTCAAATCTCTTGGCCATAACCTAAACAAACTCAGAACTCAATTTCTCATCAGTGGATCCGAAAATGATTTCATTAACATACACTTGAGCAAGAATGATGTGAGATCCTGAATGATTGATAAACAAAGTGTTGTTAATTTTTGCTCGTTCATATGCACTCTTTAGAAGATAACTCGCCAATATATCATACCATGCCTTGGGTGCCTGCTTCAAACCATAGACAACTTTATCAAGACGTATACATGATTGGGAAATTCTTCACTTTTAAACCCTGGAGGTTGCTTTAGAAAGACTTATTCTTGAAGATCCCCATGTAAGAAGGACGTTTTAACGTCCATTTGATAGACTTTAAAGTTCTTGAATGAAGAAAAAGTAAGGAACAGACAAATTGCTTCAAATTTAGCAACATGGGAAAAGGTTTCGTCATAGTCTAACCCTTCCATTTGGCAAAATCCTTGGGCCACAAGTCTTGCTTTGTTTCTAATGACGATACCATCTTTATCCATCTTGTTTCTGATCACCCAACGAGTACCAATGATGGTTTTTCCTTGTGGCGTGGGAACAAGAGTCCACACATGATGACCTTCAAATTCTTTTAGCTCATCCTGCATAGCTTTAATCAAGTCAGCTTCCTTCAGGGCATCAACGACATTCTTTGGTTAAATCATTGAGACAAAATTCACAAACATGTATAAGTTGCTATTGAATCTACTACGAGCGAGAATCCCATAATTTACATCTTTAATGATTTGAGATTTAGGATGATATCTATGAATTCTAGGATTAGTACTCTTATTCGTGTTTTTTGTAACCAAATCTTCCTAATTTGAGAAGTTAGATGGCTTAGCTTCTTCAAAGTGTGACATGTTGATCTTCATAGTTAGAATGGGAACAACATGCTCAGTGACATTTGCCAAGAACTCAGGAACAAGGTTTGAAGGACTGAAAGTAAGTTCATTCAGAATGGAGGAAGGATGATCTTTCCGATCTTCAATGAATGTTTCTTCATCGAATGTGACATGACAGTTTCCTCAACAGTTTGCCTTGAAAGATTGAATACCCTAAAAGCCTTAGACATAGTAGAGTAACCTAGAAACACTCTATCATCTTCTTTAACTTCAAACTTAGAGCGCTAATCTCTTTGATTCAAAATGTAACAGACACACCCAAACACTTAAAAGTAAGAAATGTCCAGTTTCCTCTCCTTAAGTAGCTTATAGGTAGTCTTCCCATGACGCTTAAGAATGATGAAATAGTTTTGGGTATGACACGCTGTGTTGATAGCTTCAGTCCAAAATGATAGAGGAAGACCAACTTCAATGACCATAGTTCTTCCAGCTTCAATGAGAGCTCTATTTCATCTTTCAACAATTCCATTTTGTTGGGGAGTTCTAACAGCCGAGAAGTTTTGAGAGATTCCTGATTTTGAGCAAAAGGCTTCCAAGGAGGAGTTTATGAATTCATTTCCATGATCACTACCTAATTGTCTGACTTTATGGTCATAAAGAACCTCCCATTGCTTAATGAGTGATATGATTTCATTAGTAGGATGACTTTTTTTTCTTAAAAATATTACCCAAGTAAATCTTGAAAATTCATCTACAATTATGAGAGTATACTTCTTCCTATCTCTTGACTTAATTGGGACCGGTCCAAAAAGGTCCATATAGAGAATGTGAAAGGGATTGCTGATGGAGGAACAAGACTTTGGGTTGAATGAGGACTTAGTTTTCTTTCCCTTTTTCATACACCGAACATAATTTATCTTTGAGAAACTGCATCTTAGGAATTCCTCTTGCAAGCTAATTCCTATAAATCATTGATATGCTCTTGAAGTTCAAGTGAGATAGTTTCTTGTGCCACAACCAATTTAGATGAGACTAGGAACGAGAGAAGAATTAGTGACGAAGAGAGTTGTCAACAACATATCTGAAACATAAATGTCATTATTTCGATTTGCAGTCAGTACAATGACTTTCTTTTGATAAAGAACCTTTCCTTCTCTCTTGTTAAAGTAAACTTCATAGTCAGCGTCACACAATTGGCTGATTAAAATGAGATTGTGTTGAAGACCTTTTACGTATGAAACATTCTTGAATACAATAATAGACTTGCACTTGATGGTTTTATATCCTTTTGTAGTTCCCTTGCTATTGTCTCCATATGTAACAATTGGACTATCATTCCTTACAAATTCATTTAGAAGTGACTTGAAACCTATCATGTGTCTTGAACAACCACTATCTAAATACCAAATATGTTCTTTACCCTGAAAAACAAAAAAAAACTAAATTATACGATTGGTATACACTGACCCATCTTGCAATGGGTCACTTAGGAGAAAATGTGATAACAAGCATCAGGGCGACAATTCAAGGAGTTTCCCTTTTTGATCCATTTATCATTTCGAGTTATGATGTTGTATAACTAGGTGGAGCTCTTTTCAAAAGTATACTCGTTGACTCTATGAGAGACATCACCACATTGGTAAGAAAATCTGGTTCCATGATTCTTTCTTTTACCATTTGAACTTTGTTTTATTTTATCAGTGGAACCTAAAGAATCTTGATCATTTAAAAAAACTCTTGCTTTAGTTCTGGACCAGGGAATGTCATTGATGGTATGCTCTAATGATTCTTTGTCACGAGATACAAATGAGATTAAAGAATCATCTGAAATGGAAGTCTTTGATTGATTTCCATAATCAATGTTGCTAATAGAGCACTGAGGAAACATGCAAAGAATTTCGTTTACAGACTGAACTTCACCATTGGAGATAGGAAATTTTAGCAAGATATTAGTGGAGGGAAAGACATACTCACGATGAGGAGGTTGCCGTGAAGGATCAAGAGCAGATAAATGAGATACACATTTTGTATTACCATTAGCGTCAATAGTACAATATGTATCAACTAGAGTTTGATTTATGAAATAGGTACTTAAAAATCTGTTTTTAAAATCTTTCTCGAGACTGTTAGCATTAAAAAGGTTTGTTTAGTCTCCATTTTTTTGATTAAAGAAACAACACCTTCAATATCACCTCCAAGGATTTTCTCACACTGATAAGGAATTTGATCATTAATGATTCTTGTGAGATTATGGTATGAAGAAGCCCAATTATTTAGAATAAGTTGAATGCTTGTTGCATGATGAACACCTTTTTCTTTATTAGTGTGAAGAAAACTGTTGGCTAGTGAGATACAAGTGTTTTCCTTTTTAAACGAGAAAGTGAGTCTTTAGAAGAGGAGAGCTTTTCTTTAAGATTTTTTTTATATTAACTTGAAAGAAGAGTTTTCTTTGTTTGAAATAGATAAATCTAAAAGTAAATGATCAAACATATCAACTTTTTTAATGGAAGAATAGTTAACGAAGTTCATTACCTGATATGTTGACGCTGAGTCCCAGTCCTGAGACTTAAAGTCTGTAGCAGCTTGAGAAAGGTCAACATCAAACGTACTAACACTGTCCCTTGGTGCATCAGTGAGACTCAACGATTTGAGCCATGAGACACTTACCTTTTGAAACTTTGTCATCTGAAAGATCTTCTTTGTCAAAGGCGGATGATAAAGTGATCATCATCTCTTGTGCAGTTGAGCAATTTTGAACCAAACGATAGACATGAAATGGAATAGAATTTCCAATAGCAATCCTCGCCTTTACATCAAGATTTAGGACCCTTTTTTCTTCCTTGTCGTATCATGGCACTGATTTTTGTTTTAGTTTATTACCAGATGCATTGTGATTGGATGACTGATGTATAGTGGAGATGAGACCCTTGTTGATGATATCAAGCATATCATAGTCCATGATCGTGAGAACATCCATGGCCTTTGATTTCCAAGCAGTAAACTTGTGGTCATCAAAAGGAGGGATCTTGTTGGGAACTGAAGAATTGGGATTATAGACGGTTGACATGATAGCTTGAGTGTATCAAAAACCTGCTCTGATACTAATTGAAGGTTTGTATCGATCAGATACACTTCAAGTATGAATAACAAATAACAAACTAACTAAGAAAAGATTAAAAAGAAAAACAAAGACCACGAGTAATCACAAAGATGCTTTTATTAAGAAAGAATGTTATCACCAAGAGAATGAAGATCACAAAGACGGTCACTAAGACATTACATTAGGGTTTCACCCAAATGTTGAATATATACGATTACAATAACTGAAATCCTACTAATTAAGGGATGTATACCTATTTAAGTAAACCTTTGATCCTAATAACATATTTTACGGATCCGATATCTATCATATATATATATATATATATATATATATATATATATATATATATATATATATACGTATAACTGTCTAATATACAAAGATGAAAAAGACCATTATCTTTATGCTAACATTGATAAGGTCTTGTGTTGGCGCTGTCGCTGATGGTGATGTTGCCGTGGGCGGTCAGCGTGTAAAGTGTTTGACTCATCAGATCATAAGTTGTGACCTTACAGATTGATTGACGGAATGTCAACATCATTAATGGTAATGGTGGATTTCTTATTCCGAGATAAAAAAGTATCTATAGAGAAGGCAATCAAGATCAAACTTGCTTTGAAGCTTGTTACCATAGCCAACAATCTTGGTGATTCTTTTCTGATACCACACTTCGTTTTGGGGTGTAGCATTGATGAATAGAAGGTTCTCAATCTCTCACGTTCAGATCGGATCATAATTTGAGGATCATCGGATGGATGCAAAGGTGCGAACTTGATGTAGTAGCGTCCACGTGGAAGGATTGGTAAGTCAAGTTGGTATGCATCATTTGTTGGAAGATCAAAATACATGAAGGGCACAAAGTTGATGTCATGTAAGATTCCTTCTCTAAAAAGCGTTGAAATCCCAACATAGGATTGGGATTAGCTTTCAGTGCTTGAATCATGATGCTTTCTTCAAGTGCTTGTTGTATCTATTCTTTAGACCAGCCCTCAGACTTCTTATTTAACTTCATTGGGTTGTCTGATTCAGAATCGATCATGTTTCCCTTGTCTTTGATAGGATCTTCTTGAGTAGTGATGGCTGAGATGATTTTATGATCAGATGGCGTTATGAATTGCTTAGATGTGTAACACCGTAAAATTTTCAAATAAATTTTTCATTTTAAAATCACATGATTCTCATAACATATTTCACAAAAATCCCAAGTATCAAATTATCAAAACACAATTCCATAAATGTTTGATTAAAAATACAGGATCCTCAAAACACAACTCTTTCTCTCGTGTGTACAATCAAGCCGACGACTTCCCGCGATTCCGAAAAGTACCTGAAACACATATCACACAACACGGTAAGCACGAAGCTTAGCGAGTTCCCCAAAATACCACACGTGTCACATTAGCCACTCGAGGCTATAACGCGAATAAGACCCTACGGTCAATGTGTCTCAGTGGAGACCCTCCGGTCCCACAACTCGGGTGGACCCTCTGGTCCTATCACAATAAGCTCATAACAATAATACACAACATAAATCACAAAGACATAATGCAGGATATCACAATACTCAAGTAAACACGTAAGACCTTCCGGTCACACAAAATAATACTCATGGTAAGTATAGTGAGAAGACTCACCTCGAAGCAAGCTAGCAATTACATCCCGTGCACGAATCACCGATCTAGCCTCCGCCTAACACATATGATAACTTTCTCTAATTAAAATCACAAATCTAAATAAACTCATATTAGATAGCTCTAACTCTTGGGAAGGGTAAAAGACCATTCTACCCCTCCATGGTCTCCATTACTCACACTTGGTCAAAACCCTAAAAGTCAACAGAAGTCAAACTCGAGTCAACAGTCTATGTTGACCCAACTCGCCGAGTGCATCTATGCGACTCGTCGAGTCCCCTCGTTTCCTCAGAAATCTCATGAAAATCCAACTCAACTCGTCGAGTTGGCACGTTAACTCGCCGAGTTACCGCATGCTCAGAATCATCGGGACAAACCCTAACCGACTCGTCGAGTCAGCTCATCGACTCGTCGTGTCCTTTCAGACGCTTTTCTTATTCAGAGGTTTTAAGGTAGATTAACAACCGCAAACTCTAGATCTAAGCTCCGAAGGCTGAGATAACACGTAAAGCTGCAAACTCTACATCCATGCATGTCTAGAAGGGCTAAAATCATCAAAACAAGGATTTACAAGGACATTAGCTCATGAAGGTTGTCCTAAGCTTGATAAAGCTTGTGTCTTTCAGTCCAAAGGACCTCATACTGTCCAGATCCGAAGTCTCATTTCCAAATCATGCTCACAATCATAAATGACTCAAGAAGAAGCTAGAAAAGCAATAAACTCATAAATAAGAGGATCTAATGTTTGAGTGATCAAGGTAACAACTTGTCACTTGAAATAGGATGCCAAAATGAAGTAGATAACAGATCCACAACCTCCTCCTTGATCCAAGTTCCTGAATCCTCAAGCTTCTTCAAGAATCCCACCAAAATAAGCACCTTAAGCCTTATACACACACTCAAAATAGGGTTAAGCTCATTTGGGTTTGTCCTCTGGTCGTGGGGAGTGATGAGGGAGGCAGGGTGGAGGCTTAGAGTCCTTTAAATAGGGTGAAAAACCTGAATAATTAGGGTTTCTTCAAATAGCTCCAACTCGCCGAGTTGGCCTCTCAACTCGTCGAGTTGGTCATAAAACTCACGCGGCCAAAATCCGACCCTACTCGGCGAGTTGGGGCCTCCAACTCGTCGAGTAGCCCATTCCACAAGTATGAAAACAATAAAATGTATGCCTAGGAGTCGGGGTGTTATAATTCTCCCCCACTTGAGTTAGATTTCGCCGTCGAAATCGCTCCTTGACCATCACATTGATCGAACCCAAAACCCCGAGAAGCATCACCATAAATCTCATATCATATAACAATCTCCTTTCCACAACACCCGAAACTAACCCGGAACTCCCAATCCCGAAATAGGACGGACCCCTCTGTCGATGCGGTACCCGTTCTGGCTCTCCAGAACCTGGAACCTCTAGTGGTCTGTCTCCATGCCAGACTGCCCATGCAAGATATCATCATGCTAATCGCTCATCGAATAAAATGCCCTGACCACACTGTCAACTCGGATTCTCTTGTTGCGACTGATGGAATCCAGTCGTTGACCAATAATTGGCTACCGGTCACTAATGCCAGATATATAAATCGATCCAAATCGTATCTCAAAAGAAACGGAAGGGTCACCTCCCACCAAGGACCTACCGTCTGAACAGCTATCAGAACTCATCTGAAAGAATGACTGCACTCAGACACAAGGAAACGATCATGCCCGCTCGAAACGCTTCTCTGGCGTCTAAAATCATGAGCCCAGTTCCCCCCCTCAAATACTCCTTCCGACACTGAGCACCAGGTCAACTCCCGACTTAACAGTTGAACCTCCAAAGGCTACTTATTGCACACCCAAATAAAACAATTTCATAAACTTACTTTTCACAATAGCTATCACATCCCATTACGTGACACACGAAATCACGAAGTTCGCCATACCTCAAGCAAACACTACAGCCCCATCTGAGGTCACCTCATATCCAACCTCTGTCGTCTACTACTCACTAGTTCTATACGTCTCATGGTCCTTCCCTTAGCAACGAACTGACCCACTCAGGTCAATACATAAGACGGAAACCAATACCCCTCAAAATGAAACCCATTTGAGAATCCAGAATCTCATCCCGCCTACTCAGTACACAAATTGATCCAAACTCAAGCTCGAGAGTCTGATTCAATGGCAGAACTGGAACCACTCATTTCCACTCTGATACTCTACTCATGACCCGAGATCCACGAATTCATACGTACACCATTTCTCCAATTCCTCTCAATTTCTATAACCCTTCCTCAACTCGGGATATAACGATTCCAGACCCTCATAAAGACCTTAGTCTCGCCCCTGATCCGACCACCAGGTTCCCTAAAACTCAATTATTAAAGCTACCCAAGCCAAAAATTTCTTCTACGTCATGCCCTGACTAGCGAATAATACGGCTCCCCGTAGTATCACAACATTTTCTCTCACTAACTTGTGAAGGCTACGGCTCTCTGCAGGCCTATGACACTCCCTTACTGACTCGTGAATGTTATGGCTCCCTACATCATCACGACACTCTCTCGCGGACTGGTGAATAGTACGGCTCCCCGTAGTATTACAATACCCTCTCTCACTGACTAACGGATGCTACGGTCCCCCGTAGTCTCACAATACTTTTTCTTACCGACTCATGGATGCTACGGCTCCCCGTAGCCTTTCAATACTCTCTCTCACTGACTCACCATGGGCTCAACCCATTGGTTTCCCCTTGATAATACCGAGTGATTAATCTCACTCGGATCCACTCGCTCTATTATCACCCCATAATCTCATCATCAAGTAATCACTACACTGAGTTCACTAGCTCATGCTCCACATCCCCACATAGATAGGTGCACACACCCACCCCGCTTATACACCACCTGTTGAGAGAAAAACTCTTGAGACACACTTAAACAAACGTTAGAACAAGTTGAATATTGTGGAATAAGTTAATATCAAAGGATCATAAAGCTCAACAATAATTAGAAGTTAGAGTTGTTAGATTGTTAGGTGCGGAAATGTAATTACTGAAAAGTAAGAAAATGTAAATGACAGCAAGTTGTATATCAAGTAAACACTAAGCTGATTGTGACAAGGTTTGCAATCAAACACAAGTCAGTAAGAGTGATCAGCTAAAGTGAAGAAGTTAAGAATGACTTGCTCCGCAGGAGAGATTATGATCTTAAGTTTAGAGTTTCAGTTCTGTAAGATCTAGAGAATAAGAGAGTAACGAGAGTAGATGTAAGATGTAAGGTGAAAGAAAGATGTGTAAGATAGATGTATTTAATCAGAACATGAGAGCTCTATATATAGAGTCTCGAGCATTACAATAAAACAAACAAAGTCTAAATCTGTCTTAAGTGTCCATGCAAGGCACACTGGATAAAGCAATGTAAAGTGAAAATATAACAAATAAAACTAAGATAATGTTTGATGAAGACAACTGCGGATGCGGTCAGTGATTGCAGTTAAGAAGCTGAATGAAGATCAGGAGATGACTTCGGATTGGCTAAGTTTAAGAGGGTCACTTTCTTGCTTCAACAATTTCCCCCTAAGTGACCTCTTGAACTTTTCTTTCATTTATCGATCTTTAGGAATTTGATGAGAATCCACCAAAACTTCCTGACTTCTCCTAGCCAAACAATTCTCCTAGGTGCTGTTTGGTTCGCGGAATGTTGCTGAAGGAATTTGAATTGGAATTGGAAAATAAATCTGTCAGGAATTTGAATACAATTACATGTGCTTTTTGGTTGGTAGGAAATGGAATTGGAATTAATTCCAGATCCTGTTTGGTTTGCAGGAAATGGAATTGGAATTCATGAAAAATGACTGAACTGCCATTTTTTCTATTTTGCTTAATTATATGAATTTATCATGTTCATACAAAATCATATCGTATTGAAGGTGTAATGTAATTTCCAACAAGTATATCTAAAACCACACAATCAATTTTCAAAGATATTGCTGTTTCACAGTGTATTCGATTACCAAAAATTTATAAACACGAACAATGATTTTGATTTTAACAACAAATTGTAAACAGGAAAATATAGACAGCAACAACAATTTTAACAATATTTGATTAACATAAATTGATTTGCTTATCAATAAATCAATTTTCAGGAGACGAGGTTGAGAAAACAGAAGAGAAATCGAGTTTAACAAACCCCTCGATTTTCACAGTGAGAGATAGCGAGAGTGAGAGATAACGACATCGATTCACTAACATGGCGGAAGATTGGAGAAGACGACGACCTGGTGGAAGATTGCAGAAAACGAAGTGGTTTGGAGAAGAATATTAGAATGGTTTGGTGGGTATAATGGTAAATTTTAACTTTCCATGTTAACAAGGAATTGATTCCACCCTGTTGGTGAAGGAAAGTATTTTCCCTCCATTGAAGGAATGTTTTCTCATTTAGGAATCCCTTTCCTTTTCTAAAAGTTGAACCAAATGCAAGAATTCGAGGGAATTGGAATCCTTTTCCCTCGAATTCCATTCCAATCCTGCCAACCAAACAGCCCCCTAGAGATTTCAAACTTCACTTCAGCAGTAGTGTGTTTTGATTTCTGAACTGCGGTTTGAGTGATCTCCAGTTGCTTCCGGGTCAGGCGATGCATGGCAGTCATTGGAATGAAATATTTTGTTTCATTATCTTTACGCTTGAAAATGACTCCAAGATCTGGGAAGTTAGTTGCTCCAAGGGATCTTTCTTGATTACCTTCAGTCAGCACAGGAGCTGGATCAAGAGGAGAAAGGTTGAACTTCTGAGCAAGAAGTGGCTGGATATCCGCATCGATTCTAGCAAAATCACATACTGTTTCTTTCAGAAAAGTACAAGCCCTTTCGTAAGCGATTTTCATCTTTAGATGCTTCTTAGACTTATTCTGAAACACCTTAGCAATCAGGAAGACTTCCTCCGGATTCATGCAAGGAAAGTCTGCTTGGGTTCGGATATAGTCTTGATTTCTTCTCATGAGGGTGTATTGAATGAAGTCTGACTTCATAAAATTCCTGGGCTTGTAGTTCTTGACTACGGTAGGTTTGGCGTTTGACCAAATGCTTTCGATTTTTGATCCATGCTTGGCATGAAATCTGTTAAGTCTTTCAAATTCAAGGGGTTGACCCATAGGACGTTTATAATGTTTCGGGATTGTGACAGGTTAATCACATGATGATTATAGGCAGTTGAGTTGGAGCAGTGCGTCGGGGCTTACTGGGTCTTACCCTGTTAGTCCAACAGCTAGAGTTATCCGCGAGACTTCAGCAGTGCGAGGCGAGTCTTCTCACCATACCAAAGGGTCTAAGGCACCAAGGCCGGCCCATTTTATGATAGTTGGTATACTTGTTGTGTAGAGGTGTGTGGCTTGAGTATGTGGTAATATGCGGTAGAGATAGCCTTTATGGCTAATGGTAGAGGTAGCATTTGTGGCTAACGGTAGAGATACCCTTTGGGGCTAATGGTAGAGATAGCCTTTACGGCTAATGGTAGAGATAGCCTTTACGGATAAGGGCAGAGATAACCTTTGTGGCTAATGGTAGAGATAGCTCGATAGCTAATTCATATGTGATACGTGGTATAGGTAGCTTTTATAGCTAATGGATATGTGATATGCGGTAGAGGTAGCCCTTGTAGCTAATTGTTCTGTATTATGTGGTAGAGGAAGCTTTTATAGCTAATTGATATGTGGTATACGCTAGAGATAGCTTCTATAGCTAATATGATATGTGTTTTGTGGATTGTGTGTAGGGTATGCTCTGGGGAACTCACTAAGCTTTGTGCTTACGGTTTACAGTTTTGGTTTCAGGTATCATCGATTTGGAAGAGGAGGGCTCAGATTGATCGCAGTGCACACACCTATGGTTTCCGCAATGAATAATTTTGGGACAAACTCTGATAAATGTTTTACTTAATGATGATTTGAAATGTTTGAAATAAATGGTATCAATGTTTTAGCTATATTAATAATGAAATTTTTACCCTTGATTTTTGGGTCGTTACATTCATCTTGTAATCTTTTGGTAGGATTGATCCAAGAGTTGATGAGGGACTCATCCATAGTGATGTCAAAACCGTGTTCCCTCCAAATCAACTCTGCGGACTTTGCTGATTTCCAGTCAGCTTTTCTTTGCTGGGTTGCGGGGGAGTCATTGGAGTTTTCAGATGACATGGTTGAAGCTAAGTTTTTGAAGTGCGGGGGAGTCTACGGCCGCGAAGAAGATTGATGTTGAACTTCTTGAGCTTGTTTTAGCGGTGGAGACTGATGGGGAGAAAGAACTGGACTTTGATGAGGAGAAGGCACAAGAGTCTTCTTTTGAGGTGATGGTTGCGGAGTGAGAACTTTTTGTTGGATTATGGGTTGTTGAATGATTGGTTGCTGGTGACTTGGGCTGATTCAGATGGGAGAGTTCAAATGTTGATGCGGATGAGAGTGTTGATGAGATATGCGATCCGAATCACGGTCTTCACTTCCCCCTTTTGAGGAAGGAACTTCATGTTGCTCCTCAAACCATTTTTTAAGACCGTCGATTTTCGAAAAGGTGTCGTTAAATCATGACTTGAGAACGTCACTTAGCTGCTGATTGTTGGGGATTGCGGTGTTGAAGAGGAGGTTGTGGATCTCCTTGGCGAGGTTCAGAATTTCCTGGCCATGAAAGTTGGAGGATAAGGAACACCTTAAGCTATTGATTGTAGATTGCAGGACCACAATTGTCGACTCATAAGCATGGTGAGTTTCCTCAACAAGCTTCTTGGAATGAGCAGCTTGACCCGCAATTGTTGATTGAAGTTCAACTTTGATTGCAGATACTTCATTGATGAGATGTTCAGCAGTAGCCATGAACTCTTGATGATCAAATTTTCTGTTAGCATCCAGGGCTCGGATACCCATTTCCACTTTGAGAGAAATTCTATCGGCTGCCAGTCGTTCCTGTGTTTCTAAACGTTCTATTCTTTCCAACAGGGATTGCGGACCGGGCAGATCTTCAGACTGTGGTTGGCTGGACTTCACTGCAACCAAAATTTGATCAACTTTGTCTTGGAGATTGAGGAATTCTTTTCTTGTTACAGCCAGTTTCTTCTTCTTATTTTTCTCCTTGGGCTTGGAAGTTGAATGCTGTGATCCACTGAATTCTTCTTCTTCGTCAAAAATCATCATCAAATCATCTGATTGCTCCTGTTGGTTTACTTCATTCACATCGAAGTCATCAAAACCAAACATTGGTTCGGAGCTGACTTCGATTGCGGTTCCATCATCATTAGATTCACGGACATCAGCAGTTGTAGGGGCTTGGACGGACCTGCTGATGGGTTTTGAGCATTCTAACACTTCCTAAGTGTACATGCAACCCTAATAACCTTGAATCTATGTTTTCTCTATATACATGCGAATTTCTTTTCAAGGTTATTTCCTAACTAGCATGGCATGGGGATTACATAGAACATAAAACTAGTAGAAATACATACCTTGTTGTTGCTTGGATTCCTTCAAGACTTTGTGAGCCTAGCACCCCAAATGTTGTGCCTCAAATGCTTCACACAACACCACAAGACTTGGAATAACTTGAGAGAATACTTCTTACACTCAAAATCGGTTATGCCCTCTCTAGTAACACTAGGTCACGATTTTGCTAGCCATAGGGTCCCTTTTATAGTGGTGTCACAATTAGGGTTTCATCATGAAGACCCATAATTGCCATGACTCTTCATTTCTCATGACCCATGGGTTTGTAACTCCCATGGACTATCCATGGAGCTCCATATGGTTATAACGAAACCCATAAACCATGGATCATTAATCCACCATAAAAGAATTGATGATTGTCATAATCAACCCTATATATTTAATTAGTCTCACTTTGATCACCAAATTAATACTAGATTAATACTTGATCAATACTAATTAAATAATACTATTATTAATATATTAGAACTTATAATATATTAATAATCATAAGTGCCTTATTCTCTCATTTAGTCTATCCAAGTATTGCAATGCCATGCAACCCAAATGGACCATGCCGGGTCGGGTCAAGTACATACCAAATAAAGTTATGGACTTAGACACTATATCCAACAGTCTCCCACTTGGATAAGTCTAATAACTATATTTGCAAATATGACTTCAAAATCCGACTAGCAATCGTAGCTCTTTCAAAGTCTCTCGGAACTGAGATGATGATGATACGCCATTTAAGATAAGTGATCATATAATCCTCTGTTCTCATGATATCAGCTGGACAAACACATGGAACATGGTCTTACTTATTGTCCAACATTTGTTTCTCGATCTCTGATTTGTTCGACATAGAACTAAATTGAACACATCAATTAGGTTCTGACCGGGCCCGGTACATAGGTCAAAACCAAATCATCGAGGGGCCCAGATATCGCTTCTATTTCTAAAAGGAACAGATAAACTTCGACTGATATGCTTGTACTAACTACTTGTTGAATTATTCACAAAGGCACGTTTTATAACATCGAGTTACCAATGCGTTTTCGTGCAATCAATGAATAACCAACTCATAGTCAACAACTCATATCTCTAGGTTTGAAGATTTATATGATATTACCGTCTCACGATCACTCGAGATAAATTCCATGAAGTGATGCAAGTGAGCGTGGGTTGGATCCAATACTCAGCCCTTATGAGTACTCATGAATGTTGTAGCAACCATTGCATTGTCCAAAGCACTTTTAGACAAATCATACAAGCCAAATTCATGACAGTCTTAAATCAATACTTACTTCCAAAGTTTGACTGACTGTGGATGGTTTGAATAATAACATAATTATTCTGGAAGTAAAAACATGCAAAATTGAAACATAGTAAACAATCAACACAAGATAGTAACACCTTACTCATAAATAAATAACAACTTTTATTTATCATCAAATGTCAATTACATTTTACAAGTTTCAGGAATCTAATTATTGAAACTAATATCATCCTTCAGCCCAATGCGCCTTGCATGCTGTAAATGCTTAACCCTGCTCAGTCCCTTCGTGAGGGGATCAGCCGGGTTCTCATCTGATGATACCCTCTTTGCCACGAGGAGTCCTTCTTCTATTCTATGTCTTATGAAATGGTATTTTCTGTCAATGTGCCTAGATCTCCCGTGATCTCTTGGTTCTTTTGCCAAAGCAACCGCACTTTCACTGTCACAAAAAATTTCCATTGGCTCCTTTATAGCTGGTACAACTCCAAGGTCTTCGATGAAGTTCTTTAGCCATATCGCCTCCTTAGCTGCTTCACTTGCTGCTTTGTACTCTGATTCACAAGTAGAATCAACTACTGTCTCCTGCTTGGAACTTTTCCAAGTAATCGCTCCTCCATTTAGGATAAAGACCCAGCCTGACTGAGAGCGGAAATTATCCCTATCAGTTTGAAAGCTAGCATCACTATATCCTTCCACTCTCAAGTCATCACTGCCTCCGAGAGTAAGGACCCAGTCCTTAGTCCTCCGCAAATACTTGAGAATGTTCTTTACCGCTGTCCAGTGTGCCTTGCCAGGGTTCCCTTGATATCTACTGACCATGCTCAAAGCAAAGGCCACATCAAGGCGAGTACAAGTCATAGCATACATGATCGAGCCCACAGCAGAAGCATATGGTATTTGACTCATCTCAGCTATCTCAGCCTCTATACTCGGACTCTGAGTCTTACTTAGCTTGGCATTACTCTGGATTGGTAATTCTCCTTTCTTGGAATCTTGCATACTGAACCTCTTCAGTACCTTATCCACATAAGTACTTTGACTAAGTCTAATTAGTCTCTTACTCCTATCTCTCAATATCCTTATCCCTAGGATATAGGCGGCTTCCCCAAGGTCCTTCATAGCAAAACACTTCCCAAGCCATGCCTTAACCTCCTGCAAGGTTGGGACGTCGTTTCCTATGAGAAGTATGTCATCCACATACAACACCAAGAAGCTAACTATGCTCCCACTAGCCCTGACATACACACAAGACTCATCCTCACTCCTAGAAAAGCCAAACTCTTTGACTTTCTCATCAAAGCAAAGATTCCATCTGCGAGATGCTTGTTTCAATCCATAAATGGATTTATCAAGCTTACACACTCTATTAGGGTATATTGTATCGACAAAACCCTCTGGTTGAGCCATGTAAACATCCTCAGCCAACTTTCCATTAAGGAAAGCGGTTTTGACATCCATTTGCCATATTTCATAATCATGAAATGCAGCTATGGCTAACAATACTCTAATAGACTTAATCTTAGCTACTGGTGAGAAGGTCTCATCATAGTCAACTCCCGGAGTTTGAGTAAAGCCCTTCGCAACCAGTCGCGCTTTGTAAGTATGTACCTTCCTATCCATGTCGGTCTTCTTCTTGAAGATCCATTTGCACCCAACTGTCTTACGACCTGGTACATTGTCAACCAAGTTCCAAACTTGATTGTCATACATGGACTGAATCTCGCTGTCCATAGCCTCCTTCCATTTAGCAGACTCAGGGCCTGCCATGGCTTCCCTGTAATTATTAGGTTCATCCAAATCTATTAGTGTACTATCACTAATAAATGTATCACCTTCAGTGGTGATGTGATAACCATAATAAAAATCAGGTGTGTTCCTCACCCTAGTGGAACGTCTTGGAGGTACAGACTCATCTATCGGATCAACAGAAGTTTTCCTCCTCAGGTTGGTCGATAGCATTTGAGGTTCCTTCACCACTTGACTCTTGAAGCTCTTCAAGGTCAATTTGCCTCCCACTGTCCCCTTGGCTTATGAATTCTCTCTCACGAAAGACTCCTCTTCTTGCTACAAAAACCACATTATCACTGGGTCTGTAGAAGAGGTAACCAAAGGATCTCTGTGGGTAGCCGATGAAAATACACCTCTCACTTCGAGGTTCAAGCTTATCATGAGTCTCACGCCTCACGAAAGCTTCACAACCCCAAATCTTGATGTGGTCCAAATTGGGAACTTTCCCAGTCCACATCTCGTGAGGTGTTTTGGCAACCTTTTTAGTAGGGACTAGATTAAGGATATGGGCGGCAGTCTCTAAGGCATACCCCCAGAAAGAGATTGGTAACGAAGCTCGACTCATCATGGAACGAACCATATCCAACAAGGTTCGATTGCGCCTCTCAACTACACCATTCAACTGTGGTGTTCTGGGAGGTGTCAATTGTGAGACAATCCCACATTCCTTAAGATAGTCAAGGAACTCAATGCTAAGATACTCTCCTCCCCGATCGGATCGGAGCATCTTGATGTTCCTGCCCAATTGATTCTCCACTTCCTGCTTAAACTCTTTGAATTTTTCAAAGGTTTCTGACTTATGCTTGATTAAGTAAATATATCCATATCTACTGTAATCATCAGTAAAAGTCACATAATAGCGATTAGCATCCCTTGTAGCAACTCTGAAGGGCCCACACACATCCGTGTGTACAAGGTCCAACAAACCTTCACCCCTATCACAAGTACCTGTGAAGGGTGACTTTGTCATTTTTCCAAGTAAACAAGACTCGCAACTATCATCTGACTTGAGGTCAAATGATTCCAAGACTCCAGCCTTTTGGAGTTGGCCTATACGCTTCTTGTTAACATGTCCAAGACGACAATGCCACAAGGATGCTTTATCCAAGCTATCTGAAGAATCAATATACAACACATTATTTCCTAGATTGTTTACAACATTCACGGCTTCATATACACCATCACAAGGTAATGCTTTAAAGCAAAATACATCATTGTAATAAACATTAATATCACCATTTTTATTATCAAATGAAAATGTAAAACCTTGTTTGTACAAGCCATGAAAAGAAATAATATTTCTCGCCATTTCGGGCGAGTAACAACACTTATTCAAATCTAACATTAACCCATTATTAAGCATTAAAGAATAAACTCCTATCTTGGTAACAGGTGATGCTTTCCGGTTGCCCATGACTAAGTTTATCTTCCCGTGCTCCACTTGCTCACTTCTTCTTAGTGCCTGCAAATCAGTACAAATGTGAATACCACAACCTGTATCAAGCACCCAAGAATTAGCATTAGATGAGTTATTAGACAATATTGTGTAAATACCTGCATGGGTGGGTTTAACCTTCCCATCCTTTACATCTTGCAGATATTTAGGGCAGCTTCGCTTGAAGTGTCCCTTATCCTGGCAATAGAAGCACTGTGCTTCCTTTGGGTTTGAAGAAGGAGTAATGGGACCTTTCTTTGTCCCACTTGAAGAGGAACCATCAAGAGTCTTACCCTTGGTACCCTTCGAAGGGCTTTTCCTCTTCTTACCCTTTCCCTGCCCAATAGCCAGAACAGGGGCTGTTGAAGGAGTAGAAGTAGCAACCGCTTTACCCTTAAGGCCATTTTCAGCTGTCCTTAAGAGTCCTTGAAGTTTGCTAAGTGTGACTTCCTCCTTGTTCATATGATAAGTCATACGAAACTGATCATAACTTGGAGGTAAGGAATGGAGAATGATATCAATCGCCATTTCCTCAGGAAAGTCAAGATTTAGCTTCAGCAACCGGTCAACGAACCTTTGCATCTTCTGCAAGTGACCGGTGATGGGTTCACCATCCTTCATCCTTGCGGTTATCATGGAGGAGATGATTTCATACCTCTCCTGACGCGCGCTCTGATGGTACCTTTCCATCAGATCCAGGTGCATCTCATAGGGGTAGAAATCTTCATAAGATTTTTGAAGTTCAGGAGTCATGGTGGCCATCATGATGCATGCTACTTTAGTAGCATCCTTTTCATGTGCAACAAACTCCGCAAACTCTTCAGGAGTAGCAGTGGCTTCATTCACAACCTTAAGCTCCCTATCGAGGACATATTCTTTGTCCTCATAGCGGGTAATCATTCTGATGTTCTGATCCACTCATTGAAATTGGATCCATCAAAAATGACCTTACCACACAAGTTCATAAGGGAAAAGGAGCCTGTTGGGTTTGAGCCAGAAACATTGTTGGAAGACATTTGAAAGGAAAGAAAGACAAGTTTCATTAGATTAGGAATCCTTAATAATTCACCCAAATGAAATATTAAGGCTAGGATCCAACAAACTATTTATAGTTGGAAGAGGGATGCCGTAATCCATACTATAAAATATTTGAAGGTAGGTAAATGACGATTTACCAATTTCCACCATAAGAACGAAATATTTTATTATTAGGTTTTATTGGTTTTGAAACTCCTAGATCTTTTGAGATACATTGAACTTTTCAATGGCATGTTTGAATCTCGATTGTGCCCTCTCAAGTTTGTGACTGCGATGCCGAGGATCACAAACAAGGTGTGAATAACCATACAAATTGACTTGGTACCCTCAACAATATTACCTAATCGATGTGCCGGTTAACCACACACGCTCCACCGATCTATAATAAGGTCAAGTTACCCTTTGCCACTCTTACTAGTCCATGTTAGTGTGCCGGTTAACCACACACGCTCCACTAACGACTTGGTAAGGTACAAAGTGTAATTTTATGGGCTAGCACCAATTTCACATTTTCCTAAAGTAACTAAGATTGGGAATTTATAACGTATAGTTACTTTATAATTCATTATACTTTTAACGAGTATTTAAAGTCGTATCCTACCCGTTCGGCTAACGACCCTCCACCGATGAAGGAAGCGGTGGGTGAGAGTGGACACCCATTAAGTCACCATTTTATAGGCAACAACCTTATACCCCCCTTATAGACCGGCTTCGTGAATGAGGCCTACTAACAGTAAGAATGACATATTCTTATACATATCTATATAATAAAATTATAATAATAGTATAAGTGTTGATTTTTAAACTTTTTAAAAATCTAAGGTTTAATTTGGAATTAAAGTATTAAAGTGTAAGACTTTTCAAATTCCAAAACTTGAGGGCAAGATTTGAAACTATTCCAAGTCTCTTCAATCTCTTCAATTTGTAACTTATGAGTTTTAATGGTTCATAAAAAATGAAGACTCTTCATTTTATGAAACCTCTTTAGTTCTTTAATCATAATTAAAAGAAGTGACTTTTGGTTATCCATAACTTGAGGACAAGTTATGGACACCATCATAGCCATTAAGATCATGAATTAAACACACATGGAGGTTACACATAATTCCTATGATCTTCTAAACTCATATGAACACAAATTCATGTCAAGCAATTTCAAGAAAATCATATAAACATATACAATACTTGAAAATTGATAAAAGTCATGTAAAATGGGTTAACATAATCATTATCATTTTGAAAAACAGATTTTACAAGTCCAAAACAGATTGGGATAATGATCTTAATCCATTTTCAGCAACAAAACTCGAAAAAACTGCCCAGCACGCTCCTACTCGTCGAGTGCATTATTCTACTCGTCGAGTAGGATGAATTTGTTCATGGACTCGGCGAGTCCTCCCCATGGACTCGGCGAGTCCAGTCGTCAGAGTGCAGAATTTTCGATTTTTAAGCAGTTTTGCATCAAGTATACAGAAAACAATCCTAGGCTCTGATACCACTGATGGGTTTTGAGCATTCTAACACTTCCTAAGTGTACATGCAACCCTAATAACCTTGAATCTATGTTTTCTCTATATACATGCGAATTTCTTTTCAAGGTTATTTCCTAACTAGCATGGCATGGGGATTACATAGAACATAAAACTAGTAGAAATACATACCTTGTTGTTGCTTGGATTCCTTCAAGACTTTGTGAGCCTAGCACCCCAAATGTTGTGCCTCAAATGCTTCACACAACACCACAAGACTTGGAATAACTTGAGAGAATACTTCTTACACTCAAAATCGGTTATGCCCTCTCTAGTAACACTAGGTTACGATTTTGCTAGCCATAGGGTCCCTTTTATAGTGGTGTCACAATTAGGGTTTCATCATGAAGACCCATAATTGCCATGACTCTTCATTTCTCATGACCCATGGGTTTGTAACTCCCATGGACTATCCATGGAGCTCCATATGGTTATAACCAAACCCATAAACCATGGATCATTAATCCACCATAAAAGAATTGATGATTGTCATAATCAACCCTATATATTTAATTAGTCTCACTTTGATCACCAAATTAATACTAGATTAATACTTGATCAATACTAATTAAATAATACTATTATTAATATATTAGAACTTATAATATATTAATAATCATAAGTGCCTTATTCTCTCATTTAGTCTATCCAAGTATTGCAATGCCATGCAACCCAAATGGACCATGCCGGGTCGGGTCAAGTACATACCAAATAAAGTTATGGACTTAGACACTATATCCAACACCTGCACCATCAGGAATGTTTTGAGAATTGGGATGATTTCAGACATAACATTGATCCAGTCTTGAATCTTTAGAATAGTAGCAACTGTGTTGGCATTGTTTATTCCATCTGCCCAATACTTGGCAACAGTTTGAATTTCCTTTTCCTTCTGTTGTAGTTGCTTTGTCTGGTGATCCTTTCGTGCCTGAAAAGCCCTGCGAAATGCCTGATATTTTCTAATACCGGACTCGGTAGTGGAACGTGCTCGTGACCAAGTATCGTCAGAATTGTAACCATCAAGTCCTTGATTTGGCACCGGGGTGTCCCCCGAGTTCGTGGATCCTTGCACATTGGTGCTCACCACGCCTAAACCACCTGATTGTAAGGTAAGCAGAGTAGGATTTCCTGACCTTCCTCGGTCTCCTTGACTAGTAGTCAAGTGTGGCCTCGGCTAAGTTCTGGCTAGGGCTGAAAAATTGCCCTGCGTTTGGTCATGTGTATGAAGTGTTTGGATGACAGAATCAAGAATGGAGCGCAACTCCTGTTCTTCAATGAAATGGAGGCGGGAAGCCCTGGAGACCTTAGGGCGTTTAGAACCAACTAGATCCTCTTGGGATTCAATTGGGGTTGAGTCTCCATTATCATATGAAACAGACACACTTACTGTGTCTGCGTAGCTTGAAAGGGTTGAAGTGAGTCCGCCTGCGGGAGCCGCAAGGACTACCAGAGTCTTTTGAGAGACTTCAGTATTGGTCCGGTCACACATTTGTCTTGGGCTAGGGTTGGTCTTTCTTCTTTTAAGGTGGAGAATGGGAGTAGAATCATCATCATCTGAATCGTCTTCGATGTTGACTGCAACATCTTCTTGAGAGTTGGAGGGAGGAACTGGAGCGTCATCCGAAGATTCAATTGTTCTCGACTTACGTTTCTTGGATGAGCTTTCTACTTTCTTGTGTTTAGAGCCTAGAGCTTTCTCAGAGAATACTATCTGTTTGGTACATTTGGATTTTGGTTGAGTTGACTGCGGTTCTGAATTAGGAGCTGTTGTTGTGATAGCTGGTGCGGATTGAGAGGAGCCTTGGGTTGCGGTAGTGGCTAGTATAGGTTGACTGGGGTAAGGCGGGGAAGAATGATATGGGTCAATACCATCCATAGCCTCGAGGTGATCAGTGACCTCTTGGGTTTCAAGTCCACTGGTTTTGAGAATGTGTGCAAGCAGTCTTCTTAAAGGTCCAAAAATAGATTGATCTTTGGAAAGTGTCTACCTTTTGAGATCGCAGGGGATAAAGAGATTAATGTCATCTCCCATGCTGAGCTTTGAATCCTTGTGAAGGCCTGAAATGTAGAGTGACCAGAAGCGTGCACACGTGAGTTCGGTTGGGTCTTCTCTTGTATTCTCCTTAGGAATGTATTGAAGAAAATCATCCCATAGAATCTGTCCAAAGTTAACAGCATTCCCAGTAAAGATGCTCCACACCAGTTCTAACAACTTCAATCCCATATTGTCTGTGCCTCCGGTTCTGCCAGAGAGACTCCGGATGATAAAGTGACAGACAAATTGCCAAACCGCAGACAATATATTCTTCTTGAATTCTCCAATCCCTTTGATTCTTTTCTGGTAACCCATCTGGTACAGGGTTGAGGTGATGTCGTTCATGCTTGGGGAATAGACTCTTGTGGTGGGAAGAACCCTAAGGTTGATAGCATTCAGGAACTTTTCCTTGGTCAAGATGACCAAAGAATCATCGATTGGGTTTAGATGAACCTCTTGCAAGTTGTCGACTGGGCGGAATGTAGAGAATGCACATTTGAAGAGGGCCGAGAGAGGAACAACATCAGTGAACGAATCGAAGGCTCCAAATAGAGGGTGGGTTGACAAGAACTTGATCATCAAACGGATTGAGTCATTATAGGATTGATGATCTTCGAACACAGCCCTAAAGTTGCTTGAGGCAATTGTTGGAGACTGGTTCTTCATCGTGGAGTCAGAACCAGTTGGTTGAACTGAGGCTGAAGCCTTGGATTGCTTCTTTGAGATCCCCGATTTCACCATTGTTGTTTTGAAAAATTTAGGAACTTGCAGAAAACTGTAAGCAAGAAGGTGAAGAAGAGAAAGATCGTCTTGAGAGTTCAGAAAGCGTAAAGCTTTCTTGGGAGGGAATGTGACATCCCCATTTTTCACGGCCAGAAAAGACTGATTTTGTTTATGCTTTATAAAAATCAGAGTATCTCCTTTAATAAAAGTGTTGCGGAATTTGTTCCCAGAAAAACATGATAAATACGTTATCAAAGCATTTCCGAAGAAATGTATTTTTATTCATTTTCAAAACCTTGGGATGTCATCTTCAATACAGAAACATAAGCATAAACAGAACTTACATTTATTTACACTAGTGATCTACATCTCTTTTAAATCTCTCAGTGTAAAGTAGCTTCACATCGACACCTATGATACAAATAAACTGAGTGGGTCAGGTTGGGAAACCTGGTGAGTACATAGGGTTTTCAACCCACAATAATATAATTATTATGTTTAAACATCAAACAATCAACCCAATTACCCATCCCCATTATCTTCTTTACTCTTAAGGATCTACCCTAAGAATTAGCTATTCCTCGTTCATTCATTCCTAAGGATCATCCTAAGGAATCGGCACGAAATCCATCGTTGCCAGGGTTTACTCGACAGGCACTAATTCGCATAGTCGCCAGGGTTTAGGCACTAAGTCTCATAGTCGCCATGGTTATCTTGTTTATCGACATTATCATTTCCGAGAATCCACTCGCAATACGTGTCAATGGGTTTTTAGAGTACAGCTGGTGAATACACAGTTCAAATACACCTACAGGTTGCGAGCCTGCTAGTGTTCCACTGGACTGTCTAGAATAGTCCGTGGTTGTCATCCATACTCTGCTAGATGACGGGGCCCTCACTTGGGTAAAAGGCTTCTCTCATGGTTCACCTCTCACCCTTATCTCGTGGTCTATATCACCACTCATCATTTTGTTTTTGTCACACAACAACTATTTCATCTACCCATGTTTTACCCAACACATTTTGTAGATATAAAATACATATACAGTTTAAATCATTTAAAACATGTATAAAAAAATCTTTCACCCAGCATAGACGACAAGTATACAGACAATATGCACACGTAGCATGTAATTTATATTAAATACTTCATATCTATGTGTAAGATGAAAGTAACTATGCACTCACTTGAAAGGTGGTGACTCGGTACTCGGACAGCACTTCGTTATCTCAAAACAATTTTCCCTTGACAAAACCTAGTATCAATACCACTAGGGTTTAGTCTAACGTTAACCGCGACTAATTAATAGTGTAGCTATTATTATTATTATTATATAAGCGTTAAACAACACTCTATATAACTCATAATAATAGCCCAAATAATTATTTTAAGGGCCTAATAACATTACTATAAATATTTAAAAGCTATATTAAAAATTTCATAGGCGTAGCTCACTTACAGCGGATTTTAAAGAAAACCAGGCTGCGCTTGGAGCAGCGTTTCCGAACCGAAAGACCCTTTTTCTCGGGACTCCGGGAGCCTCGGGGCTTCCTTCGGGTGCTAGGGGGTTTACCTAGGCTTAGAGGGGGGGGGGTTAGAACCCTCAGAGTGAGAAAGTAGTGAGAAAAAGAAGTGAGAATGGAGTGAAGTAGAATGGCAGCCTCGCACTCCTATTTATAGTGCTGGAACTTCGGACTACGCTGGGCGTAGCCTTCGGTTATGCTGGGCGTAACTCGGATAAGCTTGCCACCTCGCATCCAGCTGTCTCGCATGTGGCTCGGAAGGGATAAGGCCGAGGTATGCTGGGCGTACCCAACCTCGGACGCGGGTCGTAGCGAAGGGCGACGTGTCCTTCATCCGAAGCGAGGCGTGATCAGCAAGCAACGGCTAGGATCTTGCCACATCATCAACAGGCTTCGCAAATTCGAGTCTAAACTTTAAAAATTCGTATCTTTCGCATACGAGCTCTGTTTTTGACGTTCTTTATATCCACGCGTAGGCAGGAACGTACTCTACAACTTTCGTTTAGATTTCGTCGGCTATTTTTGACTTTATTTTAAAAGTTATATTATTAACAGGCCGGGACAGGATCGGTCCGTTAAAAATTCATAACTTCTTCATCCGACGTCCGTTTTCGTCTGTCTTTTTATCGTTATGCTACTATTAACGAGATCTTAGATTCTCGTTTAGGTTGTGTCGCCTAAAAACCGATCGATCTAATATTCGAACTTCGGGTTGTACACTGCTAAGCCGAAACTTCGAAAAATCATAACTTCCTCATACGAAGTCAGATTTGGGCGTTCTTTTTATGGACGCTCTCGGTTTAACGAACACCACGACTTTCGTTTAGATCGCTAAGGCTAAAAATCGCTCTATCGTAAATTCACTATTTACGTCTCCCGGTGCCGTGCCGGTTTTGCCGAAAAACTTCGACGGGCCATAACTTCTTCGTTATAACTCAGATTTCGGCATTCTTTATATGTACGGAACCCTTGAGACATATTATACAACTTGGTTCTAAATAATCTTTTGTCGAAAAGTCATTTTCGACCCCTATTATCTCTAAATTGACTAGCCCGGATATACGGGCGTTACAATTATCTCCCCCTTAGGATGATTACGTCCCAGAATCATCAACAAAACAAGGCTGTATAATGACTCCATACGTTATCTCTTCATCCTAGGTAACATTCGTAACTTCTATGTTCCTTCGAATGAGTATCTAACTCTTGGACTCCTTGTCTGTAGGTGGTGCTCGATCTTGTACTTGCTCCCTATCTCACATTATACTCCAAATTATGACCTTCAAGTCACAATCTCGATTCTCACTGGACACGAACTTAAGATAAGTTCTTTTATTACTACAATGGACCGATGTGTCATATTCTAATGACCTATCATCGTATGTTGCAACACTTAGACTCAGGTTTCTTAGAGTCAAATTCCAGAACATACTATACTTTCCTTATTGTTCTAATGGGATATAATCACATCTTAAAAGGTAGCATTTCTAGCTACAAGAAACTATCGTGATACCTCTACTGATCGCTTTTTATTTCAATCTTCCGTCTTAAGTCAGATGCTACATCGAACTTGATTCTCTGAACCACATAACATACTCATCGTAGTCGGACTCAATTGATATGACCACTAGGGTCAATATAACAATCATTTTCTTAGTCATTACCGAAACGATGGTAACGACATACTTGAATAAAACGAAATGAATTACTAGCTCCTTGGTAACCTTGTGACTTTCCCTGATCCAAGCATGAGTCCTGTGCTTCCGGTAGTATATGAATCTACTACCTTTCACACCTACTCATACTCGTCCCAAGTATTGTTTCGCAGTCCCCAAGTCACCATACAAGAAAATTACATAACAGTTTAACACACCAGATAACAAAACAAAGGCTTTATTATTTGTTGAAACTATTACATAGGTATTCAAGTTCACCCTAGACTATGCCTCTAATAGGATACTCCTTTGGCTACTTCATAACTCGATCTTCGGATATCAATCCTCAATTTTCATTGCATTGTCAGCCGCTTCTTTAGGGATGCCTCTTGGCTTTGGAGGTGTACCCGCTCTTCATGCTTCACTTTTCTTCGGGCAATCCTTTGTTATATGCCCCTTATCCCTGCATCTGTAACAGAACCTCTTGCTGGATGTACAGACATTGGCGTAATGTCCATTCTTCCCACACTTGAAACAAGTCACCTCTTCGTAGCATCTCCCATAGTTCTTCAGCGGTGCATTTGGCTTTGTAACTACTTTCCTCTTTGGGAAGTCTTGCTTGAGGTGCCCTTCCTTATTACATTCGTAACACACCCTGGTGTTGAATGTACACTCATCGGCGTAATGCCCATGCTATCCACACTTGAAACAAGTTACTTTTTCGCAGTACCTCCAATAGTGCTTCAGCGGTACACTTTGCTTTGTAGCTCTCATCGGGCATTCTTGCTTGAAGTGTCCCTCTTTACTACACTTAAAGCAAACTTCTTCCTCGGTTGGGCATTCGTGGGCATAGTGACCAGTCTTCCCGCATTCGAAGCAGGTCACTTCCTTAGGGCATCTCCCATTGTGTTTCGTTCCGTACTTGTCATACCATTTTGCTTCACCTCCCCCTCCAGACTTTGAGAACATGCAGTTCTTTCCAGACCTTGAAGACCCCTCAAATTTCCTCTTCTTGCCAACTTCAACCTTGTTGGCGATCCTATCGTTGATCATTTCTTCGACAGACTTAGCAGCCCAGATGGTTGCCTCAAGAGTGGGTGCCTGGCGTACTGGCACATTAAGTTCGTCCTTATTTTGTTGAAGTAGTTGTCTTGTCTCTTCCATCTGACGATCCAACATCATCTGTACCATTGCTTGTACTCCTGCCATCGTGATCGTCTCGGGTGCAGTTGCTACTTCTGGCACATGCTCAATCACTGGTGGCTCGGGCTGCGGGTTACCGCTTCCAAATCCGCTTCTAGTGCTCACCATGTTGATCTATGCACCAAATCAGACGTTCGATGTGGAGTGTCGAGAATTTAGATAGGGAAGACTTAATTTACGATTGACGTGTAATTCTCCCTCTCACTCTGAAAAGTTACATGCCAGTTCTAATACCGTAATTAAACGTTTAGAAATCTGAACACATAAAGTTTCTAGATCCGGTCGGCAGCAGACCATAGATCCGATCATATAATGCATATCACAAATCATTTAGCACATAAAAGCATGTTAGGCATTTTCCCTAAATAAGCTAATGCTTGTGTCTATTCAGGAGTACTACCTAAAATATAATAAATCCATATTCCTAGTTCGCTTAAACTAATGCTCTGATACCAACTGTGACATCCCCATTTTTCACGGCCAGAAAAGACAGATTTTGTTTATGCTTTATAATAATCAGAGTATCTCCTTTAATAAAAGTGTTGCGGAATTTGTTCCCAAAAAAACATGATAAATACGTTATCAAAGAATTTCCGAAGAAATGTATTTTTATTCATTTTCAAAACCTTGGGATGTCATCGTCAATATAGAAACATAAGCATAAACATAACTTACATTTATTTACACTAGTGATCTACATCTATTTTAAATCTCTCAGTGTAAAGTAGCTTCACATCGACACCTGTGATACAAAAATAAACTGAGTGGGTCAGGTTGGGAAACCTGGTGAGTACATAGGGTTTTCAACCCACAATAATATAATTATTATGTTTAAACATCAAACAATCAACCCAATTACCCACCCCCATTATCTTCTTTACTCTTAAGGATCTACCCTAAGAATTAGCTATTCCTCGTTTATTCATTCCTAAGGATCACCCTAAGGAATCGACACGAAATCCATCGTTGCCAGGGTTTACTCGACAGGCACTAAGTCGCATAGTCGCCAGGGTTTAGGCACTAAGTCTCATAGTCGCCATGGTTATCTCGTTTATCGACAGTATCATTTCCGAGAATCCACTCGCAATACGTGTCAATGGGTTTTTAGAGTACAGCTGGTGAATACACAGTTCAAATACACCTACAGGTTGCGAGCCTGCTAGTGTTCCACTGGACTGTCTAGAATAGTCTGTGGTTGTCATCCATACTCTGCTAGATGACGGGGCCATCACTTGGGTAAAAGGCTTCGCTCATGGTTCACCTCTCACCCTTATCTCGTGGTCTATATCACCTCTCATCATTTTGTTTTTGTCACACAATAACTATTTCATCTACCCATGTTTTACCCAACACATTTTGTAGATATAAAATACATATACAGTTTAAATCATTTAAAACATGTATAAAAAAATCTTTCACCCAGCATAGACGGCAAGTATATAGACAATATGCACACGTAGCATGTAATTTATATTAAATACTTCATATCTATGTGTAAGATGAAAGTAACTATGCACTCACATGAAAGGTGGTGACTCGGTACTCGGACAGCACTTCGTTATCTCAAAACAGTTTTCCCTTGACAAAACCTAGTATCAATACCACTAAGGTTTAGTCTAACGTTAACCGCGACTAATTAATAGTCTAGCTATTATTATTATTATTATATAAGCGTTAAACAACACTCTATATAACTCATAATAATAGCCCAAATAATTATTTTAAGGACCTAACAACATTACTATAATTATTTAAAAGCTATATTAAAATTTTCATAGGCGTAGCTCACTTACAGTGGATTTTAAAGAAAACCGGGCTTCGCTTGGAGCAGCGTTTCCGAACCGAAAGACCCTTTTTCTCGGGACTCCGGGAGCCTCGGAGCTTCCTTCGGGTGCTAGGGGGTTTACCTAGGATTAGGGGGGGGGGGGTTATAACCCTTAGAGAGAGAAAGTAGTGATAGAAAGAAGTGAGAATGGAGTGAAGAAGAATGGCGGCCTCGCACTCCTATTTATAGTGCTGGAACTTCGGACTACGCTGGGCATAGCCTTCGGTTACGCTGGGCGTAACTCGGATAAGCTTGCCACCTCGCATCCAACTGTCTCGCATGTGGCTCGGAAGGGATAAGGCCGAGGTACGCTGGGCGTACCCAACCTCGGACGCGGGGCGTAGCGAAGGGCGACGTGTCCTTCATCCGAAGCGAGGCGTGATCAGCAAGCAACGGCTAGGATCTTGCCACGTCATCAACAGGCTTTGCAAATTCGAGTCTAAACTTTAAAAATTCGTATCTTTCGCATACGAGCTCTGTTTTTGTCGTTCTTTATATCCACGCGTAGGCGGGAACGTACTCTACAACTTTCGTTTAGATTCCGTCGGCTAATTTTGACTTTATTTTAAAAGTTATATTATTAACAGGACGGGACAAGATCGGTCCGTTAAAAATTCATAACTTCTTCATCCGACGTCCGTTTTCGTCTGTCTTTTTATCGTTATGCTACTATTAACGAGATCTTCGATTCTCGTTTAGGTTGTGTCGGCTAAAAACCGCTCGATCTAATATTCGAACTTCAGGCTGTACACTGCTAAGTCGAAACTTCGAAAAATCATAACTTCCTCATACGAAGTCAGATTTGGGCGTTATTTTTATAGACGCTCTCAGTTTAACGAACACTACAACTTTCGTTTAGATCGCTAAGGCTAAAAATCGCTCTATCGTAAATTCACTATTTACGTCTCCCGGTGCCGTGCTGGTTTTGCCGAAAAACTTCGACGGGCCATAACTTCTTCGTTATAACTCGAATTTCGGCGTTCTTTATATGTACGGAACCCTTGAGACATATTATGCAACATGGTTAAGATTATTTATTCTAAATAATCTTTTGTCGAAAAGTCGTTTCCAACCCCTATTATCTCTAAATTGACTAGCCCGGATGTACGGGCGTTACAGGGAAAAATGGTTTTTATAGTTCCGAATTTCTAATAGTTATGTTATTTAATTTATTAACAGCTGTTAATGGTAAAAACCCTTGGGTTTAAGCCATTATCAGCCATTCATAAAGAAAAAGAAAAGAAGTGGTTGAAAATCATTAAGTGCGACTGCGGATCGATTCATCAATACGGATTGATTCTTCACGGTGGTGGATGGGCATGTGACTGCGGTAGTACAAGCTGAGGAACACTTGACAAAATATCAGAAATAACAAGTAATAAGGACCCAAGAAATATAAATATGATATATGGTTGCGGTACACAGAGTATACTGAAACCATGTATGAAAGGTATATTAAATTAGGACCGCAATGGAGACCAGAAATGGTCTGCGATACCTATCAATACAAGAAGAATTGAGGATCCGGATTCATCATCCCTAACATTTGTAGAAAACTGTTGAGTTTTGTTGCGTCAAGTGCGTTTGTAAACACATCAGCAATCTCTTCATGAGTGTTAACAAAAATCAGTTCGATGTTACCTTTGAGAATGTGGTCTTTGATGAAGTGATACCGAAGTTCAATGTGCTTCCTCTTTGAATGATGAATAGGATTATGAGAAATTTCTATAGCATTCTCAGAATCGCAATAAATCGGTATCCACAGCATTCTGTATCCGTAGTCCATAAGTTGGGTTTTCATCCACAAGACTTGGGAACAACAGCTCGCTGCGGCCACGTACTCGGCTTCTGCGGTAGACAAAGAAACACAATTTTGTTTCCGTGAGGACCAACTAACCAGTCTTCCACCAAGAAATTGACAGCCAGCGGAAGTGCTTTTCCTATCCAATATGTATCCGACATGATCATAATCAGTGAATGCTTGAAGGATGAAGTCATTCCCGTTTAGGTTGTGTCGGCTAAAAACCGCTCGATCTAATATTCGAACTTCAGGCTGTACACTGCTAAGTCGAAACTTCGAAAAATCATAACTTCCTCATACGAAGTCAGATTTGGGCGTTATTTTTATAGACGCTCTCAGTTTAACGAACACTACGACTTTCGTTTAGATCGCTAAGGCTAAAAATCGCTCTATCGTAAATTCACTATTTACGTCTCCCGGTGCCGTGCTGGTTTTGCCGAAAAACTTCGACGGGCCATAACTTCTTCGTTATAACTCGAATTTCGGCGTTCTTTATATGTACGGAACCCTTGAGACATATTATGCAACATGGTTAAGATTATTTATTCTAAATAATCTTTTGTCGAAAAGTCGTTTCCAACCCCTATTATCTCTAAATTGACTAGCCCGGATGTACGGGCGTTACAGGGAAAAATGGTTTTTATAGTTCCGAATTTCTAATAGTTATGTTATTTAATTTATTAACAGCTGTTAATGGTAAAAACCCTTGGGTTTAAGCCATTATCAGCCCTTCATAAAGAAAAAGAAAAGAAGTGGTTGAAAATCATTAAGTGCGACTGCGGATCGATTCATCAATACGGATTGATTCTTCACGGTGGTGGATGGGCATGTGACTGCGGTAGTACAAGCTGAGGAACACTTGACAAAATATCAGAAATAACAAGTAATAAGGACCCAAGAAATATAAATATGATATATGGTTGCGGTACACAGAGTATACTGAAACCATGTATGAAAGGTATATTAAATTAGGACCGCAATGGAGACCAGAAATGGTCTGCGATACCTATCAATACAAGAAGAATTGAGGATCCGAATTCATCATCCCTAACATTTGTAGAAAACTGTTGAGTTTTGTTGCGTCAAGTGCGTTTGTAAACACATCAGCAATCTCTTCATGAGTGTTAACAAAAATCAGTTCGATGTTACCTTTGAGAATGTGGTCTTTGATGAAGTGATACCGAAGTTCAATGTGCTTCCTCTTTGAATGGTGAATAGGATTATGAGAAATTGCTATAGCATTCTCAGAATCGCAATAAATCGGTATCCACAGCATTCTGTATCCGTAGTCCATAAGTTGGGTTTTCATCCACAAGACTTGGGAACAACAGCTCGCTGCGGCCACGTACTCGGCTTCTGCGGTAGACAAAGAAACACAATTTTGTTTCCGTGAGGACCAACTAACCAGTCTTCCACCAAGAAATTGACAGCCAGCGGAAGTACTTTTCCTATCCAATATGCATCCGACATGATCATCATCAGTGAATGCTTGAAGGATGAAGTCATTCCCTGCGGGATACCAGAGGCCTAGAGATTTGCTTCCTTTCAAGTATCTGAGAATTAGCTTAACTACGGTCATGTGTGATACTTTCGGATCGGCTTGGTATCTTGCGCATAAGCCTGTTGCGAACACAATGTCTGGTCTGCTTGCGGTGAGGTACATCAAAGAACCAATCATTCCTCTATAAGTTTTGTGGTCTAATGATTCTCCGGAAGGATCCATAGAAATCTTATATCCGAAGGCCATAGGGACCTTGGCAGAGGAACAGTTGTCCATTGCGTATTTCTTCAGCAGTTCAGAGGTGTATTTCTCCTGATGAATGAATATCCCTTGAGGAACTTGTTTTACTTGAAGTCCTAGAAAGAAATTGATCTCTCTATTCATGATCATTTGGAACTTGTTGGTCATGAGCTTTGAAAATTCATCCACCATCCTCTGATCTGTTGATCCGAAAATGATATCATCCACATAGATTTGTACAAGCATAAGGTGATTACTGTTTTACTTTCTAAATAATGTGGGATCAATCACTCCTCTTTTTTATCCGGGTGTGACAAGAAACTCTGAGAGAGTCTCGTACCATGCCCTTGGTGCTTGCTTAAGACCATAAACTGCTTTCTCAAGCTTGTAACAGTGATCTGGGAAATCTTGACATTCGAAGCCCGGAGGTTGTTGGAGATAAACCTCTTCTTTCATTTCACCATTTAGGAAGGCACTCTTTACATCCATTTGATGTACTTTGATAATTTTGTGTGCAGCATATGCTAAGAAAATGCGTATGGCTTCCATCCTGGCTAAAAGGGCGTAAGTTTCATCATAATCAACACCTTCAAGTTGACTATAGCCCTTAGCAACTAGTCTTGCTTTGTTTCTAACAACCGCATCGGATTCATCTAATTTGTTCTTATATACCCATCTTGTACCAACAATAGTGTGACCTTTTGGCTTCGGAACAAGTTGCCACACTTTGTTTCTTTCAAACTCTGCCAGTTCCTCTTACATTGCGGATATCCAGTCGGGTTCCAATAATGCTTCTTTTATTGTTTGAGGCTCGACTAAGGACATAAATGCTGTATAGTGACAGTGATCAGTTAAATCTTTAGAGGATCGAGTTTGTATACCTGCGGATGGATTTTCGATGATTTGACCCGGTGGGTGGTCCTTCGTCCAGACATGTAGACGAGGTTGCAAGTGATCAGCAACTGTGGTGGAGGGAATGTCTTCAATATCTGAAGACTCTGCGGTTGGAGACGGTAGTTCCCCCTGGACTTGTGAGCAACCCGTAGAATTGTCTTGGACTGTGGGAGCTTGATCAACATTTACTTGAGCAATTCAGTGAGGTTCCCCCTGGATTGCGGATGGGAGTTCCCCTTGAACCTGAGATGGTTCCCCCTGGATTGTTGAGAGAGTGATAATCCTTGAATCGGTTCTTGTGTCAATATTTTCTATATCTTCATCGTCTGAGTCTGAGGAAACATTTGATGGGAGAGAGACTCTGCGGGTAGGAACCAAAGCTACTTCCTCAAGGACTGGAACCTCGATGGTTGTCATCTTATCAGGAGTTGAACTTTCCCCCTCAACCGGCGAGGTGGAAGTGTTGAGTGACACGTCATCGGATACAGTTGGACCAGAGACTTCGGCATGCTGCTGTGGAACTACCGGAGACACAAGAATTTCAGAGAGTTGAGCAGTCTCTACGGGGTCAAAAAGGTCATCATAGTTTATTTCAACTATGTTTAAGGGACCCGAAGAGGCTGGGATATCACCTTCCAGGATTGCTTTTGTTTCATTTGATGGAGCAGTGTTGCGGACGTAATAGTCATCAAATTTGACATCGAAGCTTTCGACTATTAGTCTGGTGCGTCTGAAGAGAACTCTATAGGCCACGTTTTTTGTTGAGTAGCCAAGAAAAATGCCTTCGTCTGACTTTGGTGCAAACTTGTTAAGATGATCCTTGTTGTTGATCACAAAACATCTACACCCGAAGATGTGAAATAATTTGACATTTGGTTTGCTGTTGTTAAGTCCTTCATACGGAGTTTTTTTTAGACGCTTGCAAATGATGCTTCGGTTTTGGATGAAGCATGCAGTTGCCACTGCTTCAGCCTAGAAGTAGAGAGGAAGGTTTGCGAAGTTGAGCATAGATCTGGCTGCTTCCACCAGAGTACAGTTTCTTCGCTCTACTACTCCATTCTACTGCGGTGTGTAGGGAGCTGAGAAGTTGTGACTGATACCTTTTGACACCAGGAAACTGTTTAAAAGATGATTCGTGAACTCAGTGCCATTATCACTTCGGATTCGGCGTACTGGTAATTTGATTTGAAGTTGATCAGAACCTGCGGTGTTTCCGATTTAAGTCTCAGGAAGAAGACCCAAGTGAAACGAGTGAAGTCATCAACTATAACCAGTATGTATTTCTTGTGATGGAGACTGGCTACGGTAGATGGACCACAAAGATCAATATGTAAGAGTTCTAAGGGTTCAGAAACTGATGAGTCAATCACCATAGGATGGCTTCCTTTAGACTGTTTTCCACACTCACAGGCTGGGCAGAGAGTATCGTTGTTGTACTTCAGAATGGGGAGACCTCAGACGAGTTCTCCGGTGACAAGGTTGTTGATATATCGGAAGTTAAGACGAGCTAGCTTGCGGTGCCATAGCCAGTTGACTTCTGATACTGCTTTGGACAGAAAACACAGCTGCAGTTTCCCAGTGATCAGAGAGACGTCCAAAGGATACATGGTCCCTTCGGACTTAGATTTGATCAAACAGGTGCTTCTATCACTTGTCATTATGTAGCAGTATTCATTATCAAATTCAACCCGATCGCCTGCTTTGCATAGTTGGCCTACACTGATGAGATTGTGTTTGAGGCCTTCCACGTAAGCAACCTTTTGAATAGAGAAGTTCCCTGTAGTAAGTACACCGTAACCTCAGATTATTCCATTCGCATTGTTGCCGAATGTGACGTTTCCACCATTGCATATAGGCTTGAAATCCTGAAGGTATTCTAACCTTCCGGTCATGTGCAAGGAGCAGACACTGTCTATTAACCACTCCTCTTCTTGTTCCTCCTTGCACATTGCCTGAAAATTACACGGTTAGTTTGGGCACCCAAACAAGTTTGGAGCCCGAGGCGACTGGTGGTTTTTTCATAGATGCATGAACCAAGGTTGCAGGGACGGGTTTCATGTCAATCTTGAGAACTGTACATGGGTGTTTGTGAACCTTTGGAGGGTTGTTGGATTTTTTAGAGTTACAAGGAATTTGAAAGGTACGAGATTGGAATTGAGATGACCCTTTTTGAGGATAAAAGCCAAATGAGAGATTTTTCTCATTCATGCAGACACTATGCTTGGTCAGCGGTCCGGAGGGTGTAGGGTGAGTCTTGTGACCAGTCCGAGACTGAGATCTGACAATGATGCCCTTGGGATTTGAAAGAGTACGGTTTGAAAAAATTTGAGCACGTGCAAATCTCCTAGGTTGTGTTTTTCTGAAAAGTTGAGGTGATTTGAAAAGTGTTGGAGTTGGTAAAATCCCTTTCCATTTTGGGTCGTCTAAGGAGTAGATCTGAAAACCATTACTTTGAAAAGACTTTACTCGCTTTTGAGTTTTGTCAGAAGAGTTTGAAAAGGTTTTTAAAACTGTACATTCCTTTTTGTTCGATTTCTTGAATGCATAGTTTTTCGAAAAGTTATTTGAGAAAACGAGTTTTTCTGGACTCTTATGTTTTGAAATTCTTTCTTGTCTTTTGTTTTTTGAAAATATCTCCCACTTTTTATCACGAGATCTAAGTTCTTCCTTGAAGTCCAGTTTTGCCTGAGTTTTTGGAGAACCGCAGTCATTGATGTTCAACCGCGGTTTCCTGGAAACCTTTGATTGTTTTTGAAAATGAGGACTTGAGTCATTTGAACTAGAAGGTTCAGGACTCTGAGGCATTGATCGTATTCGGAATTTTCTATGGGCAATTCATGATGAATTGGCTGAATAGTCACTTAGCTCTTGACTGCAGTCTGCGGTAAGGAAGATTGGAATAACGCAGAATAAGTCAAAGTTGATTCTTTTGTGGGACACTTTATAGAAGACAGTTGCGATGTGGAACTGCAGTGAGAGAAACTGCGGTTCGAAGGCACGGATGGATAGTTCATAAGAACTTCGGGAGCTTCCATAAGAATTTCTTCATCAACAATAGATGAAGTCTGAGAGTTGAGATAAATTGTGTCAAGGATATGTATTTGGTCACTTGAGTGACTCAAAAATTCAGAAAGAATTTCCTCAATAACACAATTATTACATAGATTATGAAGTCGACCGAAATGAGCTCTGATGTCTTCGGGAAAGGTTTTGTCATTGACTGGGAAATGGAACTCTCGGTCCGGAGGGACATAGGGATGGTCTTTGTTAAATCGAGATGATGAATCCTTTGTGGTGGAGTACCCATTGGACCAACCCCAATTGTACGTATTGTCAACTGTTCCATTATTCACAAGATTTTCAATGGCCTCGCTTTCATTAAACAATTTTTCAATTAATAAGTCCAAACGTACAATTTCTTTTTGTGCTAAATCCCTCTGATCTAATCTTATTCCTAATTGGGTTTCACATAACATTTTTGGATCCTTCTCTAATCCTAAGTCTCTTTCTAGCATGGCCACTTTGAGTCTTTTGTCTTCTAGTCGTCCTCCAACATGGAACATTTCATGGGACGCTATGTTCTTTTCATCTAGGGCTTTGTTATAGTTTGAAAGGACGGCTGCACATGTGTCATTAAGGTTGTCAAGAATGGTTGAAAATCATGCATGCTATAATTGAGAGTTTGAATAATAAGTTTTACCTGTTCGACAATGCTCAGAGTTCCGTCCTTGGCCATATAGCAGTAGTTCTTTTCGAGCTTGGTCGATCCATCTTCGTCCACAGTTGCCAGCATGCAGCTCTTACCCTTGCCCTTGATGTTGAAATCTTCATCCTCATCACCCGAAGACCAAACTTGATGATCTCTTTTCATGTGGGCCACATATGCTCTTCCATTTTCTTTTTTATCCATTTCATGTACCATTTGGAGATAAAAGGCTTTGTCCTTCACAACATTTGCTTTACAGTCCTTAGCAAAATGATTCTCTTTGTTGCACTTATGAAAAATGATGACATCTTCTTTAACTTCGGTTGAGGGACCGGAGTCAGTTGGTTTAACAGGTTGCAGTGTTTCCTTGGCTTGATGAGGGTTTATAGGTTGCGGAGATTGGTGAGGATTTTTGGGATATCGAGAGTGATTATTCTGAGGATTGAAGTTGCGGTTGAAGGGAGGTTTAGTAAATTGTTGATTTTTGCGAAAGGATGAGGGTGGTAGCCTGTTGAACTGTTGGCTAACAAGAGTAATAGCATTTTGGAATTCTTCTTCATCATCGTATTCTGAATCAGCTTCGTATGACTGTGGTGGGTTGTCATACGAGGGAGAGTAAGGTGAGGATTGGGGGTTGAGGGGCTTGAGCTATGACAGCTAGTGGGCCTCCGAAGTCTACACAGTCATTGAGTACAGTGGATTCTTGTGCCTGAAGTTCACCATACAACTTGTAGAGAGATAAAGAATGAATCTTTCTATCTCCTTGGACTATCATCTTAGCCGTAGTCCAGTGTCTACCCAAACCATTGAGAAACTGAAGGTTTGTCTCGTGGATACTTCGGACGGTGCCAACATTTGATAACTTTGTGACAATCAGATTGAACCTTTTGAAGGAGTCTTCAAGACTTTCACCAGCATGAGCTTTGAAGTTGTTGAACTCGTTGAGTGCGGTTGTGAGCTTCTTATCTTGAGCTTGTTTTGTACCTTCATACAAGTTCTTGAGAACATCCCAGATTTCTTTGGCTGACTTGCAATTGATGATGATATCGAAGTTGTCAGGAGCAACTCCGCAAGATATCTTGTAAAAAGCAACAACTTCATTTTCCATCTTATCAAGATCATATTTAGTGGGACGGTTCATGGCTGGTTGACCTCCTCCCAGTCTGGCTTGAGCGCTGTCGGCTTGAATTGGAGTAAGAATAGGGACAGGAGGTCCTTCTTCTATGGATCTCCACACATCTCGTCCAAGTCTTCTAAGATATCTCTCCATTCTTTTGGACCAATGATGATATTCATTTGCCACCAATATTGGAGCTCTATTCGAACCACCAACACTGTTGGAAACATTAAGTGATAATGCTTGTGCCATATTTCCTTGTTTTGAGAAAGATTTTGTTGTTTTTTTTTCTTTAAAAATATGAGCTTCAGTGGTATAGAAGGCCTTTTAAAATCAGAGTTTTGTTCAAAAAGCAACCACTTTGGCTCTGATACCAATTGTTGAGAGAAAAACTCTTGAGACACACTTGAACAAACGTTAGAACAAGTTGAATATTGCGGAATAAGTTAATCTCAAAGGATCATAAAGCTTAACAATAATTAGAAGTTAGAATTGTTAGATTCTTAGGTGCGTAAATGTAATTACTGAAAAGTAAGGAAATGTAAATGACAACAAGTTGTATATAAAGTAAACACAAAGCTGATTCGTGACAAGGTTTGCAATCAAACACAAGTCAGTAAGAGTGATCAGCTAAAGTGAAGAACTCAAGAATGACTTGCTCCGAAGGAGAGATTATGATCTTAAGTTTAGAGTTTAAGTTCTGTACGATCTAGAGAATAAGAGAGTAATGAGAGTGGATGTAAGATTTAAGGTGAAAGAAAGATGTGTAAGATAGATGTATTTAATCAGAACATGAGAGCTCTATATATAGAGTCTCGAGGATTACAATAAAACAAACAAAGTCTAAATCTGTCTTAAGTGTCCATGCAAGGCACACTGGATAAAGCAATGTAAAGTGAAAATATAACAGATAAAACTAAGTTAATGTTTGATGAAGACAACTGCGGATGCGGTCAGTGATTGCAGTTGAGAAGCTGAATCAAGATCAGGAGATGGCTTCGGATTGGCTAAGTTTAAGAGGGTCACTTTCTTGCTTCAACACCACCATTCCTGATGTAAATTCTCGTAGGCAAGGCACTTTTCTCAGCACAGATACACCCTTAGACAGTCCCACTCCGGAGACAAGTAACTGATGGGTTCCCACTGGAACAATAGTCACTCGGTACTCCACTTGCCATCTCACAACTCGAGTCTTAACATGACCAAAAATTAGGACATCATACTCGGGTACCTAGGTACACCATCACAACATCTCATGATGTCTTGCCTCAACCACTGATCTTCCACTCACACATCTCACAACCTCGAAATACACCAATCTCACAAATTGAAACACGGAGGAATCGTCAATGACTAGAAACACGTTGATAAAAAAATCCGAAGCCCCATCCTCCATTGATCACAACCCATACAAAACTACTCATACCGACTCTGAAATTGGTTGACAAATCAACTGCTGCCCCTCCTGGAGTATAGATCACAATCTATACTTAAACCTGCAAATCTTAGCTGTTGCACCTTGGCCTCAGTGACCCAACCGCCTCGAATCAGCATTTGCAAGCCCGAAAAATCTTGGCAACAAAAATTCTCTGACCAACGGCCACATGTCGTGGATTCAGTAATCCTTTCTTAAGCACATACACATACATCATCTCGCTTTGTATCTGACCTTCTCCACCAATAAACCCAAGTCTCATATGTCCGTACCACAGATTCCCGACACCCAATTCTCTGAGCACAACATGAACAAATTGATGATCCTCCCAACATAATACCCCGTTCTCCCCCACTTAGGGTTTGAACCATCACCCAATGCCATACCCAAACAACCACACTACAGACTGGCTCTCCAGATGTATCATTCCCGACTCAGGGAACGTACCACGCAGCACTCGATGACTTTCCAGAAAATAACCAAGCAACTCCAACATCCCGATTTTCAAGTGAAGTCCTTAGAAACTTCCCAACGTGACTGTCTCTAAGCACCCGAAATCTCATGACAACACACTATTGAATCTCTCAACTGTCCTGAATTAGCTGTGACCCTTAGTATGGAGACAAAGAACTATCACACACCTCATCTCTGATTCCTCAACCAACATCCTATCACGCGGATTATCATAGAAGCAAGAGTCCTTCCCCCTCACCGTTGATGTCCAATGCAAAAAACTAGGGCCACCGCCCCGATATACTTCTTTTGATTCCCCGCAATTGCTACTAACATATGCCTTACTGTACACCACTAAGGCACATCCTCGTCCTCATCCATCTCAGTCCCCACTGCTGACTTTCTTATGGTATAAGAAATACCTTGCAACCGACGTATTCCAAAATACTCTGGTGAAAAATATCACAAGTATATGCTACCCCACAGGATTTACCTCCAACCCCGAAACCAAAAGCTCCTTATCTCTTTCGCTCCACACAGAAAACGGAAATAGTGAAATTATCGTCACAGGAAGTAACATCTCAACTATCGGCCAGACGCTCAGCCCAGACCTCAATATTTCACAAAGCATCATTTCTACTTTTCCTTGAGTCCTGTGAATTCAACTGGCACCTCACTAGTAAAACCTCTTCGGGATCTAACTCAATTTCGTTGCAAGGTTCACTCCACTAAAGCTCGACCGACATGGACCTCTGGCCCCCCAATCTACCATATCAATTTTCAATCTGAACTGCCACAATGGAATAACTGGAAAAGACAGACGCACTCCCTGCTAAGAAATCATGGTACTCGAACCATATCATCCTTCTCAACCTTCTATTTAGAACCTCTGGAATTCTCCCTGTTTCGAGTATGGGTCCTTTGCTTTCAGTAGTACGGGCCCATACTACCTGCCACATCTACCCATGCTTTCCACACGAATCGTTCCAGATTTCCTAAGTATCCGCTCAACCCTCTCGATCGCCAATCTCATTACACATGCTCACTCTCTAGCGCATACTCACCTCTAAAACAACATACTCATCGGACTCAAAATACTCCCTAGGCACTCCCCAGGTTCTCACACTTCTCTGCCATCAACTTCTGAAGAACTCCTCATGATGCTAGTCATCTACCTCCTGAATATCGTCATATTCACTTGATAACTGCCTCCCATCATTTAAAAGTTCCATAAAGCACAAAGCAAGCAGCATTCGGGCATCGAATGGCCTCTACCAGCACATAACACCACTTTTGTATACAACTCCACCTGCTCTATCCACAACTCCAAAAGGCATCACCGAACTCAGGAAATCCTAACTACTCTCTCTGTAGACCCCTCACATGCTCATCTAGGTATCTCTCCTATATTACTCTGCTACTCAAACCTCTCTCTCTCTCCCTAAAAGATTCATGCTATAAACTCCTACTCCGTACATACTCAGGACAAATAACAGATAACATCGATCAATAGCATCACCTAGGCTAAGGCATCACAAATCAGGCAACTCTAGCCCTAGAATATGAAATACCTAGCCTATCCTCTAGCATGCATCTCTAATATCTCATAAATATATCGTAAATATCTCATAAAGTAAACAAATAAGGGTATTTTGGGAAATCACCGTTCGGGCTCTAGCTGATTGTACACACTGCTCCTTCTCGTTTTTCTCTTAGAAACTCTTACTCGTTTTAGAAAAATCATTTTTTGAAAATTTCCTTCAAATCCTCAGTTTTAGTCCAGACATACCCGAAGGTGCATCCGAATCCCTCAAACCAAGGCTCTGATACCAACTTGTAACACCGTAAATTTTTCAAATATTTTTTTCATTTGAAAATCACATGATTCTCATAACATATTTCACAAAAATCCCAAGTATCAAATTATCAAAATACAACTCCATAAATGTTTGATTAAAAATCCAGGACCCTCAAAACATAACTCTTTCTCTCGTGTGTACAATCAAGCCGGCGCCTTCACGTGATTCCGAAAAGTACCTGAAACACATATCACACAACACGGTAAGCATGAAGCTTAGTGAGTTCCCCAAATACCACACATGTGACATTAGACACTCGAGGCTATAGTGCGAATAAGGCCCTATGGTCAATGTGTCTCAGTGGAGACCCTCCGGTCCCACAACTCGGGTGGACCCTCTGGTCCTATCTCAATAAGCTCATAACAATAATACACAACATAAATCACAAAGACATAATGCAGGATATCACAATACTCAAGTAAACACGCAAGACCCTCCGGTCACACAAAATACTACTCGTGGTAAATATAATGAGAAGACTCACCTCGAAGCAAGCTAGCAATTACATCTCGTTCACGAATCACTGATCTAGCCTCCGCCTAACACATATGACAATTTTCTCTAATTAAAATCACAACTCTAAATAAACTCATACTAGCCCCGCTCTAACTCTTGGGAAGGGTAAAAGACCATTCTACCCCTCCATGGTCTCCATTACTCACACTTGCTCAAAACCCTAAAAGTCAACAGAAGTCAAACTCGAGTCAACTATCCATGTTGACCCAACTCGTCGGGTGCATCTTCGCGACTCGTCGAGTCCCCTCGTTTTCTCAGAAAACTCATGAAAATCCAAGTAAACTCGTCGAGTTGGCACGTCAACTTGCTGAGTTACCGCATGCTCAGAATCACCGGGACGAACCCTAACCGACTCGTTGATTCAGCTCATCGACTCGTCGAGTCCTTTCAGACTCTTTTCTTATTCAGATATTTTATGGCACATTAACAACCCCAAACTCTAGATCTAACCTCCCAAGGTTGAGATACCACGTAAAGCTGCAAGCTTTATGTCCATGCATGTCTAGAAGGGCTAAACTCATCAAAACTTGGCTTTACAAGGACATTAGCTCATGAAGGTTGTCCTAAGCTTGATAAAGCTTGTGTATTTCTGTCCAAAGGACCTCATACTGTCCATATCCGAAGTCTCATTTCCAAATCATTCTCACAATCATAAATGACTCAAGAAGAAGCTAGAAAAGCAATAAACTCATAAATAAGGGGATCTAATGTATGAGTGATCAAGGTAACGACTTGTTACTCGAAATAGGATGCCAAAATGAAGTAGATAACAGATCCACAACCTCCTCCTTGATCCAAGTTCCTGAATCCTCAAGCCACTTCAAGAATCCCACCAAAATAAGCACCTTAAGCCTTATACACACTCAAAATAGGGTTAAGCTCATTAGGGTTTGTCCTCTGGTCGTGGGGAGTGATGAGGGAGGCGGGGTGGAGGCTTAGAGTCCTTTAAATAGGGTGAAAAACCTGAATAATTAGGGTTTCCTCGAATAGCTCCAACTCGCCGAGTTGGCCTCTCAACTCGTCGAGTTGGTCATAAAACTCACGCGGCCAAAATCAGACCCTACTCGGCGAGTTGGGGCCTCCAACTCGTCGAGTAGCCCATTCCACAAGTATGAAAACAATAAAATATAATGCCTAGGAATCGGGGTGTTACAATTCTCCCCCACTTGAATTAGATTTCTCCCTCGAAATCACTCTGTAACCATCACATTGATCGAATCCAAAACCCCGAGAAACATCACCAGAAATCTCATATCATACAATAATCTCCTTTCTAAGACACCCGGAACTAACCCGGAACTCCCAATCCCGAAACAGGATGGACCCCTCTGTCGCTGCGGTACCTATTCTGGCTCTCCAGAACCTGGAACCTCTAGTGGTCTCTCTCCATGCCAGACCGCCCATGCAGGATATCATCATGCTAATCGCGCATCGAATAAAAGACCCTGACCACACTGTCAGCTCGGATTCTCTTGTTGCGACTGATGGAATCCATTTGTTGACCAATAATTGGCTACCGACCGGTCACTCATGCCAGATATATAACTCGATTTAGATCGTAGCTCAAAAGGAACGGAAGGGTCACCTCCCACCAAGGACCCACCGTCTGAACAGCTATCAGAACTCATCTAAAAGAATGAACCTTAAAACTATGCACTCAGACACAAGGAAACGATCATGCCCGCTCAGAACGCTTCTCTGGTGTCTAAAATCATGATCCCTAGTTCCCCCCTCAAATACTCCTTTTGACACTGAGCACCAGGTCAACTCCCGACTCAACAGTTGAACCTCCGAAGGCTACTTATTGCACACCCAAATAAAACAAATTCATAAACTTACTTTTCACAATAGCTATCACTTCCCATTATGTGACACACGAAATCACGAAGTTCACCTTACCTCAAGCAAACACTACAACCCCATCTGATGTCACCTCATCTCCAACCTCTGTCGTCTACTACTCATTAGTTCTATGTGTCTCATGGTCCTTCCCATAGCAACGAACTGACCCACTCAGGTCAATACTTCAGACGGAAACCAATACCCCTTAAAATGAAACCCATCTGAGAATCCAGAATCTCATTCCGCCTACTCAGTACACAAATTGATCCAAACTCAAGCTCGAGAGTCTGATTCAACGGCAGAATTGGAACCACTCATTTCCACTCTGGTACTCTACTCATAACCCGAGATCCGCGAATTCATGCGTACACCATTTGTCCAATTCCTCTCAATTTTGATAACCCTTCCTTAACTCGGGATATAACGATTCCGACCCTCATAAAGACCTCAGTCTCGCCCCTGATCCGACCACCAGGTTCCCGAAAACTCAATTATTAAAGCTACCCAAGCCAAAAATTTCTTCTGCGTCATGCCCTGACTAGCGAATAATATGGCTCCCCGTAGTATCACAACATTTTCTCTCACTAACTTCTGAAGGCTACGACTCTCTGCAGGCCTACGACACTCCCTCACTGACTCGTGAATGCTATGGCTCCCCCCAGAATCATGAAACTCTCTCGCGGACTGGTGAATAGTATGGCTCCCCGTAGTATTACAATACCCTCTCTCACTGACTAACGGATGCTACGGTCCCCCGTAGTCTTACAATTATTTCTCTTACCGACTCATGGATGATACGACTCCCTGTAGTCTTATAATACTCTCTGTCACTAACTCACCTTGGGCTCACCCCATGGTTTTACGCTTGATATTCCCGAGTGATTACTCCCACTCGGATCCACTCGCTCTGTTATCACCCCATAATCTCATCATCAAGTAATCACTACACTGAGTTCACTAACTCATGCTCCGCAGCCCCACATAGATAGGTCCACACACCAACCTCGCTTATGCACCACCATTCCTGATGTAAATTCTCATAGGCAAGGCACTTTTCTCAGCACATATACACCCTTAGACAGTCCCACTCCGGAGACAATTAACTGATGGGTTTCCAATGGAACAATAGTCACTCGGTACTCAACTTGCCATCTCACAACTTGTTGGATAAGGTGTCTAAGTCCATAACTATTTCTGGTATGTACTTGACCCGACCCGGCATGGTCCATTTGGGTTGCATGGCACCATGCAATTGGATAAACTAAAATGAGAGAAATAACACTTATGGTTTATTAATATATTATAAGTTCTAATATATTAATAATATTATTTAATTAGTTTGATCAAGAATTAATTTAGAATTAATTAAGTGATCAAAAGATAACTAATTAAATATATGGGTAGATTATGTAAATCTTCCATATCTTATATAGTGGGCTAAGAGGCTCCATGGATTATCAAGTTGGGTTCCACCCATAGGATGCTCCATGGGAGTTACAAACCCATGGGTCATGGAAATGAAGAGTCATGACACATTAGGGTTTACATGGTGTAACCCTAGATGTGTCAACACTATATAAGAAACCCATTCTCCACCAAAATTGGCTACACTAAGAAACAAGAGGGCTAGAGCCGATTTTGCAAGTGTAAGATTCTCTCAAAGTTTACTCCTTTGCATTTGGTGTTGTGTGAAGCATTTGAGGCATCACACCTGGGGTGCTAGGCTCACAAGGTTTCAAGGATCATAATCAACAACAACGTAAGTTATTCTATCTTTCATTCAAGTTAAAAATGTTCCCCATGTATGCTAGATAGGAATATAACCTTGGAATTCAACTTTGCATGATTATTAGACAAACATAGATCCAAGGTTATTAGGGTTGCATGTACACTTAGGAAGTGTTAGAATGCTCAAAACCCATCAGTGGTATCAGAGCCTAGGTTTGTTTGTTGTTTTTTTTTGTGTGCAAACAGCTTGAAAAAAAAATCGTTTTTCTGTTTTCTGCTCGTATGAAAGTTTGCACATTTGTTGCTGGAAATGGACTAGAAACATTACCCTAAACTGTTTTAATGTTTTAAAACTTGTTTTAGATGGTGTAATGTTTATGCTAATCCATTTACAATGGCAATTATTAAAATTACAAGTTTTTTTTAAGTGTAATTTTTGATTCTTGAAAGTGTTCATATTCATGTTCTTAAACTTATGAAGATTAGATGATCATAGGAATTGTTTGTAACCTTCATGGTAGTTTAATTCATGATCATAATGTGTTTTAATGGAGTCCATAACTTGTCCTCAAGTTATGAAAAACCAAAAGTCTCACTTTTATTAAAGCCATTAAAAGAACACAAGAGTTATAAAAATGAAGAGTCTTCATTTTTATTACTCAATTAATTCATAAGTTATAAGAAATGAAAAGTTTTGGAAGTTTACAAAACTTGCCCTCAAGTTTTGGAACATGTAAAGTCTTGATTAAAACTTTAGTTCCAACCCTTAGAATTTTAAAAGTTAAAATTCAACCCTTATACTTTATAATATTATAGGTTACTAATATATATATGTATAACGTCAAGTCGTCTTACCGCTAGTATGCCTCATTCACGAAGCCGATCTATAAGGGGGGTATAAGGTTGTTGCCTATAAAATGGCAACTTAATGGGTGTCCACTCTCACCCACCGCTTCCTTGATCGGTGGAGGGTCGTTAGCCGAACGGGTAAGACAAGGACTTATAAATTCTCATTAAAAGTATGATGAATATTATAAAGTAACTAAATGCTTTTATTAAATTCCCAATCTTAGTTACTTTAGGAAAATGTGAATAAGGTGCTAATCCATGAAATTACACTTTACACTTTGTTTAAGTCGTTGGTGGAGCGTGTGTGGTTAACCGGCACACTAACTTGGACTTAACAAGGTAGGTAAAGAGTGACTTAAGGTTTACCATAGCATCGGTGGAGCGTGTGTGGTTTACCGGCACATCGATTAAGTGATAAACTTTGAGGGTACCAAGTGATTTGCATGGTTACTTCACACCTCGTTTTGTGATCCTCGGTATCCCAGTCACAAAACTTGGAGGGCACACTCGAGATTGAAACATGCCTTTGAAAAGTTCATTGAATCTCAAAAGAATCTAGGAATTTCTAAGAACCAATTAAAAACCTAATATCTATATTTCGTTTTTCATGGTGGAAATTGGTGAATCGTCATTCACCTACCTTTCAAATATGTTATAGCTTGGATTACGGCATACCTCTTCTAAGTTATAATATATTGTGATTGGATCCTAGCCTTAATATTACATTTGGGTGTTTTATTAAGGACTCTCTTAATATATAAACTAATCTTGTTCTCTTCTTTCAGATGTCTTCAAACAATGCTGCTTCTGGCTCTAATCCTAATGGCTCCTTTACACTTATGAACTTGTGTGGGAAAGTCACTTTTGATGGATCCAACTTCAATGAATGGGTCAGAAACATCAGGATGATTACCCGCTACGAGGAAAAAGAATATGTCCTTGACAAGGAGCTTAAGGAGATTGATGGGACCAATGCAACTCCCCAGGAGACCACTGACTTCCGGGCACATGAAAGGGATGCTACAAAAGTGGCATGCATCATGTTGGCCACCATGACAGCGGAACTCCAAAAGTCCTATGAGGACTTCTACCCTTTTGAAATGCACCAAGATTTGATGGAAAGATACCATCAAAGTGCACGACAGGAGAGGTATGAAATCATATGCTCTATCATAACAACCATGATGAAGGACGGGGAATCCGTCACGAGCTACATGCAGAAAATGCAAAGGTATGTGGATCGGTTGCTGAAGCTTAATGTGAAATTCCCTGAGGAGCTTGCAATAGATATCATTTTGAACTCCTTACCATCGTGCTATGATCAATTCCGCATGACATATCACATGAATAAGGAAGAGGTCACACTCAGCAAACTTCAGGGACTCCTCAAGACCACAGAAACAGGTCTTAAGGGTAAGTCAGTTGTTAACACTCCTACTCCAAACTACGCCCCGGTTTTGGCAATCGGGAAAGGTAGAGGGAAGAAGAGGAAGAGCTCTTCGAAGGGTACCAAGGCTAGGACCCTTGATGGCTCTTCTTCAAGTGGAACCAAGAAAGGTTTTGTCACTCCTTCTTCTGACCCTAAAGAGGCTGAATGCTTCTATTGCCATGAAAAGTCACATTGGAAGCGGAACTACCCAAAGTACCAGCAAGATGTGAAGGATGGGAAAGTTAAACCCAACCATGCAGGTATTTACACTATCTTATCTAATAACTCACCCCATTCTAACTCTTGGGTCCTTGATACCGGTTGTGGTATTCATATCTGTTCTGATTTGCAGGGACTAAGAAGAAGTGAGAATGTGGAGCATGGAAGAATAAACTTAATCATGGGGAATAGGAAAGCTTTACCTGTCACCAAGATTGGAGTTTATACTTTATCGCTAAGTAGTGGGTTTAGTTTAGATTTGAATAAATGTTGTTATTCGCCAGAAATGGCAAGAAATATTATTTCCTTTCATGCATTGTATAAACAAGGTTTCACCTTTTCATTTGATAATGAAGTTGGTTCGATTAATGCTTTCTTTAATAATGTTCTTTATTTTAAAGCATTACCTTGTGATGGTGTGTATGAAACTGTATCTGTGGTTGATAACTTAGGAAATAATGTATTGTGTATTGATTCTGTTAATGATAATAACTTGGATAAAGCATCATTATGGCATTGTCGTCTTGGACATATAAGCAAGAAACGCATAGGCCAACTCCAAAAGGATGGAGTATTGGAGTCATTTGACCTAAAGTCAGATGATAGTTGCGAATCATGCTTACTTGGAAAAATGACAAAGTCACCCTTCACAGGTTCTTGTGAGAGGGGTGAAGGTTTGTTGGATCTTATACACACGGATGTGTGTGGGCCCTTTAAACATGCCACAAGGGATGCTAATCGTTATTATTTGACTTTTACTGATGATTACAGTAGATATGGATATGTTTACTTAATCAAGCATAAGTCAGAGACTTTTGAGAGGTTTAAAGAGTTTAAACAGGAAGTCAAGAATTAATTGGGCAGGAACATTAAGATGCTTCGATCCAATCGAGGTGGTGAGTATCTTAGTTCAGAGTTCCTCGACTATCTTAGGGAATGTGGGATTGTCTCACAATTGACACCTCCCAGGACACCGCAGTTGAATGGTGTAGCTGAGAGGCGTAATCGAACCTTGTTGGATATGGTTCGTTCCATGATGAGTCGAGCTTCGCTACCAATCTCATTTTGGGGGTATGCCTTAGTGACTGCCGCCCATATCCTTAATCTAGTTCCCACAAAGAAAGTTGCCAAAACTCCTCATGAGATGTGGACTGGTAAAGTACCCAAACTAGACCACATTAAGATTTGGGTTTGCGAGGCTTTCGTGAGACGCGAGACTCATGATAAGCTCGAACCTCGAAGTGAGAGGTGTATTTTCATCTGCTACCCACAGAAATCCTTTGGTTACCTCTTCTACAGACCTAGTGAGAATGTGGTCTTTGTAGCTAGGAGGGCGTTCTTTCGAGAGAGAGAGTTCATAAGCCAAGGAGACAGTGGGAGGCAAGTTGACCTTGAAGAAATTCAAGAGTCAAGTGGTGAAGGAACTTCAAACCCTAGCACTCAACTTGAGGAGGAAACTTCTGTTGAGCCAATTGACAAGTCTGTACCTATGAGGCGTTCCACAAGGGTTAGGAATGCACCTGAGCATTACTATGGATTCCATATTACTGCGGAAGGTGATACACTTATCAGTGATGAGACGCTAATAGGTCTGGATGAACCTAACAGTTACGCGGAAGCCATGGCAGGCCCTGAGTCAGCTAAGTGGAAAGAGGCAATGGACAGCGAGATACAGTCAATGTATGACAATCAAGTTTGGAACTTGGTTGAGAATGTACCAGGTCGTAAGACTGTAGGGTGCAAATGGATCTTCAAGAAGAAGACCGACATGGATGGTAATGTACACACTTATAAGACACGACTGGTTGCAAAGGGTTTCTCACAAACTCCGGGAGTTGATTATGATGAGACCTTTTCTCCAGTGGCCAAGATTAAGTCTATTAGGGTTCTGTTAGCCATAGCCGCATTTCATGACTATGAAATATGGCAAATGGATGTCAAAACCGCATTCCTTAATGGAAAGTTGGCTGAGGATGTTTACATGAGTCAACCAGAGGGTTTTGTCAACACAGAGTACCCTAATAGAGTGTGTAAGCTTGAGAAATCCATTTATGGGTTAAAGCAAGCACCTCGCAGATGGAATCTTTGCTTTGATGAGAAAGTCAAGGAATTTGGCTTTTCTAGGAGTGAAGATGAATCTTGTGTATATGTCAAGGCTAGTGGGAGTATAGTTAGCTTTTTGGTATTGTATGTGGATGACATACTACTCATAGGAAATGACATCCCAACTCTGCAGGAAGTTAAGTCCTGGCTTGGGAAGTGTTTCTCTATGAAGGACCTAGGAGAAGCTGCCTATATTCTAGGGATAAGGATCTTGAGAGACCGGAGTAAAAGACTAATTGGACTTAGTCAGAGTACTTACTTGGATAAGGTGTTGAAGAGATTCGGCATGCAGGACTCCAAGAAAGGAGAGTTACCCATCCAGAGTAACGCCAGATTGAGTAAGACACAAAGCCCTAGTACTGAGGCTGAGATAGCAGAAATGAGTCGAATACCTTATGCTTCGGCTGTAGGATCGATCATGTATGCTATGACGTGTACTCGACCTGATGTAGCCTTTTCTTTGAGCATGGTTAGCAGGTATCAGGGGAACCCTGGCAAGGCACACTGGACTGCGGTAAAGAATATCCTCAAGTACCTACGGAGGACTATGGACTGGGTCCTTACCCTCGGTGGGAGTGAAGACTTGAGAGTTGTAGGGTATAGTGATGCTAGCTTTCAGACTGATAGGGATAATTTCCGCTCTCAGTCAGGCTGGGTCTTTACCTTAAATGGAGGAGCAATTTCTTGGAAGAGTTCCAAGCAAGAGACAGTGGCTGATTCAACTTGCGAATCAGAGTATATAGCAGCTAGCGAGGCAGCAAAGGAGGCGATATGGCTGAAGAACTTTATTGGAGACCTTGGAGTTGTACCAGCTATTAAAGAGCCAATGGAAATTTTCTGTGATAGTGAAAGTGCAGTTGCCTTAGTCAAGGAACCACGGGATCAAGGGAGATCCAGACACATCGACAGAAAATACCATTTCATCATACATCGAATAGAAGAAGGACTCCTCGTGGCAAAGAGGGTATCATCGGATGAGAATCCAGCAGATCCCCTCACGAAGGGACTGACTCGGGTTAAGCATCTCCAGCATGCTCGGAGCATAGGGCTGAAGGATGATATTAGATTTAGTAGTTAGATAACCTTGAAATTTGTAAAGTGTAATTGACATTAGATGATGAATAAAAGGTGTTTTATTTATGAGTAAAGTGTTGCTATCTCTTGTCGATCGTTTACTATATTTTTTTTGCGTGTTTTGACTTCCAGAATAATTATGTTTGGTATATCATATTATTCGAACCTCCACAGTCGGTCATATATCGGAAGTAGGTATGAATCAAGACTGTCATGATTGGTTGCAGAGGTCTAAGTTGTTGGACATGGCTACAACACTCATGAGTGCTCATAAGTTCTGAGCATTGGACTCAACCCACGCTCACTGGAATCACTTCATGGAATTTATCTCGAGTGATCGTGAGACGGTAATATCATATAAGTCTTCAAACCTAGAGATATGATTTGTTACTTATGAGTTGGTTATGCATTGATTGTACGTTAACGCATTGGTAACTCGATGTTATAAAACGTGCTTTTGTGTATAATTCAATGAGTGGTAGAACAAACATATGAGTCGAAGTTTATCTGTTCCTTCTTGGATTAGAAGCTGATATCTGGGCCCCTCGATGATTTTGTTTTGACCTATGTACCGGGCACGATCAGAACTAAGTTGATGTGTTCAATTAAGTTCTTTGTCAAACAAATCGGAAATCGGGAAACAAACTGCTGGACAATAAGTAAGACATTGTTCCATGTATTTGTCCGGCTGATATCTAGAACAGAGGATTATATGATCACTTATCTTAAATGGCGTATCATCATCTTCTCAGTTCCGAGAGACCTTGAAAGAGCTACGATTGCCGATCGGTTCCTGAAGTATTGCAGTTATAGTTATTAGACTTATCCAAGTGGGAGACTGTTGGATAAGGTGTCTAAGTCCATAACTATTTCTGGTATGTACTTGACCCGACCCGGCATGGTCCATTTGGGTTGCATGGCACCATGCAATTGGATAAACTAAAATGAGAGAAATAACACTTATGGTTTATTAATATATTATAAGTTCTAATATATTAATAATATTATTTAATTAGTTTGACCGAGAATTAATTTAGAATTAATTAAGTGATCAAAAGATAACTAATTAAATATATGGGTAGATTATGTAAATCTTCCATATCTTATATAGTGGGCTAAGAGGCTCCATGGATTATCAAGTTGGGTTCCACCCATAGGATGCTCCATGGATGCTCCATGGGAGTTACAAACCCATGGGTCATGGAAATGAAGAGTCATGACACATTAGGGTTTACATGGTGTAACCCTAGATGTGTCAACACTATATAAGAAACCCATTCTCCACCAAAATTAGCTACACTAAGAAACAAGAGGGCTAGAGCCGATTTTGCAAGTGTAAGATTCTCTCAAAGTTTACTCCTTTGCATTTGGTGTTGTGTGAAGCATTTGAGGCATCACACTTGGGGTGCTAGGCTCACAAGGTTTCAAGGATCATAATCAACAACAACGTAAGTTATTCTATCTTTCATTCAAGTTAAAAATGTTCCCCATGTATGCTAGATAGGAATATAACCTTGGAATTCAACTTTGCATGATTATTAGACAAACATAGATCCAAGGTTATTAGGGTTGCATGTACACTTAGGAAGTGTTAGAATGCTCAAAACCCATCACAACTCGAGTCTCAACATGACCAAAAATTAGGACATCATACTCGGGTACCTCGGTACACCATCACAGCATCTCACGATGTCTTGCCTCAACCACTTATCTTCCACTCAAGCATCTCACAACTTCGAAACACACCAATCTCACAAATTGAAACACGGAGGAATAGTGAATGACTGGAAACACGTTGACGAAAAATCCAAAGTCCCATCCTCCACTGATCAAAACCCATACGAAACTACTCATACCGACTCTGAAATTGGTTGACAAATCAACTGCTACCCCTCCTGGAGTATAGATCACAATGTATACTTAAACCCGCAAATCTCAGCTATTGCACCCTGGCCTCAGCGACCCAACCGCCTCGAACTCAGCAGTTGCAAACCCGAAAAATCCCCGACCACAAAAATTCTACGACGAACCGCCACCTGCCGTGGATTCACTCATCCTTTCTTAAGCACATACACATACATCATCTCGCTTTGTATCTGACCTTGTCCACCAATAAACCCAAGTCTCATATGTCTGTACCACAGATTCCCGACACCCAATCCTATGACCCCAACTTGAACAGATTGATGATCCTCCCAACAAAATACCGCGTTCTCCCCCACTTAGGGTTTGAACCATCGCCCAATGCCATACGCAAACAACCACACTACAGACTGGCTCTCCAGATGTATCATTCCCGACTCAGGGAACGTACCACGCAACACTCGATGACTTTCCGGAAAAAGACCAAGCAACTCCAACATCCCGATTTTCAAGTGAAGTCCTTAGAAACTTCCCAACGTGACTGTCTCTAGTCACCCGAAATCTCATGACAACACACTACTGAACCTCTCAACTGTCCCGAATTAGCCGTGACCCTCAGTATGGAGACAAAGAACTATCACACACCTCATCTCTGATTCCTCAAACCACATTCTATCACGCGGATTATCATAGAAGCAAGAGTCCTTCCCCCTCACCGTCGATGTCCAATGCAAACAACGAGGGCCACCGCCCCGATATACTTCTTTTGATTACTCGCAACTGCTACTAACATATTCCTTACTGAACTCCACTAAGGCACATCCTCGTCCTCATCCATCTCAGTCCCCACTGCTGACTCTCTTATGGTATAAGAAATACCTTGCAACCGACGTACTCCAAAATACTCTGTTGAAAAATATCGCAACTATATGCTACCCCACATGGTTTACCTCCAACTCCAACTCCAAAACCGAAAGCTCGTTATCTCTTTCGCTCCACACAGAAAACAGAAATAGTGCAATTATCGTCACAGGAAGTAACATCTCAACTATCGGTCGGACGCTCAGCCCAGACCTCAATCTTTCACAAAGCATCATTTCTACTTTTCCTTGAGTCCTGTGATTCCAACTGGCACCTCACTAGTAAAACCTCTTCGAGATCTAACTCAATTTCGTTGCAAGGTTCACTCCACTAAAGCTCGACCGACATGGCCCTCTGGCCCCCCAATCTACCATATCAATTTTCAATCTGAACCGCCATAACAAAATAACTGGAAAAGACAGACGCACTCCCTACTACGAATCATGGTACTCGAACCACATCATCCTTATCAACCTGCTATTTAGAACCTCTAGAACTCTCCCTGTTTCGAGTATGGGTCCTCTGCTTTCAGTAGTACGGACCCATACTACCTGCCACATTTACCAATGCTTTCCACACGGATCGTTCCAGATTTCCTAAGTAGCCGCTCAACCCTCTTGACCGCTAATCTCATTACACATGCTCACTCTCATTCCACAAAATGTTGAGCCGATCGGAAAACTTTGATGAGAACTTCCTTAATCACCATGTTCATAGTATCCTTGTGGATAATTTCCTTCTCTAATCTTTAAATTTGCATCTCATGACGAACATGAGTCTGGTTGATTAGTTTGTTGGTAGAAGATATCATGTCATCATGGATCTTGAGCATGGTGTTGATAAAAGGAAGATGATGATCCATATTATCTTTGTAACGTTCCTTTTCTTCTTCTAGGGTGTGCTTCAAGCGAGGAGAGATGAGTTGGTCCAATTGATTTGCTCGAATTCTAAGGGAGTAGCAGCCTTGATCTCAAAAAGATATTTAATTACAAGACCGAGTTTCGTTTCAAGGCCTGCAAACTTCTTAGTAACCTTGTAAACTTTAGAGTTAGCGGAGGCAACGTTGTCTCAGATTTCTAATAAGGCTAACGGACCAGCAATGTTCTCATCGGAAGATTCGGTGTCCGTAGTAGAGCTTTCTGACTTCTTATCATTATCATCTTCATCGTCTTTTAAGTCTTTACCCTTGGTGTCATCATTTTGATCTCATTGAGTTGGATTTTCTTCATCACCATCCAAGGTAGTTCTGGATGAAGAGAGGTGATCTTATTTGCTTCTTGATTTTCATTTTCTTCAGATGCTTCTGAGGATGAAGAGAGTCCGGAATCAAAACAAGCTTTGGAGGAATAAGGTTTTTGCAACAAACTGAAGGAAGTGTGAACTGGGATGACACAAACTGTTGTGTTATCATCTTCAAACATGATCTCGTCGGAGAGATCTTCATCCTCATTTGGCTTGGATGGTTCAGACCGAGAAGATTCTTTTTCATCACTATCATCATTAGCATCATTAGTTTTCAAATGAGGATCATCCAACAAAAAGGTTGTATTCGGAACTTCTCCTACAACAACGTCTTCATTTCGAGGAGGATAGTTTATTGAAATGTTAGGAGTCGGAACTTCTGCACTTGTTATGGCCTTCACTGTAGTAATGGATGGTTGGAGCTCCTGATTAATCTCCTCATTGGAGGGATATATGAATGGAATGCGGCTGCTGATGGCACGTTGGCGCATAGAGATAAGAATGTATTCAACTTGTTCTCGAGATAGCTCCGGATGCAGTAAAAAAGACCTTTCAACAAAATCAACCCAATCTTTGTCAAATATACCTGATCCTCCTTTACCTGAACAAGGTATCAGACCGGTTTTGATACGAAATATAAGTTTGTTTTTCACAAAAACCGGCAACGGAAGACTTTAAAATTAACAAGTTTATTTTTAGTTCATAACAAAACCAAACCATCATGGATCCATTTATAGAGGTTAGAATGAAATAAAAACAACCAAAGGATGTTTTAGAGATAACCTTTGAAGCCTTTGAACCGACTTAGTTTTGGAGTGTTGATGAAGATAGGAAAAATCAAAGAATATGGTTTCTCTACAAGTATCCACCATCAAGAGTAAGGCACTTGGAATGCTAGTTCCTTCTTGTATTCTTGAGTATCTTAAGCCTTTAAGTGCTTAGCTCAAATAAGCACTAAAGGATACAACTCAAGTGAGCTTCTAAACCACCAAAGTAAAGCACCAAACTTCAAAAGAAAAGAGGTCTTCATACTCACGGTTTTGGAGAAGAAAAAGGAGGAAGAAGAGAGTGTTTCACTTTCAAAAATGCAAGCTTCATGCATCTCTTATATAGTCCATGGAAAGTAAGGTCTTTTTATTAAAATACTCTAAAGTATTTCTAGCCTTTAGAAGCACAGGATACAATGCATGGAGGTTGAAAAGCAACCCCCATATTTTAATATTTTTGGCCAAACCTCTTGAAAAGAGGAGGATTCTTTATTTTTTAAATACTCCAAGTTTATAAAATATAAACTTTGTCTATAGGTAAAAGACAAAAGAATACAACTAGTCCAAAATATTATGCATGACTTATTAATTCATACCATATGAAATAATAACTAGTTATACTCTCTTATAATTATTATTTTCATAAAACAATAATTATTCCCTAATTAAAATACAAGAATTGATATTATTTATTAATAATCATATTAATAATAAATATACAAAATGTGCCAACTTGATAAAGGTGTGACCCTATAGGATCATATATTATTAGCAATATCACTCCATAATGATTCTTGGGCATATAGATCCAACAATCTCCCACTTGCATAAGATTCATTATAGACTGACATAGACAGTAGCTGACGTCTAGCAACGGGCTACTGCCCCTAATAACATACGAAGGGTGTCATCTCATCAACAACCAATTCCAGTAGCTTTAAGCTACAATTATTACTAAAGGTGTGGTATCAATTATTCCTTTGTCTCAGACATCATGTCGAACATGAGTTATGGATCGCCATCAATCTCATTTAGTGTTCAAATTTTAGTAAGGCCTTAGATGTCTAACTCTCAACGAATAAGAGGGAGAAATCCCATCTCGACTAAATACGCCCATCAATGTAGTTCATGTCATACCCAACGATGGCCATTATGACTGCCTTTTACGAAACAACGTCAAACCATGTCAAAGCACAACAATTCCTACACTTCAAGTCCCAAATATGTATCTCAGGTGTAAGAATAGAAATATACAACCTTGATCAAAACATCACTCTTGACTATGATCCATAAAGTGGTTTTGATGCGGGTCAAGTCCAATACTTATTCTCCTCATCTAGTATCTATGAAGTGGGTAGCATCTCTTGCTATTCTCATCTCCATGAGAATCCACCAATCCACTCATATTAGTGTTACCTCATAGATTCTTCCAAAACTATGAACGACTATGGACATTTAGAATAACCTAGTTATTCAAGGATTTAAACATGCTAATATAGAACACATCAATTATTTAATGAATGAATCATATCCAATATATCAACTCATTACAATATATGTTGTCTTTATCGTTCCAATATCCAAATACTAAATTTCAATCAAATACATCTACTAATGTCAACAAGGTCCTATAGCACCAGCTTGACTTTCATGCTTTAGCTAATGAAGGAGCTTTTTCAAGTAGATTTGTCAAACTCGATTTGTACAAACTTTGCGAATACAAATATTTTCATTTATATATATATATATATATATATATATATATATATATATATATATATATATATATATATATATATATATATATATAACTCATATATAAAGAAAACTATTAAGAATGTATTAGATGCTTAAATATGACTTAGATACCAATACTTGCGTAATGGGATTACTCATAGTCATAATGAATTATACATTAAGCATCTTTGTATGTGGTTCTCGAAAACCATAATGTACTCTAATTTTGATATGTAACTGTAATTAAAACTTTCATGGAAACACTATCCAAGTAGCTTTCTCTTTATTTAAAATGAGGACACACCTGATTGTGACTGAGATTCATCTCAATCTATTTGAAAATTTAGCACATGTGTAACAACTTTAAACATAGCTTTCTTTCAAATACTCTGTATATTAGGAATATTTCTTTAGTTCTCGCAAGTACTTTAGAAAGTTCCTATAAGTCATACAATGATTTGTTCTCAGATCATACTGGTATCATTCGACATGCTTTAAGCATACGACTCATTTAGCCTTTATGCACAATCATGACATATATGATTAATCCAATTGCATCATCATACATAATACAATCATATTATCTAGTTCGAAAACATTTTGCACTAGGATTTTGCTCAAAATCATGTCATGTGGTTTTTTTACAAGATAACTCTCTTAGAGTCCTTTATCTTAAGCTCTTTAAGATCCTTGACAATTAATGCAATATTACTTAATCCTTTAAGTTGCCATGATCTATCTATATAGATCCTTATTCCATGAATTAATATGTCGACTACATATAACATTAGGAATGTCATGGCACTCCCACTAGCTTTGTAGAAAAACACAAGAGTCATCTTGATTTATAATGAAGTCACACTATGTAATTATCTTATGAGAAAGAAGATTCTTACTTTGAGATGTTAGCTTAAATCTGAGAAGATTTTCAATCATGTATGTTTTCTCCCTTGAAAACTCATATACTATTTATAGTCAAATTATATCCAGGAAGATTAATCAAGCCCATACTTGATAATCATACATGAATGCATCACTATGTGTTTTATTAGTTTCTAATCAACTATTGAGCAGATTCAACAACATTTCAAAACTTGCTAGTTCCAAACTATGATGCATTTACCTTATGAATCTTAACTCTTAAATCTCCAAATTGCTTCCACTTAGAAAAAGCACTTTCTAATCACTTATATTATAGAATGAAAATTAATGGGATTAGTAGAAACTTCATCCTAAACAATCATTTAGGATATTCTACATAAATGCAGTTAGTAAATGCTAGAGTAGTTAAACATATTGTCTAACATAATCTTTATAACTCTATACCTTTTAGATAAGGATAAACCATTTTATCCTCAGTCTAATATATGTATCTAATCCACTTGTTTGGTTGGAAATATATATTCAACATATATATTTGTTGCAGTGAGCATAATTCCAAAAATTGATAAATTAAATAGTTCTTTTAAAACATCATATAATAGACTGCAAGGTCTATGTTTTACCCTCTTTAAAAACTTGTACTATCGACAGTCAGCTAATGGCTAGGTGACCCTATCCCACTAGAGAATTCGAAGGCTATCTCTAACATCAAAAGGTAGATCCAAGTGACCAGGTGATCCTGTGCCACAAAAACCATACTAATGGCGTGTGAGTGTTTTTTTCAGAATGAGTTGTGAGTCGATTCCACAACTCTTAAGATGTTCCCAGAAGAATTGGTTAACAAAACTCATTTTCTTTATCACAACGAAAGGTTAATAAAAGACGTCAGTGAAATTGAATAAACATCTATTACCAAATCTATTCATGGATTGAAAAAGATTACATACATCACTTATCTATAACTTTTTGTCAAGCCTTTTGTTTTTTAACTACTAATAGATAAAGACACTTGTGAATCATCTTCCCATATAAATATGATTCACATATATCAAATGAATCAAGCTCATTTGCCTTCAAAAATTCCATCCTTTTGAAGTTGGTATATGTATTTCTTATTTATACTGTCATGATGATTATGACATAGATAAGTTCCAATCAATTATCATTTGATTATATAGGTGTTATGATCATAACTATTAATTTAATGAAATATTATAGATTTACTTCATAAATAACATTATGAGAAAATATTCTTTAACACAGAATACATTGTTTCAGAACATGAATGTGAACATTCATTAAACGATAAGTAAATCTACATTTATTCATAAATTACAACTATTACATGTCCCTATAAGGATAGGTACAATACATCTATTTAAATAAAAGACTATAACAACACTTGTTATATCTTCAACACGAAATACCATTCGTTTGTAATCAATTGATTATTTCTTCCAATCATCAACACATAATATCAATTATTAGTGTCACATGAAGTATTACATACTCAAGTGAATGATGGAAAAATAAATAGTTCTAATATAGATATCTGAAGTCTCTTCCAAGTCAGACTTCTTCAGCTTGATGAGATGAGAGGAGCAATTCCTCCTTTAGTGTCCAGTTTCTTCCACAATAGAAACAATACTAATCATTTGGTCCTTTCTTGATTTCTGGGTTTATGTTGTATTTCCCTTAACTGAGTTATAAGTCTATATGAGTGCACAATCTCTTAGACTTCCTTTTATTCAATTCCTGAACAGACTTGAAGCTATTTCTAGTGTTCTGATTGAATATCTGCTTTACTTGATGAGACATCTGATATGTTTCATAATTATCCAAGACTTTCTGCAAGTCATGGTTAATTTCTTCAGTATGATGTGAGACATATCAATATCATCACAATAATACTTCCATCAAAGAATCATGATCAGACTAATTGGTTGCAGAGGTTATTCAGGTATGGGATCTTTTAGTATATATATAATTTCTATTTATCTTAAAGGTAGAACCTCAAGATATTATACTAGTTATAGAAATTATAACCATCAAATGTTACTATCTCTTTAAACTCAACAAGAGAGAGATTTTACAAGGCGTTAAACTATTAACAGTTATCAACATAATTTAACAAAGTTTCATTTAGTATTTTCAATATTTAGTTTTTAAAAATTAATACCTTTTATTTTTTCTTAAAACATTAATTTATTAAAGTCTAGGATCCAAGTAACGAAACAAGTAAACGGTTAGGTGACCTTTATCCCATAAACTTAATCAAATTGGGTAGGTAGCGATTACCAATTACATATGATATGTAAATCCTAGATTATGGGATCCTAAACAACTAATGCTTAGCTTGACATGTTTATCCCATCTATGCCTTAGACCTCTCATGCTTAGGTGACCTTTATCACATAAAATTTCGATCAAGTCATCCCACTTGAAACAACTTGTAGCATTGTAACAAACTAGTAACAAGGTGACCCTTTAGAAACCAGGAACTAAAAAACTACCCCGAACATCAAAATCCAATCCTAGGCCCAGGTGACCCCGTGACATTAGAACCCGCAAATGATAACGAGTGTTCTTCAAAAGGACGACAATGACTTGCATTTTTAGAAAAGGTTTTATTTATGTTTTGCAATTATAGTTTATAAAAGCATGGTCTCATGAATATTGCATGCATCCAACAATTCATGTACCCTTTTGTAAAATTCATATCACTTGTTATGAAGTTCTTTAGGTGCCAATTAAAAATTTATTTTATTTTCCATTAACCGAGATCAATTATAAACTAAAATCCGGTATTTTAAAGTTTAGTCGTAGATCGGTTTTAAGAACCGGTAATAGTCTTAATAAAACTGTATTTTATACTTAAGACTTGGAGTTTTAGATGAGTTATAAAATCACTATTATAAATCTCCTTTTAACAATAAAACAACTTATGACTTCATGAATTTGTAGAATAAACTCATTCTATTTTATAAATTCAATTTATGCATCGTATGATAAAAGTCATATTTTGATAAACCAAAACTTGGGTGATGATACTTATGTTTTAAATCTCATTTAACATGCATAAAACATAATATCAACATGTTGCGTTATTTTTAAAACACCAATATCATATATTAAGTTTCGACACAAAAAATAATCACTAGTTTTATTATTTGCTGTTATAACGCTATAAACCGATTTTAGTCTTTTTAATAAAAACTCCTTATTTATTATAAAGACTTGGAGTTTATATAATGTTTAAACATATTTTAAACCATTTCAAATATTTTAAAGTTGGGTATTTATAAGTTTTACAATAAAACTATTTTCAACAAAAAATTGAGTTTTAACCGGTAAGCCGGTAAAACGTTTTTATAAATATCAATTTATAAACATCTTATGTTATCTTTTAAATATTTTTTACTCAAACTCCAAGTGACATTATCTTATGAAAAAATGTTATTTGACATGTAAAAACCAATTTTATACATAAAAAATAACATACATTTAACGTAAAATAAACATCACAATCATGCATTATAATGTGTATAAACCAAGCCATGTCTAGTAATAATTTTTGTGAGCCATCACAAAAATTATTAAGTCATTCCTAAAGGACTTAAGGGACACTTCAAAAGGTCTTCAATCTCCCACTTGCCAAGTCAACTATTGCTTGCAAAAGGACTTCAAATCTTCATGTTGTGAAAGTTGCAACACTTAAACCGTTAAGACTATAATTAAGCCCAAAACCAAAAGTAGAAGCTTATGGTTGAGATTATGGTCTTAAATGGTTAAGTCATCTTTAATATAGTCATTTCTTCGTCTTGTTACATTTAAAAATAAATACAACTAGTCTAACTAATTTATTACAACAAATCAACAAATGAAAAAAATACATTTTCATCTATTACATCTTATGAATAAATAAATATCAACCAAACACAACACAAATGTCCAAATGGCTTGTTTATACACAACAACATATCAAATATTACAACGAACAACTCTTTGTTTTTTCTAAGGCAACTTTTATATAACCAAAATGCATGAAAAGTGGTTATATATAAAAATAAACAATTTTAACCAAGAAGTTGCCAAATAAAACAAATATGAATTTTTCTTAACCAAAAGAAGTCCATGCTTGTTTGCCAAAAACAAAATATTATCAAACATAAAAATCATTCTAGCATATAAAAGATGGTTCTAATACCACTGTTGGGTTTTGCTACGAAATATAAGTTTTTTTTTAACAAAAACCGGCAACGAAAGACTTTAAAATTAACAATTTTATTTTTAGTTCATAACTAAACCAAACCATCATGGATCCATTTATAGAGGTTAGGATGAAATAAAAACAACCATAGGATGTTTTAGAGATAACCTTTGAAGCCATTGAACGCACTTGGTTTTGGGTGTTGATGAAGATAGTAAAAATCAAAGAATATGATTTCTTTACAAGTATCCACCATCAATAGTAAGGCACTTGGAATGCTAGTTCCTTCTTGTATTCTTGAGTTTATTAAGCCTTTAAGTGCTTAGCTCAAATAAGCACTAAAGGATACAACTCAAGAGAGCTTCTAAACCACCAAAGTAAAGCACCAAACTTCAAAAGAAAAGAGGTCTTCATACTCACGATTTTGGAGAAGAAAAAGGAGGAAGAAGAGAGTGTTTCACTTTAAAAAATGCAAACGCTTCATGCATCTCTTATATAGTCCATGGAAAGTAAGGCCTTTTTATTAAAATACTCTAAAGTATTTCTATCCTTTAGAAGCATGGGAGACAAAGCATGGAGGTTGAAAAGCAACCCCCATATTTTAATATTTTTGGCCATACCTCTTGAAAAGAGGAGGATTCTTTAATTTTTATAATATCCAAGTTTATAAAATATAAACTTTATCTTTAGGTAAAAGACAAAAAAATACAACTAGTCCAAAATATTGTGCATGACTTATTAATTCATACCATATGAAATAATAAGTAGTTATACTCTCTTATAATTATTATTTTCATAAAACAATAATTATTCCCTAATTAAAATACAAGAATTGATATTATTTATTAATAATAAATATACAAAATGTGCCAACTTGATAAGGTGTGACACTATAGGATCATATATTATTTGCAATAGCACTCCATAATGATTCTTGGACATATAGATCCAACACATTGATCTTAAGTTAATTCAAGGTTTGAGTTCTCAGACCTTGTCTGTGTAGATATTTGCTTTCACAATTGGTATCAAAGCCTAAGTGGTTGTCCTTTGAATCCATAAGAATATATTATAGTTGGCTGTAGATTATCTTGATATCTCAATCATTATTCATTTATGTGTCGAGGCTAAAAGTTCTTCTATATACCACTTCAGCTCTAATATCTTAACTTCAATCACTGCTTCTAATCAGTCTCAACAAATTTTATTCAATGCAAATAGAAAATAGCATGGGTTTCCCTTCACATGCCGTAATTATAGTTGTTAAAGCGTATGATCACTGAATTGTTAGAATGGAGAGATTTTTGCTTGGTAAAGAAGAAGGTGAAGAAATATGGAGGTCAGTGAAAGAAGGTCATCATGTTCCGGTAAGACAAGTGGTTAGAGATGCTATTTCCACCCTCATAGGTCAAGAAGAGTCTCGACCACCACCACTAACTGCAACAGACATTAAGAAGCCTCATGCAGATCAAAACTCCTTCTCTGAAATGGTTTTTGGTCTACGTCCGTCTCAATTTGAGTACATGAAGTTGTGCAAATCCAATTACCCAAATACATTTTATTACAACTTATAAATGATTAAACCCAAAAAAACCCAACTACAAAGTAAAACCAGCTTCAACTTCAACACTTCTGATTCCAGCTTGTTCTTAGACCTCATCAGCACGCGTAAAATGATTTATTCATTGTTGCATTTTATTTCATCAACCCAAGAAATGAAACCTGATCGAGCTCCCTAAATAAGAAATTAAGGTTACATGTAGAGAACAATTATGAAACTAGGGTTCTAAAAATATGACTACATTTACCATGTTTAGACATGCATAAAATGGTCTTCCAGGGTTAGTGTCAGTCTGAGATGTGCGAATTATTGCCAGACTTCCACACCCACTGATAGTTTCATTTTAATTACTTATTTTTATAGTTTATTTTAGCATTTTTTCATTCTTAGTTTAGCTAATTTTTATGCATATTGTCCTTTTTGTTATTTTATGACCATTTCAGGTACTAGCAGATCGGGATCTTTGGTAAGCAATTGGACTTGGAGGAAATCAAGGATTTTGGGCTTGATAGCTATTAGAGATGATGCATAGAGTGGGCTTGTTGGTTATTTGAAGGCTTGGAGGAAATAAACTTTATATTTGCAAGAGATGGAAGAATATTCAAGCGTGCGTAGATTATTGATCGGGAAATTACGTGAGCTATGGATTATTTGGAGAAGCCAAATTAGCCTTAAAATGAAGAGAACTCGAAGAAAAATGAGCTAGAAGTTGATCGGACTCAAACTGGGCCAGTGGACTAAGCTGTGGCAGCCCAAAAATCAAGGAAGCCCATAATCAGATACTACCCGCGCAACCCACCATCGCAGGGCGGCGCAGCCGCGCACGGTACGGAAATGGTATTTTCAGAATTTCATTTGGAAGCCTATTTGAGGAAGGTTGGTGTTCATCTTTTTCACACTTCTACACCTCCGAAAATTCATCACTTTTCTAGAGATTTTGGAGCAAAAGGAAAGGCAAGAACACCTTAAGAACATCATCTTTTTACTCTTGATTCTTTCTAAATTTTTGGTACAATCTACCTTTATTTTGTTTTCTTGTGTTTATCCATGTTAGGCTAAACTGAAATTGGTTGACTTTGGTGAAATCATTTGAATGTTTGTTGAATGTTGAAGACTCCATGAACTTGTTCTTGAATCTTTATGAGAATGTTTTATGTTGTAACATCTTATTACTACTTGTATGTTTTTATTCATGAGTTTAAATGTATTTGTAGTGATTAGTTGGATAATTTCTTGATTAAGTAAAGGATTCTCAAATTAGCAAGCAACAAGTGGTTCTTGTGTTGGTTTTGCTTCACACAATCATAAAAACATTTTCTCCAACATGGAAGTGAAAGCATTTGCTCCACTTAGATTTGGTGACTTTTTAGTTCTTAATGCTAGTTTACTTTCACTAATTACATGCTTTATGGAAATCGTGAGTTTGACTAAGGAAATTGCTATGAGCTTTTCTAACTATTTTAACAATTAAGAAAAGTCTAGGTAATCTCAAGCTTCTTGGATTACTGTAATGCCCTGTTCCGAATCGTTTCCAATGTGGGGGTGGTGACCCGAAGACCGAGTATCATCAGGCTTAGGGCCTTTGGGTAAATGACATTTAGACCGATTTGGGTGTGGGGTAATGTAATTTGGATGATCCGGAAGTTCGGTCTGTGTTTTGGTGCCAAGGGGTATTTCGGTAAAATGTCAGTTTAGGCTTTTATAAATTTTGGATTTTTGTTCATAAAGTTTTAAGGCAAGGATAAGGTGATAGAGGTGTAGAGCTTCTCATTACCTTTCCTTGGATATAAAGAACGTCAAAATCAGAGTTAGTACGAAGAAGTTATGTTTGTTTGAAGTTTGGTCGGTTTTGGGTTAAGTTAAGTACGTTAGACATACAGAGGGGAATACGTCGGGTGTACTGAGGTACCCTGAGTACGCTGGGCGTACGCAATCAGTGCCTAAAACCTACTTTCGTGGTTTAAGACCTATTTAAGCTCCTTAACTCCCCCAAACCCACTCTATTCTCAGCCTCCACCCCTCCAAAACCCTTCCTTGAAACCCTAACCCTAGTTGAGCCTTGTGAGCTAAAAGAAGGTGTTTTGAGTGCTTTGGAGTATGCATGGTGCACCTTGGAGAAGAAAGAACTTATTGGAGAAGTGTTGGTTGCATTGGAGCTTGTAGATCTGGAATTTGTTCACCTACATCTATCTTCTAGAGGTATAAGGTTTGAATCTCGATGATGCATTTGTTAGATCTAAGTAGTTTTGGATGTTATGAGCTTTTGCTCATTTTAGTGCATAAATTTTAGATCTTGAAAATTTGTGACCTTGTTATGGATGGTTGGAAACTTTATCCATCTAAACATCATTTTGATTTAGATCTGAAAGTTGGAGACTTGTACTTAATGGATTAAGTTGAAAATGATGAACTTTTGGGTCCCTTTGAGACTTAAAGACTAGATCTTGTTTGTTGGGACCATTCTAATGGATAAAGTTGGAAACTTTATCCATTATAAAGCTATTATGAACAATAAAATGTGATCTAGGCCCTTTTATCCCTTCCATGCAAGAGTTGTAATGTCTTATTGGGTTAAGAACTTAGGGTTTTGGACATTAAGCACTTTATAGCCTTGAAAAGTCAAAAAGTTGGAAACTTTATGACTTAGGACATCATTTTTGGCTTTGATCTGAGTTTTGGATGTAAGTACTTAATGGAATAAGCTCTTAATAGAGTTTTGGGACAAGGATGAGTACGCTGGGTGTACCTGGTGGTACGTTGCGTGTACACAGTCAGCACCCCACCATTGGTCAACATAAGAGTAATGTTGGGCGTACACTCTTGGTACGCAGGCCGTACTCCGCTGGGAAGAAATATTGACTTTTGGTCCTTGACCCTTGACTTTGACCTTGACCAGGGTTGGCCAAGTTTTACCTAAGGGTATTTAGGTTATCGGGTTAATTATCGATTAAGATTGTATTTATTGTTAGTTGGCACGAGGTTATCCGGTTCGGCGGTCCGAGCAGTTATTTGATTATCAGTGGATTGAGGTGAGTCTTCGTCACTGTACTTACGGGTCGAAGGCACAAAGGCCGGCCCATTGTATTAGATATCCTGATATTTTATAGTATGATGCTATGCTTAGTGATCTATAGATCTACCTGATTGTCTGCTGACATAGTATATGTTTATCTGTATATGTGCCCACAATTGGTTGGTGGTTGAGGCTTTACTGCTTTGTGTGTAATCCAAAGACCGAGGGTATTCCAACCCGATGGTTCACTGGACCCAAGTTATGTATATATTGACATTCCAATCTAGGGTATTCCATCCTAAGGATGATTGGACCCTATGATTGACTGGGCCTGGGGTATTCCAACCCGATGGTTGACTGGACCCGAGTTATATATATATTGGCATTCCAATCTTAGGTAATCCATTATGAGGATGGTTGGACCCTATGATTGGCTGGGCCTGGGGTATTCCAACCCGATGGTTGATTGGACCTGACATGTTTGGTATTCCAACCCGATGGTTGATTGGACCAAACATGCTTATGATACGTGGGTATTCCATCTCGAGTATGGCTAGGCCCATCGTAGACATGCCTGGTATTCCAGCCTGAGGCTGATTGGGCCAGGCATGAGTATTTGTGCATGTGATTTGTTTGTTACGTGTATGTGGTGGTACTTTGGAGGAACTCACTAAGATTTGTGCTTATAGTTTTATTTTATTGTTCTAGGTGCATCATATGGTTGTGTCAAGGCGAATGCATGACCATACACATCCTTGGTTTTACAACTAACTGCATCTTGGGAGACTCAGATTTTAAATCTTCTTTTGGAAACAATGGTTTTGTAAACACTTTTATTAGTAAATGGGTTGTTTAGAAAGGTTTAAATTTGTTGAAATTTTTAGGATATTACAATTACTATAGCCAAATTAAAGATTTAAAACACGTATTGCACCATTGGATTCTAATGTTATGTTCATCAAATATTCAAGTGAGGAAACCTTAAGTCAACCATCATTCTATTATTGATTTTACATCAAACTCTTATTTTTGTTGAATTGTGTATTTAAATCTTAGTGTGACTCTAGTTTTATTTCAAGTATTTCAAAAGACAAAAACCCCCCATTTTTTTCTTTTATTGTCATTTTACAAGTATTTTTACAAAGAGATTTTCATAGAGTTATAAAATTGAACCAATCTCTGCGGATTCGACCCCTTTACCACTATACACTATTTTATTCTAAAAGATTTAGTGTTATTTATTTTTTTGGCCTCGACAACCACCAAAATTTTGCACCGTTGCTGGGGATTTATTTATTTTTAATCAATTTGTTTCTTTATGCCTAGATTTCAACGTATAGGTGCTTTGATTTATAATCTGGAAATTGAAAAAGAAGCAAGGCGTTTGGCGTAGGAAAAGAGAAGAGAACATGGTCAAACGTCAAATGCTAACGGGGCTTCGGGGGTTGAAACCGCTTCCTCTAGTGACACCAACAATGACTCTAACCCCGACCTTCGCGTAGAAATTCCCGAAACAACACCCCTACAACAAAATCCACCCATCATAAACCAAATTGCAATGGCGGACAGAGAAGGAGCACCCGAAAGAACCTTGAGACAAATGATGGAAACCGATGTTAAACAAACACCAATCGATATCAATTACCCCATTCTGGAAGTAGGTTCGGAATTGAAGTCAAGCCTAGTTCATCAACTTCCAACTTTTCGTGGATTGGAAAATGAAGACCCTCATAAGCACTTGAAGATGTTCCATATGATTAGCACTAGCATGAAGCCACAAGGGTCAACCGATGACCAAATCAAATTAAGGGAATTCCCCTTCTTATTGGCCGATAGAGCAAAAGATTGGTTGTTTTATCATCCAACAGGGTCAATTAACTCATGGACCGATATGACAAAAGCTTTCCTTGATAAGCTTTATCCCGCTTCAAGAGTCTCAAATCTTAGAAATGAGATTTGTGGAATCCGCCAAGGTTAAAATGAGACTTTCCATGACTATTAGGAGAGGTTCAACAACTTATGCTATAGTTGTCCACAACACCAAATGTCAGAACAACTCCTCATTCAACACTTTTATGAGGGATTATTACCAATGGAGAGAAGACTAGTTGATGCCTGAAGTGGTGGAGATGTTTTTAGTAAAACTCCTCAACAAAAAAGACAACTCTTCAACACCATAGCCGCAAATTCCCAACACCTTGGCCCCCGCCAAGACATGAATAGGGACACACATCAAAAAGTCAATGAAGTGGTGACATCAAACCTCGAGTCTCAAATTAAAGATCTAACATATGTTGTCCAAAAGCTAGCCATGGGACAAAATCCACAAGTGATGCTTTGTGGAATATGTGAAACAATAGGACATCTGACAGATATGTGTCCCATCCTTCAAGAAGATGCATAGCATGTAAATGCCAATGGAGAGTTCCAAAACTACCACAACAAGCCATCCGGTTACCAAAATGCATACAATTTAAGTTGGAAGCCAAATCTGAATATAAGCTACAACCCAATACCATTTCCTCAAAATGCATTGGTTAGACCTTATTATCCACAATAACAACCCCATTACCAACATTCACAACCTCACTATCAACCCAAACTACACCCTTCACATCATCACCAACAACCTCCTCAATCCCAACCAAGTAGCTCTGGAATGTCTCTTGAAGACATTGTCAAGTCTCTTGCCACTAGCACCCAATAATTCCAAAAATAGACAAGAACTAGTATTTCCAACCTTGAAGCACAAGTGGGAGATATAGTTACATCATTAAGAAAGTTGGAGTCCCATGGCAAACTACCTTCTCAAACCGAAAAGAATCCTAATGTCAATGTAGTAACCTTGAGAAGTGGTAAACAAACTGGAGAGAGTAGTTCAAAGAAGAAATCAAGGTAAGATGAAGAAGAAATAGAGATCACTCCCATTGAGGATCATATTGTCAAGAATGATCCACAAGCCAGAGTTCCAAAGAAAGTTACCCATCTAGTGACACCGATAGCCACTCAACTACCATTCCCCTCTCGAATTACAACCTCCAAGATGAGTACGGAGGAGAATGAGATTTTGGACACCTTTCGAAAGGTGGAGGTAAACATTCCCTAGATATGCAAAAAAAAATTTAAGAACTTTTCACAAATAAAAGAAAATTTAAGGGGAATGAAAAGATTTCAAAGAATGAAAATGCATCCGCTATTTTGAAAAGAAAACTTCCACCTAAATGCAAAGATCCGGGAATGTTTACGGTTTCTTGCAAGATAGGGGATGTCAGTTTTAGTAGTGTCATGCTTGATCTTGGTACTTCTATTAATGTCATGCCCTATTCATTATATGAATCGTTAAATGTTGGCCCTTTAAATGAAACTGGTGTCATAATTTCAATTGTAGATAAATCAAGTGTTTTTCGTAGGGGTGTCTTAGAAGATGTTTTGGAGCAAGTGAAACAAATGGTCTTCCCAACGGATTTCTATGTGATTGATTTAGAGGAACAAGTTTCCTCCAAATCGGCTCTAATCTTGCTTAGAAAACCATTTTTGAAAATGGCTAGAACAAAAATCGATGTGTATGCAGGTAGTTTAACAATGGAATTTGATGGTGAAACAATAAGCTTTAATATTTATGATGCTATGAGATATCCTAGTGATTTTCATCTTTGTATTTTGTTTATGTTGTTGAACCACTAACCCAAGAATTTTTTGAGTTGTCTAATGGTGATATGTTGGAGATGATTTTAAGTAAAGGTTTTGATTGTGGGAAGCTAGCCGAGAAATTGATGCTTTATTCTTTAGATCCGTAAGTTGAGAAGTTGGTAAACAAATTGGAAGTGAAGAAATCCACAAGATTTGATGTTAAGCAAGTTGAATTGCCTCCAAATCATACAAAGTTACCATCTTCCCTTTTTCAACCACTGAAATTGGAATTAAAGGTCCTACCTCAACACTTGAAGTATGCATCCTTGGGAAAGAATGGCACTCTTCCGGTTATCATTTCCACTCACCTAACTGAATTTGAAGAAGAGCATCTCCTCAAGGTTTTGAAGGAACACAAAGAAGACATGGCTTGGACAATTGCGGATATCAAAGGATTGAGCCCCTCCACTTCTATGCACAAGATTTTGATGGAGGATGAATTCAAGCCAATCCAGGATGCACAAAGAAGATTGAATCCGCTCATGATGGAAGTTGTGGAGAAAGAAATATTGAAGCTTCTTGATGCGGGAGTGATCTATCCAATATCGGAGAGCAAGTGGGTGAGCCCGGTACAAGTGGTACCAAATAAGACGGGAATCACGGTGGTCAAGAACAACAAAAGTATTATGGTCCCCACTCATGTTCAAAACGGGTGGAAAGTATGTATTGACAATCAAAACTCAATGCAAGCACACGAAAAGATCATTTCCAATTGCCTTTCATTGATCAAATGTTAGAAAGGCTGGCTGGGAAATCTCATTGTTTTTGTCTAGACGGTTATTCCGGTTTTCACCAAATCCCGGTGGCACCGAAAGACCAAGAAAAGTCAACCTTTACATGTCCATTTGGCACTTTTTCATACCGTAGAATGTTATTTGGATTGTGTAATGCCCCGTCCACTTTCCAACATTGTATGGTTGGTATTTTCTTGGAATATATTGAAAACATAATTGAAGTTTTTATGGATGATTTTACAGTATATGGAAACTCCTTTCAAGGGTGTTTGACTAATCTCACCAAGATTTTGAAAAGATGCAATGGAACAAATTTGGTTTTAAATTTTGAAAATTGTCATTTTATGGTGAGCCAAGGTCTCATTTAGGTCACATTGTGTCAAAGAAAGGAATCGAGGTAGATAAACCTAAATATGATGTTATTCAAAGCTTACCTTACCCGACTTGTGTTCAGGAAGTTTGTTATTTTTTTAGTTCATGCGGGTTTCTACCGAAGATTCATCAAGGATTTTTCAAAGATAACAAGACCAATGTGCCAACTCTTGCAAAAGGAGGTTTATTTCGAGTTCAAAGAGTTGTGCAAAGAAGCTTTTGACAAGTTCAAGGAGTTGCTTACATCCGCCCCCATCATACAAGCACCAAATTGGGATCTCCCCTTTGAGATCATGTGTGATGCAAGCAACTATGCTATAGGCGCTGTTTTGGGTCAAAAGAATGGAAGATCCTGCCATGTGATCGATCTACTATGCATCAAGAACACTAGATGTTGGGTCAAAATGTGGTTTATACTTTGCTTTTCTAAGCATTTATTGTTTTTAGTCTTGGGCCGAAAATATTATTGGCTTATTTGTAGCTTGGACCGAAAACTCATGTGTCTTCGGTCTGGGTATTGGGTTTGGGCATTGGGTTTTATCCATAGGTATATATAAAGGGTTATTTGGGGTGTTAGGTAGCTAGAACCAAGGAGGGGACCATATTGAAAAAGGGAAGTCATTGCTGAGCACCTTCAAGTTCTAGAGAGAAGAAGTGTGTGTGTGTGTGTGTGTGTATGTGTGAATCTTATGTTGGATGATCATTCATATCATCAATACATTGAAGATTCATCAAATTTACTATTAGGACATGTTTTGTTGGTTTGACCTAGGCATTTATGTTTTGTATACTTTGTTACACTTTGTATAGGTGTTTTGTGGGTTTTCGGTTGGGTGGACCGAAAACGTCCCGTTTTCGGTCCATGTGGAGCTTCTAAATTGCAAATCGGTTTGGAGCTTCTAAATTGCAAATCAATCGTTGTTGCTGTTGTGTTGCTGGGTTTTTGCTGTTCATCGAGAATTCAGGGCAAAAAGGATCGAAAAACAGGTTGGAATCGTCATTTTTGTCAAGATCTGGGTGTTTTCGGTGGAGCGTATTTGATCAGTTTTGGGCTGTAATCAGTTTTCGGCCGAAATCCATTTTCGGCTGTAATCCGTTCTCGGTTGAAATCTATTTTTGGCTGTAAACCGTTTTCGGCCGTAATCCATTTTCTGTCAAAACTCGTTTTCGGTTGTGATTTTTATTATTATTGAACTAGTTCTATTTTTCAATTAAAAAAACAAACAAAAAAATGGAACCTCAACACAGTGCAATTCATCAGGAGTTGGATTCAATCATGGGAACTACTACGAGAAACCCGTGGCTCTTATCAGCAGAAGGATTTCCCGAATGGAAATACAGAATCGAAAAATACATCAAAATGAAAGATTTCAAGATTTGGTGTAGTATTATTAGGGGTCCTGTTAGAATTACCACCACCTTGGAAAACGGAACCATAGTTGAAAAACAATTTGAAAACTACACTGATGAGGATTTTGAAAAAGTTGAGGAACGGGAAAAGGCACTGGCAACTCTGACAATGGCTCTATCCCCTGACATCGCTCAAGGATTCAGGGGGTATGATTCTGCCAAAGCACTTTGGGAAGCATTGATAGAGTTCTATGAACATAATGAAGACATGAAACAGAGCAGACAAGACATGCTCCGTCAAAAATTCAACATGTTCAATCATGTTCTCGGAAAGACACTGGAGGCCCAACTGTAGAGATTTATTACTCTTACCACCGAAATTAGTACCGCTGGAATTTTTGTGCCATGATCAGAGATAAACAAGAAACTGTTGAATTCCCTTCCCAAGTCATGGGACATGAACGTCTCTGTTATCAAGAAAACCAAAGATGTTAACAGACTCACTCTTGCTGAAACAATGGCCATTATCAAAGCTTGTGACCTAGATGATAAGCAACGCGAGATAAACCATGTGAATTCCTACTCGACGACAAATTTGGGAATTTCATTGAACAATGCTTTTTCATGTTTCATAGTTCCACAAACTCAAGCTTTCAACGTTCCACAAACTCAACCTTTCACTACACCATAACCACGATTCCATGCTATTCCATCATCCATGCCTTATCCACATTCAGCCTCCTCCTCAAAAGCTCCTGCAAATGTCTCAACTCCAAAGGAAGCTGAAGAAAATCTAGCTCTAGCATCTGGTCTCGTAAATTGCTACAATGCTTTCTTAGCTGGAGAGTTGCCTCCTCAAATCTCCTTTGCTGATCTTGACCAGATTCATCCTGAAGACATTGAGGAAATGGATATTACCTGGAAAATTGCCATGGTGGTGTTTAGGGCTAAACAATTTGCCAAGAAGACGGGAAAGAACAACTAGGGGATGAACGAAGACAAGAATGTTGGATTTAACAGGGGTAAACTAAGGTGCTTCAACTGTCATGAGCCTGGTCATTTTGCTCGTGAGTGCCCAAAAACAGATAGGAGAGAGAACCATGACAGGACAATGGTGCTAGTAGTGAACAACAGAGGAACTGCATCCAACAGTGAAATTGCGAATTTGGCTGTTGTTGCTCAGACGTTTGATTAGGAATATCAAATCAAGGCGTTGAATATTTCAGGACCTGAGAATGCTGATCTGGCGCAGATTAGTGAACTTCTTGAGGAGAATGTTGTAGAATATGCTGAAGCAGAAGTGATGTAGCTACAGTTTGCTTTCATGGTATCTACCACTCCTAAGAAGAAAGAGGCCAGTGAAATTTCTTGCTCTCAAACATGCATAGATACTATTAAATTTTGGCGTGAACAAATTGATTTATTGCGTAGAGAAAATGAGGACCTTAAGTATGAAGGTTATAATCTTAGGAAAGGAGAAAAACCCCTAAAAGCACAACTAGAGGCTAAAACCAAGGACTTTAGAAAACTTCAAGAAGAATACAGCAACAAATGTGAAAATTATGGCTATGTTAAGGAACAACTTACTAACGTGATTGCCGAACTTGATGCATTGAAAGCTAAATATAAAGATGCAGAATTTTCTTTTAAGAAATTTGATGTGTCAAGTGAGGTAGTTGCATCCATGATAGAAAAACAATTAGCATTTAAAGATAATCAAATCAAGGTTCTAGGGTATCATAGTGTTCCACCTACTTTCAATGACAACTTTAACCCACCCCATCAGACCAACGAGGAAGAAATACCTGCTCAGTATGGCCAACCCCCTGCACCAACATTAGTTAAGACTAACAATCAGGGCCAACTGAGGGTGTTGAGATGAAAGATACTAATGATTCTTCTTCATGTGCAGGTCAAGTAGTAGAAGATGAGAACAAGGAGAATAGAAACAATTCTAGTTCTGTTGATTCTGTTGACTGTCAAACCAATGTCTCATTGAACTCTGAATCTGTTGCTTCTAACTCAGTTACTTCTAATCAACCTGTTGTTGGTAAATACAGGCCACCAGAACAAGTGAAACAGCCGTCTTGTTGTATGTGTGCATGTGGGAACAATTAGAAACGAGGCAAAGGATGCCACCAGGGGCAGGAAGAAACAATTCCTATGTGAAGAAACATATGTGTTTCCATCGTGGAACACCTGGAGACATTACCAGAAATTGTCCAAATCGTGCATATGTTCCCTACTATGCACAAGGTTGGCAGAAAGCGTCAAGAGGAAGATTCTCCAAAGGAAACCCTTCAAGGTCACAATCATGCAATAGTGACTGGAACGCGCAAAAGGACAAGAATCCAACTCCCAAGGTCAACAAGGGAGTGCCTGCCAAGAAGTCCAATTCAAGAGATGATCCAATGAAACCAAGACCGGTTAGGTCAAAGTCATCTCGGCGATCGAGTTCATGTTCAAAAGCAAGCGATAAGGCACCCAACCGATCGAATAAGAAATGGGTTAAACCCAACTACATATGGGTACCAAAGGTTCATACTCCCAAATCACCTAATGATTCTAAATTTTCTTCATCTTTTTTTTGTAATAAACAGGATATGTCATGGGAGAGAGTACCTTGCGTTGATGACAAAGGTTAACTCTATGCTGGAGCAGCTATGGAGGCATATCATCAGACTTCGGTTTGTTGGTAGTGGCTGTTTCAGGCACATGATAGGGGACATCTCTCAACTGTACAACACGCATAACTTAGTTTGAGAGTATGTGTCCTTTGCGCGAAAGGAAGAAAGGAAAGGATCACACATGGGGTTTGTGCTTAACGATGTGAAGAATTTTCGGATATGTTCTGAGATTGAAATATGCGTGCTATTCTCAGATCTTCTGGATGCAAATTCAATTGGTAACTTACGGTTTGAGTTTTCTTCTCGATACTCCTGAGTTTTTCTTAAAATGATTCATTTTGAAGACATTCTTCTATTTTCTTATAGTTTTTCGTTTGTAGGTATTGTTTGGGAAGTGATATGAAACTTAGTGCTAAAGGGCATTTTGAAAATAGTATAATGCACTAAAGCCGAATTGTTTAGACTTTGTGTTCAATGTGCTGGTAGGCACAAAAGATTCAAAAGGACTAGACATAGATTGACAATGAAAGGACTTGACAGTATGGACTTAGATAGTTCTATTTGAACTGACAATATGACGCTCGAGTAGATTGAGCAGTGAGATAAACATGAGAACCTGCAGGATACACTAAAAATCATATGTATCTAGAGCTGTGGTTCAGCATTTCCTTGATGTATGGTCTCATGACCTTAACTCCGGTACTGATAGGGCAACTAGGGGGTTCTGATAAAGTAGGTCTGTAGGAAATTATTTTCTTGCTTTCTATCTGTCAGTCATATGTTGCCTCCTTTGCCTGATTGGAACATATCTGAACTGGAATGCAACATATGCAACTCTATCTCTATACATCCCCCTATCTGTGAAATTCTATCTATTTGTTAGTCATATGTTGTCCCCTCTACGTGTTCGGAAGATCCGACCTGGGACACAACATATGCACCCTACTATCTCTATAACCTTCTATCTGTGTTAGTCATATGTTGTTCCCTCTGCGCGATTGGAAAACATCCGACCTGGGATACAACATATGCACTTGTATATCTGACTTCTTTCTTAATGATTGAATACTCCCCTAAAGTAAGGAGTTCTTTGGAAGTTCATGATTACCGGGGTATGTCAGGAAGTGGGGAACACGTTCTAGTACATCCAAAATTGAATCATTTAATAGGTTGTCTGTAGATCTTTCTACTGAATTTAAGTGGACAACAATATCCTTGGTCGTCGCCAGCCAAATGGTCCATTTAGGAATATAGGTGAAATGTCTGGTCACTTATAATCTGTCAAATCTGTCCATATCCTTTGTGTTTAAGTGAACCACAATAACGGTGATTGACCAGATCCAGACATGCAGGCGTGTACTGATAAACGATATTGAATTGCTTGACAACTTTGATCCCAAATATTTTTGTTTTTGTTAAATTTTTCATAGTTTTCCTCTATGCACAAATTTAGGGGGAGAATTAAAAATTTCATCAAAAAAAATCAAAATCAAAACAAAAATCAGAAAACCAAAAATCCAAAAATATTGTTATTTCTATTTTATTTTTTTTTCAGAAAATATGAAAAATCCAAAGATATTGTGTGCTAAGTTTTCTTTTAGTTTTGTTTTTATCTCAAATTTTTCTTTGTCTTGAAAAGTGAATTCAAATGTAGACGAGGCTCATGGAGACTGTATCGAGAATTTCTGAGCCAAGGCTTCATCCGTGATTGTCAAAGAATTTTCATTCGAAGGAACAAGAAATTAAGATTATTCTTTCAACATACAATCTTTCAACCCCAGAAGCAAGGTGAAGTTGTACTTGAAGATTATGTGACATATTGCATTAAAGCCTCCTCAATCAGTATGCTGCTATCTATGAACCCGCTGATGTGATCCAAAAGATTCGTTCTCTCTTTTATTCTCTCTAAAGATTCTAAAGCTGAAAGTGTTGATTTTCAAGAATCTTTTCAAGAAGCCTCCACACCCAACGTGCGTTCAAAGTCAAATTTTAAAGAAAAGCCCAAATGTTCAAGATGAAGTCACTCACATAGAAGATTCATATGCTCATCTTGAAGCCGTAAAGAAATTGAAGTTTAACGCTGAACCCAAGCTCAATGTGAAGACTGATAAGAAAAGTGAGCTACAAGTTTAGGGGGACTTTGTTGGGTCATAAGAAAAGAAAGTTATACACCAAGGGGGAGATTGTTGGGTCTAAAAATTGGTTTATACTTTGCTTTTCTAAGCATTTATTGTTTTTAGTCTTGGGTGAAATCATTATTGGGTTTATTTGTAGCTTGGACTGAAAAATCATGTGTTTTCGGTCTGGGTATTGGGTTTGGGCCTTGGCCTTAGGTCCATATGTATAAATAGTCATTAGGGAGTGTTTTGTGAGACTATAGTCTAGGAGGGGAGGGGCTTTCTAGAGGAGCATCATCATTGTCACATTCATATGTTCTAGAGAGAGAAAGTTAGAGAGAGAACTAGTGTGTGTCTTGGATCTTGTGTATTGTTCATCATTCTAATCATTAATACATTGAAGATTTATCAAGTTCTTCTTCTTATTCTTCTCCATTTGATCTTGCATCATCCACTTGATTGGGATTCCACACCATCAAGTGGATCGGATTGATACGTCAAGCGAATTTTAGGGACTTACAGTGTTTCTTCAAAAGTCCTTCGTGTTTATGTGGACCACAATACCAACAATTGACCAGATCTATTCATGAAGGTGAAGGTACCGAAAAGCATGTTAAGACTGAGTCAGAACTTATGATCCCAAAAGCTCTTAATTTTGAAAAGTAATTAGTGTTATTTTAATTTTTTACTTTGATTTTAATTTTTTTTTATTTTTAACTTTACTTTATAATTTTTTTTTAATTTTTAGTTTGCATTTAAATTTTAGAATTTTACATTATTTGTATTTTATTTTAATTTTTAATTTTGTGTCTTCAAATTGTTGCAATTTTAATTAAAAAAATTGGACTTATTGGTTTTGTCTTGAAATTTTCGGTTTACAGCCCATTTGATTATGGGTTTTGGGCCGAGAATGGTATAGAGTATTTAAGGAGGGATTTTCGGCTGATAACCCTCATTCTATCATTTGCGGCCGAAAACCCCTCTCCTTTTCTCTCTCGTGTTCTTGATCAACCTTCATTCCTCTTCATCGTTTCAGCAACTTTTGCGGTTAAAATCTGAAATTGACCCTCGATTATTCAAGGTATAAGGATGGCGACCCCCACACTGCTAAATTTCATGTGATTCGACCTTGTTTTGCAGGTTTTGGAAGCCAAAATGTAATCCCAACGGCGTTCTTCGTCAAAAATTGGAATAGTGAGCGTTTTAGGCCGAAAACGCATTTGCGACTGAAAAGTGTTTGCGGCCGAAAACCAATATTCAAATGCTTTTAAATTTTAAGTGTAGTTTTTTTTCGGCCAAAAACCCTTAATTAACCTTATTTTCAACTTGGATAAAATAAATTGGAGCCAAATCAACCTATATTTGAGAAATTTATTCTTAATTGTTTAAATTTTTAAATCTTCTCACTTGGCTCGGTTGATGAAGATAAATGGCAGACCTAAAATTCTCAGAAAACCACAACATTGCCGCATGCTTGTTAGATCCTCCAATGGCACATCAAGAATTTAGGTCCATGGTTCATGGACTTAAAAACTGCAGACTTGCTCACACTTTTCAATCAAATCCCATTATTTATCAGGAGTTAGTGAAGCAATTTTGGGACAAATCTTTTGTTAACAAAGAAGGAGCGAATGGAGAAGGCACAGTGGAATCATCTATTCAAGGAAGAGAAATTATTGTGTCTGAGCAAGTTATTCGAGATGTGCTTCAATTTAAGGATTAGCCAGGATTTCCAAATGAAATTCCTATGGATCAGATCGAGAAGATCCTTGATAGGATGGGTTATGAAGGAGTCTTCTCTCCTACAGTAAAGAAGCTGTTCCCTCCATACTGGCGTTTTCTTGCCCATTCCTTTGTTATATGCGTCTCTGGCAGGAAAGCGGGTGCAGATGAAATTTCTCTATTGAATACCAGCGCCATCGTTGCTCTAGTCATAGATTTTGACTTCAATTTTTCAAGATTTGTGTTGAATGAAATAAAGAATAATCTACAGGGGAAGAGGAAGGACACATTTTTAATGTACCCAAGATTTCTTCAACTAATCTTTAATGCCAAATATCCAGAATTGGAAGGAAGGGGAGAAACTTTGGTTTTGAAGTCTCTGGGTCCAAGCACTTTTGTTCTAATGAAGTAGAACCGCAAGGTTTCAAAATATGTGTTTCAAGGAACGAGGCCCTTAGAGAAGTTTGGTTGCTTTGCTGAGATTGGTGAGGATTCACATTCAGAAGAAGCCTCAGATAATGAAGATGATGTAGTTACTGTCTCTGATCAGAAAGTTGACACTACTCTTCCTGTAGCAATTGTAGCAGAGGAACATGTTCCAATGATCAATGTTGATAATGATGATATTTCTGATGATGTTGCTGATGATGATGATGAAGGTGATGTTGGGTTGGATCTAGGGGATAATGCCCTAGGTTTTGATGATGATAATGATAATGATGAAGATGATGATGATGAAGGAGTTGAGATAAATCAAGAGGGTGATCCATTAGGGTTTGATGATGGTGACTTCTGCTTTGATTTCGAGCCGAATGATGAAGACCTCAGCTCGTTCTTTGATAATGTCGATGATGTTGAAATTTCTTCAACGGAGACTCAGGGAGAAACAAACATTCTCAAGCTGCCACATCAAATTCCTGATCAGATGGCTGATATCATTGCTGTTTTGGATTGAACTGCGAGGATTCCTCCCCGAGCAGTTGCTACTCCAACCATCACACTATCTGAGAGTGATCTTCAAGAGACACAAGCCTCCCAGCCTCCACTCAAAAGAAGAAGAGCAGATCCAAGGCCGGGAGTGCTGATTAAGGAACAAGGTCATCCTACTAATCAATCAACTGCAGCCGTTACACCAGTCCAATCGACTCATGTGGATAGTCAAGTCTTGAATGAAGGACCCAACGTTGTTCGTTTTTCCTTTGAAGTCGGGAGCTCCTCAGCTCCTGGTGGCTCTTCAACTCCTCAACTTACGCACGATGCAGCCTCTGAATGGCTTGCCATGTTTTTAGCTCGTGAAGGTGTTGATCCTGCACCAAGGGGCAAAGGAATATCTATTCGTGCAGGGAGCTCTGAAAAAGAAGACTCAACGATGTTTAAACTCAAGGAGGAGATTGGAGTCCTGAATCAAAAGCTTATCGAAAAAGATGTTTTGATTGGAACTCTAGACGTTAGAGTTTCCGATCTCTAGAAAGAAAATGCACAAAAATAAAAACAAATCTCCGACTTGCAGCTCAATCTTGGTGCTTTCACTGCTGATAATTTTGATCTGAAGCACAAGTTGATAAGTAAATTTGGCGACAAATTCAAAACATCGGTCGGTGAACCAAATGAAGTCGAGGCTTCACATTGTACCCTTGCCCAAGCAATTCAAGATCCACAAGATGCGTCTTAACCTGTCAGAACGACCCGTATTGTTGATCGTTTTGAAAATGAACTTGCTCAAGCTGTTCCAAGAGTAACTTTGAAGCGAGCTCAGAAGCATGTCTCTACACAAAGAAAAGGGAATCTGCTCTTCATGAAGAGTTCAGATAAAAATGTTCGTGGAGATCAGCCCCAACTGAGTGTGACTGAGCTTGGGAAAAAGCGGTTCAAGGTTAAGTACGGAGATCGATCTGGAATTTTGATGTGGGGATTTCATGAAAAATTAAATATCTGGGTGGTCAAGAGGAAAAGTGGAAATGTTGAGTACTATGAACGCAAAAATGACTTTAATTCTTGGACTAAAGTCGACCTTATAGAACTTGCTGGAGCTCCATTCCACAATCCATCGAATGATCCTCGCGGATATGACTTCAAGCTTTTTTTAGAAAATCAAATAAGGAGGAAGTTCGATGGAATGAAGACCGCAGATTCATTTGTAAAGAAATTCAAAGGCGTCTGTGATCCCAAAACCAACCAGACAGTAAAAACTGTGATGTGGCATCCCACAAAGCAAATGCATCTAATTCCTATTGTTCAGTAGTTCCAGGATGGGTCTCTGAACAATATGGAATATTGGGTTTATGATGAGGCCACAACCACCGCAGTCATCAAATTCCCTGAAGGTGTTTTTCGTCTTGTTAAAGCATGATCTTCTGCAGTTTAGAGAGCGCGACATCCGTACTCTAGCACAGCATCAGATCGTGGTCAAGAATGATCTTCTGGAGGTTGCTGCCAAACAATTTACCGACATGGTCGCTGAGATTATTAACAAAAAGATGTGGGTAGGCGCAATGGGGAACTCAAATGTTTTATTAATCGAGAACGATTGATTTCATGCTAGCCTCAAACCAAGGGGGAGACTTTTAGGACATGTTTTGTTGGTTTGAGCTAGGCATTTATGTTTTGTAGACTTTGTTACACTTTGTATAGGTGCTTTGTGGGTTTCGGTTGGGTGGACCGAAAACGTCCCGTTTTCGGGCCATGTGGTGTTTTTGGCCGCAAACACGTTTGCTGGTACTGTTCCCTATAAATACTGTCCTAGTCTGTCAGATGTCAGTAGTAGTGTTTGGTCAACTGTGTGTATTGTTCATTGTACCTGACGTTTTCGGCTGATATAAAACGTGTGCAATTTGGATCAATCTTGCTTCTACTCCTTCTTGTGTTTTATCATTTTGGCTTGATTGTTTGTTGATCACTAGTTGGTTCTTAATTTGGGGACTTACACTAGACAATGCTCAAAACAACTACTCTACCACGGAGAAGGAGCTATTAGCCATAGTGTTCGCTTTGGAGAAGTTTAGGCATTATTTACTTGGTACCAAAGTTATTGTGTATTCGGATCATGCGACTCTCAAGTACTTGATGACAAATAAAGATATAAAGCCAAGAGTCATCCGGTCGATCCTACTATTGCAAGAATTTGAATTGGAAATTCGAGACAAGAGTGGTTGCAAAAATCTTGTTGCCGACCATCTAAGCCGAATCACTTCATATGAAACTCCTCTCCCATTGCAGGACGAGTTTCCAGATGAGCTTCTCTTTTCCCTTACCCAATCTATTTCTTGGTATGCCGATATCGTTAACTTTTTGGTAACAAAAATATATCCCGACACATTCACTCGTTCTCAAAAAGATAAATTAAAAAGTGATGCAAAATACTATGTCTGGAATGAACCTTATTTGTGGAAACATTGTCCGGATCAAATTATTAGGAGATGTGTGCCACAACAAGAACATCAATCCGTTTTGCAATTTTGTCATGAATTTTCTTGTGGGGGACACTTCGAACCTAATCGAACTTTGAGAAAATTTCTTGAATGTGGATTATTTTGGCCAACCATGTCACGCGATTGTTATTTATTTTGTAAAAGTTGTGAATGGTGCCAAAGGACGGGGAATATTTCACAAAAGAACCAAATGCCACAAAATCCAATCCTTGTTTGTGAAGTTTTTGATGTATGGGGGATTGATTTTATGTGCCCATTTCCCATCTCATTTGGCAACGTTTACATCTTACTCGCTGTTGATTATGTTTCTAAATGGGTTGAGGCCAAAGTTGTGACATCCGCCAAAACTCAGGTCAGTACTCATCTAGAACCTCGTCATTTCCTTGTGTGCACTTAACTTGGCTCTAGAGTACAAACTGAACTAGGTTTGCGACTTAATAGATCCCTCGGAACAATTAGTGTAAAGTGCCAAAGTTGAACCTTAAGTCTAAACACAAAACTATGTTCGGTAGACCACAACCCTAAAATTTCCTTTATTGGAACAATCTAATGCTTAACAAGGTTAAGTATTCTAAGCTAATATTAACAAAATTAAATCATAATATTAACCAACTATTAAGTTGACGACAAATTCAAATAATTCATAATTCCAAATGTGAACCACAAGTAAAATCCAAGGATTTCAAAATCCTACAACCACATATTATGAACCCTTGTTACAATTGTTGAAATATGAGAAATTGATTTTTATAAAAATTAAATAATAGGTTATCATTTTTTGAATTAGTTCAAGAAATATAAGTTTACAACTTATTTCCAAATGTAAATATTTCAATAAAACCAATAAATAAAACCCTAAATAATTATGATAATATTTGAGTTTTTATAAAATTCAAAGCCTAGATTTATAAAAATTCAAGGGAGGCTTTTATTATTTTATCAAATATCAAGAAAAATACCATCTCTCTCTTAAAAATTCGTCCATTAGGCTTTTCCCTCTTCCCCATGCCTTAAAACCCATTATTACAACTCATATGGACCATTTCTACACTCTAACTCTCTCCCACTCTTCAAGAAACCTTTCCTATCCCTAAACCCTCTCATACACCTCAGAAAATCCTCCATTCTCTGCCCAAATTTCGGATTTCTGAAGGTCTTGAAGTGTTCCTGCTTCACTCAAGATCGAAACCAAGGTAAACAAACAAACCCTTTCTCATTGTTTTACGATTTTACTTCCTCTTCTTCATAGTTCTTCTTTACTTTTCGGATTCTATGCCCTTTTATGGCTAGAAATACTTGTTTTTCCTCTTGGTGTTTGTAGATTCTCACCATAACACCTTACATGTGTTTGAGATGGTGAAAATTCGGGATCAAACCCATGCTAAGAGTGAAAAGATGCACATATGTTCATATGATTTCAAAAATCGAGTTTTACACATTCTTCTTCATTTCTATTGTGTTCTTACATTAAAAAAGCATTTAAACCATTTCTAGTACATCTTGGATGCTTATTCACTCCATTCATGTGCTAAAAATCGGATTTGCGGTGCAATCCTAGTGTAAGATTCGGTGGTTCCAAGGAGTTCTCTATCGTATGAATGAAACACCCACTTTCGGGCCTTGGAATAACTCTAAATCTAAGACTTGGATCCATGAACCTAAAAGTTTATTGTTCTTCTGTAAACTCTAGTTTATTCTTATTTATTTTCGACCATAAAAGAAGTATGCATGTTGTCTTTGTGAAAGTGCCCCTAAGAGGGCACTCAAACCAACCAAGGATGACATGCATTCTCTCAGAATATTTTGTTCAACTTTGAATGAGTACAAATCACTAATTACTAAACCAAATCACAATATTCTTTTTCTGAGGGCTAGTTCATTGAGTTATTTTTCGAATCCAATGTGTCTTACTATAAAACAATAAAAATATGATTTTTGAAAATTTTTACAAAACAGTTGCGCAAACAAAACTTTTTCTGTGATCATTAGTTTTGTTTAACATGATCATGACTCTTAAACCCCACCTTAAATATGAGGAAAAATAGTTTAGAAAATTCACATATCCAAAGAATAATTCCTAAAATGTCGTGGATTAAAACCCCACGAAATTGTCTACACAAATTCGTGAACTTTCAGCTGCATCTAGAGCTCATGCACTATATTGTGCAACATTGCTTAAATTATTGGGGTTCAATAGCCCTATTTTTCTTCTAAATATATTTTGAACAAATTGTTCTATGAAATTTCATATATACAAGTGATGATCTGTAAAACCTCAAGGGCTACAACCAATCTCTTATTTTTCTATTAAAATAGTGAATTAATGGCTATAAATTCAAAATAGTCGTTTTTCAGAATAGATAAAAATCTGAAAACTTGTACTAATATTATATTCACACAATAAGAAAGCCATGTAAATTTTTAGACGATTTGGACACTGTTTCGTATTTTATCCGTATTTTTCATTAAATTGGAGCATGAATTCACAAATTCGGGTTATTTGACTCAAATACGCTAACCAATGTTTTTCTCGATCTTGGAAACATTTTGAGAATCGGTAAAAATAAAATTGTGAATTTTAGAAACGGTTTACTATTTATTTTGAATTTTCTCTATTAATTGGACTTTAATTTACAAATAAATATCAAATGACCTTAAAAAATGTCTACAAAATTTTTGGACATCAATGACCTTTTTTAAAACTAGAAAACCAAATTTTATAATTTTTGGAATTTATTTCCATGCCTTTGTGAAATTTTGAACACAATGCATTATTAATTAATGTTACCGATAACGAATCGTAAACACTTTGGACACTTTTATGACACCACTAGTTGGAGAGGTGGTTCCTAGAAAATAGCTTAGTGAATTATATCTCACTAGAAACTATTTGTTTCGTAGGACGCTATTAGGAATCGCACTCGTCAACATCGGCCCGCGAAGCCCGAGCCGCAAACTTTTCATTGTGAGTATTCACGGCTCCCCCTATTTTCGCTTTTTAAATGTTTTGGGGTGGAAATCATGCTACAATTTCTATGAACATTACTTGATGAACTTGTGTTAAGAACTATATGATATGAACTTTGTTGTATGAACCTTGTATTATGAACTTGTACTATGAATTTGGTGTTATGAACTTGTATGATAAGTCCCCGGAGAACTGATACAACCTATTAACTCGTATTCGAGCCGATGGTCTTATGGATAACGCTATTTGCGGTCGACAGCCCCCACTTGCCCAGAACCACGAGTGCATATTTCCTTGAACGGACATCATGGGAACCATGGACATGATGGAATTTGGCAAGAACGGTCGTTAGGCTTGGTTGTGAACGAAATGAAATGGCTTTCATCATTTTCTGAACTAGAACTTTTATTGAACAAAGTACATTTTCTTGTTCAAATAATGTACTATTATAAACCTGTGAACTCAGCAACTATTTTATAGTTGACCCGCGTTTTTGCATGCTTTTCAGGGAACGATCAGTGAATCAATAAGACACCAGCATGATTTAAGTTGTTGCTTTTGTTATGTATTAAACTATGTATTATGAAAAGTGAATGTATTTGTTTTGTACGCGATGTAAACTTAAAACTCTTAATGTTTATGGTTGGTACTCCTATTTACCTTTTGTGATGAGACCTTAGAATGTCACTCTTCGTGTTTCCGATTTAACGGGGTGTGACAAATTTGGTATCAGAGCCTAAGGTTATACTGAATACCGGTTTTCCCTTTTCCCTTGGGAAAGCCAAAACTATAACCATTGAGTTAACAAAACATACCATCTAGTATAACTAAATCGGGTAGTGCACTACTGGACCTTAATTATACATAGCCTCATCACCTATGTATAATTAAGGAAGAGCTAGTGCAAGACCGGAAGTGGTTATAGTGATTGGTATGAACACCCTAGGTTAAATGTAAGCATATAACAAAATAGAAATTTACTAGGATGCTAAAAACTCGTTGAAACAATAGAGTTTGTCGTGTACTACCAAGATATGTTAAACACTAGCTCTCCAGCACTTGGATCGGCAGACGAGTCAGGTTACGTCACTGCACGCCTGAAAGACAACCACAACGTGAGCACCGAACCGACCGAAGATTCATCTACGGGATCGGAGACTAGGGAGGAAGTGAGCAGCCTGGCACCGACTTAGGAGATTTTGGCCCCATCAATACCCGAGCCTTCGCGACAGCCGACACCTCAACCACCCCTTTATGGATTACGCCTCAGGAGGATAACAAAAAAGAGTGCACCAATGGCGAGAGAAGTGTTGAGGTTCAAGCGTCCAAAATCTGTGCCGACCCCTCCTAAACTAAGGAATTATCGTCCCGAGCCCAGCCACCCTCGACCCCCAGTCATAAGGATGCCTTATATGCGCGCACCCGGTATGACTTATCAGGAGCGACACAACACGAAAGCCATGGCCCGAGACCAACATGACGCCCGTAGTAGGATTGCTTATCATTATCACAACATTACTGACATGTCAGAGCTGGTGGATACGATGTGTGGTTATGCATACGCCACCAGGAGGATGGAAATTAGAGCTATGATCACTAGTGTTATCGTGGGAGTGCTTGAATTGATTCTAGCAGTGGGACTTGTATGGGTGATTGTGTTTTGGGGTTAATTCTAATTGTCATGGTTTAAGTTTTATGATTTTTGGTTTATGAGTTATGATGTATTGACTTTGGTTTATGGCTTTTGGAACAATGTTCGAAATTCCTTGTGTAGCTTGCAGTGGCAAGCAATACACTTTGTCAAACCTTTTATTTTCGAACTACGAATGGAATTTACCTTAATGGTTTTCAATCAACATGTTATTGATGGGTTTGAGCCATAAGAACTTTCCTATGTGCACATGCAAACCCTAATGCTTGGATCTAGGTTTCTCTAATTGAACATGCAATGTATCCAAGGCTTACAATCCTAGATCTAGAGAATACAATTGAAACATAACACATGAAATCAGATCTAGATGAATACCTTAAGTTGCTTGCTTGGACCTTCTTGTTATTGGAGTTTAGAGTCACAATTGTCACTCCTCTAATGGCTTACAAACACCAACTAGCAAGAGGTTGATTTGGAGAGAGAGGAGAGGTGTAGAAATCGGCTCTAGGGTTCCCAAGGAAGCAAAGTGGTCGATTTCTCCAACCCATAGGGTCTATTTATACTATGAGCTACTAGGGTTACCTCGTTAACCCTAATTGAATAACTTAGGCGTTAAGCAATCAAAGGATCCTTCTAGAGTAAGGCTTGGACGAATTCAAGGAGCCCATACTCCTTAATTTTGGCCACCCTATATCCCATAAGGATCCATAGCCCAAAAACTCAACTATCACACATTTGACAGTTTAAGCCCCTTTATTCAATTAACCTCTTTTAGTCACCAAATTAATTCCTAATTAATTTATGACTAATATTAATCAAATAATATTATTATTCCTTTAATATATTATTCTCATAATATATTAATATAATAATATCTCTTCTCTCTTCATAAATTACCCTGTCAAGTTGCTATGGTGAAGGCAACCCAAAAGGACCATGCACAACCGGGTCAAGTACTTATCAAATATAGTTACGGACTTAGACACTAATCCAACAGTCTCCCACTTGGATAAGTCTAGTAACTATAAATGCAAACCTAATCCGATTAGCAATCGTAGCTCTCAAAGACGCTGTCAAACTATGATCTTATCAGTAACCTGTCCTTCAGATAAGGGATCGTATAATCCTCTGTTCTAGATATCGTGCAGACAATTACATGGAACATTGTCATACTTATTGTCCAGTAATTGGTTTCTCGATCTCAGATTCATTTGACATAGAACTCAATTGAACACATCAATTCAGTCCTGACCGGGCCCGTCACATAAGTCAAATCAAATCATCGAGGGGCCCTGATATCGCTTTTACCCTCTTAGGATAAAAGGAACAGATAAACTTCGACTTATATGCATTTATTATCCATTAATCAAATCATACACAACAATGCGTTTTATAACATCAAGTTACTGATGTGTTTACGCATTATCAATGCACAACCAATTAGCAAACAATAAACCATATATCTAGGTTTTAAGACCATATGATATTACCATCTTGAGATCACTCGTGATAAATTCCATGAAGTGATTCCAACAAGTGTGGGTTTATTCCAATGCTCAAATCAAGTTCTTAAGCACTCATGAACGTTGTAGCAAACTTTTGCTATGTCTGATACACTTTAGACTATCTACACACCAATTCATGACAGTCTTCATTCATATCTACTTCCAACATATGAACGACTGTGGACCGTTCGAATAATTCGATTATTATCAATTAACTCAATTATTCAGGAAGTCAAAACATGCAAAATTGAAACAATAGGTAAAAGATTAACATAAGACAGTAACATTACTAATAAATAATACTCCTTTATTTAATCATCAAATGTTAATAACAACTTATCTATTACACATTTCCAAACTATCTAATCTAAACTAATATCGTCCTTCAGCCCAATGCTCCTAGCGTGCTGCAAGTGCTTAACCCTGCTCAGTCCCTTCGTAAGCGGATTTGCTGGGTTATCCTCTGACGATACCCTCTTTACTACGAGGAGTCCTTCTTCCACCCGATGTCGAATAAAGTGATATTTTCTTTCGATATGTCGAGATCTACCGTGATCTCTTGGTTCCTTGGTCAAGGCAACTGCTCCTTCATTATCACAGAAAATCTCCATGGGCTCCTTTATGGCTGGCACAACTCCAAGGTCTCCAATGATGTTCTGCAGCCATATCGCCTCCTTTGACGCTTCGCTCGCCGCAATGTACTCTGATTCGCACGTTGAATCAGCTACGGTTTCCTGCTTGGAACTTTTCCAAGTCACTGCTCCTCCATCGAGGGTAAAGACCCAGCCCGAAAGCGAATGGTAGTTGTCCCTGTCGGTCTGAAAACTGGCGTCACTGTACCCTCGCACCTTTAAGTCATCACTCCCACCGAGGACTAGAAACCATTCCTTGGTCCTCCGAAGGTACTTAAGAATATTCTTGACTGCGATCCAATGCGCTCTGCCAGGGTTCCCTTGATATCTGCTGACCATGCTCAAAGCGAAGGCCACATCAGGGGGAGTACAAATCATAGCATACATGATTGAGCCAACTGCAGAAGCGTAAGGTACTCGGCTCATCTCTGCTATCTCGACTTCAGTACTCGGACTCTGAGTCTTACTCAACTTGGAATTACTCTGGATTGGTAACTCCCCTTTCTTCGAATTCTCCATACTAAAACGTTTTAGTACCTTGTCCAAGTAAGTATTCTGACTAAGTCCTATTAGTCCTTTACTTCTGTCTCTCACTATCCTTATTCCCAGAATATAGGAAGCCTCTCCGAGGTCCTTCATAGCAAAGCACTTCCCGAGCCAGGACTTAACCTCCTACAGTGTCGGGATGTCGTTTCCTATGAGTAGTATGTCGTCGACATACAATACGAGAAAGCTTACTACACTCCCACTGGCTTTGACATATACACACGATTCATTTTCGCTTCGCTGAAAGCCAAACTCTTTGACCTTCTCGTCAAAACAAAGATTCCATCTGCGAGACGCTTGCTTAAGTCCATAAATGGACTTCTCAAGCTTACACACTCTGATGGGATGCTTCGCATTGACAAAACCCTCTGGCTGAGCCATGTAAACATCCTCAGCCAACTTCCCATTAAGGAAAGCGGTTTTGAGATCCATTTGCCATATTTCATAGTCATTACATGCAGCAATGGCCAACATCACCCTGATAGACTTTATCTTCGCAACTGGTGACAAGGTTTCGTCGTAGTCAACTCTAGGAGTTTGAGTGAAACCCTTCGCAACCAACCGCGCTTTATAAGTGTGCACGTTTCCATCCACGTCTGTCTTCTTCTTGAAGATCCACTTGCACCCGACCGTCTTACGACCTGGTACATTGTCAACCAAATTCCAAACTTGGTTGTCATACATGGATTGAATCTCGCTGTCCATAGCCTCTTTCCATTTTGCAGACTATGGGCCTGCCATGGCTTCCTTATAGCTGTTAGGTTCGTCCATATTCACTAGTTTACTATCACTAATGAACGTATCCCCTTCCACAGTAATATGAAAACCATAGAACTGGGGTGGAACACTAACCCTTTCAAAACGTCTAAGACGTAATGACTCGTCAATCGGTTCAACCGAAGTTTCCTCCTCGGGTTGAGCGCCAGTGTTAGAGGTTCCTTCATCGCTCAACTCTTGAAGCTCTTCAAGATCGATTTGCCTCCCACTGTCACCTTGGCTTATGAGTTCTCGCTCTCTGAAAACCCCTCTCCTCGCAACGAAGACAACATTGTCAGTCGGTCTGTAGAAGAGATATCTAAAGGATTTTTGTGGGTAGCCAATGAAAATACATCGCTCACTATGAGGTTCGAGTTTGTCGTGAGTTTCTCGTCTTACGAAAATTTCGCAACCCCAAACCTTGATATGTGCCAACGAGGGAGCCTTCCCTGTCCACATCTCGTGAGGTGTTTTGGCAACCTTCTTCGTAGGTACTAAGTTAAGGATATGGGCGGCAGTCTCTAAGGCATACCCCCAGAATGAGATAGGTAGTGAAGCACGACTCATCATGGAACGAACCATGTCTAGCAAGGTTCGATTACGCCTCTCAGCTACACCATTTAATTGTGGTGTCCTAGGTGGCGTCAATTGTGAAACTATTCCACATTCCCTGAGGTAGTCGTGGAACTCAAGACTTAGGTACTCTCCACCTCGATCAGATCGAAGCATCTTGATTTTCCTGCCCAACTGATTCTCTACTTCTTGTTTAAACTCTTTGAACTTTTCAAAGGTTTCTGACTTGTGCTTGATTAAGTAGATATACCCATATCTTCTATAATCATCTGTGAAAGTCACATAGAAGCGATTCGTATCCCTCGTGGTGGATCTAAAGGGTCCACATACATCTGTATGTATGAGATCCAATAAACCCTCACCCCTTGCACAAGTGCCAGTGAAGGGTGACTTGGTCATCTTTCCATGTAAACAAGACTCGCACACGTCATCGTCCCTAAGGTCGAATGACTCCAACACTCCATCCTTTTGGAGTTGGGCTATGCGTTTATTGTTGACATGTCCTAGACGACAATGCCAAAGGCATGCTTTATCCATACCATTGGAAGAATCCACACACAACACATCATTTCCTAAATTGTCTACAACCATCACAGTTTCATATATTCCATTACAAGGCAATGCTTCAAAATATAAAACATTATTAAAATAAGCGTAATTAGAACCCTTTTCATTATCAAATGAATATCTAAAACCTTGTTTATATAAACCATGAAATGAAATGATGTTTCTAGCCATATCTGGCGAATAGCAACAATTATTCAAATTTAAATGTAAACCATTACTAATCACTAAGGAATAAACTCCAATCTAGGTCACAGGCGACGATCTTCTGTTTCCCATGATCAGATTCATCCTTCCACGCTCCACATCCTTATTTCCTTTTAGTCCCTGCAAATCAGAACATATGTGAAAACCACATCTTGTATCAAGAACCCAAGAAGTAGCATGTGATAAACTATTAGATTTAATTGTGTAAATACCTGCGAAAGATGGCTTGATCTTTCCATCCTTGATGGCTTGCAGATATTCTGGGCAGCTTCTCTTCCAATGCCCTATCTTGTGGCAGTAGTGGCACTCTGCCTCCTTAGGGTTAGAGTTGGGTTTAGCAGAACCAACTTTGGTTCCACTAAAAGAGGTGCCATCTTGGGACTTTCCCTTGTGGTGGCCCCTTGAAGAGGCCTTCCTCTTCTTACCCTTCCCTTGCCCTATTTCCAAGACAGGGGCAGCAGCTGGAGTAGGAGGTGATGCAATAGATTTATCCTTGAGGTTGCTCTCAGCAGTCCTCAACAAGCCCTGAAGCTTGCTCAAGGAGACCTCTTCCTTATTCATGTTGTAGGTCATGCGGAACTGGCTATAGCAGGAAGGCAATGAGTGAAGGATAATGTCAATTTCCAGCTCTTCATCGAAGTTCACATTCAACTTCAGCAGGCGATCAACATATCTCTGCATCTTTTGCAGATGGGCAGTAAGGGAGTCTCCATTGCCCATTTTGGTAGTGATCATCGAAGTGATGATCTCATACCACTCTTTCCTAGCGCTCTGGTGGTAGCGTTCCAGCAGATCCTGATGCATCTCATAGGGGTACTTGTCCTCATAGGACTTTTGAAGTTCAACAGTCATAGTCGCGAGCATGATGCAACGGACTTTCGTGGCATCACGCTCGTTCGTAGGCCGCGATCTCATCGGCAGTAGCAGTTTCGATATCAATCTCCTTTAGCTTCTCGTCGAGGACATATTCTTTGTCCTCGTAGCGAGTGACCATGCAAATGTTGCGGATCCAATTACTGAAATTGGTCCCATCGAAGATCACTTTCCCACACAAGTTCATGAGTGAGAATGAACCAGAGGAGTTTGACCCAAAAGCGTTGTTGTTTGCGTTCGACATCTGAAAAGGAAAAAGAACAAAGTTGATTAGAAATGAATTTCCCCAATTAATCACCCAAATAAGAAATTAGGGCTAGGAACCAACAACATTATTTACAAATTAGAAAAGGGATGCCGTAATCTAACAAGTAAATAATTTGAAGGCAAGTGAATGTCGATTCACTAATTCTCCACCATGAAAAACGGAAAAGAAATTAGGTTTTAAATGTATTGAAAACTCCCAGATCTTTTGAGATACATTGAACCTTTCAATGGCATGTTTAAATCTCGATATGCCCCTCTGGTTTGTGACTGGGATGCCGAGGATCACAAAGTGGGTGTGAATAACCATGCAAATGTACATGGTGCCCTTATTGTTACAGTCACCTATTCGATGTGTTGGTTAACCACACACGCTCCATCGAACTATGACAAACAATGAGTCACCCTTTGCTACCATTGCTTAGAACCCAATTAATGTGCCGGTTAACCACACGCGCTCCATTAACGTCTTAGCAAGGGCACAAAGTGTAATTTCATGGAATTGCATCAATTCACTTTTGCCTAAAGTAACTAAGATTGGGAATTTCATGAAAACGTTCTAGTTACTTTATATAGATTCATTATACTTTTAATGAGGAAAGGTTTGCCCGATCCTACCCGTTCGGCTAACGACCCTCCACCAATCAAGGAAGCGGTGGGTGAGAGTGGACACCCATTAAACGGCCATTTTATAGGCCATAACCTTATACCACCCTTATAGATCGGCTTTGTGAATGAGGCCTACTAACGGTAAGACTAGCATTTAAGTTATACGTATATATATTAATCTTATAATACTATAAGTATAAGGTTGAATTTTAAAACTTGTAAAATTCTAAGGTTTGAAATTTAAATGGTTCAAATTAAAACTTTTAATCACAAAACTTAAATTTCAAAACTTGAGGACAAGTTTTGAACTTTTCAAAACATAAAGGATCAAATAGCAAATAATATAAATTAACTAATTAATTTAGTGGTTATCTAAATTTGACCTAGTCAATATTACTTGCAAGACAATCTACCAATTAATTCAAATAATCAATTATTATCACATAAGGAAATTATTATTTAACTAAATGGTAATTATCTTTTGTTTTGTCAAGGATATAGTCAAATATATGATAAAATTCGGATTTTATTGACCCAAAACGATTAAGGCAAGTATCCTCAAGCAAAACAACAAGAAATCCCAAAAATATCTCTGACAGACGCTTGGACTCGCCGAGTACCATCATGGACTCGCCGAGTAGCATGAAATCGCCGATTCCACAATGGGACTCGCCGAGTCTGTCAGTCAGGGGCACAAAAAAACAATTTTTCATGGCAAGAACAATCAAACAATGCATGAATTCAATAGAAATGAATCTAAGCTCTGATACCACTGATGGGTTTGAGCCATAAGAACTTTCCTATGTGCACATGCAAACCCTAATGCTTGGATCTAGGTTTCTCTAATTGAACATGCAATGTATCCAAGGCTTACAATCCTAGATCTAGAGAATACAATTGAAACATAACACATGAAATCAGATCAAGATGAATACCTTAAGTTGTTTGCTTGAATCTTCTTGTTCTTGGAGCTTAGAGTCACAATTGTCACTCCTCTAATGGCTTACAAACACCAACTAGCAAGAGGTTGATTTGGAGAGAGAGGAGAGGTGTAGAAATCGGCTCTAGGGTTCCCAAGGAAGCAAGGTGGTCGATTTCTCCAACCCATAGGGTCTATTTATACTATGAGCTACTAGGGTTCCCTCCTTAACCCTAATTGAATAACTTAGGCGTTAAGCAATCCAAGGATCCTTATAGAGTAAGGCTTGGACGAATTCAAGGAGCCCATAATCCTTAATTTCGGCCACCCTATATCCCATAAGGATCCATAGCCCAAAAACTCAACTATCACACATTTGACAGTTTAAGCCCCTTTATTCAATTAACCTCTTTTAGTCACCAAATTAATTCCTAATTAATTTATGACTAATATTAATCAAATATTATTATTATTCCTTTAATATATTATTCTCATAAGATATTATTATAATAATATCTCTTCTCTCTTCATAAATCACCCTGTCAAGTTGCTATGGTGAAGGCAACCGAAAAGGACCATGCACAACCGGGTCAAGTACTTATCAAATATAGTTACGGGCTTAAACACTAATCCAACAGTTATTTCACCCTACCATTGTTGTTCATGAGCCAAAAAAAAATGTTTTGATGATTTGAAATTTTTCTTGAAATTATTTTCTTTCTAAAACATCCTTAATTTTGTTTGTGTATTATAGAACCATGGCCCAAAGAAGAAACACCCCCTCACGCCCAGCACAGCCTGCGAATGCCACACCTGATATTGGTCAATTGGTTTCACAACAACTAATGGCTGCTATCCCTAACATTGTGGCTCAAGTCACTGCGGGAGTCAACGCAAGTCAGAAAAACCGCGGAGGCCCTACACCTATGAGAACACCGATGGAAGCGTGGTTCGGAATGAGGAAACAAGGGGATGAACCTATAAGTACTTCACGTCATGCAAACGCAAGGAATTTCATGGAACAGAGGGTGCGGTGGGATTACTGAAATGGATAGAAGGAATAGAGGCCGTACTCCACATCAGCAAATACTCAAATGACTACAAGGTTCCCTATGTCGCTTGCCTTCTCCAAGACAGTGCCTTAACATGGTGGAAGGCACAAGTCTGAAACCGTGGAAGGGAGGCAGCGAACCAATTAACTCGGGAGGAATTAAAAGAGTTACTCAAGAAGGAATACTGTCGTAAGGATGAGATCCAGAAAATGGAATCTGACTTCTAGAACCATGCCATGGTAGGAGCCGATGTGGAAGGCTACACTATGCGTTTCCACGAACTGGATGAACTAGTGCCACACATGGTCACCCCTGAGAGCAAGAGGATTGACCGATACATATGGGGTTTAGCACCAGAAATCTGAGGGATGGTTACTTCGGAAAATCCTACCACAATCCATAATGCTATAGACCTGGCGCACCGCCTTACGAATGATAAAGTGAGGGATGGGATATTGGTCATGAGTAACTCAAGCAACAAAAGAAAATTGGAGAACCAGTCGGGAAGAAAGAAGAATGATAACTTAAACAAGAACAAGAAAAGGGAAAGGAACTTTGGGGTTAAAATAGAGGAACCTGTGCAATACCAAGGGCCTAAACCTAAGTGCGAAAGATGAAGCTATCATCATGAGGGTGCTTGCCCCATCTGCCACAAGTGCAATCGAGCAGGACATTTCACAAAATATTGCAGGATAGACAAATATCGTAAGGATGGTAAAAAGACATGCTATGAATGTGCGAGCACGGACCACTTTAGTAATGCTTGCCCGAATCCGAATAAGGGCCCCAACAACAACAACAATACCAGGAACCAGGCGGGCCACATAAATCGTGGAAATCCAGGAGGCCAGGCTCGTGGGCGAGCATTTGTGATCAAGGCGGAAGAGGCCCGCCAGGACCCAGAAGTGGTGACAGGTACATTCCTCCTAAACAACCACTATGCATCAATATTGTTTGACTATGGGGCAAACATAAGTTTTGTGTCACATGAATTTAGACCCTTAATCGACTTGAAATCAAAAATATTGGAACATGCCTATGTAGTTGAAGTTGCTAATGCACATGAAATTAAGGCTAGGGAGATAGTTCCTAATTGTACCTTGAATTTAGCTGATAAACATTTTAGTATTGAACTTATCCCCATTGAACTGGGAAGCTTTGACATAGTGGTTGGAATGGACTGGCTGTCCAAGAATCGAGCAGATATAGGATGCTTTGAGAAGGTTGTCAGAATACCCCTCCAAAACAATGAAACCCTCACAGTGTACGGAGAGAAATCAGGCGAAAACTTAAAGATAGTCTCGTGCATGAAGATTCGCAAATATATGAGGAAGAAACACCCTGCATTCTTGGCTCATGTAGTGGAGAAGAATCTGGAAAAAAAACATATATCAGGATGTTCCGATAGTGCGAGAATACCCCGGAGTATTTCCATAAGAATTGCCCGGACTTCCCCCCTGCAAGACATGTCGAATTCCAAATTAAACTAATTCCTGGATAGGCACCTGTAGCTATATCACCCTACCGCTTGGCACCCTCTGAAATGCAAGAACTTTCGGGCCTACTTTGGGAACTTTTGGAATAAGGATTCATTCGTCCAAGTTCCTTGCCGTTGGGCGCACCGGTCTTATTTGTGAAAAAGAAGGATGGATCGATGCGAATGTGCATCGATTATAGAGAATTAAACAAATTGACTATCAAAAACAGATACCCCTTCCTTGAATAAACGATTTGTTTTATCAACTCCAAGGTGCCTCGTACTTTTCAAAGATTGATCTACGATCGGGATACCACCAAGTAAGAGTACGCGACAAAGATGTTCCTAAAACTGACTTTAGGACTCGTTATGGACACTCTTTTGGGCTAACTAACGCGCCATCTGCCTTCATGGATCTTATGAATAGGATTTGTAGGCCATACCTTGACAAGTTTTTTTATCGTGTTCATTGACGACATACTAGTCTATTCCCCAAACAAAGAAGAGCATGAACGACATCTTAGGCTAGTGTTAGAACTATTGAGAGACCATAAATTATTTGCGAAATTTCTCTAAGTGCGAATTTTGGAACAGGGAAGTACGATTCCTTGGTCATGTGGTGGGAAAAAAGGAATACACGTGGATCCTACCAAATTTGAAGCAATTAAGAAATGGGAAGCCCCAAGATCCCCAATGGAAATTCGACAATTTCTAGGATTGGCAGGTTATTATAGGCGCTTTATTGAGAACTTCTCAAAAATTGCCCAACCATTGACAATTCTGACCCAAAAGGATAGGAAATTTGTATGGGGAGAACCACAGGAAAATGCCTTCCAATTGCTGAAACATAAGTCGTGCAATGCACCTATTTTGGCTTTGGCAGATGGTGTTGAAAACTTCACGGTGTAATGTGATACGTCACACCAAGGTCTGGGTTGCGTACTGATGTAGAAAGACAAGGTTATTACATATGCGTTAAGGAAATTGAAGGTCATGAGAAAAACTACACAACCCACGACCTAGAAATAGGAGCAGTGGTATTCTCCCTTAAGATCTGGAGACATTACTTGTACGAAACTAAGTGCACTATTTATACTGATCACAAAAGCCTACAACACATCTTGGATTAGAAGATGCTTAACATGAGACAGAGGTCGTGGGTAGAATTACTCAACGACTACGATTGCGAAATTAAATACCATCCAGGAAAGGCCAATGTTGTAGCCGATGCGCTGAGTAGGAAGGAAAGGGTCAAACTGTCATGAGCACGCGCCTTCGGAGCCCTTATTCAGACCAGTTTGAAGACTCAGATCCTTGCTGCTCAAGGCGAAGCATTAAAAACTGAGAACTTGAAACGTGAAACATTGCACGGCCTAGAACAACGATTTGAAACACATTCAGATGGAGTTAAGTACTTCAAAAATAGATTATGGGTACCAAAGATCGACGAATTACGTAAGGTAATTTTAAAGTAAGCCGATAATTCTCGATACTCGATCCACCCTGGAGCCAACAAAATGTACTTGGATCTAAAGGAATACTATTGGTGGCCTAGAATGAAGAAAGATATTGCCTTGTTTATTGGGAAATGTTTAACTTCTTCTTAAGTGAAGGCCGAATATCAAAAGCCCTCCGGTTTGCTTCAGCAACCAGAAATACCTCAATGGAAATGGGAGTAAATATCCATGGATTTTGTTACCAAGTTTCCAAGCACCGCGAAGGGATATGATTCTATTTGGGTGGTGGTGGACAGAATGACGAAATCCGCACACTTTCTTCCCATTCGAGAAGATTACTGAATGGAAAGGCTTGCTCGAATTTACATAGACGAGATCATTGTACGTCACGAAGTACCTATTTCCATCATTTCAGATAGAGATAGTCGTTTTACATCTCGATTTTGGCAGTCACTTCAAAAAGCCTTGGGGACACGTTTAGACTTAAGTACCGCATATCATCCCCAGACAGACGGTCAGAGCGAACGAACAATTCAGACGTTAGAAGATATGCTCTGGGCTTGCGTGATCGACTTTGGAGGAATTTGGGATAACCATTTGCCGTTAGTCGAGTTCTCCTATAATAATAGCTACCATACCAGCATTCAATGTGCCCCCTATGAGGCCTTGTACAGGCGTAAATGTCCCTCCCCACTATGTTGGCTGGAAATGGGTGATAGGCAGTTAACGAGGCTGGATCTAATCCAAGAGACCACTGAAAAGATCTCGATAATACGCGATAGACTAAAAGCTGCTCGCGATCGTCAGAAGAGTTATGCTGAAAAGCGTAGGAAACCCTTGGAATTTCAAAAGGGAGACAGAGTACTGTTAAAAGTATCCCCATGGAAGGGAGTCGTGCGCTTTGGTAAACGAGGAAAACTGAGTCAATATTATGTAGGACCCTTCGAGATTATCGAAAGGGTCGGTCCAGTGGCATATACGCTCAAGCTACCAGATGAACTGAGTGCGATACACGACACATTCCATGTGTCGAACCTCAAAAAGTGCTTGGTGGAGGCATCCCTACATGTACCTCTCGGGGACCTCCAAATTGAAGATCGACTAAATTTTGTGGAGGAACCCATAGAGATCCTTGATCGAGCGGTTAATCAACCAAAACGAAGCAAAATACCGATCGTTACAGTTCCTTGGAATTCTAAGCATGGGCCCGAGTTTACGTGGGAATGGGAGGATTTCATGAAGAACAAATATCCTCAACTATTCGCTATTTCTGAACCAGTGTTACCGTCAGTTGAATTTCGGGACAAATTTCACACAACTGGGGGAGACAGTGACATCCGCCAAAACTCAGGTCAGTACTCATCTAGAACCTCGTCATTTCCTTGTGTGCACTTAATTTGGCACTAGAGTACAAGTTGAACTAGGTTCGCGACTTAATAGATCCCTAGGAACAATTAGTGTACGTTAGCTTGTATTGAACGATCACATTGATATGTGAATGAACCAACTGAGTGGTAAAGTGCCAAAGTTGATCCTTAAGTCTAAACACAAAACTATGTTCGGTAGACCACAACCCTAAAATTTCTATATTGGAACAATCTAATGCTTAACAAGGTTAAGTATTCTAAGCTAATATGAACAAAATTAAATCATAATATGAACCAACTATTAAGTTGATGACAAATTCAAATAATTCATAATTCCAAATGTGAATCAAAAGTAAAATCCAAGGATTTCAAAATCCTACAACCACATGCATATTATGAACCCTTGTTACAATTGTTGACATATGAGAAATTGATTTTTATAAAAATTAAATAATAGGTTATCATTTTTCTAAATTAATTCAAGAAATATAAGTTTACAACTTATTTCCAAATGTAAATATTTCAATAAAACCCAATAAATAAAACCCTAGGAAATTATGATAATATTTGAGTTTTTATAAAATTTAAAGCCTAGATTTATAAAAATTCAAGGGAGGCATTTATTATTTTATCAAATATCAAGAAAAATACCCTCTCTTTCTTAAAAATTTGGCCATTAGGCCTTTCCCTCTTCCCCATGCCTTAAAACCCATTATTACAACTTGTATGGACCATTTCTACACTCTAACTCTCTCCCACTCTTCAAGAAACCTTTCCTATCCCTAAACCCTCTCCTACACCTCAGAAAATCCTCCATTCTCGGCCCAAATTTCAGATTTTTGTATGTATTGAAGTGTTCTTGCTTCACTCAAGATCAAAACCAAGGTAAACAACACAACCCTTTCTCATAGTTTTACGATTTTACTTCCTCTTCTTCATAGTTCTTCTTTCCTTTTCGGATTATATGCCCTTCTATTGCTAGAAATCCTTGTTTTTCTTATTGGTGTTTGTATATTCTCACCATAACACCTTACATGTATTTGATATGGTGAAAATTCGGGATCAAGCCCATGCTAAGAGGGAAAAGATGCACATATGTTCATATGATTTCAAAAATCAAGTTTTACACATTATTCTTCATTTCTTTGTGTTATTATATATTAAAAAAGCATTTAAACCATTTCAAGTATATCTTGGATGCTTATTCACTCCATGCCTGTGCTAGAAATCGGATTTGTGGAGCAATCCTAATGTAAGATTCGGTGGTTCCAAGGAGTTCTCTATCACATGAATGAAACACCCACTTTGGGGCCTTGGAATAACCCTAAATCTAAGACTTGGATGCATCAACCTAACACTTTCTTGTTCTTCTATAAAATCTAGTTTATTGTTATTTATCTTCGACCATAAAAGAAGTATGCATGTTTTCTTTGTAAAAGTGCCCCTAAGAAGGCACTCAAAGCATCCAAGGATGACATGCATTTTCTCAGAATATTTTGTTCATATTTGAACGGGCACAACTAACTCATTACTAAACCAAATCACGATATTCTTTTTCTGAGGGCTAGCTCATTGAGTTATTTTTCGATCCCAATTGGTCATACTGTAAAACAATAAAATTTTGATTTTTGACAATTTTTACAAAACAGTTGCGCAAATAGAACTTTTTCTATGATCATTAGTTTTGCTTTACAGGATCAAGGGTCTTAAACCCCACCTTAAATCTGGGTAAAAATAGTTTAGAAACTTCACATATCCAACGAATAATTCCTAAAATTTCGTGGATTAAAACCCCACAGAATTTTCTATACAAATTCGTGAACTTTTAGCTACATCTAGAACTCATGCATTATATTGTGCAACGTTGCTTAACTTGTTGCGGTCCAATACCCCTATTTTGCTTCGAAATATATTTTGAACAAATTGTTTTATTGAAATTTCATATGTACAAGTGAATTTTAGAAACGGTTTACTATTTATTTTGAATTTTCTCTATTAATTGGGCTTTAATTTACAAATAAATATCAAATGACCTTCAAAAATGTCTACAACATTTTTGGACACCAATGCCCTTTTATAGAACCAGAAAACCAATTTTTGTAATTATTTGAATTTATTTCCATGCCTTTGTGAAATTTTGAACACAATGCATTATGAATTAATGTTACCGATAATGATTCGTACACACTTTGGGCAATTTTACGACACAACTAGTTGGATAGGTAGTTCCAAGAAAATAGCTTAGTGAATTATATCTCACTAGTAACTATTTGTTCCGTAGGATGCTATTAGGAATTGCACTCGTCAACATCGACCCGTGAAGCCCGAGCCATAAACTTTCCATTATGAGTTTTCACACCTCCCCCTATTTTTGGTTTTTAAATGTTTTGGGGTGGAAAGCATGCTACAATTTCTATGAACATTACTTGATGAACTTGTGGTAAGAACTATATGATATGAAATTTGTTGTATGAACCTTGTATTTTGAACTTGTATGATAAGTCCCCGGAGAACTGATACAACCTATCAACTCGTATTCGAGCTGATGGTCTTATGGACAGTGCTATTTGGGGTCGACAGCCCCCATTTGCCCAGAACCGCGAGTGCATATTTCCATGAACGGACTGATGAGTTTTGAGCACTATAACATCCCTTTGGTGTACATACAACCCTAATGCTTTGGATCTAAGTTTTGTCTAATTATACATACAATATTGTTTTTCCAAAGCATGCAGCCTAAACTAGCATACAACTTAGATATTTGAATCATAAAAACCTAGTTAGATGATTACCTCTTATAGTAGCTTGTAGAACTTGGCCTTATAAGAGCTTAGCACCCCAAGTGTGATGCCTCAAACAAGTCACAAACACCAAGAACAATTGGAGGACAATTAGAGAGGCTTAGGAGACACCAAAATCGGATAGCTTCTTCTAGGAATGAATGAGTGCCGATTTTGGAGCTAAGGGAACATATTTATAGTGTAGAATTCCAAGGGTCATTTGTAAACCCTAATTCATACACTTAGACTTTTAATCCAATAACACTTCATGGACTCTTAGATGAACTTAATTGTAATCACGACTTCAAAATCCGATTAGTAATCGTAGCTCTCAAAAGCCGTTGTTGAACTCTGATGCGTCCATTAGATAACAGATCATATAATCCTCTGTTCTTTAGGATATCGTGTGGACAAAGACATGGAATAAAGTCATACTCACTGTCAACCAGTTTGTTTCCCGATTTCTGATTTGTTTGACATAGAACTTAATTGAACACATCAATTGAGTCCTGACCGGGCCCGATACATAAGGCAAAACAAAATCATCGAGGGGCCCAAGATATCGCTTTTAATCCTCTTAGGAATAAAGGAACAGATAAACTTCGACTTATATGCTTGTACTAACTACTCGTTAAATCATACACAATAATATGTTTTATAACTCAAGTTACTGATGCGGTTTCGTACTATCAATGCACAACCAACTCATAATCAACAACTCATATATCTTGGTTTGAAGACTATACGATATTATCGTCTCACAATCACTCGTGATAAATTCCATGAAGTGATTCATGTGAGAGTGGGTTTAGTCCAATACTTAAATCTTATTTCAAGAGTACTCATGAATGTTGTAGCAAATTTTTCTATGTCTAACACCTTAGACAATCTTACAAACCCATTCATGACAGTGTAGTCTCATAACCTACTTCCAAAGTATGATCGACTGTGGATAGTTTGAATAATCTTATTATTTTGGAAGTGAAAACATGCAAAAATGAAACGGTAGTAAACAATTGACACAAGATAGTAACTTTACTTATAAATTAAACTCCTTTATTCAATAATCAAATGTCAATTACATTTTAGCTATTACAAGTTTCTAAATATATATCTAATAAGTAAGACTAATATCATCCTCCAGCCCAATATTCCTAGCGTGCTGAAAGTGCTTAACCCTACTAAGTCCCTTCGTAAGGGGATCTGTTGGGTTCTCCTTTGACGATACTCCCTTCACTATGATGAATCCTTCTTCTACTCGATCTATTATGAAGTCATATTTTTTGTCGATATACCTGGATCTGCCATGATACCTTGGTTCCTTGGTTAAGGCGACCGCACCCTTGTTGTCACAGAAAATCTCCATAGGCTCCTTTACAGGTGGTACAAGTCCAAGGTCTCCGATGAAGTTCCTTAGCCATATCGCCTCCTTCGATGCTTTGCTCGCTGCTATGTACTCTGATTCATACGTTGAATCAGCTACAGTCTCCTGTTTGGAACTTTTCCAAGTTACTGCTCCTCCATTTAAGGTAAATACCCAGCCCGACTGAGAGCGGAAATTATATTTGTCGGTCTGAAAGCTGGCGTCACTGTACCCTGTTACTCTCAAGTCATCACTCCCATCCAAGGGTAAGAACCCAGCCGTTTGTCCTTCGGAGGTACTTGAAAATGTTCTTTGCCGCAGTCTAGTGAGCTTTACCAGGGTTCCCTTGATATCTGCTGAAAATGCTCAAAGCAAAAGTCACATCAGGGCGAGTAGATGTCATAGCATACATGATCGAGCCAACTGCAGAAGCATATGGCATTCGACTCATCTCTGCTATCTCAGCATCGGTACTCAGACTCTGAGTCTTACTCAGCTTAGTATTGCTCTGGATAGGTAATTCTCCTTTCTTGGAGTCCTCCATGTTGAAACGTGTCAACACCTTGTCCAAGTAGGTACTTTGAATAAGTCATATTAGTCTTTTACTCCGATTTCTCAATATCCTTATCCCTAAAATGTAAGCAGCTTCCCCAAGGTCCTTCATAGCAAAACACTTCCCAAGCGAGGACTTAAACTCCTGCAAGGTTGGAATGTCATTTCCTATGAGTAGTATGTCATCTACATACAATACAAGAAAGATAACTATACTCCCACTAGTTTTGACATATACGCAGGACTGATCCTCGCTTCTCGAAAAGCCAAACTCTTTGACTTTCTCATTGAAACAAAGATTCCATCTGCAAGATGCTTGTTTCAATCCATAAATGGATTTCTCAAGCTTACACACTCTATTAGGGTACTTTGCATTGACAAAACCCTCTAGCTGACTCATGTAAACATCTTCAGCCAACATCCTATTAAGGAAAGTCGTTTTGACATCCATTTGCCATATTTCATAATCATGAAATGCAGCTATGGCTAGCATAACCCTTATAGATTTAATCTCCTCTACTGGTGAGAAAGTCTCGTTATAGTCAACTCCATGAGTTTGAGTAAAGCCCTTCACAACCAATCACACCTTATATGTGTGTACTTTCCCATCCATGTCAGTCTTCTTCTTGACAGTCCATTTGCACCCGACTGTCTTACGACCTGGTACATTGTCAACCAAGTTCCAAACTTGATTGTCATACATGGACTGAATCTCGCTATCCATCGCCTCTTTCCATTTTGCAGACTCGGGGCCTACCATGGCTTCCTTGTAGTTGTTAGGTTCATCCAAGTTTACCAGTGTACTATCACTGATAAATGTATCACCATCTGTAGTAATATGGAAACCATAAAACTCAGGTGCCATTATAACTCTACTGGAACGCCTCAGAGGTAAGGACTCGTCAATTGGTTTAATAGGAGTTTCCTCCTCGGGTTGAGCGCTAGTGTATGAGGTTCCTTCATCACTTAACTCTTGAAGCTCTTCAAGGTCAATTTGCCTCGCACTTTCCTCTTGGCATATGAGTTCTCTTTCGTGAAAAACCCCTCTCCTCGCAACGAAGACAACATTGTCACTCGGTCTATAGAAGAGATATCCAAAGGACTTCTGTGGGTAGCCGATGAAAATACAACGCTCACTACGAGGTTCGAGCTTGTCGTGAGTCTCTCGTCCAACGAAAGCCTCGCAACCCCAAACCTTGATATGTGCTAACGAGGGAACCTTGCCTGTCCACATTTCATGAGGTGTTTTGGCAACCTGTTTAGTTGGGACTAGATTAAGGATATGGGCGACAGTCTCTAGGTGGCGTCAGTTGTGAAACAATTCCACATTCCTTAAGAGAGTCGTGAAACTCGATACTAAGATACTCACTACCTCGATTGAATTAGAGCATCTTTATCTTACTACCCAATTGATTATCCACTTCTTGCTTGAACTCTTTGAACTTTTCAAAGGTTTTACTGACGTATGCTTGATTAAGTAGATATACCCATATCTACTATAATCATCAGTAAAACTCACATAGAAGCGGTTAGCATCCCTTGTGGCGGATCTGAAGGGTCCACACACATCGGTATGTATGAGATCCAACAAACCCTCATCCCTTGCACAAGAACCAATGAAGGGTAACTTGGTCATCTTTCCAAGCAAACACGATCACATGTGTCATCCGACTTTAAGTCAAATGATTCCAACACTCCATCCTTTTGGAGTTGGGCTATGCGCTTCTTTTTGACATGTCCAAGACGACAGTGCCATAAGCATGCTTTCTCCAAACCATTGGATGAATCGATACGCAACACATTATTTACTAAGTTGTCTACAACCATCACAATTTCATATATACCATTATAAGGTAATGCTTCAAAATAAAGAGTACCATTATAAAAAGCTATAACATACACGTTCAGTTATCATGTTTTGTTAGTTTAAAAATGAATATTATTAAATATTAAATGGTTTTGAGCATTGAGTTCTAACAATATAGTTTTATGAGATTTTAAGTAAAACTATGTTTAGAATCATTCGGGAAATATTGGAAGTCTTATGAGATTCCGATCAAAAGTCAACTATTGAAATTAATGAAAATATAAAGTTAGAAATAAGTAAAAATAATGTTATTGAAATTTCTAGATTATCTCGTTAGAAACATTTAGGCGAAAACTCATCGAAATCCGAGTTATGACGAAGAAGTTATGACTTATTGAAGTCTCGCGACAGAACCGACACGACGCCATATGACGTAAAAAGTGAGTTTACGATAAACTACTTTTTAGCCTTTGTGATCTAAATGAAAGTCGTAGTATTCGTTAAACCGAGAATTTTTATAAAAAGAACGTCCAAATCTTACTTCTTATGAGGAAGTTATGATTTTTCTAAGATTCGGCATAGCAGTACACAGCCCGAAACTCGAAATAAAGATCGAGTGATTTTTAGCCGACACAACCTAAACGAGAATCAAATATATCATAGTAGTACAACGGTAAAATGACAGACGAAAACGGACGTCGGATAAAGAAGTTATGAATTTTTAACGGACTTTTCCTGTCCCGGCCTGTTAAAAATATAATATTAAAAATGAATTCAAAATTAGCCGACAGAGTCTAAACGAAAGTTGTAGAGAATAATTTCACCCACGCGTGGATATAAAGAACGTCAAAAACGGAGCTTGTATGCGAAATATATAAAATTTTGAAGTTTATGGCACAAATTACGAGGCTGGACCGGAGAATTACGCCCAGCGTACTTCGGCCGAAGGACACGTATCATGCAGGTTCAACACGTCTGAGGCCCGGGAACCAAACTGATGCCACACATCACTCTACGCGCCGCGTACTAGATTACTTTCAGCGTAGAGCACCGCTACGCAGTACACCCAGCGTACCGAGGAGTTGCGCCCAACGTAATGCGAGGCTTCAGATACTATAAATAGAAAGCGAGGTCTTCCTATTTTTTGTTTACAAAATTGACTCTCTTTCACCCTCTACTCTCTCTAAAATTACCCTAACACCCCCCGAAGCCTTGGGAACTACCCCAACACCCGAAGCAAGCCCCGACGCACCGAAGACCTTGAGAAAATAATATTTTCAGTCGAAACTCTGCCCACACAAAGCCCAGTTTTCAACAAAAACCCCCGGTTTCGTCAAAGAAAGTATTTTTTAGAAACGAAGTGCTGCCCAAGTTATCATTTTATCATTCGGTTAGTTCACGGTGAGTTCAATATTGGGACAATTGTATGGTATGTGTTATATGTGCAATGTGCTTTCCTGTGTTATTCAAGTAATAGTTTTAATACATTTGGCCATGTAGAGCATGTATCGTATCACTTTGGTATTGGCTTGGTGCCTTTGGCCATGTATAGAATGACTCGTATCACTTTGGTATTGGTATTATGCCTTTGGCCATGTAGAGCATCTCTCGTATCACTTTGGTAATGGCTTTGTGCTTTTGGCCATGTAGAGAATGACTCGTATCACTTTGGTATTGGTACAGGGCTAGGTTGGGCTGAAAGCCTGTATATGCTAGCCAAATGATAAGCAGAAATGGTATTTTCTGTGTCTCTTGAGTTGGAGTTTTATGATGTATATCATGTTGAAATGATTGTGTCTCATTGATCGTAAATCTTTGAATCAAATCATTGGTTGATATGGAAAGCCTGTCATATGATACATATATGCATTTGTTGTTCTTTGTTCCTCTTTGCTTCTGTCATATTGTTATATATATGGCATAACGTATATTGTAACTATTGTTGAAGTCACTAAGCGTCAGCGCTTATCCCTCTGAGTGTTTAACTATTGGATGTGATAAGCATCCAGTATAGTCATGTACTATAAGAAGATGTAGAATAGTTAATATTATCACTTTTGTACTTAGTGTATAAATTCCTGGGAAGTTATGTAATATATAAAACTTTGTAAAAACCTCGTTAGTCGGTTTGTATCCAGGCTTTTGTAATAAAATATCAATATGCATGTAGTATGTTTTTGACTTTATGATAAATGTTGAATATGAAAGGGGTCTCACAAAAGCATTAATAGAACCAATTTCATTATTAAATGAAAATCTAAAACCTTGTTTATACAAACCATGAAAGGAAATAATATTCCCCGCCATATCAAACGAGTAGCAACAATTATTCAAATCTAAATTTAACCCACTACTAAGCAATAAAGAATAAACTCCAATCTTTGTGACAGGCGACGCTTTCCTATTCCCCATGATTAAGTTCATCTTCCCGTGCTCCACATCCCTACTTCTTTTTAGACCCTGCAAATCAAAACAAATGTGAAAACCACACCCTGTATGAAGGACCCAAGAATTATCACGTGATGAGTTATTAGATAGAATAGTGTATATACCTGCGAAGGTGGGCTTGATATTCCCATCCTTTATGTCCTGCAAGTATTTGGGGCAGCTTCGTTTCTAGTGCCCTTTTTCATGACAATGGAAGCACTCTGCTTCCTTTGGATTGGAAGAGGGTTTAGCAGAACCAACTTTGGTCCCACTAGAAGAGGATCCATCATGGGACTTTCCCTTGTGGCTCTTAGAAGGAGCCTTCCTCTTCTTTCCCTTCCCATGTCAAATTTCCAAGACAGGGGCAGTAGCAGTAGGAGTAGGTACAACAGACTTGCCTTTCAAACTACTTTCAGCAGTTCTCAGGGGGCCTTGAAACTTGCTTAGAGTGACCTTCTCCTTGTTCATATGATAAGTCATACGAAACTGATCATATCAAGAAGGAAAAGAGTGTAGGATAATGTCAATAGCCAACTCTTCATCGAAGTTGACATTCAGCTTCAGCAACTGGTCCACAAACCTTTGCATCTTCTACAAGTAGGTCGTGATGGACTCTCCATCCTTCATTTTTGTTGTGATCATGGAGGCAATGATTTCATACCTTTCCTGTCGAGCACTTTGATGATACCTTTCCATCAAGTCTTGGTGCATCTCATAGGGCTAAAAGTCTTCATAGGACTTTTAATGCTCAGCAGTCATGGTAGAAATCATGATACACGACCCCTTTGTCGCGTCCCTCTCATGAGTCTTATACTCAGCAATCTGTTTGGGAGTGGCAGTGTTTTCATCAATCTTCTTTAGGTCTTTATCGAGGACATATTCCTTTTCCTCGTATCGAATGGCCATGCGAATGTTTCGAATCCAATTATTGAAGTTCGATCCATCGAAAATGACCCTCCCACACAAGTTCATGAGGGAGAAAGAGTCGGAAGAGTTTGTGTTTGAAGCAGTGTTTGAAGTAGACATCTGAAAAGAAAGACAAGGTTTAGATTAGATAAGGATCCTTAATATAACACCCAAATAAAATATTAAGGCTATGACCCAACACAATATTCTACAATTCGGAAGAGGTATTCCGTAATCCAATTGCAAAATATTTGAAGGTAGGTAAATGACGATTTACCAATTTCCACCATGAAAACTGAAATTGAATATTAAGCTTTAAATGAATTGAAATTCCTAGATTCTTTTGAGATTCATTGAACTTTTCAATGGCATGTTTAAATCTCGATTATGTCCTTCAAGTTTGTGACTGGGATACCGAGGATCACAAACAAGGTGTAAGTAACCATGCAAATGTGCTTGGTACTCTTGATGTTACATATCACCTAATCAATGTGCCGGTTAACCACACACGCTCCATTGATCTATGATAAATATCAAGCTACCCTTTGCCACCCTTGTTAGTTCCAAATTAGTGTGTCGGTTAACCAAACATACTCCACTAACGACTTGACAAGGTGCAAATCGCAATTTCATGGAATAGAACCATTTTCACATTTTTCCTAAAGTAACTAAGATTGGGAATTTATAAAAGTTTTGTTACTTTATAATATCATTATACTTATTAATGAAGATTAATGTCCTATCCTACCAGTTCAGCTAACGACCCTCCACCAATCAAGGAAGCGGTGGGTGAGAGTGGACACACATTCAACTACCATTTTATAGGCGGTTTCCTTATACCCCCCTTATAGATCGGCTTCGTGAATGAGGCCTACTAACGGTAAGACTGGCTTATCTTACACATAAATATAAGTATCAAACTTTTAATATTATAATAGTATAGGGTTGAATTTTAAACTTTTAAAATTCTAGGGTTTGGAATTAAAGTTTCATAAATGAGACTTTTCAAATTCCAAAACTTAAGGACAAGTTTTGAAACTCTTCAAAACCTCTTGACTTTTAGAATTTATGTTACATAAATGAGACTTTCCAAATTCCATAACTTGAGGGCAAGTTATGAAACTCTTCAAGATCTTTGGTATTTCATAACTTAAGGGGTTAATGTTACATGAATGAGACTTTTCAAATTCCATAACTTGAGGACAAGTTATGAAACTCTTCAAGAAAGATTTAGATCAAATTTAACTAATAAAATTATCATATAACTTTTCATATACTAATTTGACCTACTTAACTCACATAGCAAGGCAATTCAAATCAAATAATACCAATAATCAACTTATTATCTTAAAATTTGGTAATTGTCTTTTAATTGGATGAGGATAATCATCACCATATCAAGAAAAATGAATTTTATGATACAAAACAGTTTGTGGTACTGATCCTAATCCAATTCTGGCCAAGAAACCCGAAATACTGCCATCTGATGATCCAACTCATCAAGCCAGACTATGGACTCATCGATTTCATCACTATATGATCCAACTCGTCGAGTTCCCTTATGGGACTTGACGAGTCCAGCTGTCAGTGGCCATAAATGTCATTTTTTCAGCTTTGAAAATCAAACAATTGCATAAATATAATAGAAAACACCCTAGGCTCTGATATCACTGATGGGTTTTGAGCACTATAACACCCCTATGGTGCACATACAACCCTAATGCTTTGGATCTAAGTTTTCTATAATTATATATGCAATTTTGTTTTTCCAAATCATGAAGCCTAAACTAGCATAGAACTTAGATATTTGAATCATAAAATCCTAGTTAGATGATTACCTCTTCAAGTAGCTTGTAGAATTTGGCCTTAAAGGAGCTTAGCACCCCAAGTGTGATGCCTCAAACAAGTCACAAACACCAACAACAATTGGAGGAAAATGAGAGAAGCTTAGGAGACACCAAAATCGGCTAGCTTCTTCTTGGAATGCATGAGTGCCGATTTTAGAGCTAAGGGAACATATTTATAGTGTAGAATTCCAAGGGTCATTTGTAAACCCTAATTCATACACTTAGACTTTTAATCCAATAACACATCATGGACTCTTATATGAACTTAGTCCATTACTAGTTAATCATGGATCATTAGCCCAAATAACATGTATCACTAATTTACATAATCAGCCCCTGTTAATTTAATTAGTCTCTTTTGATCACTAAGTTAATTCCAAATTAATTCTTGATCAATACCAATGAAATAATATGATTTCTTTATTAATATATTATTCTTATAATATATTAATAAATAACAAATAACCTCTTTCTCAAATATCCATCCTATCAAATTGTTTTGGTGAAGGCAACCCGAAATTGACCATGCTACTATCGGGTCAAGTACATACTAATTATAGTTATGGGCATAGACACCTAATCCAACACGGACATCATGGGAACCATGGACATGTTGGAATGGGGCAAGAACGATCGTTAGGCTTGGTTGTGAATGGAATGCAATGGCATTCATCATTTTCTGAACTAGAACTTTTATTGAACAAACTACATTTTCTTGTTGAAATAATGTACTATTATAAACCTGTGAACTCACCAACTATTTTATAGTTGACCCTAGTTTTTGCATGCTTTTCAGGGAACGGTCAGTGAATCAATAAGACACCAACATGATTTAAGTTGTTGCTTTTGTTACGTATTAAGTTATGTATTGTGAAAATTGAATGTATTTATTTTGTACGCGATGTAAACTTAAAACGATTAATGTTTATGGTTGTTACTCCTATTTAACTTTTGTGATGAGACCTTAGACTGTCACTCTTCGTGTTTCCGCTTTAATGGGGTGTGACAAAAGCCACAAGATCGGATGATGCCAAAACGATTATCGAGTTTTTAAAGTCTAATATTTTTTTGATATTTTGTGTTCCTAGGGAATTCATTAGTAACAAAAGGACACATTTTTTGCAACAAGTTGACGGAGGCTTTATTAAATAAGTACAATTTGACCCACCGTGTTTCTACCGCCTACCACCCTCAAACGAACGGTCAAGCGGAGGTCTCAAATCGTGAAGTGGAGTCCATCCTTGAGAAAACGGTGAACCCAACAAGAAAGGATAGGAGTTTGAGGCTTCATCATTCCTTATGGGCCTACCGGACCGCTTACAAGACCCCGATAGGCATGTATGCATTTAGATTGGTTTTTGGAAAGCCATATGATCATCCAGTAGAACTAGAGCACCGTGCATTTTCGGCGGTCAACCAATGCAACGTCAACATTGATGAAGCGGGAAGACATAGGAAGCTTCAAAATCTAAAGTTAGAAGAATTAAGGAATGATTCTTATGAAAAGTCAAGATTTTACAAGAAGAAAACGAAGCTTTTCCATGACAAGTCCATCACCCATAAGCATTTTGAACCGGGACATAGGGTCTTACTTTACCATTCACAATTAAAGTTATTTCCGGGCAAGTTAAGATCAAGATGGATTAAGCCTTTTGTTGTAATCAAAACTTTTAACCATGGAGCGGTAGAAATCCAAAGTGAAAAAACTGGAATAAATTTCAAAGTCAATGTGGACCGTTTAAAGCCATTCTATGAAGGTTTTAATGCAAATTCTCTTGAAATCATCCATTTGGATGTCTCGAGGTGTTAATTCAAGATAGGAGGATATCTTGCCAAAGACGTTGAAAAAGGGCATTTTTGGAAAGCATTGTGCTTTCGTGTCTTTGAATTTGAATAAAGAAGTTTTGAAGATATTTTGATATTTCTTTTGGAGTTATCTTTAAAGAAAATGAGTTTTCCAAGTGTTAACCTTCAAATGCGAGCCAAGAGTACCAACAAGTTGAAGTGAAACGGAAGCGGAGACTAAAAATAGCACGTGCCCACGTGACTGTGCGCGCCCCACTTGCACGACCCCTGTGCGTGACCGCGTGCATCTACGCATGTAGTGTACGCAGGTGGAGCTGAACGGTAGGAACGAATGCGAAATCGAAAATCTTAACTGAGAAGGTTGTGTGTGTTGGATTAGGTGTCTAAGCCCATAACTATAATTAGTATGTACTTGATTTGATAGTAGCATGGTCCTTTTGGGTTTCCTTCACACTGGCTACTAGACAGGATGACTACTGAAGAGAGAGGCTGATTTTATTATTAAGAATAATAAATTGGTGCATAAATATGATTTATTAATATATTGTAAGAATAATATATTAATTAGAAATCATGTTATTAATAAATGTTTAATCAGAAATAAATTTTGGGATTAAAGGAACGGACTGAAAGTGCAGGGGCTATTTTGTAAATATTTGATAGTTGAGGTTTTGGGCCATTGGATCATCCTTGTTAGGAAGGGCCGAAAATCCCTATAAGTATCTAGAGATTTTCTTCCAAGCCTTAAGGAAGGGGTCCATCGACTTGCTTAGGCCTTAAGCTAAGGAATTAGGGTTTCCACCTTAAAACCCTAGCTAGCCTCAAGTATAAGTAGAGCCCTTGGCTCTTGAATTCGGCTACCCCCTTAAGAAAACCCTAGAAGAGCCGATTTTTGGAGCTAGTGACTCTCTCTCCTCACTCTCACAATCATCCTCTTGCCCTAGTATGTTTGTGAGCCATTATAGGTACTTATTCTCAAGAGTTGCATGACACATAGGATTGTTTGTATAAAACCCATCAATAGTATCAGAGATTTTGGTTGTTGTTTTCAATTAGATTTGATACAATAGTTTGAATTTGACAAATTAGGGTTTATGGCAAATAAACCCTAGGGCTTGGATTTTTTGGAATTAGGGTTTCAAAACACTAATTTCGAAAATTTGTGTAGGGTTTCTTGAACCCTTTGCGTTGGCATCAAGTTTTCGATTTTAGGGTTGTCTAACCCTAGATTTCAAAAATGCCTTCCTTCCCAATATTAGATTTCGAAATTCTAGGGATTAGGATAATATTATCTTTGGTAATTATCTTATTAATTGCTTAAGTGGATAATTAAAGATTTTGAAATATCCCTTCACATTTTTTCGAAATCTAGGAGATAAAGGGATTAGGTTAAATTATTTATTTAATTTAATGGATAATCCTATGAGATTTAATAATTTAAATTGTTTAATTTTGGATAATTATTAAATCAAAGTTTTTTTAATATTTAAGATTCTAAATTAAAAGGTATTAATTTCGAAAATTTTAAATTAATTAAAACCCCTTCAATTTTGAAATGTTTAAAATACACCCTTATACTATATATATACAATTAAAAGTTTAATATTATATATGTGTATAAGAAAATTCAGTCTTACCGTTAGTAGGCCTCATTCACGAAGCTGGTCTATAAAGGATGTTTAAGAAAGCGGCCTATAAAATGACCGCCATTGGGTATCCACTCTTACCCACCGTACTCTTGACTAGTGGAGGATAGTTAGCCGAACAGGTAGGATAGGACATTAATTCTCTCATTAATAAGTATAATGATAAATATAAAGTAACTAAATGTTTTTATAAATTCCCAATCTTAGTTACTTTAGGAAAAATGTGAATATGATGCTAACCCATGAAATTGCACATTGCACCTTATTGGTCGTTAGTGGAACGTGTGTGGTTAACCGGCACACTAATATGGGACTAATGAAGGATGATAATGGGTAGCTCGTAAATTATCATTGATTGATGGAGGGTGTGTGGTTAACCGGCACATCAATTAGATGATAAATGACATCGAGAGTACCAAGCTAATTTGCATGGTTACTCACACCTTGTTTGTGATCCTCGGTATCCCAGTCACAAACTTGAAGGGCATAATCCCATTGAAAAGTTCAATGAATCTCAAAAGATCTAGGGATTTCATTTAAAACCTAATTCGTTTAAAATTTTGTTTTCATGGTGGAATCGGTAAATCGTCATTTACCTACCAACAAATAATTTGCAATTGGATTACGGAATCCCTCTTCCGAATTGTGAATTATTGTGTTGGATCCTAGCCTTAATATTTCATTTGGGTGTTATATTAAGGATTAAATCAACTAACTTGAATTTCTCCCCTATTGTATATGTCTAGTTTTGACAACTATGGTCTTCCTCAATCCTTTGGAAAAGGTTGTCCATTAGAAGATGATATTCCACATGTCGATAAAGGTGAAAAATCATTCCCTTCTTCGTGCAAAGGCGGAAATGGAAATCATACTTCTCTCCCTCCACCTCCTCCAATAATTCTCCCTGACCCACAATTTCATCGACTTGAAAAGTTCAAGGTCACTCAAGCCCTTATGGCATACAAACACCAGGATGGAAATTCTGTATGTGCACATGTTCTAAACATGAAGTTGCACCTTGAGTATGGTAGCATATAAATTATCTATGAGAAATGTACCAGATACGACCGAAGGGTCCTGAATAGCCTCTCTGCTTCTGATCACAAACGCCCTGCCACGCCCTATGCCTCCTTGACTCCTTAACTTTGGACATTCTTTCTTGATGTGTCCAACCTCTCCACACTCATAGCACTTTCTTCCTTCACCACGGCATGTTCCAGTATTTGTTTGTTGATTGACCGTTGCAGGTGTTGTGCTCCTACAGTAACTAGTAGTATGCCCCTTTTTCTTGCACTTCGTGCAGACAAAACAGTCACCTGGATGATGACGGTTGCATTGATTGCACCATGAATATTTTGGTTGTGTGGGTACTGCTGTCGTGGCTGCATAATTGGTTGCCACTTCTTGTCTTTTCTCATATGATTGTTTGGGATTCTTCCCATTAAACTTGTGCTTGTTTGTTCTAGATTTGGGAGACTCAGCCTTTGAGACCACTTCTGTTCCATGGATCTCTGTGAGGGTTAGCTGATAAGCTATTCTTTTGGTGTTGTCATAGGTCGTAGGCTTTGATGCGATCACCATGCCTTTGATTTGCGATGCTAAACCCTAGATATATCGCTCAATTTTCTTATATTCAGGGGTTACAAGTGTTGGACACATTACCGCAAGATCATTAAATCTAGCGGTATAAGCTTTTATCACTGAACCCTTCATGATTAGGGTCCATAATTCTTGTTCTAGCTTATGTATTTCCTCCCTAGGACAATACTCTTCTACTAGCATCATTTTTAGCTCTTCCCATTTCATGGAATTTGCAGTATCAATTCCCATTGTATTCACATGGTTGTTCCACCATGTAAGTGTTGCATCAGCGAAAGTACATGCTGCAAATCTTACTTTACAATCGTCTGGACAGAAGCTTATTTGAAAGACATACTTTGTCTTTTCTATCCACCTAGTCAAATTAACAACCCCTTCATTTCCATGAAAGCTCTTTGTCCTGCAATTAATAAAATCTTTGTAGGTACACGTTCTAGCGGTCCCTACATGGCCTTCATTTCTAACTCCACCTCTTGTGACATTAGATAGAGCCGCAACAATTCTTTGAGCTATGATTTCTTCAAGTTGTGTTGTACTTATTGGGGGGTTTGGTTCTGGTGGTTGTTGTTGTGGTGCTAATCGTTGGTTAGGGTTTAGCCGAGTACTACTCCTTCTAGGCATTTTGTTTTAGTTCCTATTATAAATAATAAGAATTTTATAAGTTTCATGAAGAATTAGTCATTTACTATACGAGTACTAAATACTTCAATTATTCTTCAAAGTGTAAAACATAATGGACAACACAATGATTACTGTAATATATGCTTCATATTATTACCAGCGGTTACATCAGTTTATTTAAGCTTATAAGAGAAAAGTTTCTATAAACATTGCAAAATTTGCAAGGTTTTCTACATCCTTGCTATAAACTTTACTCTTCTTGCCTTAACTAGTCTGATTTCTCTATTTACACAAGCACTAGTTTTAGCTTATCTACCAGAAACCTAAGTGATGACCTAGCACGTGCTTGAGTTCTCTGCTCAAGACTTCCCGTGCGTTCTTCATTTCTTGAGGTTTGATTGTAGAGCTCTAACTCTGCAATCCTTGCATCGTGAGTAATCATGTCGTTATAAGCGAAATTTATACGATGATGGATATCCATCACCGATTCCTGATCCCGCGTCCTTTGTCCTTCTAGCCTTCGTACTCTTCCGGAGAGATGAGTAGCCCTTCCTTCGACAATTTCCATCTTATCTTCAATTTTCACACTTTTCTCAAACAATTGAGATAAAGTGTTAACTTCAGAAGAATGTGGGAGATGTGGTCGAGATGATTGACCAGTCTCATACATCTTAGCAGCTCTTTCTTCTGCCACCCACCTATCAACGGTTTGTGCGGTCCGTGCAGGTTCATCTTGAACTCTATGACTTCCTGAAGATGTCGCCTTCTGATTCTTCTTAATCCTTTTCCATATTGGTATGGATTTACGTGTTGTGCGTTTCATCTTTGCTGCTCCTAGAACTTGATGGTAAAGAGTGTTGATTGGTGGTAAAGATGATGCCACCGATTCTGTCTCCTCCATTGATTCGCTTTCTTCCATTGGTTCACTCTCTTCCCATTCGTTGGAAGGTAAAGGTGCTCCATTGTCAGATGGTATTGGATGAAAGGTGGTTGGATTTATAGGGTAGTAAGGATCGCCTACCATCATGGGGAATGAAACTTCCTCTTCTTCATCCGTATCCTCGATGATTATCCATTCTCGTGAATGTGCCATGTCGCATTCCTATACATTTTGGATCACCAAGAGTTTAGTCTATCAAATATTACTCCCAAATTAAATAGTTCATATGATCTGATCATAATAAAATGTAGTTGCGCACCTACACCTAGTTGTGATAGGATATATGCATATATAAACTTTAGTTGGAATATTTGATCTAAATCCTTGAGATCAAAAACATTTCGGGTATCAAGGTGTATTCTCATCGCAGGTCTGAGTGTTTATATATGACTCTATATTCTTATTTATTGTATTCACACATTAACTATTGTTTGTTACTTCTGGTCTATCTGATAAGGCTCCGGCCAGTCAGGAAAGTCGAAAGGGCAGGATCAGTTTAGCATATAGCCGTTCTGGAATCCAGCAACCTAAATCGACATGTCTATCCTTGTCACCGCTCCCGTAAGTAGTCCTTCAGTAGAATAATTAATAATACTTTTTAATGTAGGCTAAGGGATATACCAAAACCTAATAGAGTAAGCCCTAAACTATAGACGTGCCTTCCTAAGAAAGTACTAGTTCACTATAGTTAATAGCTCTGAAACCAATCTGTCACACCCCCAGCCATCGGCGTAAACACCGGGTGGTGTAACGTCATTCTTCGTATCACAGTTATATAACATACACTGAATAGTACTAAAGAAAATACATACCTTTATTGATGATTGAAAGTTACATTATTGTTTTCCTAGTACTTATTACATAATATCCGACTATGGCATACTTCTTAATGAACAGAAAGGTAATAGTAAAACTTCTCCCTGTTCGAATACATACCAGCTTTTTATGTTCCTGAAAACACATGCATTTTAAAATACGTCAACATAAAGTTGGTGAGTCCACAGGTTTTGACTCCATATAAAAATAATACATTTTCCAAGTTCAAAAGTATAGTTTTGAAAGTATCATTTTTACTCTCCAACATTTAGTATATATATTAGGTATAATAGTTTACTTATCAATTAAGTGTTATACCTAAACATTCATTGAGCCAAAGGTATAAGTAGGGGGAAACTTCTACTTAACATTAATACTTGTATACGACAAAGTATAATGTTTCTAACAATTTGCTACCATGAGCCTGTAACCACTGCTATGACATAATACCTCTGATCAAACACACTCTTGATTTCCATGAGAAATAACACACTCATGATTTCCATGAGAAACAACACTCATGATTTCCATGAGAACAACACCGTACGATTCATCGACGCCGGAACAATAACAAGTAAAAGGATAGTTCGTCACTTGATTATGGTTGACTATAACTAACAATTACAAGTGGGGTGGTCAACCCGTATACTAATTATACACGACTTCCTCGCTCACACGGGATTAACAGTTATAGTTCAGAGGATTTCCGCTAAGATCCCCAATCTTAGTTGATGAATACAATTACTCATGTAGACTTCGACGACTTCCTATAGCTCTAACAACAAAAGCATTTTCATGTCTAAAACCCTAAGTTACTAGACTATGCTTTAAACATTACTCCTAACTTCGTAACATTTAGGCGGTATGACAGCTATAACTTGAAGTAAAACCATGTTTTATCTTGACATAAAACCAATAACAACAACAACATATAACACACCAAGTTTTATCTTGTCATAAAACTAACAATAACAACATACTTTATAAATTAACATATAGAACTTCCGAATATAACTTCGGAACTATATCTCACACAGCATATATATAGAATCCTAAGTATAACTCAAGATCTACATTAGTATAATAACATGCTAACAAGTTGATAATAGTTGTATATATTCAAAATATTATATTTAAACAACTATATCCCAGTTATTATAACTATCTACGTTGATATTAATATACTAGCATATAGACATAATAATAACGTATACACAATATTTAGCATGCGTTTTCCCCCAAAAATATTAGAAAGTGGGGCCGTGAAACTCACCCTAATAGCGTGATTTTATGTAATTTAAGCAGAAACGGTCAGCGGTACGAGGTCGTCGGGGCTCGGGATGCAAGAGGGCTTCAGCAAATGAGAGAGGAGAAAGGGAAATGGTGTAAGGAAGTGTCAAGGCCGGACCTGCTATTTATAGGAAGATTTTTGGCCTCTCACATCGTGAGCCATATAGTCTCACGTCGTGAGCCATGGCTGGTCACCCCGTAGACTTGCCATTTGCGTCCCTAGCTTCGGAAGGTGGCCAGATGAGTCCTCACGTCGTGAGATATCCTTGCTCACGTCGTGAGTTTGGAACTTATCCCTTCGTAGCCTCATCATGCACCTTCTAGATCCGAAATGTGGCAAAATGACTTCTCACGTCGTGAGTTTCTGTGCTCACGTCGTGAGCTCAGTCAGATTAGGGTTTCTAACAGTTGAATCTTCGGAAGGTCGTAACTTTCACATACGAACTCCGTTTTTGACGTTCTTTATATGCACGCGTAGGTATTTACAAGTGCTACAACTCTCTTTTAGACTCCAATAGCTAATTCTAAGTCTATTTTAAATTCCTCTTATTATACAGATTTATAGTGTTCGGTTTATCATAAATTCTTCATGCGAAGTCAGATTCAGACGTTCTCTATATTTTTGGAATCATATGGACATATACTTTGAGTTGTATCATAAAGAAAGTTCATATTTGTATTAGAATTTATCATGAACTACATAGCACTCTTATAACATTACTAATTTAACAAAATCACATTATATGATTGGCATAATCATATGTGATTGTCTATTGACCTATTTTGACTGGTGTTACAAGTGATGACTTGATGATGAGATTATAAGGTGATAAGAGAGCGGGTGGATCCGAGTAGGGGTAATCACATAGGATTATCAGGGAAAATCATGGAGTGAGCCCATGGTGAGTCAGTGAGTAAGAGAGTGTTGTAAGACTACGGAGAGACGTAGCATCCATGAGTCAGCGAGAAGTTGTTGTGATACTGCAGGGAGCCGTAGTATTCACCAGTCAGCGAGAAGTCGTTGTGATACTGCATGGAGTCGTAGTATTCACCAGTTAGCGAGAGGTTGTTGTGATACTGCGGGGACCGTAGTATTCACCAGTCAGCGAAAGGTTGTTCTGATACTGCGGGGAGCCGTAGTATTCACCAGTCAACGAGAGGTTGTTTTGATGTTGCAGGGAGCCGTAGTATTCACCAGCCAGCGAGAGGGTGTTGTGACGCTGCGGGGAGCCGTAGTACTCACTAGTTAGTGAGAGTGTGTCGTGATATCGCGGGGAGCCGTAATACTCACTAGTCAGTGAGAGGGTGTTGTGATACTGCGGGGAGCCGTAGCACTCACTAGTCGGCAAGAGGGTGTTGTAATAATGTGGGGAGCCATAGTACTCACTAGCCAATGAGAGAGTGTTGTGGTGCTGCGGGGATCCATGTTATTCACCAGTTAGAGCATGACGAAGGAAAGTTCATAGGTTTGAGTAGCCTTATTGGATTGAGTCTTCGGGAACCCGGTGGCCAGACCGGGAAAGAGACGGAGGTCTCCATAATGGTCGGGAATCATTATATTCTGAGTTAGGCTATGGAGACTATGATCGGAAGAAATCAGAGAGTGACATACGCGTGGGTTGCAGTCATGGGTTGTGAGTTGAGTGTTTCATTGGGACGAGCGGTTCCAATTCTGAGTCAGACCAGACTCTTGACTTAGAGTTTGGCTCTAGTGATGTACTTAGTAGGAAAAATGATATTCCGGATCCAGAAAAAGGGGTTCTATTTTGAGGGGCATTGTTTGTCATGTGATGACTTGGGCCCAAATGGGTCAGTTCATTGGTACGGGAGGTGTCGCGGGACGCATGGAACCAATGAGTAGTGGACAACAGAGGTCGGGGTGAGACGATCTTCAGTTGGGATTGTAGTAATCGCTCGGGGTAAAGCGGACTTCGTGACTTGTGTGTCACACTGGGCCGAGATAGTTAGTTTGGGAAGGAAGTCAGCGAGACATGTTGAATTATGCAATGGGTAACCTTTGGAGGTTCAACTACTAGGTCGGGAGATGACCTGGTGCTCAGTGTTGAAAGGGATATTGGAGAAAGGAGCTGGGGTTTATGATTAATTGTCAGATGTTAGAGGATAATTCTGAACAAACATGATCATTGTCTTGTGTTTGAGGACAGGATGTTGAGAGTTCATTGTTCAGATGGGTTTTGATTGCAGTACAGTGGATGGGTCCCTGGTGTGATGTGATACTTTCATTCTTTGGAGTATGATCTGAGTTGTTTAACATGTCTGGTATGAGGGATCGATAGTCAATTTTTGGGCATTGACTTGTTTTATCAGTCGCAACGAGAGAATCAGAGGGGCAGTGAGTTGTCAGGGTCTGTTATTCGAGGAGCGAATAGCATGGTGATATCTTGAGAAGGTGGTCTAGCAGTGAGACATGCCACTAGAGTTTCCAGATTCTCGAAGGCCAGAAGGGTTATCGTAGCGGCAGAAGGGTCTGTCCTTTTCTGGGTGGGAGTTCCTGTTTGGATTTAGGTGTCCATGGAGGAAGATAGTTGTGTGGTATGGAATCCTTTTGGTGGTGCTTCTCGGGCTATTGGGTTTTGATCTATGTGATGCTAAGGAGCTATTTCGAGAGCGAAATCAAATTAAGTAGGGGAGAATGGTAACATCCTGTTTTCGAGGTATAACGTTTCTATATGTAATAACAAGTTGCCTGGGTGACTCGACGAGTTGGTGCCTCAACTCGTCGAGTAGAGTCGCAATTGGTGACGTGGATTAATGAGATGACTCCACGAGTCTGTGAGTCGACTCGCCGAGTCAGCGCTGCTGAAGGAAACCCTAAACCTTCGGGCCTGTGGCCTATATAAAGGAACTTATAGCCTTATTTGCGGCTCATCTACTGTTCAACTCTCCTATGTGAAACCCTAGGCGGCCATTGAAGCTAAGGGAGAATGCTTGTGCCAATATCAAGTGTTTTGATGGATCTTTGGGAAGGAAAGGAGTGAGCTACAAGCAAGGAGCGAGATGGGGCTGTGGGATCTAGCATTTCTTCACAAGGAGCTTCACTGGAAGGTAAAAATCCCACACCTTTCTCATCTATTTAGTTGGATCTCATGATTATGGAAGTTAGGGCTTTTCATACCTTTTTGTTGGAACAAGAGTGCATGGAGTCTAATAGAAGGCCTAGACTTCAGATCTGGACCTTGTAAGGTCTAGAGAGTCCAAAGATTTTAGCTTTATTCAGCCACAAAAGAGCTATTATGGTTAATCACCTTTGTTACAGTTATTTTGGCATTTTAAGCATCATATTCCATGCATGAACGTAAAGATTGAAGCTTTACGTGACAATCGAGCCTTAGGATAGTAGATCTAGTGTTTGGAGTGATAGATCTGCCTTAAATCGTCTGAATGAGAAATCAGATCAAAGGGACTCGCCGAGTCCATGAACTGACTCGACGAGTCGGTTAGGGTTTGTCCCGATGAGCTTGACCGACCAATAGCTCGGCGAGTTAGGGGTTAACTCGACGAGCTAGACCTTCACGAAGACTTATGAGGAACGAGTGGACTCGACGAGTCGCATTAGTGCACTCGGCGACTCAGGTCAAACATGGACTGTTGACTCGAGTTTGACTTCGGTTGACTTTAGGGTTGGGTCAATCATGAGTAATGAAGACCATGGAGGGGTAAAATGGTCTTTTATCCACTTCAAGAGTTAGACAGAGGGAGAGTATAGCCCTTGTTGTATTTGAGTACGAATAAAGTATTAATTAGAGATGTTTACCCTATGTGTTAGGCGGAGGCTAGTTCGAGATTTCCGCGTTCGAGACTGTTACTAGCTTGCTTGCGAGGTGAGTCTTCTCACTATACTTTACCTAGAGTGGTAAATTATTTGTGACCAGAGGGTCTTATGTGCTTGCTTGAGTTATGCATTTTCTGTGTGATATATGTGATGTATGTTATATTATGTGATACATAGACCGGACCGGAGGGTCCAATGTACTATGAGACCGGAGGGTTCTCAACCAGACCGGGCCAGAGGGTCCAACGAGCCATGGGATTGGAGGGTCCCAACTAGACCAGACCGGAGGGTCCAACAAGCTGTGGGACTGGAGGGTTCCACTGAGACACATTGACCGGAGGGTCTTACGGAGTTATAGCCTCGACTGGGTAATGTGTTGTATGTGGTATTTTGGGGAACTCACTAAGCCTCGTGCTTACTGTGTTATGTGTTATGTCTTTCAGGTTTCTCAGGATCGCGGGAAGGCACCGGCTTGATTGTACATACCAGTGAAAGAGTCATGTTTTGAGGATCCTGGATTTGAATCAAACAATTATGGAGTTGTGATTTGTAAATTAAATAAATGAGATTTTTGTCAAATGTGTTATGAGAATTATGTGATTTTTAAATGAAAATTTTGTTTGAAAATTTACGGTGTTACAGATTAGCTTCCCGTGTTCTAGCTCGAAGTCATCGTTACTATCTTATTAACTAACCGCGACTGGATACAAGGTGATTTCATACCCCTACGTTTTGATGATTCTTCATTGTTTTAGGGGGGAATACAATTATAACACAAGGAAATATTGTGTTAATATCTAAATGATTTCAAATATTGTCAATTGTTGTCGTTATTTTATATATATATATATATATATATATATATATATATATATATATATATATATATATATATATATATATATATATATATATATATATATATATATAATTGTGTAATTAAGATTCAACATTCTTAGAATTGATGATTTGACTTTATTTCATGTTCCTTGTTTGGTTGTGGGCTTAGGGTAGAATCATCTATTTAAACGTGTTAAACAAATAAATATACTTACAAATTTATTTTACTACCATTCGGACATAAAATGTTAAATTTCACGAAATATCTTTACGAATGAGTTAAGATTTCAAACTTACAAAGTTGTTAATAATACAAGGTTTTCATTTCAGTAGAACAAACATATAAGCTATAATAGGTATAGTTTATGGAACTTACATATCATTTTACCAAGTTCAAGATACAATACAGAAAGAAACATATAAACTATAATATGTATAGTTTATGGATCATATGCACTATATTACCAAGTTCAGAATACATTGCAGAAAACAAACATATAAACTATAATAAATATAGTTTATGAGATATACATACATATACTTATTTCAAAAAGGAGTTTTCATTATTCTACACGTAACCGAAAATATAGCTTTGTGAGACATATTTCACATACTTACCTAAGTACCAAAAAAATCTCTGAAATTATAACCAGAGTCTCCTGGAGGGAGAGCGTGACACTTGTGTATAGATCTATACGGGACTGACAATCCCGTACCTTAACTGTTAGCTACAGTTAGGCCGTCAGGCCTAGGGTGACAAATGTCGTACCGATTCTGACGCTTGAAGAACGTCGTGTTCAGGTCATCTTAGGTCATCAAGCATGGTTATAATAACTCAAAATTTGGTATTGAATAATGTGATTAGTGTAAGAATACATAAACAACCAAAGGTTGTTTTATTAAATAATAGAACTACAATACAGTGCTTTACATTGCAGCTGGTGGAATCCAGGCACTTACATTTACAAAGTTTTCATACAAGAATACATACAGTATACTATTTTCCAGTACATAGAAACTTACATTTAAGAGAAACTTTCATTTTCATTTGGGTTTATTTAATGATAAGACTATGATATACTATTACCGAGTACAACAACATTTACATATTTTGGTCTTATGGTATTAAGACTACAATTCATTTACAATAGAAAATATAGGATTTTCTGGAAGAGCATACTTACATTTTCAAAGAACAACAGACATATTTCAAATCCAAACATGCTTATGAACTCACCAACTTAATTGTTGACACTCTTCTCAAAAGTACTTGTATTCTCATGGAATCAGTAAACAGGTACCCACAGGTTTTGAGAAGACGGAGCTTCATTGATTTACGTCTTTTAGTTTTTGTTATACATTTTGGTGTCAAGTAAACATTGATTTGAACACAGATGTAAAACTATAATTTATCAATATCATGGTTGTTGTACTTTGATTACTATTATGCAATTGTTTTGATACTATACCTGACATCATCCACCCACAAACGTTTTTGCCGTTTCGGTTTGGGGGTGTGACAGATTGGTATCAAAGCATTGTTTATAGTGAACTAAGTATATCAAACCACACAAAGATATACAACTATAAATACAATGGGGATGAAACGCTCTGACTAAAAGTATACTTCTAAAATACAAGTATTTTTGTAAAAGTATACGAACATGCATACATACCAGAAACAGTATCACAGTAAGAACTACATAAAAGTATTTGGATGAGTTGGACGCTGCGGTTAAACCTGGATAGTTATGTAATCATATCTAAGATAAATATAGCATGATCAGCTATATTTATTTGAGATACGACCAACATGTGTTTGGGAGTGACCATGGTGTTGCAACAAGTATAAAACTTACCAACTCCATATACAAGAGAAACTCTAGAACCAAACATAAAGATAAAATACTATAGGAGTATTTTATGGCACTATAACACTAGAACAATAACATTTGGGTCTCGATAGTTATATAAACTAATAGTCAAGAAGGGCCTTCTTACTGGAAAAAAACCATGTGAAAACAAAGGACCCTTGCTGGTAGATCTATAATTAATAAGTGTATACGTAAGAGTTGTATATAATTAAGATTTTATAGACTTAGAATTTATGTTTTAGCTTTATTTCATGTTCCTTGTTTGGTCGTGGACTTAGAGTATGATCACTTATTCGAAGGTCTATTTGGTCTTGGTTATATATAATTTGTATACACTATGTGATTATAGGAGGACCCACTATGGGTCACATTATACAAATTCGTTACAAGTGTTGCTATAAATTTCATAAGCTGAAATAGCGATTGTTTACTTATATTAGTAGACTTCCATTGTAAATCGCTAAACAGAACACAACAAAAGTCAGGATATGATGTGTTTAGGACTAAGATATATCTTGTTCAATATCACCTGACTCATAACCACTATAGAGGACTTATCATTATTTCCTCTTTAAACTTAATAGAAAAAGATGTCACCACGTAGATCAAACAGGCGTTTCAACAACACTCCACCAATTCCACCACCGCCATCACCTCCACATTATGACCCAGCTATTTTCCAAGCAGCAGTATCAGCCGTCGTGGCATCCGCCATGACGCAAATCAATACAAGTGGTGCTAGTGGGGCGGGTAGTGGTGCCAATCCTTCTAATCATGGAGAAATCCATGGACACTCAAGGGGGTGTACATACAAAGACTTTTCGAATGCCAAACCCAAATCCTTTGATGGCACCGGAGGTGTCATTGCTCTAACACGCTGGTTTGAGAAAACAGAATTGGTGTTTGAAATTTGTGTGTGCCCCAAAGTTAGCAAACTGAAATTTTTTGCATGCACTTTCATGGATAGAGCCCTCTCTTGGTGGAACGACTATGTCAAGTCATTGTGTCAACTAGTAGCCAATTCTATGAGTTGGGAAGATTTAAAAGTCCTAATGCCAGCAGAATACTACCCGAGGGGCGAGGTGTAAAAACTAGAGCAAGAACTCTGGGGTCTAAAGATGAAAGACTCCAACATTTCTAATTACACTGCCAGATTTAGTGACCTGGATTTTCTGTGTCCCAGGATGGTCACCCCGGAGAGTAAGAAAGTGGAAAGGTATATCTGGAGATTAACTCCCCCGACCTAAGGAAACATTATAGCTTCCAATCCACTTACTTTTAACAGTGCCAAACGTCTGGCACAAACACTAATGGATCATGGAGTTCGCCAAGGCTCCATGACAGCCATTCCTGAGCAACCCAAAGAAGGTGGCAGCAAAAAGAAGTTCTGGAACAAACGAAAGGGGCAATCGTCACAAGAGTCTTCAAAGAAGCAACAAACTGTGGCAATACACGCTGCTACTGTTCCTGCTACAACTCCTATTGCTTCAGCACCTTCCAATCGATATGTTGGAAATCTTCCCAAGTGTGATAAATGCAACTTCCATTACACGGGAGTTTGTAGGGAAATGCATTGCAAAAACTGCAACAGAAAGGGGCACACCGCCCGTGTCTTTAGGGCACCAGCACAACCTATCACCCAAGTCCCCGGCGTTGTAGTAAGTCAGGCTTGTTATGGGTGTGGTGAAACCGGGCACTTCAAGAGAGACTGCCCAAAGACAAGGAATGCTGGTGGTGTGGGAAGAGTATTGGCAATTGGTCATGAAGAAGCGGTAGCAGATCCTATTGTGGTCACCGGTAAGTTTCTTCTCAACAATTCTTACGCTTGCATTCTTTTTGATAGTGGTGCGGAGAAAAGCTTCGTGAGCCATAAATTCAAACACCTACTAAAACAAAATCCTCAATCACTAAAAGATACATTTACCGTAGAGATGGCAAATGGAAAGACCGAGAGCACAAACGACATATACATAGGATGTACACTTACTCTAAACAACTATTCTTTCCAATTGACCTTATGTCGGTCTCAATTAAAAGCTTCGACGTTATCATCGGCATGGATTGGTTAAGTCCTCACCATGCTGATATCCTATGTTATGAAAAAGCCATTCGTCTTAATATTCCAAGTAGCGAAACCCTCGTTATTTATGCGACAAACCCGGTACGAACCTCCAAATCATTTCTTGCGTCAAGGCCCAGAAGTATCTTCGCAAAGAACAGTGTGCCTTATTAGCTCACATGGTAGATAAGAAACAAGAAGTGAAAAGTATCAAAGATATCCCCGAAGTTTGTAACTTCCCTGATATATTCCTAGAGGATCTCCCAGGAGTTCCTCTTGAGCGCCAAGTCGAGTTCTGAATCGACTTGATTCCTGGAGCTACCCCCGTCGCCAAATCCCCTTATCGTTTAGCACCGACAGAGATGCAGGAACTATCCAGCCAACTAAACGAACTTCTAAGAAAAGGATTCATAAGACCAAGCTTCTCACCTTGGGGAGCACCGGTCTTGTTCGTGAAGAAGAAGGATGGATCGTTCCGCATGTGTATAGACTACCATGAATTAAATAAGCTCACTATCAAAAACCGATACCCTTTACCCCGAATCGACGACCTTTTCGACCAACTGCAAGGAGCAAGTTTCTTCTCAAAGATTGACCTGAGATCAGGATACCATCAACTACGAGTCCAAGAGGAAGATATTCCAAAGACCGATGCAGAACTCGCTACGGTCGCTATGAATTTGTAGTGATGCCCTTCGGTTTAACAAATGCACCAGCAGTGTTCATGGACCTGATGAACCGTGTGTGTCAACCTTACTTAGACAAGTTCGTAATAGTTTTAATTGACGATATACTAGTCTACTCCCGAAGTAAGGAAGAACACAGCCAACACGTACGACAAGTATTGGAAACCTTAAGGGCAGAGAAATTGTATGTGAAGATATCAAAGTGCGAATTTTGGATTCGAAAGCTGGACTTCCTCTTGGATTAGGTGTCTAAGTTCATAACTATTTCTGGAATGTACTTGACCCGGTTGGTATGGTCCATTTGCGTAGCATGGTATTGCAACACTTGGATAGACTAAATGAGAGAAAGGTCACTCATGGTTTATTAATATATTATAAGTTCTAATATATTAATAATATTATTTAATTAGTTTTGATCAAAAATTAATTTAGAATTAATTTGGTGATCAAAAAGGAGACTAATTAAATATATGGGGTTGATTGTGTAAATCATCCATTCTTTTATAGTGGGCTAATGATCCATGGTTTATTGGATTGGGCTAAATCAATAAGGTGCTCCATGGATAGTCCATGGAGGTTACAAACCCATGGATCATGGAATATGAAAACCCATGTCAATTAGGGTTTACATGGTGTAACCCTACTTGTGACACAACTAAAAAGGACCCCAAGGGCTACCAAAATCGGCACTATGTGTAGAACAAGAGGGCTAGCCGATTTTAAGTGAGTGTGGACTTCTCTCAAAGTTATTCCAAGTGTTGTGGTGTTGTGTGAAACATTTGAGGCATCACACTTGAGGTGCTAGGCTCACAAGGTTCTCAAGGAATCCAAGCAACAAGAAAGGTATGTTCTCCTACTAGCTTTTATGTTTCAAAGTTCCCCATGCCATGCTAGTTAGGTTAAGAACCTTAGAAAAAACAAATTTGCATGTATCTTAGTAAAACATAGATCGAAGGTGTCTAGGGTTGCATGTACACCTTAGGAGTGTTAGAATGCTCAAAACCCTTCAGTGGTATCAGAGCCTAGGCTTGTTTTCTACAATACTTGATGCTACATGTTTTTTCCAAAGTTAAAATTCTGCATTTTTTGCATCTGAGTGCTCACCACGACGTGGCAGTCTTTACCACGACATGGTGATGCCCCTGTATGCAGAATTTCGGGGTTTTGCTTGGTATTGGATGAGGATCATTACCCTAAACTGTTTGTTGAACCTTTAAACTTTTTTTTTGATGTGGTAATGATTATGCTAATCCAATTTCAAAGGTTATTATCAAAATTTCAAGCTTTAGATGTGTTAAATGATTTTTGAAATTGTTGGTATGAATGTTCATACACTTATGAGTTTAGAAGATCATAAGAATTATTTGCAAATAGTTTGATAGTTTAATTCTTGATCTTGATGTGTTTTAATGGAATCCATAATTTGTCCTCAAGTTATGGATTACCAGAAGTCTTTCTTTTAAAGTCCATTAATAAACACATAGCTTACATTAAATGAAGAGTCTTCATTTTAATAAACTAATAACTCATAAGTTATGAAGTTGAAAAGTTTTTAATAGTTACAAAACTTGCCCTCAAGTTTTGGAACATGAAAAGTCACTTTATAAAACTTTAGTTCCAAACGCTAGAATTTTAAAAGTTAAAATTCAACCCTTATACTCTATAGTATTATAAGTTAATAATAATATATATATATATATATATATATATATATATATATATATATATATATATATATGTATGTATAACATCAAGTCGTTTTACCGTTAGTAGGCCTCATTCATGAAGCCGGTCTATAAGGGGGTATAAGGTTGTTGCCTATAAAATGACAGCTTAACGGGTGTCCACTCTCACCCATCACTTCCTTGACTGGTGGAGGGTCGTTAGCCGAACGGGTAGCACAATTACTTTAAATCCTCATTAAAAGTATGATGGTTATAAAGTAAGTAAGTGTTTTTATAAATTCTCAATCTTAGTTACTTTAGGAAAAATGTAAATATGGTGCTAACCCATGAAATTACACTTTGCACTTTGCTTAAGTCGTTAGTGGAGCGTGTTTGGTTAACCGGAACACTAACCTGGACTTAAAAAGGTAGGAAAATGGTGGATTAAGGTTTATCATAGATCGGTGGAGCGCGTGTGGTTAACCAGCACATCGGTTAGGTGATAAACATTAAGAGTACCAAGTAATTTGCATGGTTAATTCACACCTTGTTTTGTGATCCTCGGCATCCCAATCATAAAACCTGAAGGGCACAATCGAGATTAAAACATGCCATTGAAAAGTTCAATGAATCTCAAAATAATCTAGGAGTTTCAAAACCAATTAAAACCTAATAACTTGTTTCGTTTTTTTTTGTGGTGGAAATTGGTGAATCGTCATTCACCTACCTTTAAATATTTTATAGCTTGGATTACGGCATCCCTCTTCTAAGTTCCAAAATAGTGTGTTGGGTCCTAGCCTTAATATTACATTTGGGTGTCTTATTAAGCACTATCTTTATATCTAATCTAAACTTGTCCTTCTTTCTTTTCAGATGTCTTCCAACAATGTTGCTTCTGGCTCAAACCCTACCGGCTCCTTCTCTCTCATGAACCTTTGTGGGAGAGTCATATTCGATGGTTCCAACTTTATGGATTGGATCCGGAACATCAGGATGGTCACTCGTTACGAGGACAAAGAATATATCCTCGACAAGGAGCTTAAGGAACTTGATGAGTCGTCTGCTACTCCTGAGGAGATCGCAGAATACCGGATTCATGAGAGAGATGCCGCCAAAGTGGCATGTATCATGTTGGCCACGATGACAGCCGAGCTCCAAAAGTCCTATGAGGACTTTTATCCTTTTGAGATGCACCAGGATCTGATGGAAAAATACCATCAGAGTGCTCGTCAAGAGCGATATGAAATAATCTCCTCCATGATAACAACCCGGATGAAGGATGGTGAACCCATCACGGGCTACATGCAGAAAATGCAAAGGTATGTGGACCATTTGCTAAAATTGAATGTGAACTTTCCCGCGGAGTTGGCAATTGACATCATTTTGCACTCCTTACCTTCGTGTTATGATCAATTTCGGATGACATATCACATGAACAAGGAGGAAGTTACACTCAGCAAACTTCAAGGACTTTTGAAGACCGCGGAAAGTGGTCTTAAAGGTAAGTCGGTTGTTATTACTCCTAATCCTACCGCGGCCTCTGTCTTGGCAATCGGGCAAGGTAAAGGGAAGAAGAGGAAGTTCCCTTCGAAGGGTACCAAGGGAAATTCCTTTGATGGCTCCTCTCCGAGTGGAACCAAAAGAGGTTCTGTCACTCCTTCTGCCAACCCTAAAGAGGCTGAATGCTTCTATTGCCATGAAAGGTCGCACTGGAAGCGAAACTACCCAAAGTACCTGCAAGATGTTAAGGATGGGAAAGTGAAACCCAACCATGCAGGTATTTACACTATATTTTCTAATAACTCACCCTATTCTAATTCTTGGGTCCTTGATACAGGTTGTGGTATTCACATATGTTCTGATTTGCAGGGACTAAGAAGAAGTGATAATGTGGAGCATGGGAAGATAAACTTGATCATGGGGAATAGGAAAGTTACACATGTCACCAAGATTGGAGCTTATTCTTTGTTGCTAAGTAGTGGGTTAACATTAGATTTGAATAAATGTTGTTACTCGTCTGAAATGGTGAGAAATATTATTTCTTTCATGGTTTGTACAAACAAGGTTTTACCTTTTCGTTTGATAATGAATGTGGTGGTATTAATGCTTTCTTTAATAATGTTCTTTATTTTAAAGCATTACCTTGTGACGGTGTATATAAAACTGTGTCGGTTGTAGATAACCTAGGAAATAATGTGATGTGTATCGATTCTTCCACTAGTTTGGATAAAGCATCATTATGGAATTGTCGTCTTGGACATGTAAGCAAGAAACGCATAGGACAACTCCAAAAGGATGGAGTCTTGGAGTTATTTGACCTAAAGTAGGATGATAGTTGTGAATCTTGTTTGCTTGGGAAAATGACAAAGCCACCCTTCACTGGTACTTGTGCTAGGGATGAGGGTTTGTTGGATCTCATACATACTGATGTGTGTGGACCCTTCATAACCGCCACAAGGGATGCTAACCGCTTCTATGTGACTTTTACTGTTGATTATAGTAGATATGGATATGTCTACCTAATCAAGCATAAGTCAGAAACCTTTGAAAAGTTAAAGGAGTTTAAACAGGAAGTGGAGAATCAACTGGGCAGGAACATTAAGATGCTTCGATCCGATCGAAGTGGTGAGTATCTTAGTACAGAGTTCCTTGACTATCTTAAGGAATGTCGGATTGTCTCACAATTGACACCTTTCTGAACACCACAGCTTAATGGTATGGCTGAGAGGCGTAATCGGACCTTCTTGGACATGGTTCGTTCCATGATGAGTCGAGCTTTGCTACCAATCTCATTCTGGGGGTATGCCTTAGAGACTACCACCCATATCCTTAATCTAGTCCCTACAAAGAAGGTTGACAAAACACCTCATGAGATGTGGACTTGAAAAGTTCCCAATCTAGACCAAATCAATATTTGAGGTTGTGAGGATTTCGTGAGGCGCGAGACTCACGATAAGATCGAACCTCTCAGTGAGCGGTGTATTTTTATCGGCTACCCACAAAAATCCTTTGTTTACCTCTTCTACAGACCCAGTGATAATGTGGTCTTTGTAGCAAGGAGAGGAGTCTTTCGAGAGAGAGAGAGAGAGAGAGAGAGAGAGAGAGAGAGAGTTCATTAGCCAAGGAAACAGTGGGAGGCAGATTGACCTTGAAGAAATTCAAGAGTCAAATGGTGAAGGAACCTCAAACCCTAGCAATCAACCTGAGGAGGAAACTCCTGTTGATCCGACTGACGAGTCTGTACCTCTGAGGCGTTCCACGAGAGTTAGGAATGCACCTGAGCATTACTATGGTTTCCATATTACTGCGGAAGGTGATACACTTATCAGTGATAGCACACTGGTAAGTCTGGATGAACCTAACAACTACACGGAAGCCATGGCAGGCCCCGAGTCTGCTAAATGGAAAGAGGCTATGGACAGCGAGATACAGTCCATGTATGACAATCAAGTTTGGAACTTGGTTGACAATGTACCGGGTCGTAAGACAGTCAGGTGCAAATGGATCTTCAAGAAGAAGACCGACATGGATGGTAATGTACACACTTATAAGGCGCTACTGGTTGCAAAGGGCTTTTCTCAAACTTCGGGAGTTGATTATGATGAGACCTTTTCACCAGTAGCAAAGATTAAGTCTATTAGGGTTATGCTAGCCATTACTGCATTTCATGACTATGAAATATGGAAAATGGATGTCAAAACCGCTTTCCTTAATGGAAAGTTGGCTGAGGATGTTTACATGAGTCAGCCAGAGGGTTTTCTCAGCGCAGAATACCCTAATAGAGTGTGTAAGCTTGAGAAATCCATCTATGGATTGAAACAAGCATCTCTCAGATGGAATCTTTGTTTCGATGAGAAAGTCAAATAGTTTTGCTTTTCGAGGAGCGAAGATGAATCTTGTGTATATGTCAAGTATAGTGGGAGTATAGTTAGCTTTTTGGTATTGTATGTGGATGACATACTACTCATAGGAAATGACATCCCAACTCTGCAGGAAGTGAAGTCCTGGCTTGGGAAGTGTTTCGCTATGAAGCACCTTGGTGAAGCTGCCTATATCCTAGGGATAAGGATTTTGAGAGACAGGAGTAAGAGACTAATTGGACTTAGTTAGAGTACCTACTTGGATAAGGTGCTGAATAGGTTCAGCATGCAGAATTCCAAGAAATGAGAGTTACCGATCCATAGTAACGCCATACTGAGTAAGACTCAGAGCCCGAGTACAGAGGCTGAGATGATTCGAGTACCGTATGCTTCTGTTGTAGGCTCGATCATGTATACTATGACTTGTACTCGTCCTGATGTGGCCTTTGCGTTGAGCATGGTCAGCAGATATCAGGGGAACCCTGGCAAGGCTCACTGGACTGCGGTAAAGAACATTCTCAAGTACCTGCGGAGGACTAAGGACTGGTTCCTTACCCTCGGTGGGAGTGATGACTTGAAAATAGTAGGGTATAGTGATGCTAGCTTCCAGACTGATAGGGATAATTTCCGCTCTCAGTCAGGCTGTGTCTTTACCTTAAACGGAGGAGCAATTTCTTGGAAAAGTTCCAAGCAGGAGACAGTGCCTGATTCAACTTGCGAATCAGAGTATATAGCAGCAAGCGAGGCACCAAAGGAGGCTATATTGCTAAAGAACTTCATTGGAGACCATGGAGTTGTCCCAGCTATAAAGGAGCCTACGGAGTTTTTCTGTGATAGTGAAAGTGCAGTTGCCTTAGCCAAGGAACCAAGGGATCACGGAAGATCCAGACACATCGACAGAAAATACCATTTCATCAAACATCGAATAGAAGAAGGACTCCTCATGGCAAAGAGGGTATCATCGGATGAGAACCCAGCAGATCCCCTCACGAAGGGACTGGGTAGGGTTAAGCATCTTCAGCATGTGAGGCGCATAGGGCTAAAGGATGATATTAGTTTTAGAAATTAGATAGCTTTGAAATTTGTAAAGTGTAATTGACATTTTATGATATATAAAAGTTGTTGTTTATTTATGAGTAAAGTGTTGCTATCTTCTGTCAATCGTTTACTATCATTTCATTTTGCATGTTTTGACTTCCAGAATAATTATGTTATGGTATATCATATTATTCAAATTCTCCACAGTCAGTCATATGTTGGAAGTAGATATGAATCAAGACTGTCATGAAGCTGGCTTGTAGATGTCTAAAGTGTTGGACATAGCAAGGGTTGCTACAACATTCATGAGTGCTCATAAGTTCTGAGTATTGGAGTCAACCCACGCTCACTTGTATCACTTCATGGAATTTATCTCGAGTGATCGTGAGACGGTAATATCATATAAGTCTTCAAACCTAGAGAGATGAGTTATTGACTATGAGTTGGTTATACATTGATTGTACGAAAACGCATTGGTAACTCGATGTTATAAAACGTGCCTTTGTGTATAATTCAACAAGTAGTAGAACAAGCATATGAGTCGAAGTTTATCTGTTCCTTCTTGGATTAGAAGCGATATCTAGGCCCCTCGATGATTTTGTTTTGACCTATGTACCGGGCCCGGTCAGAACTAAATTGATGTGTTCGATTAAGTTCTATGTCAAACAAATCGGAAATCGGGAAACAAACTGCTGGACAATAAGTACGACTTTGTTCCATGTATTTGTCCGGCTGATATCTAGAACAGAGGATTATATGATCACTTATCTTAAATGGCGTATCATCATCATCTCAGTTCTGCAAGACTTTGAAAGAGCTACGTTTGCTGATCGGTTCCTGAATTCATTCTTGTAGTAATAGTTATTAGACTTATCCAAGTGGGAGACTGTTGGATTAGGTGTCTAAGTTCATAACTATTTCTGGAATGTACTTGACGGTTGGCATGGTCCATTTGGGTTGCATGGCATTGCAACACTTGGATACACTAAATGAGAGAAAGGTCACTCATGGTTTATTAATATATTATAAGTTCTAATATATTAATAATATTATTTAATTAGTTTTAATCAAGAATTAATTTAGAATTAATTTGGTGTTCAAAAAGGAGACTAATTAAATATATGGGGTTGATTGTGTAAATCATCCATTCTTTTATAGTGGGCTAATGATCCATGGTTTATTGGATTGGGCTAAATCCATAAGGTGCTCCATTGATAGTCCATGGAGGTTACAAACCCATGGATCATTGAATATGAAAAACCATGTCAATTAGGGTTTACATGGTGTAACCCTACTTGTGACACAACTATAAAAGGACCCCATGGGCTACCAAAACTGGCACTATGTGTAGAACAAGAGGGCTAGCCGATTTTATGTGAGTGTGGACTTCTCTCAAAGTTATTCCAAGTGTTGTGGTGTTGTGTGAAACATTTGATGCATCATACTTGAGATGCTAGGGTCACAAGGTTCTCAAGGAATCCAAGCAACAATAAAGGTATGTTCTCCTACTAGCTTTTATGTTTCAAAGCTCCCCATGCCATGCTATTTAGGTTAAGAACCTTGGAAAAAATAAATTTGCATGTATCTAAGTAAAACATAGATCCAAGGTTTCTAGGGTTGCATGTACACCTTAGGAGTGTTAGAATGCTCAAAAACCTTCACTTCCTAGGTCACGTAGTCAGCAAGGAAGGGATACATGTAGATCCCTCCAAAATCAAAGCTATCAAAAACTGGGCGACTCCAAGAACACTAACAGAGATTCGTTAATTTCTAGGTCTTATTGGCTACTATAGAAGGTTCATTCAAAACTTCTCTAGGATCGCAAAACCACTCACCACCCTGACTCGGAAGGGTGTAACCTTCAAATGGGAGGAGAAACAAGAAACTGATTTCCAGACACTAAAACGAGCCCTCTGCAGTGCCCAATCTTGTCCCTCCCATAAGGGACTGAAGATTTTGTAGTTTACTGTGATGCGTCCAGTAAACTATACCACACACGACCTCGAACTGGGAGTAGTGATTTTTGCTCTAAAAATCTGGAGGTGTTACCTTTATGGTAGGGATGAGCATTAGAACCGCCGGAACCGGAACTGGAATTGGTAATAGGTCCGGTTACCGGTTCTCCATTTTTATGAAAACCGGTCCCGGTTCTAAAAACCGGAACCGGTTTGACATTTTTTTCATTTTTTAAAATGCGCATAACTCGCTCATATGAAGCGAAATTATTTGATTTTTTTTCCAACATGTAATTTGGAGTTTGTAATTCATTTTTGACGGTACAAACATATGTTTTTGTTACATATGGAATCAGACACATGCCCCGAAAGAAAGCATATCGATGTTGCGTTTTTTTTTATTTCAGCATTATTTTTTTGTTTTTTTGAATATGTCCCATTTTTTAAATGTGTATAACTCATTTATATGACGTCGGAATTACTTAATTTTTTTTCCAGCATGTAATTTGGTGTTTGTAGTTCATTTTAGACTACAAAAGCACATAATTTAGTGTTTTTACTTCAATTTAGAATGTAAAAAGTCATAATTTCGTTAAATATTGAATCATTTACAAGCTCTAGAAGATAGCATATAATCTATAGTATTTCAACCGGTTTTATTTTGAAAAATAACCGAAAAACCGGGACCGGAACCGGAACCGGCGCTAGAACCGGCGGTCCGGTTCCCGGTTCTTATAATATAGGAAAACCGGTTCCGGTTCCGAACCGGTCCGGTTCAGAACCGGTCCGGTTCCAAAGCTCATCCCTACTTTATGGTATGAAATGCACAGTCTTTACGGACCACAAAAGCCTCCAGCACATATTCGATCAGAAAGAACTCAACATGAGACAGCGACGATGGGTAGAACTACTCAATGATTACCAATGCGAGATTCTCTATCATCCTGGCAAAGCCAATGTTGTAGCAGATGCCCTTAGTCGAAAAGAATACTCGGGCAACCGAGTAAAGTCTCTAACTATGACTATCCATTCACACCTGTCCACACAGATCAAATAGGCTTAGCTGGAAGCCTTGAAACCATAGAATGTGACAGGTGAAGCCTTAAGAGAAATGGATAAAAACCTAGAAGTCAAGGGTGACGGAGTTCGTTATCTCATGAATCGGATCTGGACACCGAAGTTTGGTGGCTACAGAGATGTTGTCATGAACGAAGCCCATAAAACTCGATACTCCGTTCATCCAGGTTCAGAAAAGATGTATCTAGACCTCAAGAAACTCTATTGGTGGCCAAACATGAAAGCTGAAATTGCTACCTATGTGGGAAAGTGCCTGACTTGCGCCAAACTCAAGGTAGAATACCAGACACCTTCGGGTTTACTACAGCAACCAGAAATATCCGAATGGAAGTGGGAGCGGATAACTATGGATTTCATAACCAAGTTACCCAGGACAACTGGTGGTCATGACACCATTTGGATAATCGTCGACAGATTAATCAAGTTCGCGCACGTGAAATCTCCAAATTCACGGTCATTTAAAAAATTTTATTTATGCTTATTTTAAAATCAGAGTAACCTTTTAAAGAAAAGTGTTGCGCAATTTGTTCCCGAAAAAACATGATAAATATGTTATCAAAGCATTTCCTAAGAAATGTATTTTATTCATTTTAAGACTTTGGGATGTCATCGTCAATACAGAAACATAACCATAAACAGACCTCGCATTCAATTACACTAGTGATCTACATCTCCTTAATCTCTCGGTGTAATGTAGCTTCATATCGACACCTGTGATACAAATAAACCGAGTGGGTCAGGTTGGGAAACCTGGTGAGTACATAGGGTTTTCAACCCACAATAATATAGTTATTATGTTTCATCATCAAAAAATTAACCCATTTACCCATCCCCATTATCTTCTTTATTGTTAAGTATCTTCTCAATTAATCATCTACTCCTCATTATTTATTCCTAAGGATTGTCCTAAGGAATAGGCACGAAGTTCATCGTCGCCAGGGTTTATATAACAGGCACTAAGTCCATAGTCACCAGGGTTTATATAACAGGCACTAAGTCCATAGTTGCCAGGGTTTATCTCATTTATTGATAGTATTATTTTCGAGAGTCCACTCGCAATACATGTCAATGGGTTTTTAGAGTACACCGGGTGAACATCTCATTCACAACACCTACAGGTTGCGAGCCTGCTGGTGTTCCACCGGACTATCTAAAATAGTCCGTGGTTGTCATCCATACTCTGCTAGATGACGACGCCAACGCTTGGGTAAAGGCTTCTCTCATTTTTCGCCTCTCACCCTCATCTCATGATCTATTTCACCTTTCATTTCATCATCCAACTCATCTTTCATCTACCCATCTTTACCCCTTGTAATTTATAGATATAAAATACGTATACAGTTTAAATCATTTAAAACATGTATAATAGTGTTCATCCAGCATAGAAAACAAGTATACAAATAATATGCACACATAGCACGTAATTTATATAAAATATTTCATATCTATGTGTAAGATGAAAGTAACTATGCACTTACTTGTTAAAGTGATGATTCCAAACTCGGGAAGCGCTTCGTTTTAACGATTCAATTTTCCTTCGACGAAACCTAGCGTTATTATCGCTAAGTTTTAGTCTAATCTTTATTGCGACTAATTATTAGTCTAGATTCATCATTAACTCAAAGTCTACTTCATGATCTATCAAGTAAGGAACAACCAGGTAGGATCATATCGAAGGTAGGGTCCGTTTGGTAGACGAAGTATACTGTTTGGAAATCTCACTTTAAACACCTCACTAAATCATAGCCTAGACATCGTCCCTGTAAGTAGATCAATCAGTATAACGACTTTGAATCACTGATAAATTTTATTTATAGGTTCATAATAACGATATTATAAGTTATATTTAAAGTAGGGTAGCATAACTTACTTAGTTAGAAGTCGGGCTCTGCAGGGGCAGAACTTCGTCGCTGAATCTTTCTAAGAAAGATTCTTACAGCGCTTCAGTGCTCACCGTACTATACTAAAAACTACAGAAAGGGAAGTCGAATCACGATCCAAAATGCTCGGGGGATAAGAAGAGAAAGGCTCTTGAATCAAGATAATGGTGCAAGAAATATGAGAGCCTAGACGCTCTTATTTATTGTAATTGAATTTTCAAAAACCACCCTCTATATTTACTTAAATGACTAAACACCCCTTTCTAATACTATTTTAAATAGATTTAATGATATTTGTACTAAACTAATGTCAAAAGTACTCAACATTAGTCTTATAACGAGCGCATCGTCGATACCTTTCTAACGATATATATATATATATATATATATATATATATATATATATATATATATATATATATATATATATATATATATATATATATATATATATATATGTGTGTGTGTGTGTGTGTGATATACACTTTATTTTAATACGTAAATGTGTTATTGAAATTTATAACTCGTTCATACGCACTCCGTTTTTTACGTTCTTTATATCCACACGTAGTTATCGACGAGATCTACAACTTTCGTTTAGACTCCGTCGGCTAATTTTGAATTTATAGTTTTTTTTTTCCATATTTTTATAAAATTAAATAATTTTGCTAAAATCATAACTCTCTCGTACGGACTCCGTTTTCGGCATTCTTTTTCTCAAAATTCCTATTTTAAGGAGTACTACGATTTTCATTTTGGTCGAATTAGCTAAAAGTCAACCATTCTCTTCGTAACTTTTTACGTCATATATTCGTTGTGCGCAGCTGACTTTTATATCTTATAAAAATCATATCTAATTCATACGGATTCGGATTTCAACGAAATTTATATTTTAGGGATCGGGAGGACGTATACTTCCTATATATATATATATATATATATATATATATATATATATATATATATATATATATATATATATATATATGTTTCGGCACACTTATTTTTACGATTTACGGACGATTCGACTGATTTTTCCTATTTTATTATATTATAATAATCATGAAACATATAATATTTAATTAATTATTCTTTATTACGTCAAATAGGTTACAATTGTTAACCCTAACTATTACTTTGGTTAAGATTAGTTATCCTAGATAATCTTCTATTAAAAAAATCATTTTTTACGATTATTATATCTTAATTGACTGGCACGAATGTGCGGGTGTTACAATTATCTCCCCCTTAGGATGATTACGTCCCAGAATCATAAAAAAATTAGGGCTTCTATAATGACTCCGTTCTTTTCCTTTCCATCCTAGGTGGTAATCGTAACTCTTATGTCCTTTCAAATAAGTATATAACTCTAGGACTCCTGGACTGTTGGCGGTGCGCAATCTTGCACCCGCTCTTTATCCTATGTTGGACTTTCAATCTTAACCTTCGAGTTACAAACTCAGTCCTTATTGGAAACTCCTGCACTTTCTTAAAAAGACTTAAATTAAGATAAGTTCTTTACTTCTATTACCGTAACATACCGATGGGACATGTTCTAATGAGATCTCGTCGTATGATGCAATTCTTAGACTCAGGTATTTTAGAGTCAAATTCCAGAACAGAATCTACCTTCCTTAATGTTCTAACGTGATATAATCACATTCTAGCATGTAGCACATCTAGCTACAAGCTTCTTACCTTAACAACAATTGTGATACTTCTATTGATCGCTTCGATGATCTTTGACTTCAATCTTCTGACTTAAGTCAGACGCTACATCGATCTTGGTACTTTGAACCACGTAACATATTCATCTTAGTCGGACTCGATTTGATATGACCACTAGGGTCGGATTAACAATCATCTTCTTATTCATTACCGAAACGATGGTAACGATAGACATGAACAAAACGGAATCAATTACTAGCTTCTTGGTAACCTTGTGACTTTCCCTGATCCAAGTGCGAGTCCTGTGCTTCTGGTAGTATAGGCCTCTACTACCGTTCACAATTACTCACACTCGTCCCAAGTATTACCTCGCAATTTTCCAAGTCACCATACAATTATTTCACATAATCATTTAACACATCAGATAACAAAATCAAGGTTTTATATTATTTCTTGAAACGGTTACATAGATGTCCAGGTTCAACCTATACTATTCCTCTAATAGGATACACCATGTGATATTATCCACATGGTTACTTCATAGATCCTTATTCCTGATCCCTTGCATTGACACCTGCTTCCTCAAGGATCATTTGGAATGCTCTTGCCTTTGGCTTTAGTGGCACATTTGGTCTTGCTGCTTCATTTTTCTTTGGATAGTCCCTTGAAATGTGCCCTTCTTCATTACATTCGTAGCACACCCTCTTGTTAGATGCACACTCGTTGGCGTAACGCCCTGTCATTTGTAGCAAGTCACCTCCTCACTACATTTCCCGAAGTGTTTCTTTTTACACTTCTCACACCACTTAGCTTCATTCCCTCCTCCTCCAAACTTCCTTGAACCATACTTGGTCTTCTTGTTAGACCTTGCAGATCCCTCTAACTTCCTCTTTTCACCAACCTCAACCTTGCTGGCGGCTCTTCCCTTGATCATCTCCTCAACAACCTTGGCAGCCCAGATAGCTGCCTCCAAGGTAGGTTCCTGACGTACTGGCACCGCGTACTCCCATGGAAGTCCCTTTCCCTACTTGTCGATTTTCGTCAGTTCGTCTGGGACAATACGCAAGGCAAACTCCATTTTTTCCGTGAAGTTATTGGTGTATTCATCGATGGACATGCTTCCCTTCTTCAATGTCAGAAATTGGTTCTCTAGCTCTAGTACATTTTGGGCCGAGCAGTACTTGCACTTGAAGTGTACTAAAAACACTACCCGAGTCAGTTGCAGGGGCTCATTGCGACTCGAAGTCTTCCCCAGAGTGTTCCACCAACGAACAGCGCTACCTCTGAACTAACGCACTTCAAATGTGTTTTGTAGGTTGCCTTTGCAACCACATGTTATGAAGGCCAACTCCATCTCCGAGATCCAGTCCATAACTCCAATCGAATCTTCTTTCCCAGTGAAAGTCGATGGCTTGCAAGTAGTGAAGTCCTTATACTTGCAGCCGTTCCTCTCGACTCCGTCGTCTTGGTTGTTCCTCCTAACCACTGGCGGTTCAGCTTGACCAACAGTCCTACTATAATTCCATTCTTCCGACTATCCGTCATTCAGTTCGGGTTGTTCAATAGGCATCGTAGGTTCATCCCGATTCTGTTGAAGTAACCGCCTTATTTCCTCCATTTTATGATCCAACATCATCTGGATCATTGTTTGCACTCCTGCCATCGTGATTGGCTCAGGTGAAGCTGCTACCACTGGTACTTGCTCAATCACTTGGGGGGGTTGAGGCTGCTGATTCTTGTTTCCTTTCGTGTTTCCAACTCCGCTTCGGGTTCTTGCTATTTTGATCTATACACCAAATCAGACGTTCGGTGTGTAACGACGCGAATTAAGATAGGAAAGCTTTATTTACGATAGGCGTATAAATCTCCTTATCACTCTGAAAAGTTACATGTCAGTTCTAATACAGTAATTAAATGTTTAGAAATCTGAACACATAAAATTTCCAGATCTGGACGGCAATAGACCATAGATCCGATCAAATAATATCATATAAGGCATGTTTATATCTATAACATAAATCAATGAGAATATAATAGCATTTTAGGCATATTTCCTAAAATAATCTAGTGCTCGTGTCTATTCAGGCATACATCCTAAATATAGCAGACACTCACCTCACAATCATCGCATATCATTCTAAGTTTAAGTCTAAAAATTTCCTAAAATTCCTAGTTCGTGTAAACTAATGCTCTGATACCAACTGTGACATCCCCAAATTCATGGTCATTTTAAAAATTTTATTTACGCTTATGTTAAAATCAGAATAACCTTTTAAAGAAAAGTGTTGCGGTCTTTGTTCCCAAAATAACATGATAAATATGTAATCAAAGCATTTCCTAAGAAATGTATTTTATTCATTTTAAAACTTTGGGATGTCATCGTCAATACAGAAACATAAGCATAAACAGACCTTACATTCATTTACCCTAGTGATCTACATCTGCTTAATCTTTCAGTGTAATGTAGCTTCATATCGACACCTGTGATACAAATAACTGAGTGGGTCAGGTTGGGAAACCTGGTGAGTACATAGGGTTTTCAACCCACAATAATATAGTTATTATGTTTCATCATCAAACAATTAACCCATTTACCGATCCCCGTTATCTTCTTTATTCTTAAGTATCTTCTCTATGAATCATCTACTCCTCATTATTTATTCCTAAGGATTGTCCTAAGGAATAGGCACGAAGTCCATCGTCGCCAGGGTTTATATAATAGACACTAAGTCCATAGTCGCCAGGGTTTATATAACAGGCACTAAGTCCATAGTTGCCAGGGTTTATCTCATTTATTGATAGTATTATTTTCGAGAGTCCACTCGCAATACATGTCAATGGGTTTTTAGAGTACACCGGGTGAATGTCTCGTTCACAACACCTACAGGTTGCGAGCCTGCTGGTGTTCCACCGGACTATCTAAAATAGTCCGTGGTTGTCATCCATACTCTGCTAGATGACGACGCCAACGCTTGGGTAAAGGCTTCTCTCATTTTTCGCCTCTCACCCTCATCTCATGATCTATTTCACCTTTCATTTCATCATCCAACTCATCTTTCATCTACCCATCTTTACCCCTTGTAATTTATAGATATAAAATACGTATACAGTTTAAATCATTTAAAACATGTATAATAGTGTTCATCCAGCATAGAAAACAAGTATACAAATAATATGCACACATAGCACGTAATTTATATAAAATATTTCATATCTATGTGTAAGATGAAAGTAACTATGCACTTACTTGTTAAAGTGATGATTCCAAACTCGGGAAGCGCTTCGTTTTAACGATTCAATTTTCCTTCGACGAAACCTAGCGTTATTATCGCTAAGTTTTAGTCTAATCTTTATTGCGACTAATTATTAGTCTAGATTCATCATTAACTCAAAGTCTACTTCATGATCTATCAAGTAAGGAACAACCAGGTAGGATCATATCGAAGGTAGGGTCCGTTTGGTAGACGAAGTATACTGTTTGGAAATCTCACTTTAAACACCTCACTAAATCATAGCCTAGACATCGTCCCTGTAAGTAGATCAATCAGTATAACGACTTTGAATCACTGATAAATTTTATTTATAGGTTCATAATAACGATATTATAAGTTATATTTAAAGTAGGGTAGCATAACTTACTTAGTTAGAAGTCGGGCTCTGCAGGGGCAGAACTTCGTCGCTGAATCTTTCTAAGAAAGATTCTTGCAGCGCTTCAGTGCTCACCGTACTATACTAAAAACTACAGAAAGGGAAGTCGAATCACTATCCAAAATGCTCGGGGGATAAGAAGAGAAAGGCTCTTGAATCAAGATAATGGTGCAAGAAATATGAGAGCCTAGACGCTCTTATTTATTGTAATTGAATTTTCAAAAACCACCCTCTATATTTACTTAAATGACTAAACACCCATTTATAATACTATTTAAATACATTTAATGATATTTTTACTAAACTAATGTAGAAAGTACTCAACACTAGTCTTATAACGACCGCATCGTCGATACCTTTCTAATGATATATACATATGTATATATATGTATATGTATATATGATTTACACTTTATTTTACTATGTAAATGTGCTATTAAAAATTATAACTCATTCATATGAACTCTGTTTTTGACGTTCATTATATCCACGCGTAGCTATCGACGAGATCTACAACTTTCGTTTAGACTCCGTCGGCTAATTTTGAATTTATAGTTTTTGTCCATATTTTTATAAAATTAAATAATTTTGCTAAAATCATAACTCTCTCGTACGGACTCCGTTTTTGGCATTCTTTTTATCAAAATTCCTATTTTAAGGAGTACTACGATTTTCATTTTTGTCGTATTAGCTAAAAGTGAACCATTTTCTTCGTAGCTTTTTACGTCACACATTCGTTGTGCGCGGCTGCTTTTATATCTTATAAAAATCATATCTAATTCATACGGATTCGGATTTCGACGAAATTTATATTTTCGGGATCGGGACGACGTATACTTCCTATATATATATATATATATATATATATATATATATATATATATATATATATATATATATATATATATATATATATATATATATGTTTTGGCGCACTTATTTTTACGATTTACGGACGATTTCACTGATTTTTCCTATTTTATTATATTTTAATAATCATGAAACATATAATATTCAAATAATTATTCTTTATTACGTCAAATAGGTTACAATTGTTAACCCTAACTATTAATTTGGTTAAGATTATTTATCTTAGATAATCTTCTATAAAAAGTCCTTTTTAACGTTTATTATATCTTAATTGACTAGCCCGAATCTGCGGGTGTTACAGCGCGCTTCCTGCCAATAAAGGAAACTGAAAAATGGAGATATTAACAAGGACGTACATTAAAGAGATAGTACGATTGCATGGTGTGCCAATATCCATTATCTCTGACCGAGATAGTAGATTTACCTTGCGGTTTTGGCAATCATTGCAAAAATCCTTGGGAACTAAACTCGACATGAGTATAGCGTACCATCTCCAGACTGATGGGCAAAGCGAGAGAACCATACAAATGTTGGAAGACATGTTGAGAGCTTGTGTGATAGATTTTGGTAAAGCTTGGGATACCCATTTACCACTCGTCGAATTCTCATACAACAATAGTTATCACACTAGGATCAAAGTTGCTCCATTTGAAGCCCTCTATGCTCGTAAGTATAGATCCCCTTTGTGCTGGGCTGAAGTGGGTGATACGCAACCTGCAATGAACCAAGTACCCGACAACACTCTAACCGGTCTCGAGATCATTCGAGAAACAACAGAGAAGATCGTCCAAATCCGGGAGCGACTGAAGCTTCTAGAGACAGACAAAAGAGTTATGCGGACAAACGACAAAAACCCTTGGAATTTCAGGTTGGTGACCGCGTCCTGCTAAACGTCTCGCCCTAGAAAGGAATGATATGTTTTCGCAAACATGGAAAATTAAATCCAAGGTACATCGGACCATTCGAGATTCTTGCGAGAATCGGCCCGGTGGCTTACAAACTCAAACTATCGCATGAACTCAGTAACATACATCCCACTTTTCATGTATCTAATCTAAAGAAGTATCTTTCTGAAGAGACTCTTGTAATCCCACTCGATGAAATCGAGTTAAACGAGAGTCTACACTTCATAGAAGAACCAGTGGAGATCATGGATAGGGAGATCAAAAGAAGAAAACAAAGTCGTATACCAATAGTGAAGGTTCGCTGGAATGTCAAGTGGTGACTTGAATTCACTTGGGAACGGGAAGATCAAATGAAACAAAAGTACCCACACCTTTTGCCTAGTTCATGAGTACCACTGTAGAAACAATTTCGGGATGAAATTCCCTTTAATGGGGGGATAATGTAACAACTTGTTATTTTAAGTCAATGTAAGTCAAACTTATTCAAATAAAAGTCTAAACTACAACCGTGTATAAGTGAATTAACACCATAACATTTATACAATAAGAACTTTGAATATCATAAGGACATGTTTATAAACTTATTATATGAGTATACCTTGGGAAAACATACCTATATAAGTTATATATACTTATATATTGAAAACCATGCATATATATGTTTATATAAGATGTTATGAGTCAACATAAGTCAAAAGGTGAAGTTAAAATCCAAATTTAACACCTTACATATGAGATTTCGGTTTAGGGAATCTTGGATCAATAGTGTTTTTGGTTTTAAGCATCTAGGAAAAAGAGTGTTTTCGGTTTTAAGCATCTTTGAGCAAATTGTGTTTTCGGTTTTGGTTCCTCCACTAGGACCGAAATCATTCACTTCTAGAACCACCAAGGTGATTTCGGTCATACTAGGACCGAAATCAACATCCTAGTGGCTGAAAACCCCCCATAATATCTAGATATTTTACATATTTAACTTCTCAATGTGATATGATCCAGTTACCAATGTAAACATCACCTCAACCTCTTATCTTTACCTTCCTAATTAAGATACGGATTTGGGATCATTCCAATTTCTACTTCCAGTAACCATTCACTCCATATTTTGCTCTCAAGATACAAACCCATTTCCTCTCAAAGATTAAAGATCAAACACTCCCTGGAACTTCTTTTCTGCAAGCTAGATCCTTAAGAAATCATTGTAAGTCCTTATAAACTAGTGTTATTACAATCATATTTATGTCAGATCATAATATTTACACATTATTATGTGTTTCAAACAATTAGGACACGATTAGCTTCCCATGTTCTAGCTCAAAGTCACCGTTACTATCATATTAACTAATCGCGACTACATACAAGGTGAGTTCATACCCCTACGTTTCCATGATTTTTCATTGTTTTAGGGGAGGGGGGATACAAGTATAACACATGGAAATCTTGTGTTAATATCTAAATGATTTCAAATATTGTCAATCGCTGTCGTTATTATATATATATATATATATATATATATATATATATATATATATATATATATATATATATATATATATAAATATATATATATATATATATATATAAATATATATATATATATATATATATATATAATTAAGATTCAACAGGCTTAGATATGATTATTTGACTTTATTTTATGTTCCTTGTTCGGTTGTGGGCTTATGGTAAAATCATTTATTCGACTGTCTTTTTAATCGTAATTATATAAATCATATATATATATATATATATATATATATATATATATATATATATATATATATATATATATATATATAAGTATAAAACTATTTAAACGTGTTAAACAAATATTCTTACAAATTTATTTTACTACCATTCGGACAAAAAATGTTAAATTTCACGAAATATCTTTATCAAGGATTTAAGATTTCAAACTTACAAAGTTGTTAATAATACAAGGTTTTCATTTCAGTATAACAAACATATAAACTATAATAGGTATAGTTTATGGAACTTATATATCATTTTACCAAGTTCAAGATACAATACAGAAAGAAACATATAAACTATAATAGATATAGTTTAAGGATCATATGCACTATATTACCAAGTTTAGAAGACATTGCGGAAAACAAACATATAAACTATAATAAATATAGTTTATGAGATATACATACAAATACTTATTACAAAAAGGACTTTTCATTATTCTACACGTAACCGACAATATAGCTTTGTGAGACATACTTCATGTACTTACCCAAATACCAACAAAAGCCCTGAAATTATAACCAGAGTCTCCTCGAGGGAGAGCGTGACACTTGTGTATAGATCTATACGGGACTGACAATCCCACACCTTAACTGTTAGCTACAGTTAGGCCGGAAGGCCTGGGGTGACAAATGTCGTACCGATTCTGACGCCTGAATAACGTCGTGTTCAGGCCATCTTAGGCATCAAGCATGGTTATAATAACCCACAATTTGGTGTTGAATAATGCGATTAGTGTAAGAATACATAAACAACCTCAGGTATTTTTTATCAAATAATAGAACTACAATACAGTACTTTACATTACAGCTGGTGGAATCCAGGTACTTCGATTTACAGAGTTTTCATACAAGAATACATACAGTATACTATTTTCTAGTACATAGAAACTTACATTTCAGAGAAACTTTCATTTTCATTTGGTTTTATTCAACGATAAGACTATGATATACTATTACCGAGTACAACAACATTTACATATTTTGGTTTTTTGGTATTAAGACTACAATTCATTTACAACAGAAAATATAGGATTTTCTGGAAGAACATACTTACATTTTCAAAGAACAACAGACAGATTTCAAATACAAACATGCTTATGAACTCACCAACTTAATTGTTGACACTCTTTTCAAAACTACTTGTATTCTCATGGAATCAGTAAACAGGTACCCACAGGTTTTGAGAAGACGGAGCTTCATTGATTTACGTCTTTTAGTTTTTGCTATACATTTTGGTGTCAAGTAAACATTGATTTGAACACAGATGTAAAACTATACTTTATCAATATCATGGTTGTTGTACTTTGATTACTATTATGTAATTGTTGTGATACTGTACATGACGCCATCCACCCCCGAACGTTTCTGCCATTCCGGTTTAGGGGTGTGACAGCATACCAGATGGGTACGCCCAACGTACTCCCCTGAACCCCATTCCGCTTCATTAATCACTTAATCACTTAAGCCCTTGCTTCCAACTCCCAGATCTGATTCCTATGGTTGACTCAACACGTAAAGTTGGCAACTTTACTTGCATGCATGGCTTAATGGGGCTCTAGAGCTCAAAAGAGCTTAATTAACAGCTCTTAACACATGCATGAATTCAAAAACTCCATAAAATTTTCACCTTTATGAATGAGGGGCCCTTGATATGTCTAGATCTACTAGATTAAGCTTCTGAAACAACCATAGCTCACAAAGACCAACCAACAGGGACTAAAAATGACCATAAACATGCCCAAAAGAAGATCTATACAATGAGTAGACAAGATATGGACTTTATACATTTAAAGTCTCAAAATGAAGATGCTAACACTGGATCTCTAAGCTCCTCTCCAGGGATTGAGTATTCAACCTTCTTCTTCTCTTACACAAACCACCATAAACCCTCTTCCACGCTCCAAAACTCACTCAAGGAACTCTATGGTTTCAATGTATGATAAAAGGGGTGGAGGCTGACCTAAAATGACCAAAGGAAGGTTGTAATGTTGCTTATATAGGGGTAAAAGCCCAAAATTAGGGTTTGGTGTTGAAGGGTGTACTCCCCGCGTACCCCTTAGTACGCTTGGCATAATCAAAGAATACTCGCGATCCATTAACTCGGTACGCCCCACGTACTAGATGGCCCTCCAAAACCCCTAAACTTCATTCGGACCTAACTCCTTTGTCCCACGTCTGTTTCCAACGAACTTCATATCCACGAAAAGGTGACGAGAAGCCCTACACTTCTAACAACTCACCTTAGCCTTAAAACTCCCCGAACCAAAGCCAAAATTCATAAAGGACTGATATAACAAAGTGTGATTATACCCTTGGGCCCCAAAACACCATCGAACACTTGGATCACTTAGACTATAACACGCACATCCAAAAAGGGCCAAATCTTTTCTTCCCCAAGGCCCTAAGCCTTATGATAACTGATGATCGGGCCACGGCCCAAAATAATGAAGCGATTCGAAACCGAGCGTTACAAATGGTTTTACTCTGTTGCCATTTTTCCAGACTTTGATTCAATTAGTGTAGGAGGTAAATTTAATGGATTATTGTGCACGGTCGTTCATCATTATTAAAAACATCAAGCAGGAAGCCGGTGATGCGTGACATAAATGTCCACCAAATGAATTTTATTTTATGAAAAATATCCAATAAACATTCAAAATCAGTTAAAGGAGAAGTTGCAGAAAGAAATATGGTGCCTTTAAAAGTTGCATTGAGGCAATTGGATTCTGTACGACACATTAAAGAGAGTTGATTGTTTGTGCGTCAAAGTCAATCTCACAGCAAAAAACCTTAAAACATAAGAATCAAAATCAATAACAAGAATTTAAGAAATAAAAAAAACTAAATTGGTTGTTGATAAGATTACCCTAAATTAGACTTTGCACAAACAAATGGTCCCATCGTTGTCTTTATTCATCCAAAACCATCGATTCAATCAATAACCATATTTCGAACTAAATTAATCCACAATCACCATTTACTACCAATTGAAGTCGAAAGGACCACATCAACATCACATAGAACCAACAATTAAAATTCTAAGGAATTTACTGATAACTTAAAACATAACCAAACAATTACAGGAACTTATAAAGAAGTTGAAAACAAATCTGGAAAGTAAGAGAAGCAACAAAAGGGAAAAACAGATAAAGTTGAAGAAAGGTTCGGGAATTTTGTAAACCTCGTTCTAAATTATACCTGGAGGAACAGTTGGTAGGAGTTGAATAGGAGGAACGGATCGGTGTTGTTTTGGTCAAAAATTACACAAGTATTGATCAACCAAATTGAATGAGAGGTTGTGATGTTCGAATTATACAATATAGAAAAGTAAAGAGAATGACAAGATTGTTTACAAGGAAATCCCTTGATCCTTGCTAGGATCTCCGACACAAAACCTTGGGAGGTGATAATCTTATTAAAAAATGATGATTACAGAGAGTATTCTAGTAAGAACAAGTGAAAAAGTTTGTAGGGTACGCTAAGTGTAAGCAGAGTGTGTCGTGTGTGAGATACATGTGTTAATTTATAGTCTAAGCTAGCTAACAAGATGTTCGATACTCCCAGGATCCTCTATGACCAGCTTTGTGAACATTGTTGGACTTGGTATTCTGGTTTTTTAGCATAGTTGAGGCGACTTTCTGTTGAGAATAAGTATTCTCTTGACTATTTCTGCACAATTGTTAGTTATGAACTAAATATAACCATTATAAATATTAATAAATAATAATAACGGTAATAGTCGGGATCCTGAGATAGTTGAGGATCCTGAATATCTGATGAGGTTTGAGGATCCTGAATGCTTTGAGGATCCTGGCCTAACACTTGCCCCCAAGTTATTCCTGCAAATGTAGGAGTTAATTTCGAGAATATTATATGAATAACTTAAATTAAAGAGATAAATGGAGAGAGAAAAGTAATTTTCAAAATTAACCATTAACGGCTAGGTAATTTTGAAATCCAACGGGTCGATAACTAGTTGTTAATATTCAAATCAACCTCAAATCCTTAGCACAAATAGAGGTGATCAGTTCCACCATTCTTTACTCGTCTCATTTTTCTTTTCTTTACTTGCGCTACCTTTCGATTACCGGTGATTCATTAGAAGGTAACTATCTCTTCATTTTTACTTCTTCTATCATGGTTAGAAAAATGGCCGTTTCTCGCAAAAATATCTTAGCTCTCCCTGAAGACGAATTCATCGACCAAGGGATTCTATCCTACGATGAGACGTGTTCCTCCGGTGACGATGACATTGAGTCTTTGGGTCTCAATGAAGCCTTCCCCCCTGAAGCTATTTTTAGGCCCTTCGAACCTCTCATTCAGCCTGACTTTGTTTCTCCTACATGGGTGTGTTTCCCTGAATACCCCTTCTCCGTGGGTTTAAAATACCATTTCCCTGGTATTGTCTATGAGTTCTTCAGGCTGACTGGATCTCATATATTCAAGACATGTCGATTGTTTGGAGGATCCTATACTGGATTGACCAAGTAGTCAAAAGGCCTTGACATTGGTCTTCCTGAGCTGGCCTACATATATGATCTCAAAACCATCGGGAATTCTCACTTTCTCCTCAAGGTCAAAACCCACAAATCTCCTCTAGTCCTAAAAACCAAACATAATGACGGAGCTTGGAAAGAGAAAAACCTTTTTGTGAGACGTGACTCTGTTCCTAGTGGGGATCTCCTGTCGGATGCCTGGGTTAAGAAGGGTAGGATTATTTTGTATTGATATAAGGATCCTGTAATTCACATCTTCTTATTTTGTTTGCTTTTTGCAGCTTTCAAATTTGAAGAGCTTGTTGTCTTTGCTGAGTGATCTGAAGAGAAGATCAAGAAGTTCTTGGCCTTTTTTGAAGCTGAGAGATCCTTTCGATTTGATGAAGCCACTCTGCAAGAAAGCTCTTCTGCCACTAACCTCATGTCGACAGGTAAGGATCCTTGATTATTTTCGCTTGTGATGAAGGTTTTTCACATTCTACTGTTATATATTTATATAGGATCCAAAGTCACTCGTTCCAGTGCTCGCTTCACACTCGTTGATCTTCATACAACCATGTCGAAGGATCAGCTGACAGTGAAGAAGGAGAAGACCTCATATTCTCTTCCTCCCAAAAGATCGACCATTGACTTGACAGTGAAGACCCCGGGATCCCGGAAAAGGAAAACTGTTGAGTTTGCAGCTCTATCTTTGGAGAACCTCGGGGCTGAGGACGCGCTCCAGAAATTGGTCTCTTTCTCCCAAGCCATAAGTGTTGTTTTATTCTCGTTCTATTTTTTTTTTACCTTTTGTTGACTCACTATATCTCTTTTTTAGTTCTTTGATCATGTTTTCGCTGATCTAAGGATCCGAGCGGAGAGGGCTGAACAGGCCCTTCAGGGACAGGAGAGGATATGGAAAGCGACCAACGAGGATCTGTTGAGGAGGGTGGAGCTGCTCAGCAAGGAGAAGGCTGAGAAGGAGGAGGAGCACTTGCACGAGATGGAGGAGGTGATCTCTGATGCGAAGGTCAGCGTTGCAATAGCTATTTGGGAGGCCAAGATCCGTCTTGCATAGGATCTTGAGAATGCAGGTTCCTGGGACATGGACGTTTGGCGTGAGGCACTGGCCAAATTAACTGGTAAGCCTGCTACTGCCACTCAGGATCCTATATTGCAGTTGACCGATGGAGGGAAGAAGAAGGGCACGACCGATGATGACCAAGCTAAGGTCTAGGCCTGCAAGAAGTTAGTTTAAGTAGTTATTGTTTTTATCAATAATGTAAAACAATTAATCTTTTGGTTGGGTTGGTATGCAACCCCTTTTGAATGCAATGGTTATGTTTTCCTTTTATATCTGTCTTCTGATTTCTCTTTATGACTGTTATGATATTAGGATCCTTAAATATTCAAGATCCCGGAAAACTTGGTTCCTACAAACAATCCTGAAACAAAATTCTCTTAGTGAATCATTTTTAGCATACTTGAATTCTGATAATCAAATAATTTTTTCTTAGGATCCTAGAAAATTCAGGATCTCTAAACTTCACTTAGAGTTTTCCGAGAATAAGGACAGATGGAACCTGATCGTCTTGAAGTTTTTCCTTAGGCTTCATAAGCTTTTCAAGCTCATGATTCGTTGAGGATAAATCTCAACTTGGAAAAGAACCTAAGATAAGGTCTTTCATTGATGATGATCTATAGCGATGAGGATCCTTGGTGATGAGGATCCTTATTGATGAGGATCCTTAGTCATTAGATCATATGGGGAAATTTCCTTCTTAGGATAACCTATTTAGGATATAGACCTTGACAAATTTCTTGGGTAATACCATAAATCCAACTAATAACATATTAATGTTATATACTGGGGAGGATCCCAATTTCTGACGTATCTCATGGGAAATATCTCTACTTTTGAAAATGTTATGATTCATATGTATTTTCTGGGGAAAAATCCTAACGTGTGATAACATGAAGATGTTATAAACCATATTCTGGGGTAAGATCCCAACGTTTGATAACATGAAAATGTTATAAACCTTAAGTAATCACCGGGGTAGGATCCTAATTTTTGGATAACATGAAAATGTTATAAACCTTAAGGATCTTAACTTATGTTCAAATATAAGAGGGTTGCCAACTCACTGTATCGTGAAATAATCCCCTTATTCGTATCCCATAGTTAGATATCGTGCATTCTAGTGAGGTGTATAAACCTTAGTTCGTGTGAAATAGGTAATTAGCTCTTTAAACCTTAGAGGGGATTAAGTACCCTTAAACGTAGGAGAGCTGATCAGTCGCTAGCTTGTGCATATAATAGTTCAAAAATCACACCGTTGATATAATGGAATTGTTCAAGTGTTAAGATGTTGAGATCTTCGTGCGTCAAGAGACTTATGTTTCATGATCTTTAATCTTGAGGATCCTTATGTTTCATGATCTTGGGGATCCTTATGTTTTAGGATCTTGGGGATCCTTATGTTTCGGGATCTTCAATCATGAGGATCCTCGTGTTCTAGGATCTTCAACCTCGAGGATCCTCATGTTTCAGGATCATTGGTTATGGAAATCCTTAACTGTACGTTGTTCTGCATAGCAAACGTTAGCTAGGGGTGGGCATTAGTCTAGCTAATGCCTCTTTGATGCTTAAGTTAGTAATGTAATCGAGGAGAAATAAGTAATGACGAAAAGTTTAAGGTAAAGAACATGTGCACCTCAGTTTTGTTGAAGATCGATCGACTTTATTTATATATAGTATGCTTTGAGATGTATAGCAATCCATGATGTTGGAAAAATGTCTCCTTCGAGTGTTGCTAGCCAATATGCTCCTTTTCGTGCTTCAAAATCTATGAGATATGGTCCTTCCCACTTAGGAGCTAATTTACCTGCACTAGGATCCTTGGTGTTTTGGAATGTCTTCCTTAATACCAAGTCTCCTATTTCGAATCTTCTGACTTTTATGTTCTTATTTTAAGCCTTGGTGATCCTTTGTTGATGAGCAACAATACGTATCTTGGAAAGATCTCTGATTTCATCAACAGTGTCAAGATCATAGGCCAGGATCCCGTCATTGTTTTCTTGATTTTGGAGCAAATATCTTGCTGTCAGGATCACTGTTTCGGTAGGGATCATTGCTTCTGTCCCAAACGCCAAGGAGTAGGGGGTCTGACATGTGGCTACTTTGGAAGTAATCATATCTGCCCATTGGTATCCATTGTTGCATATGATTTCAGCCGGGATCCCGAACCTGGTCAAGATATTACGCTTAATAAACGAGACTACCTCTTTGTCTCTTACCTAAACGAAGGCTTCAGCTTCGATCCACTTTGAGAAGTAATTAGTCATCACCAACATGAAGACTTTTCCTCCTGGAGCTATTGGTAATTTTCCCACAATATCCATTCCCTATTTCATAAATGGCCATGGAGAGATAATAGGATGTAGAGGTTCTGCTGGTTTATGCAGGATGTTTCTATGTCTTTGGCAAGCATCACACTTTTGAGCATGTAGAAAGGAATCTCTCTTCATGGTTGGCCAGTAGTATCCTGTTCTTAATATTTTGGAGCATAAGGATTTGCCGCCAGTGTGATTGCCATAGTCTCCTTCATGTATGTCCTTCAAGACTTCTGCAGCTTCAGGATCTTCCAAGCATATGAGATACAGACCAACCATAGACTTTTTATAGAGTTTACCTTGGATTATTACGAATCTTGAGACTCTTGTTCTGAATGCTCTTTCACTTTTTTCTTCTGTTGGATTCGTGTCATTTTGGAGATACTCCATAATGGGTTGGATCCATGATCGTGGACTTCTTTGAGGATCCTATTTGTCAGGATCCCTTCCAGGAGAGATCTGAGGGTCAGGATCTTTGATGGCTGCTACGCTTATTAATTGTTCATGATCAGCGGATTTTTCGGAAAGGGATTCTATAGTTTGAGTTATTATGTGGGTTATTGGGATCTTCGTTTCTAGTGGGATCCTTAGGGAGGATCCTAAGTTGTCTAATGCATCTGCTTCTGTGTTTTCTTCTCTGGGAACTTGGGTTAGGCTAAAGTTTTAAAAATCAGAGGCTAATTTTTTGAGGATTTCTAGGTATAGTGCTAATCTTTCACCTTTCACTGCATAAGATCCATTGAAATGATTAGTTAATAATAAAGAATCAACAAATACCTAAAGATCCTTGATTTGAAGATCCTTAGCCAATTGTAGTCCCATGATGAGTGCTTCATTTTCTGCATCGTTGTTGGTTGTGTTGAATTCGCAACTGACTGCCTGGGGTAGGATGTCCCCCTATGGCGATTTTAGTATGATCCCTAGCCCTGTTCCTTTTTGGTTTAAAGCTCCATCTGTGAACAGTGTCCATTTTCCCGGTTATTCATCTTCTAGGAGTTGTTTGGTTTCCATGTCTATTTCATTTTGTAGATCATCACTAAAATCAGCCACAAAGTCTGCTAATGCTTGTGACTTTATGGAGGATCTTGTCTTATATTTGATGTCAAACGTGCTTAAATTCACTGACCATTTTTCCATCCTTCTTGACATCTCTGGTTTTCTCATCACATTCTTAATAGGATAATTAGTTTTCACATGTATAGTATGTGTCTCGAAATAATGTCTTAACTTAGTAGAAGCAGTTACTAATGCAAGAATCAATTTTTCGATATGAGAATACCTGGTCTCAGGATCTAGAAGACTTTTACTTACATAGTAGATAGGATGTTGGTCTCCATTAAGATCTTTGGCCAAGACATCGCTTACCGCATTTGAGGATATCGAGAGGCAGATGAGAAGTGGTTCTCCATCTATAGGCTTCACTAACAGCGGCGCGGAACTTAAGTATCTTTTGAGTTCCTGAAAAGCTTCTTCGTGTTCTTCATCCCATTGAAACCTCTTATTCTTCTTCAAGATATCATAGAAGGGCTTACACCTTTCTGAGGATCTTGAAAAGAACCTGTTGAGTGCCGCTACTCTTCTGGTTAGCCTTTGGATGTCTTTTGTTAAAGATGGAGATTTCAGCTCAATTATTGCTTTGATCTGCTCCGGGCTTGCTTCTATCCCTCTCTTGGTTACCATATACCCAAGGAACTTGCACGACTTCATCCCAAAGTGGCATTTGAGTGGATTCAGCTTCATGTTGTATTCATCTAGAATGTCGGAGGCTTCTTTGAGATCCCTGAGATGATCTTCATCTTTCATTGACTTCACCACCATGTCGTCAATATAGACCTCCATGGTGTCCCCCATCTTGTCTTTAAACATCCGATTCACCAATCTTTAATATGTTGCACCTGCATTTTTAAGACCAAAAGGCATTGTAGTGTAACAATATATACCTGTTGGTGTTATAAATGTTGTATCTTCTTGATCGGATGGTTCCATCTGGATTTGTTGGAATCCTGCTGAAGCATCCATGAAGGTCAAGAGTTCGTTTCCAGCCGTTTCATCTATCATAGAGTCAATGTGTGGTAGGGGAAAGGATCCTTAGGACAAGCCTTGTTAAGATCCGTGTATCTACACTTACTCGCCATTTGCCATTCTTCTTCTGTACGACAACCACGTTAGCTAGCCATCTTGGGAACTTCACTTCCTTGATCATGCCTGTCTTGAGGAGCTTTTCCACTACTTCTTGGATGATCTGATTCCTTTCGGGTGCAAACTTCCTTCTCTTTTGGTGTATTGGTTTGAAAGAAGGGTCAATATTAAGTTTGTGAGTGATAATACTCTTGTCCATACCTGTCATATCTTCGTGCTTCCATGCGAATGTCTTGCTTCTGGTTCGAAGGAAGTTTAATAGGTCTTGCTAGATTTGCTCAGGTATTGAGGATCCTATAACGACTTTGGCTTTAGGATCCTCGATGCTCAGGGGCATTTCCTTCACATCTTGCTCCTTTATTTCTGGAACATGTCGTGCCCCCTGTCTTAATTGCTATGTTTGCTAGGGTTTGGTCGTAGGCTTTATAGAGGTTTTATAACATTCCTTCGATTCTTGTTGATCTCCCATGATCTTCACTGTTCCCCATGGAGTAGGCATCTTTACACACTGATGATATGTTGATGGAACTGCTTTCATCTCATGGATCCATGGTCTACCTAATATCACATTGTAAGAAGATAAAGTGTCAATAACACAGAAATTTTGTATAGAGTTTACCCCCTCTATGTATATTGGTAGCTTTATCTCCCCAATAGTGTGTTTCGTTTCCCCACTAAATCCTATGAGGACCGAGGATCTTTTGATTATCTTCAATTCTGGGATGTTCATCGTTTTTAGTGCGTCTAAGAGTATGATGTTGACCGAGGATCCTCCTTCAACATGGATCCTTCTGACAAAGTGGTTGGCCATGTACAGTGTTATCACAAGTCCGTCATGGTGCGGATCATGGATCCCTTCCCTGTCCATATCGTTAAACGTGATTTCCTTATCATGTCTAACCACGGTATTCTTCCATGGTCTATCCTCCTTTTCTGTTTTAGAGACCTTGGCGTGTCTTTTATCCTGAGAGTATGAAGTACCACAAATGTTAGATCCGCCTGAGATAATGTTAACTATCTTGGCGTTTGGGGGTGGAGATCCTTGTTTCTCCGGGTCTTGTGACCATCCTGGTTGTTCTCCTTGGACTTTTCTTTCTTTCTCCCAAGGATCTCTTTGAGATGTCCCTTGCTAAGAAGGTAGTTGATCTCCTTTCTTAGGGCTATACAATCTTCCGTCATGTGACCGAAGTCTTTGTGTTAAGCACACTATTTGGACTTTTCTTTCCAACTGGTGGACTTGCTATCCTTCTTTGGCCACCTTGCTTTGTCTCCGAGATCCTGCATAGCATGGATTATACCTAAAACATCCATAGAAAAACAATAGTTAGTGAACTTAGGAAGTTCCTCTTCCTCTCCTTCATCTTCTAGGGCATTAACCCTGTGATGATCTGGATTGGAATAGGGCATGGCTTTGTAGGGTCTTGGGGCCGAGGATTTGGCCTTCCCATTCGGATTCTTGTATTGACTTGAAGGGTTGCTTCTCTTCTGGACTTCTTTATCCTCTTCAAGCCTTATGAACCACAATTCTTGGCACCTAACTTCGTCCAATTTCTTGCATGGGGTCATCACAAGATCTTCATAGAAGGGTGAATCCTTCCTTAGACCCATCTTGAAGGCTTCTACAGCAGTCGTCATGTCGATGTTGGGGACGCTTAGAGCTTCCCTGCCAAACCTGTTAACAAAATCTCTAATCGTTCCTTAGGATCCTGAACCACCCGATAGAGATCACTAGTGATCTTCTCAAAGGTTCTGCTACAAGAAAACTGATTATTGAAAATATTGACTAGGTGTGCAAATGAAGTAATAAAATAAGGATGAACGTTCAACAGCTATTTAAGAGTTGATCTCGTAAGGGTTGAACCAAATCCTTTGCATAGGCAAGCTTCCTTCATGTGCATTGGGATGGGAATGATCTCCATCCTTTCTCGGTATTGTGCTACGTACTCTTCAGGATCCGTAGTTCCATCGTAAGGCTTCATGCTAGGAGTTTGGAAGCGTTTAGGAACTTCGGTATCGGCTATCTCAGGAGCAAATTTCGAGATCCTATGACTTGTTAGAGATGCTTCTGGTATGGGTTGAACAACTCCGGGTACGCTTGAGATCATCTGTCTCAACTGTTGAAGTTCCCTAGCCATGTTTGGACTTATTCCTGCATCAACGCTTGAGATCATCTGTCTCAACTGCTGGAGTCCTGAAGATCCCAAACTTCCTTGGTTAGTGACCGGTGGGGTTTTTTTCTTGGAAGTGTCGGGCGCTTTCCTCTGACCAGGGGGTCCACTCAGAGCAGGTGGTAGGTTTTTGGTTGGAATGGAAGGAGCAGGGGACAACGAAAGGATCGGTTGTGTAGGCATGATCTTTTGAGGATTTTGAACACAACGACCCCATGGTGGGCGCCAAATTGTTTTGGTCAAAAATTACTCAAGTATTGATCAACCAAATTGAATGAGAGGCTGTGATGTTCGAATTATGCAATATAGAAAAGTAAAGAGGATGACAAGATTGTTTACAAGGAAATCCCTTGATCCTTGCAAGGATCTCCAGCATAAAACCTTAGGAGGTGATCATGATCACCTGCCTTGATGATTTTATTATTAAAAAATGATGATTATAGAGAGTATTCCATTAAGAACAAGTCAAAAAGTTTGTAAGGTAAGCTAAGTGTAAGCAGAATGTGTCGTGTGTGAGATACATGTGTTAATTTATAGTCTAAGCTAGCTAACAAGATGTCTGATATTCCCGGGATACTCTATGACCAGCTTTGTGAACGTTGTTGGAATTGGTATTCAGGGTCTTTAGCATAGTTGAGGTGACTTCTGTTGAGAATAAGTCTTCTCTTGAATATTTCTGCACAGGTGTTAGTTATTAACGAAATATAACCTTTATAAATGTTAATAAATAATAATAACGGTAATAGTCGGGATCCTGAGATAGTTGAGGATCTTGAATACCTGATGAGGTTTAAGGATCCCGAATGCTTTGAGGATCCTGGCCCTAACAGGTGTCGTCTCTATTTTCCTGGTAGAACAACCTACAAATGTAGAAGAAATGGTAAGTGGAAGGGTGAGAGCATTTACCATATAGGAGAACAGATGTGTATTTGTGGCTTTGTAATCGCGATATATGGCTTGGAGATAACATCGATTGTCATAATTGGCATTTTCAGCTAGGAAATTCTGTTTTCATGTATACGTCAACTACTGTAAGACTTGTACTCTAAGTGAATATCATACTATATGCTAAATGAAACCATCCATTTGAATCCAAACTCTTGATTGAAGTTCAAAACCTAATACAATACATCTCATATGTTCTACTATGGATTGAAAACCCTAAAAATCCCGGTTCAAGATTATTATGGGCTAGGATTCTCTTATTGGGCCTAATGGACCAATAAACTTTTAATTTGACTACTTTGGTCCTAGGAACCCTATTTGGGCTCTAATTGGACCCAAATCCATGAAATTAAGGTGTTTCGGGTCATATGGGCCTAGAATGATCCATCTTATTTCTAATGAACCATGATGGGCCATAACTAGTTTCATAAGCACTAATGGGCCGTAAACTACATCCTTGGGCATCATTGGGCCGTGAACCCTCATCAAATGAATTTGATCCTCCATGCAAAAACCAACTCACCATCCCTCTTCCCTTCTTAATCTCGGCCCAAGAGCACCCACAACCACATTCATTTTCACTTCAAACACAATCCTTTCACGTCTCTCTAAAAATACCAAGAACTTCCTTCTTCCTCATCAAAAATCGTGGGTTGTGTGTGGGTTTCAAGAGCTTTTCATCAAGATTTCAACCTCTTGGTAAGTTATCATCTTATACAAGTTGTTACCTTCCATTTTAATGCTACGAACTCTTTCTTACAATAGCTTCATTTCGTGTTCTAACTTCCTAGAATCATCTAGGTTCGAAAACTTCCTCCAAGGAAGCACCTTAGGCCGAAAACATCTCCAATCTCCTTCCAAAAACCGATGCAAACCTCAATGTGAGTTCATACACCCTTGTTTTCGGTTTTACTATGTTTTGGGGGAGGATACAAGTTGCTTATGTGATAGATCTATGTATTTGTGCATGTTTATGTGTGTTTTCTAAGTAATATGTTGTGATTATGTAAAGAAACTTCATGAATCTCGAAAACTCTATCAAATCTTGACAATATTTGTAAACTAAAACACTTTATGCAACCTACCATAAATATGAAAGTGTTAAACATGTTAAGGATGTTGAAAAACTAAATAAAATCTTGTAAAGGGACCATCTTTGACAAATGAACAAAAAGATGAAGCTTTTATGATACTTACGGTTTTTCAAGGACCAAAGAGTCATTTTTGTATAAAAATGGGTCTTTATGATATTATGGTTTTAAAAAGGGCCAAAAGAGTAATTTTTTCACAAATGGGCTTAAATTGGGACTTCACGATTTTATGGGCCAAAATTGGAAAAATTATGAATTTTGTGGATTAAATTGTCATTTTAAACAAATTTGAGCCAAAGATGTTGTTTTTGGGTAAAAAAAGGGCAGAAAATGCCAATTTTATTAAATTGGGCTGAAAATGCCAATTTTATATAATTGGGCCGAAAAAGTCAATTTTTACATAATTGGGCCGAAAATGTCAATTTTCATGATATTGGGTCGAAAATGCTATTTTTAACAATAGTGGGCTAAAAATGTCATTTTATTTGAAATAAGCCCATAAATGTAAACTTTTGGTCTTAAGGGACCTAAAGTGTCAATTATATCAAAAATATGCCTAAATTGTAAATTTTCGGCTTAATGGGCCAAAAATGTCATCATTACAAAAAGTGGGCCTTTTTATGTCATTTTAGAAAACAATCGAGCTAAAACAAAAAATGTAATAACAAACGAACTAAATACAGCGATTACATGTTTATTGGGCCTAATACTTACAATTCATGTTATTGGGCCTTAGTGTCCCATTTACATGCTTATTAGGTCTGGATTATACATTACAAGTTTATTGAGCCTTAGTGGTCCATTTACATGCTTATTGGGCCTGGACTATACATTACATGTTTATTGGGCCTTAGTGGTCCTTCTACATGTCTGTTGGGCCTCGTACATTCATATACATACTCGTTGGACTTTTTAAACATAAAACGTACACGGAAACATTATACATAACATAATACAATATTCGCGTAAACTCAGTTAAGGATCTAGTGAGACATGTCGGTTGACACCTCTCAAGTGTACGATCGTAGCCTGTAGTTATAACCAGAGTCTCCTGGAGGGAAAGCGATAGTTTGTATATATATATATATATATATATATATATATATATATATATATATATATATATATACGGGGTGACACCCCACACCTGAGCTGTTCGCTACAGTTAGACTAGGCCAGTCTAGGGTGACAAACCTTACCTTAAACAAGTCGGCGCCTGAAAAAGCTACGACAGGCAAATTCGTCATTATCAAGTATGGTTAAAACGACTCACATAGAGATTAACTCCATCATAATTTCATGGAACACATATAAAATCTTGTCGATATGAAAACATACATACACTGATATTCGGTCTTAGGGTTTGAGACCACGACACTTTTATAAATAGAAAATATCGGATTTTCTGGGGAAATATACAGTTAAACAATACCTTCTACTTACAACAGAAAATACATGATCTTTTTCCGAATTACATTTTTATATACATTCCAAAAACATAAAACACAAATGCATTAGTACTTGATTTTGACACATCACTTTCAAACCATTTTTCAGAAAATATCGGATTTTCTGGCGTTTTTACAAACAATACAAAACCTTTCATTCAAACATGCTTATGAACTCACCAACATTATATATGTTGACATTTTCAAAATAACTTGGATTCTCAAGGAATCGTTAAGCAGAAAGGTCAACAAGAACATGTGGAATTTTTCGTATTTTGTTACCATCATACATTGAATATTATGGCATGTAATTTATGATACTACACTTGATGTAAACAATGTTGGTTGTATTTTGATATGTATGATGATGGTGTTGTCTTCTTTCAATTATATACTTTGTGATGATATTACAAGATGAAGTCACCCAAGCCCTCAGACGTTTCCGCCGTCTGATTCGGGGTGTGACAGATTGGTATCAGAGCATTGTTTATAGTGAACTGGCATATCTAATCATACTTGATATGCAACTATAAATACAATGGGACTAAAACACTCTGAATAAAATGATACCTAGGTATACATTAAAAACAATAACACTAAAAGTCTTTGGAGGAAATGGAACACTGTGATTAAACCTGGACAGTTATGTAGTCATATTGGGGATAAATATAGCCTGATCAACTATATTTATTCAAAATATGACCGACATGTGTTTGGGAGTAATCATTGCGGGAAATGGATCTAGAAGCTTACCTCGTATCCAAAACTTCAAACGAACTCAAACTTAAATAATCAAAATACTATAGGAGTATTTTGGAAAACTTATTTGCACATACTCCCTTTACACACTTCTCACTCCCAGTTTCTCGCGCAGTCGCCATGGACGAGGCACATCAGGGCGTCCTTTTCTATCAGGCCCTAGTGGCCCACGGAATGATCGAGGAAGACCCCGTGATGGGTCACGAGGCAGCCCCCGGTGTTGGGCCCGAGGAGTACATGGAGACAGACTACGAGTTTGGAGAATCCGATGAGATCATGGAGGAGGATGGGGACGCTAATGAAGTCCCCAGTGAGCCTCCCACTTCAGAGATAGTACAGGATCACTCCGCAGTACCACAGGATCTCATCGATAGGACTCGCTCCTTAGAGGAGGAGTTTGCCACCCTTCGGCAACAACTATTAGCAACAGAGGCCCGAGTTGTACAGGAAGAGCACGAGAGGGACGAGGTCATCAGGGAGATGCATTGAACAAGTTTCAACCGAAAGGGTCACACTGCAAGATACTGTAGAACTCAGCCTCAACAGAACCAACAGTCGAACCACAACAACAACAACAATCACAACAACAGTAACAACAACAACAAGGCTGGGGCCAGTTACACATGCTATGGGTGTGGAGGAACCGGTCATTTCAAGCGCGATTGCCCCAAAGCCATCAACCAGGGGCGGGAACATCAGGAAGGGTATTGGCATTGGGTCAAGGTGAAGCAGTTCAGGACCCAACAGTTGTTACTGGTACGTTCCTACTTAACAACACATACGCATGCATTTTATTCGATAGCGGAGCCGAGCGAAGCTTCGTTAGTAACAAATTCAAACATTTACTAAATGAACAACCCCAGAAGCTCAACGAAGCCTTCACGGTGGAAATGGCTAATGGGAAAACTGAAACAACCAAAGATGTCTATGTAGGGTGCACATTAACACTATACAATCACTCTTTTCAAATAGATTTGATGCTAGTAAATATTAGGAGTTTTGATGTGATAATCGGCATGGATTGGTTAAGCCCCCATCATGCTGATATTATGTGTCGCAAGAAGGCCGTTCGCCTTCATCTCCCTAATCACGAAACCCTAATAATCTATGGTGATAAACCTGGCGCCAATCTTCGCCTTATCTCGTGCATCAAGGCACAAAAGTGCCTACACAAGAAGAACTATGCATTCCTCGCTCATGTTGCGGATAAGACAAAAGAAGAAGTAAAGATTCAAGACATTCCAGTGGCATGTGACTTCCCGGATGTATTTCCAGAAGATCTTCCGGGAATACCCCCAGGAAGACAGGTCGAATTCCGAATCGACCTAATACTAGGAGCCACATCAATTGCCAAATCACCCTATAGGTTAGCTCCCGCCGAAATGCAGGAGTTATCCAGCCAACTAAGCGAGCTGTTGAGCAAAGGATTCATCCGACCAAGCTTCTCACCCTGGGGAGCTCCGGTCTGGTTTGTCAAGAAAAAGGACGGATCTTTCAGAATGTGCATCGACTATAGCGAATTAAACAAGCTCACTGTCAAAAACCGATACCCACTTCCTCGAATTAACGATCTATTTGACCAGCTTCAAGGAGCTAGTTATTTTTCAAAAATAGATCTGAGATCCGGTTATCATCAACTCCGAGTTCGGGAAGAGGACATTCCAAAAACTGCCTTTCGAACTCGATACGGTCATTACGAATTTGTCGTGATGCCTTTCGGTCTAACAAATACCCCCGCACCATTTATGGACCTCATGAATCGAGTTTGTCGTCCAATCCTCGATAATTTCTTAATCGTCTTCATCGATGATATTCTCATATACTCTCGAAGCAAGGAGGAGCACGGTCATCATCTCCGTCAAGTCCTGGAAACCCTAAGAGCTGAAAGATTGGATGCGAAGCTCTCCAAATGCGAGTTCTTGCTCCGCGGTGTAAACTTTTTAGGTCATGTAGTCAGAAAGGAAGGGATTCATGTAGATCCTTCCAAGATCAAAGCTATTGAAGCTTGGGTTATTCCGAAAACACCAACGGAAATCCGTCAATTCTTGGGTCTCGCAGGCTACTATCGAAGGTTTATCCAGAATTTTTCCAAGATAGCCAAACCCCTTACGACATTGACACAAAAGGGTGTGCCTTTCAACTGGACGGAAAAGCAAGAAGCCGCCTTCCAAACCTTGAAGCAAGCCCTCTGTAGTGCACCAGTGTTATCCTTACCAGAGGGAACCGACGATTTTGTAGTCTAATGCGATGCTTCGAATCAAGGGTTAGGCTGTGTCCTCATGCAGCGTGGAAAGGTGATAGCTTACGCATCCAGGCAATTAAAGACGCATGAAGTAAATTACACCACACATGATCTCGAGTTGGGAGCTGTGGTCTTCGCCCTAAAGATTTGGAGGCACTACCTCTACGGTACAAAGTGCACCATATTCACCGATCACAAAATCCTCCAGCACATTCTAAACCAAAAGGAGTTAAACATGAGGCAACGAAGATAGGTTGAGCTGTTAAATGATTACGAGTGTGAGATCAAGTACCACCCAGGCAAGGCTAACGTGGTACCCGATGCCATGAGCAGAAAAGAATACTCAGGTTGCCGGGAGAAAACCTTATCAATAACCATCCAATCCCACCAAACCTCACAGATCAAGGGAGCTCAATCAGAGGCATTGAAGCCGGAGAACATCGCACATGAAACACTATGTGGGATGGACAAGAAATTTGAAGCCAAGGAGGACGGAACTTATTGTTTCATGAACAGAATATGGGTCCCTAAAGTTTGAGGATTCAGAGAAAAGATTATGAACGAATCCCACAAGTCGCGATATTCCATCCATCCGGGTTCGGATAAGATGTACTTGGACATTAAGCAACATTATTGGTGGCCAAATATGAAGGCAGAGATCGCCACCTACGTGGGCAAGTGTCTCACTTGCGCCAAGGTGAAAGTGGAATACCAAAAACCCTCGGGACTATTACAACAGCCAGTAATATCCGAGTGGAAATGGGAAAGGATTACTATAGACTTCGTGACCAAATTACCTAAGACGACAGACGGATTGGATGCTATCTGGGTAATCGTCGATAGGTTAACTAAATCGCTCATTTCCTGCCAATAAAAGAATCTTACAAGATGGAAAGGTTGACACGAATCTACATCAAAGAGATCGTAAGACTTCATGGGGTGCCAGTGTCTATTATCTCGGATCGAGATAGTAGATTTACCTCACGATTTTGGCAGTCACTTCAGAAGGCAATGGGAACACAACTAGACATGAGCATTGCTTACCACCCTCAAACTGATGGCCAAAGCGAACGAACCATCCAAACACTCGAAGACATGCTCCGAGCCTGTATGATTGATTGCGGCAAGTTATGGGATACCCACTTTCCTTTGGTTGAATTCTCATACCACAACAGTTATCACACGAGCATCAAGGTTGCTCCTTTTGAGGCTTTTTATGGTCGCAAATGCAGATCGCCTCTATGCTAGGCTGCGGTGGGTGACACCCAACTAGCAAAAGGACAATCACCAGACAGCACTCTCACAGGGCCAGAAATCATTCGAGAAACGACCGAAAAGATAATACAAATCAAAGCCCGACTTCAAGCATCGTGAGACCGACAAAAGAGCTATGCTGAAAAACGGCGAAAGCCTCTAGAATTCCAAGTCAGAGATCGGGTGCTATTGAAAGTCTCTCCCTGGAAAGGAATGATCCGTTTTGGGAAACGGGGAAAACTGAACCCGCGATACATCGGACCGTTCGAGATCCTTGCCCGAATTGGTCTGGTAGCTTATAAGTTGCAGCTACCTTCAGAGCTCAGCAACGTACACCCCGTGTTCCACTTCTCGAATTTGAAAAAGTGCTTATCAGATGAAACTCTTGTCATTCCTTTAGAAGAGATCGAAATAAATGAGAATCTTCTGTTTGTCGAAGAACCAGTCGAGATAATGGATAGGGAAGTGAAGCGTATGAAGCAGAGTCGCATTCCCATTGTGAAGGTTCGATGGAACGCCAAGCGTGGACCGGAATTCACATGGGAACGCGAAGACCAGATGAAGCAGAAGTACCCTCACTTATTTTCTCATTCATGATCCTACCTTTCGAAAAAATTTCGGGACGAAATTCCCTCTAACGGGGGGATGATGTCACAACTCGCATTTTCAGCTGGGAAATTTTGTTTTCATGTAAACGTCAACTACTGTAAGACTTGTACTCTAAGTGAATATCATACTATATGTTAAATGAAACCATCCATTTGAATCCAAACTCTTGATTGAAGTTCAAAACCTAATACAATACATCTCATATGTTCTACTATGGATTGAAAACCCTAAAAATCTCGGTTCAATATTATTATGGGCTAGGATTCTCTTATTGGGCCTAATGGACCAATAAACTTTCAATTTGACTACTTTGGGTCTAGGAACCCTATTTGGGCTCTAATTGGACCCACATCCATGAAATTAAGGTATTTTGGGTCATATGGGCCTAGAATGATCCATCTTATTTCTAATGGGCCATTATAGGCCATAACAAGTTTCATAAGAACTAATGGGCCGCAAACTACATCCTTGGGCATCATTGGGCCGTGAACCCTCATAAAGGCCCAATAGGCCAAAAAATAATTATTTTGGGCCTCATAAACTTGAAATAAGACAAGAGAGGGCCAAACTATCTCATTTCCTTTTCTCCTAGCCCATTCTCGGTCCAATTAAAACAAAAAAAGATAAGAGAGTGATTAGTGCATTGCCACCTCATTAATAACCATTAGGTATATACACTATTGTTTAACATAACTCACCCTCCCCCTTCCCTTCTTAATCTCGACCCAAGAGCACTCACAACCACACTCATTTTCACTTCAAACACAATCCTTTCATGTCTCTCTAAAAACACCAAGAACTTCCTTCTTCCTCATCAAAAATCGTGGGTTGTGTGTGGGTTTCAAGAGCTTTTCATCAAGGTTTCAACCTCTTGGTAAGTTATCATCTTATACAAGTTGTTACCTTCCATTTTAATGCTAAGAACTCTTTCTTACAATAGCTTCATTTCGTGTTCTAACTTCCTAGAATCATCTAGGTTCGAAAACTTCCTCCAAGGAAGCACCTTAAGCCGAAAACATCTCCAATCTCCTTCCAAAAACTGATCCAAACCTCAATGTGAGTTCATACCCCCTTGTTTTCGGTTTTACTATGTTTTGGGGGAGGATACAAGTTGCTTATGTGATAGATCTATGTATTTGTGCATGTTTATGTGTGTTTTCTAAGTAATATGTTGTGATTATGTGAAGAAACTTCATGAATCTCGAAAACTCTATCAAATCTTGACAATATTTGTAAACTAAAACACTTTATGCAACTTACCATAAATATGAAAGTGTTAAACATGTTAAGGATGTTGAAAAACTAAACAAAATCTTGTAAAGGGACCATTTTTGACAAATGAACAAAAAGATGAAGCTTTTATGATACTTACGGTTTTTCAAGGACTAAAGAGTGATTTTTATATAAAAATGGGTCTTTATGATATTATGGTTTTAAAAAGGGAAAAAAGAGTAATTTTTTCACAAAGGGGCTTAAATTGGGCCTTCACGGTTTTATGGGCCAAAATTGGAAAAATTATGAATTTTGTGGATTAAATTGTTATTTTAAACAAATTTGAGCCAAAGATGTTGTTTTTCGATAAAAAAGGGCTGAAAATGCCAATTTTATTAAATTGGGCTGAAAATGCAAATTTTATATAATTGGGACGAAAATGTCAATTTTTATATAGTTGGGCCGAAAATGTCAATTTTCATGATATTGGGTCGAAAATGCTATTTTTAACATTAGTGGGCTAAAAATGTCATTTTATTTGAAATAAGCCCATAAATGTAAACTTTTGGTCTTAAGGGACCTAAAGTGTCAATTATATCAAAAATATGCCTAAATTGTAAATTTTCGGCTTAATGGGCCAAAAATGTCATCATTACAAAAAGTGGGCCTTTTTATGTCATTTTAGAAATCAATCGAGCTAAAACAAACAATGTAATAACAAACGAACTAAATACAGCGATTACATGTTTATTGGGCCTAATACTTACATTTTATGTTATTGGGCCTTAGTGGCTCATTTACATGCTTATTAGGCATGGATTATACATTACATGTTAATTGGGCCTTAGTGGTCCATTTACATGCTTATTGGGCCTGGACTATACATTACATGTTTATTGGGCCTTAGTGGTCCTTCTACATGTTTGTTGGGCCTCGTACATTCACATACATACTCTTTGGACTTTTCAAACATAAAACGTACACGGAAACATTATACATAACATAATACAATATTCGCGTAAACTCAGTTAAGGATCTAGTGAGACATGTCGGTTGACACCTCTCGAGTGTACGATCGTAGCCTGTAGTTATAACCAGAGTCTCCTGGAGGGAGAGCGAGAGTTTGTGTATAGATCTATGCGGGGTGACACCCCACACCTGAGATGTTCGCTACAGTTAGACTAGGCCAGTTTAGGGTGACAAACCTTACTTTAAACAAGCCGGTGCCTGAAAACGTCAGGATAGGCGAATTCGTCATAATCAAGTATGGTTAAAACGACTCACATAGAGATTAACTCCATCATAATTTCACGGAACACATATAAAATCTTGTCGATATGAAAACATACATACACTGATATTCGGTCTTAGGGTTTGAGACCACGACACTTTTATAAACATAAAATATCGGATTTTCTGGGGAAATATACAGTTAAACAATACCTTCTACTTACAACAGAAAATACATGATCTTTTACCGGATTACATTTTTATATACATTCCAAAAACATAAAATACACATGCATTATTACTTGATTTTGACACATCACTTTCAAACCATTTATCAGAAAATATCGGATTTTCTGGCGTTTTTACGAACAATACAAAACTTTTCATTCAAACATGCTTATGAACTCACCAACATTATATATGTTGACATTTTCAAAATAACTTGGATTCTCAAGGAATCGTTAAGCAGAAAGGTCAACAAGAACATGTGGAATTTTTCGTATTTTGTTACCATCATACATTGAATATTATGGCATGTAATTTATGATACTACACTTGATGTAAACAATGTTGGTTGTATTTTGATATGTATGATGATGGTGTTGTCTTGTTTCAATTATATACTTTGTGATGATATTACAAGATGAAGTCACCCAAGCCCCGGACGTTTCCGCCGTCTGATTCGGGGGTGTGACAGATTTGTATGAGAGCATTGTTTATAGTGAACTGGCATATCTAATCATACTTGATATGCAACTATAAATACAATGGGACTAAAACACTCTGAATAAAATGATACCTAGGTATACATTAAAAACTATAACACTAAAAGTCTCTGGAGGAAATGGACCATTGTGATTAAACCCGGACAGTTATGTGGTCATATTGGGGATAAATATAGCCTGATCAACTATATTTATTCAAAATATGACCAACATGTGTTTGGGAGTAATCATGGCGGGAAGTGGATCTAGAAGCTTACCTCGTATCCAAAACTTCTAAGGAACTCAAACTTAAATAATCAATATACTATAGGAGTATTTTGGAAAACTTATTTGCACATACTCCCTTTACACACTTCTCACTCCCAGTTTCTCGCCCATTCGCCATTGACGAGCCACATCAGGGCGTCCTTTTCTATCAGGCCCTAGTGGCCCACGGAATGATCGAGGAAGACCCTGTGATGGGTCAGGAGGCAGCCCCCGGTGTTGGGCCCGATGAGTACATGGAGACGGACTACGAGTTTGGAGAATCCGATGAGATCATGGAGGAGGATGGGGGCGCTAATGAAGTCCCTAGTGAGCCTCCCACTTCAGAGATAGTACAGGATCACTCCGCATCACCACATGATCCCATCGATAGGACTCGCTCCTTAGAGTAGGAGGTTGCCACCCTTCGGCAACAACTATTAGCAACAGAGGCCCGAGCTGTAAAGGTAGAGCACGAGAAGGACGAGGTCATCAGGGAGATGCATTGCACAAGTTGCAACCAAAAGGGTCACACTGCAAGATACTGTAGCACTCAGCCTCAACAGAACCAACAGTCGAACCACAACAACAACAACAATCGCAACAACAGTAACAACAACAAAAACAATGTTGGGCCAGTTACACCTGCTATGGGTGTGGAGGAACCAGTCATTTCAAGCGCGATTGCCCCAAAGCCATCAACCAGGGGGTAGGAACATCAGGAAGGGTATTAGCATTGGGTCAAGGTGAAGCAGTTCAGGACCCAACAGTTGTTACTGGTACGTTCCTACTTAACAACACATACGCATGCATTTTATTCGATAGCGGAGCCGAGCGAAGCTTCGTTAGTAACAAATTCAAACATTTACTAAAACAACAACCCCATAAACTCAACGAAGCCTTCACGGTGGAAATGGCTAATGGGAAAACTGAAACAACCAAAGATGTCTATGTATGGTGCACATTAACACTAAACAATCACTCTTTTCAAATAGATTTGATGTTAGTAAATATTAGGAGTTTTGATGTGATAATCGGCATGGATTGGTTAAGCCCCCATCATGCTGATATTATGTGTCGCGAGCAGGTCGTTCGCCTTCATCTCCCTAATCATGAAACCCTAATAATCTATGGTGATAAACCTGGCGCCAATCTTTGCCTTATCTCGTGCATCAAGGCACAAAAGTGCCTACACAAGAAGAACTACGCATTCCTCTCTCATGTTGCGGATAAGACCAAAGAAGAAGTAAAGATTCAAGACATTCCAGTGGCATGTGACTTCCCGGATGTATTTCCAGAAGATCTTCCGGGAATACCCCAGGAAGACAGGTCGAATTCCGAATCGACCTAATACCAGGAGCCACATCAATTGCCAAATCACCCTACATGTTAGCTCCCAACGAAATGCAGGAGTTATCCAGCCAACTAAGCGAGCTGTTGAGCAAAGGATTCATCCGAACAAGCTTCTCACCCTAGGGAGCTCCGGTCTTGTTTGTCAAGAAAAAGGACGGATCTTTCAGAATGTGCATCGACTATAGAGAATTAAACAAGCTCACTGTCAAAAACCGATACCCACTTCCTCGAATTAACGATCTATTTGACCAGTTTCAAGGAGCTAGTTATTTTTCAAAAATAAATCTGAGATCCGGTTATCATCAGCTCCAAGTTCGGGAAGAGGACATTCCAAAAACTGCCTTTCGAACTCGATACGGTTATTACGAATTTGTCGTGATGCCTTTCGGTCTAACAAATGCCCCCACAGCATTTATGGACCTCATGAATCGAGTCTGTCGTCCATTCCTCGATAATTTCGTGGCAATAGCAAGAGGATTAAAGCTATGGACAAAGTGGAGGCGGTGGATTGGATTGCGGTGGCGATGAACATCGATTTCTGCCTTTAGGATCATGAAGGGAGTAATACGCGTGGTAACAGGAGATGGAAGCGGGAAGCAATTGAATGCGGTGGGAAGCGAATCAGCTCTTCTCAGGGACCAAAATCGGCACACGTATCCATGACACGTAGCAGGCACTACCCCACTAGGAAAAAGATGTATAGACTTAAAAAAATAAATAAATAAATAAATAAATTAGACCAATAGGAACGTAATATTGTTCCTAAGGGAATATATATATATATATATATATATATATATATATATATATATATATATATATAATGTGGTTTTTTTTTTGAAAATGGTGGATCCAGTGAACATTAACACCCCGCTCCCGAGTTGAAGCATAGAAAAGAAGAGAAAAGTAAAGAAAGTAAGGAGAGAAAAGAAGAGAAAAGAAAGGAAAACAAATTTGTTTTTTGTGCTCCCGAGTTGGAGAGAAATGGAAGGAAAGTTAAATATTTTATTCTTTCTTTTCAAATCCTCCCAAATCGGAAGGAAAGTTAGGAAGGAAAGTGATCCTTCCATTTCCCTCCACTTCCTTCCTTTAATGAAACTCCGGAGCATCAATCTCTCTTACTTTCCTCTCATTTCCACCCATTTCCTTTCTTTTCTCTCCTTAAGTTGAACTCGGGAGCGGGGTGTAAAGTAATCCACTCTCTCCTCTCGTTAAGGTCGTAGCGAAAGCAAGCTAGCAAGCCCCTAGCGAGAGCTAAGGAGCGGTGTTCCTTTTCATAGTGAGGCTCCTAGCGAGAGTGTATGGATGATCTTTAGAACCGGGCCGGTTTGGAACCAGAACCGGTTTTCCTATATTATAAGAACCGGGAACCGGATCGTCGGTTCTAGCGCTGGTTTCGGTTCCGATCCAGGTTTTTCGGTTATTTTTTAAACTAGAACCGGTTGAAATGTTGTAGATGATATGTTATCTTCCTTAATCTATAAATAATTCAATATTTAACCAAATTATGATTTTTTACATTATAAATTGAAGTGCAAATACTAAATTACATGATAAAAAAAGAATCAAATAATTTCAACTTCATATGAGTGAGTTACATACATTTTAAAAGCGGGACAGATTCCAAAAAATAAAAACAAAATGTTGAAACCGAAAATACGCAACATTGATATGCTGTCTTCTGGGATTTATAGTTGGTTCAATATCTAACCAAAATATGTGTTTATACAGTCTAAAATAAAATACAAACACCAAATTACATGTTGGAAAAAAAATTAAGTAATCCGACGTCATATGAATGAGTTATGTACATTTCAAAAAACGGGACCGATTCCAAAAAAAAATGTTGAAATAGAAAAAACGCAGCATCGATATTCTTTCATTCGGGACATGTGTCTGATTCAATATCTAACAAAAATATATGTTTGTACAGTAAAAAAAAATTACAAACTCCAAATTATATGTTGAAAAAAAAATCAAGTAATTCCGATTTCATATGAGTGAGTTATACATATTTTAAAAAACAGAAAAAAAAGTCAAACTGATTCTAGTTTTGTAATCGGTACCGGTTTTCATAAGAATTGAGAACCAGTTACCGATTCTGGTTCCAATCCCGGTTTTGGTTCCGACGGTTTAACGTACGATAGTGTTTAGCGCTCAACTCCTATCAACCTTATAATATTCCTTTATAAGGTCTTTTTAAATCTTAAAATATCGTATTTGGCACTAAATCAGATATTTGTGTTGGAAAAAAAAAATGGACGAGTAGGATCAATGCGGTTGATTGGTTGGAAATCACATCCGGCGACATCACAATTCTCAACCGCAATCAATGGTCCACCCTCACTTTCTTCATTCAAATGTACTACAGTATTTTTCTTTATTCTGGTATTTTATAAAAGGCTCCCCTCACCTTTTTACTTTTCCATAACAACCCCTAATGTTTACACTAGTTAAGTAAACCCACCCCCCCTCCCCCCCCCCCCCCCCCCCCCCCCCTAATATGGCCATATTCCTCTTTAATTTATAAAAGTCACCTCTTATACCTTATTCTCCAACTAATGTCCTTGGGATTATCTGCTGAAAATTAAAATGGTGTTTTTTTTAATATTTTATCTTTTCATCTAGTATTTGTTTAGACAAAGATTTTTTTATAAAATTGTATTATTACATTAAGTATCCAAACATTAGCTTTTATCATGTCAATGCATTACTACTACTAATGCTACTACCATTGTTATTATCGTTAACGTTTTTTTTACTAAACCATTCATTAAGACTAGAAGGATAAAAACCAAATACAATGACATTCAAAGTTGAAGGGATGTTTATGTAAATATAACTTTAACATATTAAATGAATTTTCATAAATCATACGTCCTTTTTAGAAAGAAAGTATCATGTGACTATGTGAGCCTCTAATTCTTTATATGTAAGAGAGTGAACGGAGCACAAACACTTGTCATCATCTTCAAAATTCCATTTCAACAAAGAAGAAAGGAAACGACACAATGCTCTTCTCCCTCTAAAAGGGTAAAATCGTCTCAAATTTTATATTAAATTCCTCCAGATATTTTTTGTTCTTCAATCTGCCTGTCCTTCTATGTTCCACTAAAAGGGTAAAACCTTAATTATTTACCATTTGATCTTGTTGCCTCAAATCGTTGTGGGTTTTCATGGATGTTGATCTTTGAATTTTGTTTTTTTTTTCTTTAATTATTGATGATAATTTGTTGCTTTACTATGAAGTTTCGTGGTAATCATGTCACTGGATAATGGTTACTTTATTCCATTAACAAAAAAGGAAAATGTTCTCGGATTGATATTGGGTTCTTGATATATGTGTTGCTTCTTTAAAATTTTAAGATTTATTTCGCGTAAAGGTTTTATGTACCTTTCAGGGGTATTTTGGGAATATGTTGGAGGTAATCTGCTATTTTTTTTTTGAACAGCAGTAACCTGCTAATTAATCCAATATCTTCGTATTAGGACTTTTTTCTTGAATCTTGACTGTGATAATGGAAACATGAAAACGATATTTATTTTTGGTGATATATGCACAAAAACACAACAAATTTTACGAAAACCCTTATATTAATATTTACGTTTCAAATAAAATCATATTGCAAAATTTTAAGAAAAAATGACCGACTAAAAATATGATATGACATACATATCCGTTATATATATTTTTTTATTGTATGTGAAAACATGTCAAAACCTACATTTATTTCGATTACTTTTGCTCAATTGTATTCTCCATATGGAATTATACGATTGATTTTTTCAACCTTAACTAATCGTTTTTATCATAATTAACTTCAACGTCGTATTAAAAATATAAAATATAAGCCACATCAGATTTTTAGTCGTCAAGTTCTCTTAAAAACCAGTATTTTTGTCTTTTTTGAATGTTAACTATTAATATAAGGGTTTTTATGAACATAAAAATAATTTACGGATTTTTCTGCATATACATGCATAATTAGTTGTGCTTTTCTGTATGTTTACCTTTATTTTCACTATAATTTGCTACATCTTAATTATTTTCCTAATACTATCTTGCTTTTACGACTTGTACATCATGCATAGGAACTTGTACATTTTATGAATTTAGATATGTGGATAATTGACTATAAGGAGTGTTTAGAAAAACTAACAGGAACGTAGAGGTGATAATTGTTAGCTGGTTGTTAGAAGCTATAACTGTAAATTTTATTTGTAGATAAATATTGGGCAAAATTTCATGTTAGTTTTTAAAAGTATAAAATTACATAACGTGAAAAGTTCGAAAAGCACTTAAAGTAGTTGTTGGATCAAAAGAATTTTGTTTAAATTTAAATTTAAATGCCGCTGAAAGGTAAAAAATCATAGTAGCTCTCAAAAATTATTATGTCTACGGTACCCAAAATATATTCCAATATGCTATGCTTGATAATTATAGAATATTTTAAAAATGAACATCCACATTTAAATGAAGGGCATTATGTTGAGTTAAGTAAAATCATAAAGATTTTTGATTTTTTATCTGAAGTTACTTTATTAAGAAAGTCTAGTGTAAATATGTCATATCCTTATACGGTCATACCACACTTAAATTTCATTTATTTGATGAATTTTTCATGTGGGTATAAATAAATCATTGCATAGACATAATCTTTTTTTAATCTAATAGGTATTGAATGATATAAGCAATGAGTTCGTTTGTCAATTTCAAGAACTGCAGGCCCATGGTGGCAAATTCATCATTGACTGAACAATCTTCCATATACACATTGACTTTTGGTGAATTACAAAACACATTTGGTGGAAATGGGGAAGATTTCGGATCAATGAACATCGATGAGCTTTTGAAGAAAATCTGGACTACTGAAGAGACTCAATCAATGACATCAAATTCCAATTTGGGCATAAACGGAAATTTTCAAAAGCAAGGATCATTGATTTTACCAAGACCAGTTAGTCAGAAAAAGGTGGATGAAGTTTGGAGAGATGTTCTTAAAGAAAATGGCGAATTTAAAGATGTGGATTTGATCAAAGAACCAAACATTCAGCCACAAGAAAAGCAACCAACTTTGGGTGAAATGACACTAGAGGAATTTTTGCAGAGAGCAGGGGCAATTTCGGAAAACAACCAAACTCAAGGTTTCAAAAACGTGATTCAGAATCAAGGGTTTCGTCAAGAAACAGTAGTTACGGAGGGTAAAAATGACAACTTGCAGGGTGCTTGTTCTTCAAAAGTGCAAAAACTTCAAAAAATTCTCCCGAAACAGTCTGCCTTCAACTTCAGATCTTCAGTAAATTTAGTGAATAATAGTCATATGAGTAGTCGTGAAAATGGGGTTTCTGTAATTGGAAAGATTAGTCATTCAATAAAGACTGATTATCCATCTGATTTGTACCAAAATGGCAATTTAGACACGTCACCATCACCACCACCCTGTTATGGTGGTGGCCATGAACGAAAGAGGAGTGGTGCGTTCGAGAAAGTGGTGGAGAGAAGGCACAAAAGGATGATTAAGAACAGAGAATCTGCTGCAAGGTCAAGGGCTCGAAAACAGGTCAAAGGTCTTTCAAATCTATATTTTTCTTGTTTAATTTGATCTTTTTATGTTTATGCATTCATGTGTTAATGGAACTAACAGGCATATACATTGGAATTGGAAGCAGAAGTCGAAAAACTTAAAGAGGAGGTGCAGAAAAAGCAGGTACTTTTACTTAAAAATTGTCATAATTATTGTGTACATCTCAAATGATACTGTTTTGGTTAAATTTAGGATGAAATCATGGAATCGCAACATTTTCAGGTACGTAGTTTTATAGGTATTATAAAGAGGTCATGTTTGGCTTTTAAATAATGATTCAAACATGATGCTTTCCAAAATGGTCTTCACTTGTTACTTTAAAAACTTATGTTTGTGATCATATATGTTTGTAAATTAATTTTGGGGATATATATTTTATTTTGGCGTTGAATGCAATCATTTTTATCCGTTTTGGCAGATACGGGAGAAGACGAAGCTAAATGGAAATGGAAGATTATGCTTACGAAGAACGGTGACGGGACCTTGGTAGATAAATGCATCATAAAATATATTTATATTACATAATAGAATGTGAAAAGTACAAAGACTAGGGTTTCCAAGAGTACAAAATGACCAATGAGAAGTGATGCACACGAGGCATGAGTCGAGATATACGCTCTAGATTTGGTTATTTATGCTCTAGACATAAGGGTTTGGGTGTGTCTATTTACATGATTTTGATCTTGTTTCTCTCCACATTGTATAGATGCGTTTGTGTATGTACAGAAACCATATAACTTTCGGATGTATAATTATGTTGAATCTTGTTGGTATGCAATTTTTTAGGATTTTTGTAGTTTGATCTCTCAGACTCGTTTTGTATGTTATGCTGGACTGAGAATTACTGTTTTCGGATAACATAAAGATTGTGTACAATTCACTTTACCTAATCAATAATTTGACAGCATGTCTCGATATCATAAATTTCGGTGTGGGATAATCAACAAGAGTCACTTCGAGTTAAGAAGCACAAAACTTAAAGCAATGATCTAAATTCGTCTAAGTGTTCAAATTCTGAGAGCATTTCCAATGGTTAAGTTATACTAAGACTGAAAATTAGTGCTACATCATCATTCCAAAAATTTTAACCTCTAATTAAGTAACTCCTCCAATGGTTAACCTCTTCTTATAGTTTTTAGTTATAAAAAGTTAACTAATTTATCCATATCTATCTAGAATGTTCTATAAAACTCCTTTATTTAATTATTCATTTTTTAGACACACATCATATTTTAATTTATTAAAATTATTACAACACATTGTTTCAAAAGAAATATATTACAAAATATCGTTCGAAAAAGTTAATACCAAAAAACTATTACGAAATAGTCATAAAAAATATTGAAAAAAAATATATATAATCATTATAATTTTATATTTTATAAATGAAATGTCATTAAATATTTAAAAGAAATAATTATTTAGTAAATAAATAAAAAAATATTTAAAACTAAAATATATTTAAGAGGGTAAAATGAAATATAACTAAAGTGTTGGGGTTATAAATGACAAAGCATAAAAGTATATTAACCACTCAATATATGTTGAGTGGTCAATAGAAAGAACCAAATAAATTGTACAATCCAATGGTAATAAGTGATTAGTTAAAAAAAAGTGAATAATAATAAGCTTTACAAAAAAGTCATCATTGGAGATGCTCTAAGGTGTGTCTTTCGTATATAATCTACCTACAAACAGTAACTGAAGGGTTAAGTCCAGACGACAATAATGTTCAGAAGTTTAGAAGGAACTTCACTTCAATTCAAAGTTCAATTATTGTAGAAGGACAAAGGTTCTCAATCCTTGGCAACTCCTTTCACCTCATCTAAAGTGTCCAAAAGATGCAGAAGACTTGACATACAAAATCAGCTCCAAATAGTGTTGTCCCTTCTGCCTGGGTTTGCTTTACTCTACTTGTATTCCGAAAACCCCTTTTGGTTTTTCCACTGCACGTTTATTTCAAAAATCCATATAGGTTTCCGTGCTTTCCCCTTCAATCCTGCACGCGGATCGGTTTATTCATTAATGGGACCATTGGGCACTACCCCTTCACCCTAGCCATTTGTCGTGTTCGAGATCCAATCAACCTTGTTATTTATTTCATTTTTGTGCAGAAAACATGAACTTCTTCCCTCCTATTTTCTTTTTATTTATTTTTTGTGCAAAACATCAATTCGCTCATCCTAATGATAAAAAACAACATTAGTAATGTTTATCATGTCTCATCTGGTAACATCTCAAAATTTCAGGTGAAAATTTTCATTTTTAAGACAATATAACATCCACTTTAATAAAATTACATTTAGGGCAAACCATTTGTTCATAAACCATTATTCAGAAATCAGAGTTATAATAAAGACAATGTGGAATGTCGAATCATAAAAATGTTGATGTGTGTCTAAAATCCTGCCTTCGCAATCCGATAAGTACCTGAAAAATAATTAATCCACAACCGTAAGCACAAAACTTAGTGACTTCCCCAGAATCTCACATACAACACAAAATAATAATCAGCTATGGGTTATCAGCAACCCTGGGACTATCAGTAGTGTTGAATATCACATACAACACACAAATATAAACAATTATGGGTTATCAGCAAGCATGGGGACTATCGGCAGTCTTAGTGGGCTAACAACACTCCATGTGGATTAACAACACACCTCACGGGTTATCAACAACCTTGGGGACTATCAGTAGGTCTAAGGAATCACAGCAGTTCAGGAGTTATCAGCAACTCTATTCACATATAACCACAATCAACAAATAAGATCCAGCTGGTCAACATATATATACTACCACACATGCAGATATAATGAAAAGACTCACCTCGCAGATAGCAGCTAAACATAACAACTCGCATTTAGTGCAAACCGGTACTACTAGACACCTAACAACAATAAGGAAGTACCCTCTCAGTCTACACCCTAAAACCTGTAAATTTACCAAAAGTCTAGTTACGAACAAGTCAACCGCGATCAAAACCATTGTCACGTCGTGATGGCCATGCCCCCACGTCGTGAAAAAGTTTGTCCGAAACAATCGGGAAATCCCATCGTCACATCGTGACCTCCATATGGTCACGTTGTGACTACTGCAATTTGGGACAACTTAATGCATTCAACCCTTAATCTTTTAATCCATCCTTTCCAACTTTCTAGAGGGCCTTCTTACCAATGCGCAAAAAGACTCTCGACCAACGTCCAAAGGACCTAAATACACACTGTCATCATCCCATTGACTAGTAGGAAACTAGTCAACACCCCACTCAATACTTGCCAAAATAGCCATACCATTGTGAAACACACATTTTTCCAAAAACCACTACCATCAACGCATCATCAAACGAAACATGACCCCGCACAACCAGAACAAGATAAATAATTGAACTCTCGTTCCAACTTGAAAGAACATCATTTCACACTCTCCAGGACAAAACAAGATGCTACCCGACCGACTGTGTTCCTTCTTAATCGTGACCTTACCCAAAAGGTGATGTACCAGCGAATCGAACGAAGCGACGAACCTCAACCGGTATTAGACCCATTCTTCTAATAACCATAACAAGATCCCACACCTTAATGAGGTTGAACAGATCCCACCAATGCACAAAAAGACTAGTAAACCTTCTAATTTCGGAAAGGATTCCAAATTTAACCAGAACTGCTGCCAAAACCCTGCTCGAATCATTCCCAATACCAACCCAGCCGTTGCGATCTGCTAAAACTGAATTTTTGCATAGTCATTATTTTACCTGAAAAACCGAACAACGTTGATCCGATATTCGATCTTCCAATAACTATGGCCAGCTACTATCTCAAACCTACTAGGAACAACAATTCCACAACCACTAAATTGAGAGAACACCTACACAGAGACCAATATACAAAATTTAGTGAACTTGACTAAGGTTCGACTCCTCAGTTGCACCCTTAGCTGATACAACTTGAAGCCTTCGAAAAACCTCAATGAACTCTAAGGCCGATCAACCATTGCCAAACTCAACCAAAGATAACAAACCCATATTGTGGGCTAACCATGCTTCTTATAAACGATGCAAAAAAGATTGGTTCAATGCCCCTCCATCCAGATCCATGGACCTACCCAAAAGGAACTACTGACCAAAATAAGTTCCTTACCCATCAGCTTCCTGCTGCAAGGACAATACATGGGTTCTTGAAGACATAAACCTATCGACAACTTGCTCTACACTCACGATCTGACCAAACCTTAAATTCTTTGTGACCATGGAGGACTCCGACGAGTTTTTGGGAAACACAACGAGAAATTTCCTATCCACAAACACTTCGATGGTAGCCCACTTTCTTCCTCTTATGCAGTAATGAACCCGAACCAAAATCTAGCATACCTGAACTGCAAATTCCTCTGACTCGTTCTGCAGAATCATAAAAATCAGAACAACCAAAGATCCTCCCAACACAACATCAAATAACGTCTACAACATCATGTCGTGTCGTATTATGCATTCTCCATACGGATCATGTGCTTTCGGTAGTACAGGCCCATACTACCTTCCACACCTGTTCGTACATGCCCCAAGAATTGTCTCAAAGTACCCTAGTCACTACACATGACAACTATCAACCGAAAGTACCTGTGATCCCATAGGCACACACCACCGCTATTCCTAGACTCTCCCTATAGGATTCCTCTCACACATTTAGAACACTAGAATACTTCAATGCTTTTCTCAAGTCACGAGTAACTCCACCACCACTAGGTGTACCAGCACACCCATATGCTTAGAAAAGCCACCACCAACTGCCTAGATTCCTACCTTAGGTTTCCTCATATACAAGTGCTTTGTAAGGTCACACCTTATGATCCGATGAGTCAAACACTCTACACTATCTGTCAACGTCAACGTCTTCTCTACTACCAACGCCAACATATCAAGCTTATCAACGTCAGCGCATAGTATAGTTATTTTATGTAATCATTTGTATATTAGGTAATGATATAGATAAGTATAGAATAGATAGGAAATCCGATATCTTTGTTATCAAGATCGGTTCTTAGTATATATAAGATACAATCCCTTAAATCATGGGATTCATATGTATAGATTAGTATATAATCCACATTAGGGTAAACCCTAATGTAAATAGTTTGGCTTTGTATCAATCGTCTTTTGTGACAACCCGTCTTCTTGGTGAAGACAAAACCCTTTTTGGTGAAAGAACAATTTGGAGAACTCTCTGTGTTATATACTTTATGTTCTTTGTTTTTCTTAAATTAGTTTACTTTTGTTCTTTATACTTGAAGTGTACTCGGTCGATATAAACCTTCAATTGGTATCATAGTAGGTTTTTGATACACTCAAGTAATCATGTCGACCTCTTTCACTCCAAAATCAATTGTCTGCAACAATATCCCTCCGTTTGAAAAACACAAATTCTCTGCTTGGAAATCGAAGGCCATGGGAGATCTTGATTTCATAGAGTTTGATATGCTCGACATCGTCAACAAAGGTCCTATCGCCACTATGCACCAATCATCCAATGATGGTGCATCTAGTAGTAAGTTGAAAGGAAAATCTGTGCCTGGATATAACAAGGAAGAAAAAAGGATGATGAATCTCGATGTAAAGGCGAGAGTTGCTATTGGAAACTCTATCCCTTATTTTGTTTATCGTTTGGTTCAAAACTATTCAACTGCTCAAGAGATGATGATTACACTATCATGTGCTTTTGAAAAAGAAAACTCCTCATATGATATAGTTAAGTGTCTCATGGCCCATATCGTTGGATATCATGCTGACACCTCAGTTGACAGCGTTGGGACTCTTGACGTTGATCCGTATCAAGCCATTGCAGACCTTAAGACAAAGTTCGACGCTACATCAGCAAATCAGGTAAAAAATCTCATTAACCTCTCTTTTATTGAAAATATCTAAAAAGATGACATGATTGATCACTTACGTTTTGATTTATTGGCCTCAAATAAAGGAATATCTTCTCTCAGCTTTGAGATAAAATAACTAAAAGAAAAACTCTCCTTTTTAGAAAAGTCTCTTTCTGCTTTAAAAAAGGAAAATACATGTATATCGCTGACCAATAGTTTTCTTCACACCGAAAAAGAAAAAGTTGTTGATCATGCTCAATGCATTCAACTTATTTTGAAAAATTGGGCCTCTTCTCATTTTAATGTTACAAGAATTATTAATGCTCAGATTCCATATCAGTGTGAGATAATTCTTGGAGGTAATATAGAAGGTGTTGTTTCCTTAACCAAAGTTGTTAAGACCAAACAAACCTTCTATAAAGCCGACTATTTAAAAGAATAATTTAAGAATAGATTTGTAAGCTCTTATTTTATAAATCAAATGTTAATTGATACTCACTGCTCCACTGATTCTAACGGTATCACCAAATGTGTTTCTTAATTATCTACTCTTGATCTGTCTCATCAACCATCTCACCATGAGTATGTTCTTCCCTCCACCAAGACTTTGCTAAAATTTCCTCTATGTAATGGTGAATTTCATTCAATAAACGAAATTCTTAGCATTTTCCTCAGTTCCCCGTTAGCAATTCTGAACCTGATGATCAATCAAGGTCCTCTACTTCAAACGACTCTTCAATGTATCATGAGCCTCATGAAAAGGTAGTATATGAGCATACTATCGATGACATTCGTTGTTCCAGAACTAAAACAAAAACTCTTAAATCAAATAATCAAAGTTTTTTGGATTCAACAGTTGAAAAGAAATCAAAATGTAAGGTCAAAGGAAAGAATTCTGGAATCAAAGTTTGTTATCGATGTGGTGATGCCTCTCATAGAGTCAGCGAATGCACTTTTGAAAACAACTCCACTCGCACTGAAAACATCATGACTCGCAATGATAAGTTGATCAAAAAGGGAAACTCGTTGAACTTTCTCCCTGATGATTGTTATAATATCTTTTCTTGAGTGACCCATTGCAAGGGGGTCAGTGTATATTGTATGTGTTTTTCTTTCCTTTTTTTTGTTTGTTTCGGGGCTTATTGTATATTTTTAGTTTCAGTGTAAAGAACATATTTAGTATTTAGATAGCGACTGCTCAAGACATATGACCATATTCTAGTCTCTTCTGGAATATTTCATAAAGAAGGATGGTCCGACTGTTACATATGGAGATAATGGTAAGGGAGATACAAAGGAATATGGATCTATCAAGTGCAATTCGGTTGTGTTCAAGAATGTCTCTTATGTGAAGGGTCTTCAGCACAATCTCATTTCAATCAGCCAACTGTGTGACGTTGGATATGAAATTCTCTTTAATAAGATAGAAGGAAAGGTTGTTGATCAAAAGAATGTCACTGTTTTGACTAAAAATTGACAGAATGATATCTATGTTCGGGATATGTTTTCTGGTGACAACTCTCTACGTCGCAGCTTCTTCTCTTGTGCTCAGTCTCATCTAAATTGGTTGTGGCACAAGAGGCTATCTCATTTGAATTTCAAGAACATATCGAAGATCTCTGGGAATCAGGTTGTAAGAGGAATTCCTAAATGCAGTTTGTGAAGGATAAGATGTGTTCAACGTGTGAAAAGGGGAAGAAAACCATGTCTTCCTTTAAGCTAAAGTCATGTTTTTCCATTATCAAGCATCTTCATCTTCTTCACATGGATCTTTTTGGACGAGTTCTGATTAAGTCAAGAGGTGGGAAGAAATACACTCTCATCATTATGGATACATTTTCAAGGTTTATGTGGGAAGTCTTTTTAAGAAAGAAGAATCATGCCACTGATGAAATCATTGCTCTCATCAAGCAGTGGGAAGTTCTCTGTGATCACAAAGTAAGGTAATTACATAGTGATCTTGGAATTGAATTCAAAAACTCCTATCTGGAAGACTTTTGCTCAATCTCATGAATTTCTTAGAACTTTTATGTTGTTAGAACTCCCCAGAAAAATTGTGTTGCAGAGAGAAGAAACGTAACTCTCATTGAAGCTGGAAGAACCATGATCATTGAAGCTAGGCTCCCTTTGTTATTTTGGGCTGAAGCTGTCAACACAGAATGTTATACCCAAAACTGGTCCATCATTATTAAGCATCATGGGAAAACTGCTTATGAGCTACTGAATGGGATAAAGACAGATATCTCCTACTTTCATGTGTTTGGGTGTGTTTGTTACATCTTGAATAAAAGAGATCAGCGCTCCAAGTTTGAAGCTAAAGCTGATGAATATGTGTTTATAGGTTATTACAGCATATCCAAGGCTTTTAGGGTATTCAATCCCTCAAGGAAAACTGTTGAGGAAACAACTCACGTCACATTCGGTGAAGACTTGTTCATTAATGATCAATTTGATCACCCCTCATCAATTCTAAATGAACTCACTTACAGTCATTCAGACCCTGTTCCTGATTTCTTTCCAAATGACATTGAGCCTGTTGTTACCAATGTTGACCAATTCATCAGCTCACAACCTATCCCTGAAGATCAACCTATCATCCCTGAAGAATTTGAACTATCCAATCAAGAAGACTCAGTTCAAAGTAATTCAAATGAAAGTTATAATCCAAGAATTCTTCGAAATCATCCTGAATCTCAAATAATTGGAGATGTAAATTTTGGGATTCTCATTCATAGCAGAATCAGTAGCAACTTCTGCATGTTTGTAAACTTTGTCTCAATGATTGAACCAAAGAATGTCGCTGATGCCTTGAAAGAAGCTGACTAGATCAAGGCTATACATGATGAGTTAAATGAATTTGAACGTCATCCTGTGTGGAATCTTGTTCCTAAGCCTCAATGAAAGACTATCATTGGCACTCGCTAGGTCTTCAGGAACAAAATGGATAAAGATGGGATTGTAATAATAAGTAAAGCTAGACTTTTGGCTCAAGGTTTATGTTAGCTAGAAGGATTGGACTATGATGAAACATTTGCTCTTGTTGCTAGACTTGTAGCAATTCGTTTGTTTCGTGCCTTTACTTCATTCAAGAACTTCAAAGTCTATCAAATGGATGTCAAGACTGCTTTATTACATGGAGATCTTCAAGAAGAAGTTTTTCTAAAGCAAATGCCAGGTTTTGAAAGTGAAGAGTTTCCAAATCATGTGTATCGTCATGATAAAGATGTCTATGGTTTAAAGCAGAAACCTAGAGCTTGGTATGAAACGTTGGCAATATATCTTCTCACAAGTGGATACAATAGAGGAAAGATTGACAATGCCTTGTACATCAAACATTCAAGATCTCACATCATTCTGGATCAAGTGTATGTTAATGATATCATCTTTGGATCCACTGATGAGAAACTAAGCTCTGAACTCGATGAGTTCATGGAAAGGAAGTTCGAAATGAGCAAGATGGGTGAACTAGCTTTCTTTTTGGGATTGATGGTTAAACAATTAACTGATGGTATTTTTGTTTGTCAAGCCAAAAACATTATAAATATGATAAAGAAGTATGGTTTCTCTGATTGCAAGCCGACTAAGACTCCAATGTCCTCATCAGTGTCTATTGGAGCTGATCCAAACGACACTTATGTGAATGCAACTCTATATCGAGGAATGATAGGCTCTCTGCTCTATCTTACTGCTAGTCTCCCTAACATTATGTTTGCTACTATATTGTGGGCTCGTTATCAAGCCAGTCCTAAGGAATATCATCTACTCATTGTGAAAAGAATATTTCGTTACTTAAAGCATACAACCAATATTGGGTTATGGTATCCTCGTGACTCTGAGTTCAAGCTGGTGGGATACACTGACTCCAATCATGGTGGATGTGGCATTGATCGTAAAAGCACTTCATGAGGAGCTCAAATGATTGGAGATAGATTGGTAAGTTGTTCCAGCAAAAAGCAAACATTAATGGCTTATTATACCGCTAAAGCTGAATATGTTATCGCTAGAAGATGTTGTACTCAGATCATGTGGATTCAAAAATCAGCTCTTAGACTTTGGTCTAAATTTCTCTAAGAGTCCCATTTGCTGTGACAACACCAGTGCCATTCAGATGATACAGAATCCAATGCAACATTTCACGACCAAGCACATTGATATCCGTCATCACGTCATCAGGGACATAGTTCAGAAGGGAAAAGCGGAGTTGTTCTACATTCCATCCACTAATCAGTCGAATGCCATTTTCACAAAAGCATTGGACGAGATGACTTTAAACAAATTTATTGAAGATCTTGGCGTGCTTTCAATGACTTAATTGTTTTTTCTAACTCTTTTGATTTAACGTTGCTTTTGATTGATCTCTGAAAAACACAAAAACACAAAAACAAATGCTGCTTTTATTACTTTTATAGATTTTTACATAGTTTGTTTAAGTCTTGTTTCAAGTATTTATATGTAACATCCGTCACTTAAGGTAATAATCATTTAATATTTCTTTAATTAATTGTTGGGCTAAGAATTTAATAGATGGATTATTGAGTGGACCGTTATTAAGTGGGCCGTGTAGTTGGGCTTCCCAAAAGACATACGCTGGGCGTATAGGAGAATTGGATTCGGGGGGCGCATGCACGTACGCGCATCGTACCAAGGAGTACGCGCATCGTACGTGAGCAGACTCCAAACCCTAATTTTTAGGGTTTAAGCCATATAAATAGAACATTATGACTCAAACCCTAGCCTCCTTACCAGCCTCTCAACCTCAGAAACCCTAGATAGCCTCTCTTTCCTCATTCTTGTGTGTGTTTGGCCTTGTGAAGCTTGTTTTGGAGATTTGGAGCTTGGAAGAAGAAATGAGGAGTTGGAGAAGAAGAACTTGAGTATCTTGAGCTCAAGGATTTGAGATTATCTCACCATTTGGCACTCATTGGAGGTATAAAGCTTCCAACTTTCCTCATGAATGCTTATATCTATGTTTATGGAGTTTTGGACCTTTTTAGGTCCAAAGAATGGATTTTTATGGTTCAACTTCGTATCTAGGCTTAGGGTTGCCACCCTTAGTGCTAAATGTGTCCCAATAGCAGTAAAGTCTCGATCTTTAAGGCCCTTTTGTGACCATGCATGAGTTCTAGCCATTTCCATGGAAGTTAGTTGCTATATTCCAAGTTTGGGTCCATTTGGTTGGTTGCAAGCCACCAAGTAATCGACTTTATGAGTTAAGACATGTTAATGGACCCTAATCTGTAATTTGGACTTTATGTCTTAAGGAATTAACCTGTTTTGAAGAATATGGCTTAACAGGGTAGTACCCTAAGCGTACAAGCCATGTAAGCTGTTCGCTTAGCGTATATAGGAGTACGCACAGCGTACTCTCAGGATTTGGACTTCACGTCTTTTGGGCCTCGGATTGGGCCAAAACTTAGGACTTATCAGCTATTGGGCCTTAATGGGCCATCAAAAGTCAGTTAATGGGCTAAGGACATGTTTGAGATTAAGGGAAGGCACATTTGAGGAGTTAGGCCCAATTTAGAAAATTAGGCCATTAGTGGGTCTTTAGTAGGTCATTAATGGGCTTGGAGAGATTAGATGGAATTGGGCCTAGGTTATGGTTTAAATTAGACCAAGGGGTAAAATGGTCATTTTACCCTAAGAAGGATTATGGATTTTGACTAAGTCTTGTTATGATAGTGATAGCCAGTGAGTCGTTGGAGCAGCCACTAGAGATTCCTCACTGTGAGATTCAAAAGTCAGCTTTACGAGGTGAGTTTCCTCCTAGGAACGGGTCTAAGGCACTAATGCCAGCCTGTTTATGTATGTTAGAATGTGTCGGACTTCGGTCCGATGTCGGACAGTGCCCGATGTAGGTTTATGTGTTTATATGATTCCGGACTTCGGTTCGATGCCGGGGAAAGGCCGAGGAATGTTTTTATGCTTGATGTCTTCGTGATTCTTGCATGTGCTTATTTATATGTTCTGGACTTCGGTCTGACGTCGGGGAAAGCTCGAGGAATGTTTATATGCTATGTTATATGTTTCCGGATTTCAGTCCGATGTCGGATGGGGCCCGAGGAATGTTTATATGATTATGTTATGTGCTTATTATATGTATTGTTGATATGTTGATATGTATGTCGAGCTTTGCTCGATGCCGGAAGGGGCCTGATACCGGACTTTGGGCCGAAGTCCGGCATCGGCCGATGCCAGGCGGGGCCCGATGTAGCGGGCAAGGCCCAATGTTATGTTATGTGATTATGTGATTATGTGTATCGTATGTGGTAGTTTGGGGAGACTCACTAAGCTTCGTGCTTACAGTTTTTAATTTTGGTTTCAGGTACTTCCGGTAGCATGGGGAAGAGCACGGGATGATTGCAGTGCACACGCCATTTGTTTAGCGTGGGATGTTTGTACTCTGATATATTTTGACAGATGTTATGATATTTTGAGATACATGACTTATGGTTTTTATATGATGTTTGGATGACTATGGTTTTCTTAATGATTTAAAATGAAATTTTTGGACTGTATTTTTGGAGTGTTACAAGTTGGTATCAGAGCCTTGGTTTGAGGGATTCGGGCGCACTCTTAGGTGTGTCTGAACTCAAACTAAGGACTTGGTATAAATTTTTTAAAAGAAAAACCATTTTAACAAAAAGGATTTTGAAAAGAGAAAAAGGTGTGATGCATGCAACCAGCCGAGCTCAAGTAACTACTCCCAAATTACCCATACAAGTTTATGTTATGATATGATTATGAGAACTACGTGCTAGATTAGGGCTAAGGATCTAGGAATGATGCCTTGTATGCCTGTTATATATGAATGAGAACTGCATGCTAGTTTAGGGCTAAGGATCTAGGAAGGATGCCTTATATGCCTGTTGTATGAGCTTATGAACTGTATGCTAGTACTGATTAGTCAGTAATATGATGGCCTGATTAGGATATGCTTGATTATGTTTACTCAATGCTCGAATGCTGCTTGCTTTGTGCTTTTAGGAGTTCTAGTTATCTTTAAATAGCTATTAAATGAATATGTTAAGTTACATATTACGAGGACTAAATAATTTCAGAAAGTTAGGTTTAGCTCTATTTCGCAACTCTCGTTTGAGTCTAACCGTTGTAGGGTAGGACCTCTTATTCGAAGAATTATCTGGTCTTAGTAATAGGTAATGGTATTCACGAGCTAGTTAGGGGGAGATAACAAGGACTTCTTATGCAACTGATGCCAGAGAGTGGGACGGAGATTACCCTAGGGCAAGCCTAGGATGAGATTAGCAGAAAGCAATAGTAGTGAAAGGGACTTGGTGGAGTCAAGGCAGTTCTTGAGGAAAGTACTGATAGATGTGGAAGGTAGTATGGGCCCGTACTACTGAAACCAGAGGATCCGTACTCGAATCAAGGAAGGCTGAGATGAATCTAGGGAACTTGTAGTGTGTGTGATATCTCGAGTTATGATGAGTATTATGATGTTTGTTATGGTGTATTTTCAGAATGGCGACGTTACGCACTAGACCAGTTGGTACTTCGGGAGCCAGTGGGGATCAGGCTCAGGCTCTGGAGTCGGGCAGCTTGATGAGCAGATGAGAGAGTTCATTTCATCAGAGGTCACACGCAGTATTTTAGACCAGACTCCTGTGATCTTCGGTACGGTCAAGGAGGGAATCTTCGAGATACTTGATGAGAGGTTGGGTGCATTCCGCACCGAGATGGCGGCCATGCTAGGGGCGCGTACGATGACTTTCAAGGAGTTCCGAGCACGCGGAGCTCCAGACTACCATGGGGCTCGGGACCCTATTGCTAGCAGCAGGTGGTTGGATGATGTAGCCAATGCCTTCCGAACGAGCCGATGTCCCGAGAGGGACAAGGTCTGACTTGCTTCCTGTCTTCTGAAGGACAGAGCACGTGACTGGTGGGAGGAGGTCGGGCATGCCATTGGTGATGACGCAGCTCTTGACGCTATGAGTTGGAGTGACTTTTCGGCCAGGTTCAGGGCCGAGTTTGCACCTTGATTGAGGTGCAACAGCTTTCTAGGGAGTTCCAAGATCTCCAGCAGACGACTAAGACAGTGACGGAGATCACCGCCATGTTCAAGGAGAGGGCCCTTCTTGTTCCGCAGTACGTGGCAGAAGAGGAGATGAAAAAGGCCCGATATCAGAGATGTTATGGAGTGACATCCGCCAGTTTGTGAGCATATCTAGCTGCAAGACACTAGAGGATATGATTGCTAGGGCTCAAGAGAGGGAGCTGGATTTGGAGATGGAGAAGAAGAGGAAACCAGAAGGGGTTCAGTCAGGGAGTGCGAGTAAGAAGCCCAAGGTATCAGATCACCGATCGAGGAGCCAGTAGGGCCGCATCTGTTGTGGCAAGTGCGACAAGTTGCACGAGGGGGCGTGCAGGGCGGGTAGTCCGGGCTGCTTCAAGTGCAGCCGAACTGGACATGTGAGCAGGGACCGTACTGCTACCACCACATCATCAGATCTGATTTGCTTCCAGTTCAATCAGAGTGGACACAAGCGGTCCTATTGCCCGAGTTTATCAGCAGCAGGACCGGTGGCGACACCTGCTCCTACTACATTGAGGATTACTGACGACCGCCAGGGCCGGTCGGAGGCGCCAGTGGCGAGGAGGAGAGCCTTTCATTTGACAGCAGAGGAGGCACGTGTAGCTCCCATTGTGGTGACGGTTATGTATCTTCTCCTTATTTCTTTATTTATGTTGATTATTTCTTATGTTTATGTGTTTCGTTATAGGATGGTTCCTTGTGAAGTGTAGATCAACTCTGGTATTAATTGATTCGGGGGCTACCCGATCTTTTGTGTCGCTCGCGCTCAGTAAGCGATTTATAGGAGCTCCGGGGGAGCTGGATTATCCACTTGATGATGAGATAGAAGATGATAGGACCATTCGGGTTGCAAGGGTTCATCGAGGATGTACACTGCAATTGGTTGATGAGCAGTTTTTTGTGGACTTAGTTCCTATTCCACTATTAGGGAATAAGGTTATAGTAGGTATGGATAGGTTGAGCCCCAATGGGGCAGTGATCGACTACGAGAAACAGCTGGTACGGGTTCGGACCCCAAGTGGGGGAGGTTTAGTGATTCAGGGCGAGAGGGCGCAGGGTGGACCGACTTTATGTTCAGCAGCAAGAGCAAGGCGCTACCTTCAGCAGGGTTGTGCATGTTATGTCGCCTATGTTATGGATACCCGGGATAAGGGTAAGGCGACCGTAGATGATGTACCAATCGTGCGTGAGTACCCGGACGTGTTCCCAGAGGATCTGCCTGGGATACCTCCGGAGAGGCAGGTAGAGTTCGGGATTGACCTAGTCCCTGGTACGACTCCGATAGCGAAGGCACCATATCGGTTGGCTCCTCCCGAGATGCAGGAGTTGTCTACACATCTGCATGAGCTGTTAAACAAGGGATTTATCAGGCCGTGTAGTTCGCCATGGGGAGCCCCGATCCTGTTTGTGAAGAAGAAGGACGAGTCACATCGGATGCGTATAGATTACCGGGAGATGAATAAAGTAACGGTGAAGAAACATTATCCCCTCCCGAGGATTTATGACTTGTTTGACCAACTTCAGGGTGCATTATTGTTCTCCAATATTGATCTGCGACCGGATTATCACCAGATGCGAGTCAGGGACGACGACATGCCGAAGACAACTTTTTAGACTTGCTATGGTCACTATAAGTTCGTGGTGATGCCGTTCGGGCTCACAAATGCTCCTGTCGCGTTTATGGACCTCGTGAACTGTGTGTGCAGACTGATGCTGGAACGGTCTGTAATACTCTTCATCGATGACATCTTGGTTTATTCCAATACTAAGGAGCAGCATGAGGAGCACCTGAAGGAGGTACTGGAGACACTGAGGAGGGAGAGACTTTTCGCAAAGTTCTCCAAGTGTGAGTTTTGGTTGCGCGAGGTGCAGTTTCTGGGGCACCTTGTCAATCAGAAGGGTATTCTGGTCGATCCAGCCAAGATAGAGGCCGTGATGCAGTGGGAGGTTCCGAGGTCTCCAACTGAGATTCAGAGTTTTCTTGTTCTGGCGGGTTATTATCGGAGATTCATACTAGATTTCTCCAAGATCGCTGTCCCTCTGAACCGACTGACCATAAAGTCGGTGACAATCCGTTGGGGGCCTGAGCAGCAGGCAGCCTTCAAGACTCTCAGACAACGGTTATGCGAGGCACCGATTCTGACTTTGCCAGAGGGTGTCGATGACTTCGTGGTTTACTGTGACACTTCGATCACGGGCATGGGTGCGATATTGATGCAACAAGGTCAAGTGATAACTTACGCTTCGAGGCAGTTGAAGCCTCACGAGGCGAACTATCTAACGCACGATTTAAAGCTGGGGGATGTGGTTTTCGCCCTCTAGATTTGGCGGCATTACCTCTATGGGGTTCGTTGTACCATTTACACGGACCACAAGAGCTTGAGGTACCTCATGGATCAGCCGAATCTAAACATGAGGCAACGTCAGTGATTAGATGTGGTGAAGGACTATGAGTGTGAGATCCTTTACCACCCGGGCAAGGCCAATGTGGTGGTCGATGCTCTGAGCCGCAAGGCAGTGGCAACACCGATTCGAGACATATGTCTGAGGATGACAGTGATTACTCCGTTTCTAGAGCATATCCGGGAGGCACAGGTCGAGGGCCTAAAGGAGGAGCTCCATAAGTGTGAGTGGATCGTAGGCCAGGTGGCATCATTTGATAACGATAGCCATGGATTGTTGAACCTGGATCGTCGGGTCTGGGTTCCTTACTATGGTGGGGTATGCCAAGTTCTGATGGATGAGGCTCACAAGTCGAGATTCTCCTTCCACCCCGAGGCGACGAAGATGTATCAGGATCTTCGCCCTGATTATTGGTGGCCCTAGATGAAGCAGGACATAACATGGTACGTAGAGCGGTGCTTGACTTGCAGGAAAGTCAAGGCCGAACACCAGCGACCTCACGAGAAGATGTAGCCATTGGAGATTCCCGTGTGGTAATGGGAAGATATCACAATGGATTTCATCAAGAAGCTTCCCAGGACCGCGCGTGGAGTAGATTCGATATGGGTCATCGTGGATCGTTAACCAAGAGTGCTCATTTCATCCCGATCCAGGAGAGTATATCGGCTTAGAAGCTAGCTGAGATCTACGTTCGTGAGGTGGTGGCACGTCATGGAGTTCCACTTTCGGTTGTGTTGGACCGAGACGTCCATTTTACTTCCAGATTTTGGAAACGGTTTCACGACGAGATGCTAATCGTCTCCACTTCAACACTGCTTTCCACCCTCAGACGGATGGGCAGAGCGAGAGGATGATTCAGACTCTCAAGGACATGCTACACACATGTGTTTTGGATTTCGGTGGTAGTTGGGATATGTATCTTCCATTAGCGGAATTTTCGTATAACAATATTTACCACGCCAACATAGACCGAACTCCCTTCGAGATGCTCAACGGGAGGAAGTGTAGGACCCCAATCTATTGGGGCGAGGTCGGTCGGAGAGTCATGGGGAGTACTGAGGTGGTACTCAAGACTACTGAGAGGATTCAGCAGGCCCGGAGCAGGCTCCATACTGCTCAGAGTCGGCAGAAAAGCTATGCCGACCAGCGCCGTTCAGACTTGGAGTTTCAGGTGGGCGACATGGTCCTCCTAAAGGTGTCACCTTAGAAAGGTGTCACCTTAGAAAGGTGTCATCCAGTTTAGGAAGCGAGGCAAGCTAGGCCCCAGATACATCGGTCCGTTCAGGGTTTTGGCTCGGATGGGCCGGGTTGCTTACCTGTTGGATCTTCCAACAGAGCTCATCTAGATCCATAGCACTTTCCATGTTTCTCAGCTGCGGAAGTGCTTAGTGGATGACTCAGTGGTTGTGCCATTAGAGGATATTCAGGTTGATGACAGCCTGAATTACATCGAGAGACCAGTAGCCATTCTAGACAGGAAGACGAAGGAGTTGAGGAGCAAGAGGGTTGTACTAGTGAAGGTGCAATGGTGGCACCGCATGGGCTCGGAGTGGACCAGGGAGCCCGAGGAGGAGATGAAAGACCACTACCCAGAGCTATTTCCGGATGCAGCGGACTTCGAGGATGAAGTCTGATTCAAGTGGGGGAGAATTGTAAAATCCGTTACATGAGGTAATAATCATTTAATATTTTTTTAATTAATTGTTGGACTAAGAATTTAATAGATGGATTATTGAGTGGACCGTTACTAAGTGGGTCGTGTAGTTGGGCTATCCAGAAGATGTACGCTGGGCGTAAGGTTGACGTACGCGGGGCGCAAAGGGGCATTGGATTCGGGGGGCGCATGCACGTACGCGCAACGTACCAAGGAGTACGCGCAGTGTACGTGAGAAAACTCCAAACCCTAGTTTTTAGGGTTTAACCCCTATAAATAGAACATTATGACTCAAACCCTAGCCTCCTTACCAGCCTATCAACCTCAAAAACCCTAGATAGCCTCTCTTTCCTCATTCTTGTATGTGTTTGTCCTTGTGAAGCTTGTTTTGGAGATTTGGATCTTGGAAGAAGAAAGAAGGAGTTGGAGAAGAAGAACTTGAGTATCTTGAGCTCAAGGATCTGAGATTATCTCACCATTTGGCACTCATTGGAGGTATAAAGCTTCCAACTTTCCTCATGAATGCTTAGATCTAAGTTTATGGAGTTTTGGACCTTTTTAGGTCGAAAGAATGGATTTTTATGGTTCAACTTCGTATCTAGGCTTAGGGTTGCCACCCTTAGTGCTAAATGTGTCCCAGTAGCAGTAAAGTACCGATCTTTAAGGCCCTTTTGTGACCATGGATGAGTTTTATCCATTTTGATGGAAGTTAGTTAATATATTCCAAGTTTGGGTCCATTTGGTGAGTTGCAAGCCACCAAGTAATCGACTTTATGAGTTAAGACATGTCAATGGACTCTGATCTGTAATTTGGACTTAATGTCTTAAGGGATTAAGCTGTTTTGAAGAATATAGCTTAACAGGGTAGTATGCTGGGCCTACAAGGTAGTACGCGCAACGTACAAGCCATGCAAGCTGTACGCTTAGCGTACATAGGAGTACGCTCAACGTACTCTCATGATTTGGACTTCACGTCTTTTGGGCCTCGGATTGGGCCAAACCTTTGGACTTATCAACTATTGGGCCTTATTGGGCCATTAAAAGTCAGTTAATGGGCCAAGGACAAGTGTGGGCTTAAGGGAAGGCCCATTTGAGGAGTTAAGCCCAATTTAGAAAATTGGGCCATTAGTGGCTCTTTAGTGGGCCATTAGTGTGCTTGGAGAGATTATATGGAATTGGGCCTAGGTTATGGTCCAAATTTGACCAAGGGGTAAAATGGTCATTTTACCCTAAGAAGGATTATGGATTTTGACTAAGTGTTGATATGATAATTATAGCCAGGGAGTCGTTAGAGCAGCCACTAGAGATTCCTCACTGTGAGATTCAACAGTCAGCTTTGCGATGTGAGTTTCCTCCAAGGAATGGGTCTAAGGCACTAATGCCAACCCGTTTATGTATGTTAGCATGTTCCAGACTTCGGTCCGATGCCGGGCAGTGCCGGATGTAGGTTTATGTGGTTATATGATTCCGGACTTCGGTCCGATGCCGGGGAAAGCCCGAGGAATGTTTGTATGATTGATGTCTTCGTGATTCTTGCATGTTCTTGTTTATATGTTCCAGACTTCAGTCCGATGCCGGGGAAAGCCCGTGGAATGTTTATATGCTATGTTATATGTTTCTGGATTTCGGTCCGATGTCGGACTGGGCCCGATGAATGTTTATATGTTTATGTTATGTGCTTATTATGTGTATTGTTAATATTTTGATATGTATGCCGAGCTTTGCTCGATGCTGGGCGAGGCCCTATGCCAGACTTCGGTCCGATGCGTGGCGGGGCCCGATGCCGGGTGGGGCGCGATGTAGCGGGCAAGGCTGAATGTTATGTTATGTGATTATGTGATTATGTATATGGTATGTGGTAGTTTGGGGAGACTCACTAAGCTACGTGCTTACAGTTTTCAGTTTTGGTTTCAGGTACTTCCGGTAGCAAGGGGAAGAGCTCGGCATGATTGCAGTGCACCCACAATTTGTTTAGCCTGGGATGTTTATACTCTGATATATTTTGACAGATGTTATGATATTTTGAGATACACGACTTATGGTTTTTATATGATGTTTGGATGAATATGGTTTTCTTAATGATTTAAAATGAAATTTTTGGACTGTATTTTTGGGATGTTACATTATAAGTATTCTCTTCTCTCTTTTATATATCTTTCAAGCCTATCTAAGATTTACCTGCATCTCCCTTCTTTAGATTTTGTGAGAGGTGGAGTCATCTTGAAAGATCTTAATGCTTTTTGTGTTGCGAAAAAGAGTGGCATCATGTCCTCTTGTTCTTATGAATGCTCTCTTTCTTCTCCACTCACTGTTATGGATGCAAGGAGAAACCATCAATGCAGTAAGTCTTGTTTTCATCTACTGACTCATTATTTTCCCTCATGTCGATCTTGAGGAACGATGGTTTCATGTATTTGAGTCATTTAACTCGTTGGTTAAAAAGACTATTTTCTGCTCTTCTCTTGTTGCTGATGAATATGAAGCTTGGAATCCATGATGAATGGCTTCATCACTCATGGTTTATTGTGAGTTGTATTGTTTATTGATGTGCTTACCTTTTCTTGTGCTCTCTTTATAGCCAAAATTCAAGTGGTAGATATCTCGTAAAATGGAAGTGCATTTATGATCATTCAGTTCTAAAGATTTGATGGAACGAGTCTTTATCACCTTTTTGAAAAAGCTGTACATATTTTGTTGTTTAGAGTACTATCTTGTTTGACTAACTCTTTTGTTTTTATTTGTGTATTATTTTTTAAAGGAATCTGATGGAGGATTTTCTAAGCCGGGTATGCAACTTTTGACACATCCTTGTCCCTAGAAGCATGCTTGTCGTATGCATCAAATCTCATGTTCTGCTGAAACATTTAGCATAACCCAATGGATTACACTGATTGCACAGTCTTCAGTGTAAGAGTTACTTGTATGGTCCTTAAATGACAAGGGTTATTCATGTCCCTGACCTCCTAGTCTGAGGCTATGTGAGGCCCCGATTTTAGCCCTACCTGATAGGTTGGAGGATTTGATGGTGTATTGTGATGCATCTATCACGAGGTTAGGTGATATGTTGATGCAGAGAGGGCATGTGATCGTGTACGCCTCGATGCAGCTGAAGCCTCATGAGGCGAACTACCCCATTCCCGACCTGGAATTGGGGGCGGTGGTGTTTGCTCTAAAAAGCTGGAGGCATTACTGGTATGGAGTTCAGTGCACCATCTTTACTGACCATAAAAGTTTGAAGTATTTGATGGATCAACAGAACCTGAACATGTGAGAGAGAAGGTGGTTGGATGTACTGAAAGATTATGATTGCGAGATCTTGTACCATCCATGGAAGGCTAATGTGGTGGCCGATGCTTTGAGCCGCAATGTGACAAGTGCTCTGATTAGGGATGTCTGTTTGAGGATGACAATGATCTCTCCATTGTTGGATATAATCAAAGTGGCTCAGGTGGAGGGTTTGAAGAAAGAGAACTGGAAGATAGAGTGGATTCGGGGTCAGTTTCCCTTGTTTGTTCGGGATAGTCGAGGTCTTCTGATACAATGTAGCTGAATGTGGGTACCGGTAACCGGGGGTGTAAGGCAGAAAATTTTGTAGGAGGCACACAAATCCAAGTTCTCTATTCACCCTGGGGCCACGAAGATGTATAGGGATCTGAGGTTGAGTTATTGGTAGCCCTGCATGAGGAACTGGGCACTCAGTTACATTTTAGCACGACTTACCAGCTCCAGACAAATGGCCAGAGTGAGAGGACGATCCACACACTGGAGGATATGCTTTGGGCATGTGTATTGGATTTCGGAGGGAGTTGGGATACATACCTCCCACTAGCAGAGTTTTCATATAACAATAGTTATCATGCTCGTATCTACCAGCCACTGTTTGAGATGTTGTATGGTCGGAGGTATAGGACCCCTGTGTGCTGGGGTGAGGTAGGGCATCAATTCATTGGGAGAACCGAGGTGGTGCTCAAGACTACTGAGTTGATTCAGCAGGTGCGCGACAGGCTGCGAGTTGCGCAGAGCCGTCAGAAGAGCTATATTGACCGGCGCCGATCGGATCTCGAGTTCCAGGTAGGAGATTTCGTGTTGTTGAAAGTGTCACCATGGAAAGGTGTCATTAGGTTTTAGAAGAAGGGCAAGTTAGGGCCCCAATATATTGGTCCGTTCATGATTACTACCCGGGTGGGCAAGGTAGCTTACCACTTGGATCTTCCGGACGAGCGCAACCAGATCCACAACAACTTCCATGTGTATCAGCTTCGGAAGTGTGTCACAGACGATGCCGCGATTGTTTCTTTGCATGACATTCAGGTGGATGAGACCCTGAACTAAATTGAGAGGCCCGTTGCAGTTCTGGATAGGAAGACTAAGGTCCTTCACAATAAGGAAGTGAAGCTAGTGAAGGTGCAATGGCAGCACCGAAGAGGCTCCGAATGGACATGGGAGCCGGAAGATGAGATCCGAGACCACTACCCGGATTTTTTTTACATCAGCAGACTTCGAGGACGAAGTCTAGTTCAAGTGGGGGAGATTTGTAACGCTCGTTTCAGGTAACATTTATTTTTCAATATTTTTAGGGTTTTGCACTAGGACTCGACAATTTGGGGAGCCCCAACTCGACGAGTAGAGATCGTTTTGGGACGCGGGACTTACGGTCTACTCGACGAGTTGGAAGGCCCCAAATCGACGAGTAGACACTGTAAAGGAAAACCCTAATTTTCAAGGGTTTGCAACCCTATTTAAAGAACTTATGGTTCATTTGTAGTCTCCCTCATCGTCCTTATTGTCCAGAGAGAAAACCTAGCCGTGTTTTAGTACCTTCTTGAGTGTGTGTGAGCTTTGAAGAGTGAATCTTGTGATTTTTGGAAGGAAACTTGAAGATTAAAGAGATTGAAGTGAGGAGAGAGCTTTAGATCCGGCACCTACCTTGTATTAGCATCCATTTGGAGGTAAAAAGTTGCTACCTTGACCTTTAGTTGCTTAGATCTCACATTATGGAAGTATATTGTCATTGTTGGTGCATAATGGTGTCATCCTTGGATTTGGACTTGTCATAAGGATATGGTTCCAGATATGGACACCCCTAGCCCTCCATGTATATAAATTTGCTCACTTTATCTAGTATAGGTCCTTCTCCATGCCCTAAACCTTGTATGAGACTTAGTTTTAACGTTTTAGCGTCTTGAGGCCTTGCATGCACGTAAAGTTTGCAACTTTACATGGTATTTCGGTCCTAAGGGACTAGATCTATAGTTTGGGGCTTTAGATTCGACTGGAAGGACTGAACATGTTAAGACAAAGGAAAACTCGACGAGTTTAATCGAGAACTCGAAGAGTTGGAGCGGGTTTTCCCGTTGTCGGTCTGCACCGAGAACCCGACGAGTTGGATCGAGTTTCCAGTTTTCGGTCCGAACCGAGAACCCGACAAGTTGGATCGGGTTTTCCTATTTTCGGTCTGCACCGAGAACTCGACGAGTTGATAAGATAATTCGACGAGTTGGTTAGGGTTTTCCCTAGTTTTCTGAACACTGAAGGAACTCGACGAGTTGCTAGATGCACTCGATGAGTTGGGTCAACATGGATTGTCGACCTTGACTGTTTACCTTGACTTTGACCATGGTTGACCAAGTTTGACCTTAAGGGTGCTTTTGGTATTTCGGGATGTTGACAAAGCTAGTCACATAATGATTGTAGGCAGTTGAGTTGGAGTTGCACGTTGGGACTTATCACATCTTATCAGTTCAACATTATTGAGAGGTGAGTCTCCTCACCATACCAATGGGTCTAAGGCACCAAGGCCGGCCCATTTTATGATATGTGATACAATAGTTGGTGTAGTGATATGTGGTGTGTTAGTTGGTTATATGCTATGTGGTATGCTAGTTGTATATGTGGTACTTGCAGGAAAGACCATGGGGGGAGCCCACGGCTCTTGGATGTAATACCATGTGGGGGAGGCCATGGCTTTTCAGGTAAATACCATGGGGGGGAGCCCATGACACTTGGATGTCAGACCATGTGGGCGAGCCCATGGATTTCCAGCTAAAGACCATAGGGGAGTCCATGACACTTAGGTGTAAGACCATGTGAGGGAGCCCATGTCATCCTGGAGTAAGACCCTGGGAGGAGCCCACTACATCCTTATATGTTTGTATACATGGTTTGTGGTTTATGTAGCTTTTATAGCTAATAGGGATTATGTGTTATGTGGATTGTGTGGGGTATGCTCTGGGGAACTCACTAACCATTAGCTTACAGCTTGTTGATTTGTTTCAGGTACTTCTGAGCCTAAGGGCAAGGGCAAGGCTTGATGGCGCGACATCCACTCTCCGACATTTGATTTGATGGGACATTCTTATATTTGAAATAAATGTTGACGTTATGGATTTTGAAAAACAATTGTCATTGATATTTCATATTTTATGGGAATGTTTTGATTAATTAAAAATGAAAAATTTACTTGGAAATTTGGGTCGTTACAAGTTGGTATCAGAGCCTTGGTTTAAGGGATTCGGGCACACTCTCGGGTGTGTTAGGACTGAAACTAAGGAAATGGTAAAATCGTTTTCAAAAATCAAAAGTTAAAAACTTCTTAAAATGGAAAAAGGGGAGAGTGCAATGCGCGTGATCGGCCAAGCTCAAGTAAGTGGTTCCCCAATATGTTAGCCATGTTATACTAATATTTGGATTATGATAGTTGGATGGATTTTGCTATGTGTATGCTTTAAAAATTGTATACGGTTAGGATCTTATAGCCTTAAAATAATTAATTTGGCCTTATTTCCTGTTCCTTGTCTGGTTGTGGTCCTAAGAGTCTATTATTCGAAAGTCTATTTGATCCTGTTCTGTGTATAATTTGCATGCATAAGGCAACCTGTTATGATTGATTTGAGATCTGATTTGATGGGATTGAGAAAATCTTAGGATAGCCTAGGATTTGAGTTATGCAGTTGCCCGTAAGATATGTTTTGTTCTGGAACGACTTAGGGTTATCAGGTACATCTTTGGGGAAGGTACAGGTAGGTGTGGAAGGTAGTATTGGGCCCGTACTACTGAAAGCACATGACCTGTACCCGAACTAATGTTAGACCCCGAAGCTCTAAGGAGAACCGGTGTGGGAGGATCCCTTTTTTGATTATCTTGATCATTCGGTCATATCAGGATGGTGGTGACACGATTTGGAGCAGGGGGATCAGGATCAGGATCAGGATCCGGATCTGGGTCGGGCGACGGTACAGCGCCCATTGACGAGAGCCTGCGTGAGCTCATTGCAACAAAGGTTACGAGGTGCATCCTTGACACTACCCCAATGATTTTTGGGACAATCAAGGAAGGGATGATGGAAATTATGGTAGAGAGGCTCAGGTCATTCAGAGCCGAGATTGCTGCGGGCCAGGTCGGGGCCTGAACTCCCTCGTTCCGGGAGTTCAAGGAGTGCGGGGCGCCAGAGTTCTTCGGGGTCAGGGACCCTATAGTTAGCCAACGCTGGGTGGCAGACATGGAGAACGCCCAACACACGAGTTATTTCCCTGATGTGGAAAAGGTGGGATTTGCTTCGTGTATGCTGAGGGACCGAGCCCGAGAATAGTGGGGAGAGGTGACCAGTCAGGTGGGGGCAGCCGGTGTGGCTGAGATGACATAGGTAGAGTTTGTCAGACACTCTGATCTGGAGTTTGCACCACCCATTGAGGTGTAACGATTAGTAAGGGAGTTCCAAGAGCTCCAGCAGACCATCGAGACTATAATGGAGATGATCGCCAAGTTTCGAGAGCGAGCATTGTTGATCCCGTAGTATGCTGCATACGAGGATATGAGGAGGACGAGGTATCATTCCATGCCGAGGGATGATATGCGAGATTTTTTGAGCTTTACAGGCTGCAAAACCCTGAATAAGATGGTGGAGAAGGCCCGTGAGCGAGAGATGGAGTTGGAGTTCCGCACCAAGCGGAAACCAGAGCAGGCACATACAGTTGTATGTCAGGCTAAAAAGCCTAAGACCTCATATTCTTCCAGTAGGGACCGGCAGGGTCGTGGCCGGTGTGCCAAGTGATAAACCGCATAGTGGGGCTTGTCGAGCGGCAGGTTTGGGATGTTACGCGTGTGGCCAACCGGGTCACATGAGCAGGGATTACCCCAAGAAGGGCTTGATTTGTTTCCACTGCAGCCAGACCGGCCTCAAACGGGCCAATTGTACGACGTTGCAGGGAGGAGGAGGAGCAGTGGGGGCGCCTGCGCCCGCCACAATGAGGATCACTGATGGCCGTCCTGCTAAGGCGATGCTCCAACGGTGAAGAGCCGCGCGTTTCAGTTGACCACCGAGGAGGCTCGGGCAGCGCCAGACGTTGTGGCTGGTGCTTATTTATTTTCCTGCTCGATATTGATTTCTATTGATTATATTTATATATGTGCTCATGTATAGGGACCTTTTTGGCCAATGGTATGTCGGTTCAAGTTCTATTCGATTCGGGTGCTACCCGATCGTTTTGTATCTCTTGCGCTTAGCAAGAAGTTCCGGGATGCGTCGGGGAATTTGGATTCCCCGCTTGAGGTTGAGACTGCAGATGACTGCACTGTGAGTGTTGTGAGGTATATCGGGATTGTGTCCTGAATGTATTTAGGGAGAGGTTTCGGGTTGATCTGGTACCGATACCGTTGCGAGGGCTGAAGGTGATTGTCAGGATGGACTGGTTGGGGGCCAATGGGGCCATGATAGATTGCGAGCGCCAGCTAGTGAGGGTTTGAACCCCAAGTGAGGGAGAACTGGTTATTCATGGAACGAGGGCCTCGCAGGGGCCAACCCTCTATTTAGCTGCGAGGGCTAGGAGACTTCTCCAGTAGGGTTGATTGGGATATTTGGCATATATCTCAGATACAAGGGTTAAGACCCCAACAGATTTGGATAGTGTGCCAGTTGTTCGAGACTTTCGGGATGTCTTTCCCGAAGAGTTTCCTGGAGTGCCTCCGGAGAGGCAAGTAGAGTTTAACATTTATTTGGTGTCGAGTACCACTCCGATAGCCAAGGTACCACACTGGCTAGCTCCGCCCGAGATGCAGGAGTTGTATATGCAGCTTCAGGAGCTGCTAGAACGAGGGTTTATTCGTCTAAGCAGTTCCCCGTGGGGAGCACCGATCCTATTTGTGAAAAAGAATGACGGATCACACAGGATGTGTATTGATTAGCGACAGCTGAACAAGCTAACGGTGAAAAACTATTATCCGCTTCCGAGGATCGATGATTTGTTCGATCAACTGTAGGGTGCGTCTTGGTTTTCCAAGATTGATATTCGGTCGTGGTACCATTAGATGAGGATATACCGAAGACAGCTTTCAGGACGCGGTATGGTCACTATGAGTTTGTGGTGATGCCATTCGGGCTCACAAATGCCCTAGCAGCGTTCATGGATCTCATGAACAGGGTGAAACATCCCAAAAATACGGTCCAAAAATTTCGTTTTATATAAAAAATAAAAGCATAGAAATCCAAATCATCTCATAAAAACATAAGTGAAAATATTTCAAAACATCATATCAATATCTGTATCAAAATCATATTTCCAAATATCAGAGTAAATCATCCCAGACTAAACACTATGGTGTGTGCGATGCAGTCATCTCGAGCTCTTCCCCGTACTAGAGGAAGTACCTGAAACCAAAACTGAAAACTGTAAGCACGAAGCTTAGTGAGTCTCCCCAAACTACCACATACCATACACATAATCACATAATAACATACATTGGGCCTTGCTCGCTACATCAGGCCCCGCTCGGCATCAGACGAATCCGGCATCGGGCCCTGCCCGACATCGGGTCCCGCCCGGCATCGGACCGAAGTCCGGCATCGGGCCCCGCCCGGCATCGAACCGAAATCTTGTATACATATAACATATGAACAAGAATATAACATAAACACATAACATAAACATATAAACATTCCGTGGGCTTGCCCTGGCATCGGACCGAAGCCCGGAACATATAAACATAACATATAAGCTAAACATTCCTCGGGCTTGCCCCAGCATCGGACCGAAGCCTGAAACACATAAACAAACACATGCAAGAATCACGAAGACATCAAGCATACAAACATTGCTCGGGCTTTCCCCGACATCAGACCGAAGTCTGGAAACATATAGCCTACATCAGGCTAAATCTGGCATCGGACCAAAGTTTGGCATACGCTATCATACATAAAGAGGCCGGCATTGGTGCCTTAGACCCGTTCCTACTGGAGGAAACTCACCTTGAATGTCGAGTGAAGTAGTTGAACGTCTCTGCTCCTGCAACCGGCTCTACTCACTCCTTATACAGAATAATCCCTTAGATACCATTCTTTACGTCAAGACCCCTTCACGGGTCAACCTTGGTCAAAGTCAATGTCCCAGTCAAAGTCAACGCTCAGTCAAAGTCAAAGTCAACAATCTGAGTTGACTCAACTCATCGAGTCATCCCCCTTACTCGTTCGCCGAGTTCCCTTGCTACTCATACTTGTGAAAACACGAGCCAACTCGTCGAGTCCCTTCGTAGACTCGTCGAGTTCTACCTTGTACACAATCGGGACAAATCGACTCAAGTCGTCGAGTCCCTCTCTGGACTCGTCGAGTTCCTCAGTCTGTTTGGTCCATCTTAATAGATTAAGCCCCAACTCTTCAGATCTAAGCTTCATACTTCTCATATACACTGAAAATGTCCTTTTAAGGGTAAAGTTTCCAACTTTACCCGTTAATACCTTTATTTAATGGGTTTAGCTCAAAACCTAACTCCTTAGGACCTAGGTCTTGGTCCACAAGCCATCCATACTCCAAACTAAAGCCAACAAATAGAGATCTAGACGCTAAACACTACATGCACATGTGATGTAACAACCCGTTATTTTCAAGTCAATGAAAGCCAACAAAAGTCAATGAAATTCAAACAAGGGTCAAGTAATTAGAAACTATTGGAGATAAATAATATTTACATCTAATTATGTGTATTTAGTAAAAGAATAAAATGCACTTAAAAATCAAAACTTGTCTCTTTGGAATCGAGAACCTTCACACCGAAAACCCTCTTCGGACCGAAAACTCAGACCGCAAACCCCCTCACCGCAAACCCTTTTCGGTTGGACTTCTCAGCCTAAAACCCTCGCTATATATACGATTTCATCCGAAGACATGAGTCATTTCTCACTTTTCAAACCGAAAAGACACTCATTTTGCTCTCCAGTATCATCCAAGAATCTTCAAGCCTTCAAGCAAAATCCTTCAAATCTTCATAAATTCACCAAGAACACCAAGAACACCAAGAACAATCTTCAAATCTTCAAGCTGAACGAAAACCATCTGAACCGAGAACCACTAGACCGAAATCCTTCCTAACTGAGAACCCTTCCTAGATCGAAGACTGATTTCGGTCAGTACTGAAATCATGTGCAATTGCACCAAAAACTCTCCTTTTGGACCTACTTTCATACCGAAAACACCTAACAACACTCCAAATAATCCCCGATAATTTTTGTAAGTATTCCTTACATAAATTAAGTGTTGTCTAACACTTTAATTAATTATTTCGCTAATTTAAATACGATTATGTGTTTAAATATTATTTAGGATACCGTCATTTCCACGTGCGCTAGCCCAAGGATTGTCTCTACAGTTTCGCTATCCAAACTCGAACACGCACTAGAAGTGAGTTCATACCCCTACGTTTTCACTATTTTTCAATGTTTTTAGGGGGGATACAAGTAAAACACAAGGATTCTTGTGTTAATATTCAAACAATTTCAAACCGTTTCAAACCATTTGCAATTGTTTTAAACCGAATTATCGCTGAATTTTATCATAATAGATTTATATACATTTTTAACCCTTTTGTAACATGTCGAGCAAAAGGGTATTTTTCACAAATCTCTTACTACAACTTTATACACACTGTTAAATTGCAAAGATTTTCAGTATATTACAAAGAATACATTTAAACTATAATAGGTATAGTTTGTGAATCACTACACTATTTTACTAAGTTGAAAAATGATACAAGGACATAGTTTTAAACTATAATAGGTATAGTTTGTGAACCACTACACTATTTTGCTAAGCGAAACGAACGAAACAAGAACATACATTTAAACTATAATAGGTATAGTTTGGGAAACATTACACTATTTTACAAGTTCAAGAACACTATACAGAAACAAGTATATAAACTATAATAGGTATAGTTTATGAAACACTACTCTATTTCACTAATTCAAGGATACACTACTAAATAACTATTTGAGTATAATTATTTTACATTACAAAGTACACTACTACAAGGTAATACATACATTTTCAAGTACAAGAGAACACTATAACACTACACGTAACTAGTTAATACAGGGATGTGAGGCACTACTTCGTTGTACCCATCAGAGTACAGGTTTAAGTCCTATAAATTATAACCAGAATCTCCTGGAGGGAGAGCGTGAATTTGTGTATAGATCTATGCGGGACTGACAATCCCGCACCTGAGCTGCTTGCAATAGCTAGGACGGCAGGCCCGGGGTGACAAATGTCATATAATTCCGATGCCTGAAGAACGTCGTAGATGCCACTAGTCATTTTAGCATGGTTATATGAAACTCACAATAGTATTAACTAAAACATTTGTTTACGGGATTAACACTACTTCATAGGTTTTATTTTAATTAATGAAACTACAATATACTATTTTACACCACAACTGGTGGATTCCAGGCACCCATACAAAAGGTCTCCATACAAACGCTACTACGATACACTACTATTTCAATACAGAGTACACTAGAACAACATACAATTTCAAGAAACATTCCTGATATAGTTTTATTTATTAATAAGACTACAGTGTACTATTTCAGAGTACAGTTTACTATTTCAGAGTACAGTAACAAACATACATTTTGGTCTTAAGTCCTAAGATTACATTTCATTCACTAAAGAAAATATTGGATTTTCTGGAAGAACACTATAACATTTACAAAGAACCAAGACAAGCTTTCCATCTTAAAAACATAATTATGAACTCACCAACTTAAATGTTGATACACTTTCAAAACCACTTGTATTCTCTGGGAACCGGTAGACAGGTACACCCACAGGTTTTGAGAAGACGGAGCTTATAGAGTCGCGTCTTTTATACTTTTTCTATACACTTTTGATGTCATACAATCTATGTATTGAATAGATGTAAACACTATATTTTATCAATGTAATGGTTGTGTTTGCTTTGATTACTATTATGCAATCGTTGTGATACTGTACATGACGTCCTCCGCCCCCGAACGTTTCCGTTGTTCCGGTTTGGGGGTGTGACACGTGAAGCTTCCACCTTTCTCCACATGCATGGCCTTTCGGAGATTAAAAGGCCAAAAAGACACCCTATGGATTGCATGAGGCTTCAATGGCCATAAATTTTGCACCTTTATGCCATGAGAGCCTTCCATGATACTAGATCTGAAGGTATACTCACTTGGGACGTCCATATCCCAAAGATCAAGCTTCTTGGACCAAAAACCCAATAAAGTGAAAATAAGGATATCTAAGAAACTACTAAGCAAGTTAGAGACTTGATTACCAGAAAATGATGAGGATGGAAGGAAGTCTCTGGATGTACTATCATCTCCTTGAATCCTCAGGATCTCCTCTGCTTCACAAGCTTCAAAACACACAAGGTTCACTCAAAAATGGCTCACAAGCTCACAAATGCATTAGGGTTTCTGAAACTAGGGTTTGGGAGTTGGAGGTTGGAAATGAGGCCAGCAAGTGGGGATTAGGATGTTTAAATAGGGTGCAAACCCCCGAAATTAGGGTTTCACTCTGGCAGCCCTACTCATCGAGTCGAGGCTCTCAACTCGTCGAGTAGGTGACTTAAAACCTTGTGTCGAATCTGGTTCCTACTCGACGAGTTTGGGGCTCCCAACTCGTCGAGTTGCCATATAAAATTGAATAATTTATGATTAAATGCGTACTAGGAACCAGGCGTTACAATTCTCCCCCACTTGTATTAGACTTCATCCTCGAAGTCTGCTGCGTCGGGAAACAACACCGGGTAGTGCTCCCTCATCTCCTCCTCGGGCTCCCAAGTCCATTCTGAGCCCTTGCGGTGCTGCCACTGCACCTTCACCAGCCCAACCCTCTTATTCCTCAGCTCCTTCATCTTCTTGTCGAGAATAGCTACTGGTCTCTCGATGTAATTCAGGCTATCATCAACCTGTATATCCTCTAGAGGCACAACTACAGAGTCATCCACTAAGCACTTCCACAACTGGGAAACATGAAAAGTGTTGTGGATCTGGCTAAGCTCTACTGGAAGGCGCAATCAATACGCCACGTTTCCTACCCGGGCTATAACCCTGAAAGGACCGATGTACTTGGGACCAAGCTTGTCTCGCTTCCTGAACCGGATGACACCTTTCCAAGGTGACACCTTCAGGAGTACCATGTCACCCACCTGAAACTTCAAGTCTGAATGACACTTGTCGGCATAGCTTTTTTGCCGACTCTGAGCAGTCTGGAGCCTACTAGATCCTCTTAGTGGTGTTGAGCACTACCTCTGTACTCCCCATGACCCTCTGACTGACCTCGCCCCAACATATTAGGGTCCTACACTTCCTCCCGTAGAGCATATCAAAGGGAGGTCGATCTATGCTAGAGTGGTAGCTGTTGTTATACGAAAATTCCGCTAACGGAAGATACGTATCCTAACAGCCACCGAAATCCAATACACATGCGTGTAGCATGTCCTTGAGAGTATGAATCGTCCTCTCGCTCTGTCCATACGTCTTAGGGTGGAAAACGGTGCTGAATTAGAGACGAGTACACATATTGTCGTAAAACCGCTTCCAAAATCGGGAAGTAAAACGAACATCCCAGTCTGACACCACTGAGACAGGCACTCCATGTAGTGCCACTATCTTAGGCACGTAAATCTCGGCCAGCTTCTCAGCCGATATACTCTCCTGGATCAGGATAAAGTGAGCACTCTTGGTCAATCGATCCACGATGACCCATATTGAATTTACTCCACGTGCGTTCTTGGGAAGTTTCATGATAAAGTCCATGGTGATATCCTCCCATTTCCACACGGGAATGTATAGCGGCTGCATCTTGCCATGTGGTCTCTGGTGCTCGGCCTTGACCTTCCTGCAGGTCAAGCATCACTCTACATACCATGCTACGTCCCGCTTCATGCAGGGCCACCACTAATCAGGGCGAAGATCCCGATGCATCTTCGTTGCCCCGAGATGGATGGAGAACCTCGACTTGTGGGCCTCGTCCATCAGAACCTGTCGTACCTCACCCCACTACGGAACCCAGACCCTCCCATGCATGGTCAACAACCCATGACTTTCATAGTCAAATGAGGCCACCCGGCCTACGATCCGCTCGCACTTCCGATGCTCTTCCTTCAGGCCCTGAACCTGGGCCTCTCTAATCCCCTCCAACAGTGGAGTAACCACTATCATCCTCAGGCATATGTCTCGAATTGGTGCCGCCACTGCCTTGCGACTAAGAGCATCGGCCACCACGTTGGCCTTCCCTAGGTGATAAAGGATCTCACAATTGTAATCCTTCACCACATCTAACCACCGATGCTTCCTCATGTTCAGATTTGGCTGATCCATGAGGTACCTCAATCTCTTGTGGTCCGTGTAAATGGTACAATGTACCCCATAGAGGTAATGCCGCCAAATCTTGAGGGCGAAAACCACAACCCCAGCTCCAAATCGTGCGTCATATAGTTAGCCTCGTGAGGCTTCAGCTGCCTCGAAGCGTAAGCTATCACATGACCCCGCTGCATCAGTATCACACCCATACCCGTGATCGAAGAGTCACAATAAACCACGAAATCATCGACGCCCTCCGGCAACGTCGGAATCAGTGCCTCGTATAACCGCTGTCTAAGAGTCTCGAAGGCTGCCTGCTGCTCAGGCCCCCAGCGGAATGCCACCGACTTCTTGGTCATTCGGGTCAAAGGAACAATGTTCTTGGAGAAATCATGTATGAATCTCCGGTAATAACTCGCTAGACCAAGAAAACTTCAAATCTCAATTGGAGACCTCGGAACCCCCCACTGCATCACAGCCTCTATCTTGGCTGGATCGACCAGAATACCCTTCTGGTTGACAAGGTGCCCCAGAAACTACACCTCGCAACCAGAACTCACACTTGGAGAACTTTGCGAAAAGTTTCTCCGTCCTCAGTGTCTCCAGCACCTCCCTGAGGTGCTCCTCATGCTGCTCCTGAGTCTTGGAGTAAACCAAAATGTCATCGATGAAGACTATCACAGACCGGTCCAACATCGGTCTGCACACGCGGTTTATGAGGTCCATGAACGCGGATGGAGCATTGGTGAGCCCAAACGGCATCACCACGAACTCATAGTGACCATATCGTGTCCTAAAATCTGTCTTCTACACATCCTCGTCTCTGACTCGCATCTGGTGATAACCCGATCACAGATCAATCTTGGAGAACGAAGATGCACCCTATAGCTAGTCAAACAAATCATCAATCCTCGGGAGGGGATAATGGTTCTTTATCGTTACCTTATTCAGCTCATGGAAGTCTATGCACATCCGATGTGATCTGTCCTTCTTCTTCATAAACAGGATCGGGGCTCCCCAGGGAGAACTACTCGGCCTAATAAATCCCTTGTCTAACATCTCTTGAAGCTGTGTAGACAACTCCTGCATATCGGGAGGAGCCAACCGATATGGTGCCTTGGCTATCGGAGCCGCACCTGGGACTAGGTCAATCCTGAACTCAACCCGCCTCTCCAGGGGTATCCCATGCAAATCCTCCAAGAATACATCCAGGTACTCTCGCACAACCGGTACGTCATCCACTGTCGCCTTACCCTTATTCCGGGTATCCATGACATAGGCGACATAACGTGCGCAACCCTGCTGAAGGTAGTGCCTCGCTCTCTCTGCTGAACGTAGAGTCGGTCCACCCTGCGACATTTCGCCCTGAATCACTAACCCTCCCCCACTAGGAGTCCGAACTCTCACTAGCTGCTACTCACAGTCGATTACTGCCCCATTGGGGCTCAACTAGTCCATACCAACTATAACCTTATTCCCTCGCAGGGGAATAAGGACTAGATCCACAGAAAACTGCTCACCGAACAACTGGAGTGTACATCCTCGGTGAACCCCCGCGACCCGAACGGTCCTATCATTTGCTATCTCTGTCAGACCCCCGGACCAGACGGCGGAAACGTCCGGAGGCGGGTGACTTCATTGTGCAGTATCATAACAATTGAATATAAATGAAACATAGCAAATAAAAACATCATAGATTGAGATAACAAACTTACATTGTTTACATATTGTATTTGTTCTTCAAATTACAAAAAAGAGACATAAATAAATAAATTCTAAACTACAGCAAAATAATCCTAAATCCGCATCCCTTTAACCTGCTTACTGATTTCCTGAGAATACAAGTCGTTTTGAAAAGTGTCAACTAAAAAGTTGGTGAGTTCATAAGCATTTTCATATGAAAATAGTTTTACACTTGTTTAGAATTGTTCTCGTTGTATTTTCAGAAAATCCGATATTTTCTATAAAATCATTTGAAGTCTTGCTCTGAAATCATGGATATATGCATGCATGTCATTACCTTTTTATTCATCATTATAAGGAGTGATTTTTGGAAAGTAATATAATTTATAAAGGCGAGCTGTATTTGAGAGTATTTCTTTTGAGTAGTAATAACAAATAGTTTCCAGAATATTCCCTGTTTTCTAAAAAGAAAATAGTTGTAAATCTTGTTTCCTTACCAGGTATATTTGCGTGTGCGTTTTAGTTCATCGTTTTCTGAAGCGTATAACATCGTTTACTCCAGAAAATCCTATATTTTCTTGTATAAAATAATTGTAAGTTCTGTTTCCAATTGTGTGTACTTGTATATGTGTGTGATAGTTTATCGTTTTCGAAATCATATATACAATCGTTTACTCCAGCAAATCCTATATTTTCTTGTATAAAATAATCGTAAGTTCTATTTCCAATTGTGTGTACTTACATATGTGTGTGATAGTTTATCGTTTTCAAAATCGTATACAAACGTTTTCCCCAGAAAATCCTATATTTTCTGATATATAAAATGGTGGTCTTAAAAACCCTAAGACTGGAGAGGTGTGAAAAATCAACAGGCGATTGTGGACATTCCACGCAAGTTGAGTGGACGGTCAACACAACAAATGTGGGCCATCACTACCATGCATAGGGGCAGTCAACACAATGTGTCAATTTATATATGAGATTTTCCTTACATAAATTTCTAGATACATTAACATATTCTAGTGAGCCGCTATAACCATACTAATATAATGGAGACCTGTCTTGGCGTTTCTCAGGCGCCCAAATCGATTAGAGACATTTGTCGCCGTAGACTGGCCGGTCTAGCTGTAGCGAACAGCTAAGGTGCGGGGTGTGAACCCCGTATAGATCTATACACAAATTCCCGCTCTCCCTCATGCAGACTCTGGTTTTAACTCCTTACAGGACTTTAGACGTACACTAATATATTTATATTTAGGTACTTTTGAGACTCGTCTTCACTAGAATACCAACTGGTTTTTGAGCAATCGATAAGATCCGTTATTTAATAAATAACATTACTTGTGCTAGTTGACTAGGTTTATCGTTTTCGTTTATTGAGGATAATCCACTTGGAATCATAATTATAAAAAATGACCCAGAATTATTGGCATTGGCAAAAATGGCCCTTCTTTATTATAAATTATCAAATAAGACCCATATTTGTCAAAAGGTGTCATAAGTGGTTCAAAACTAGGTGAATTGTCGAAAATGACCCTTTTCTTCTAAAATGTTCATTTTAGACTTATATTTATGAAAATACTCAAAAAGGCCCTTCTTTATCCAAAAATTTCATTTTGGTCCTTTAAAAATTGAGATGCTCAATAATTCTTCAATTTTATTCCATTTTCCAAAATGGTCCTTATATATATATATATATATATATATATATATATATATATATATATATATATATATATATATATATATATATATATGTGGTCGAAAATGGTCCCCAAAATATTATTATTTCCATATTTTACCCACTTTCAAAATATTGTTTTCAACAACTTGTTTAAGAACATTTTTGAAGCAAATCCTTAAGGTTCTTGACATAACAATTTATGATCAATAATCCATAAAAATACTAGTTTTTGTGTTCTAACATATAATTGGTGATATATAGTTCAAAACCTTGAGACTTGCTAAAATCTCGAGTTCTTGAACCATTAGATGGAGTTCATAAGTTTAAGCATATAAATTATAACATACATGCATAAACAAGCAAATATACTAAGATTTCACACGACCCTTGACTTGTATCCTCCCCCAAAAACCATGAAAAACAACAAAAGATAGGGGTATGAAGCTTACCTTGGTTTGATTTGGTGGGTGATTTTGGAGTGGTGATGAGAAGTGTTCAAGTCCTAACACTTAAAGAGTTTGATAAATCTTTGAACCTTGTAACTTCCTAAGAATATTATCACATAGCGTTATGTGTAAATATGAGGAATTAAACAAGATAATATGTATAGAATCACTAACCAAAACTAGAAATACTTACTAGGATCCAGAGAGTGCTTAGAAAAATTAAAGCTTGAGGCTTGAATTCATTTGAGAGTAAGTTATGAGTTCACAGAATGTGAATATGAATAATGGGATACAATGCGGAGTTTACAGAGAGTGACTTGAGTTTGTTGAATGGGGAAAAGGGGTTTACGCTCTAACATATGGGGATAAGGATTTGATGAGATGTTTTCTTGGTTTACTGTTGGGTATTGCATGAATTACTGAGATTGTATTGGAAATAGCTACTTACAGCTAATAACTACCGTAAACTCATTTGAGTTGAGAGGAGTTTATGGTCTAAATGGACCATAAACTAAGTTTCACGGCCAAGATGTCTCCTAGGGAGGTGTTCACGGTCAAATACATCATATCCTTAAAGTGTTTACGCCCTTAAAGTGATTCCCTTTAGAGTTCACGGCCAAAAGCTTTCCTAGGGTAGTGTTCACAGCCAAGGCTTGGTTTTTTGAGGTGGTTTACGACCATAGTGGCTTCTTGGGGTGTGTTCACGGCCAACATGGCCAAGAATAAGAGTTTATGGTCTAAAGTTTGATTTCTTGAGGTGTTCACGTCCATGGTGCTTCCTAGGGAAGTGTTTATGGTCTAGGTGTATAAAAAACTTTAATGTATTTGTTTTATGTAATATGACTAATATCTTGATGTAACTTTCATTTCTTATTGTTCAAATTTACTTAGGAGGCTTTAGGGTAGTGTAATTCTCAAAAACATTACCTTACCCAAGCATAATAATAGCATAGCTACAACTATTGCATATACACGACTCCTTTGGCTTGGTTTCTAGACTTGAAAATTTTCCAGTTGTGATATGATCCCCCTGTTAGAGGGAATTTCGTCCCGAAATTCTTTAGAAGTCATTCTTACAGACTAGCGAAAAGGTGAGGGTATCTTTGTGTCATTTGATTATCGCGTTCCCATGTGAATTCAGGTCCGCGCTTGGCATTCCATCTAACCTTCACAATGGGGATGCGGCTTTGTTTGTGCGCTTAACTTTTCTATCCATAATTTCGATAAGTTGTTCAACGAATAGAAGGTTCTTGCTCACTTCAATCTCGTCTACAGGAACTGTGAGGGTTTCGTCGGGTAGACACCTCTTTGGGTTTGACATATGGAATACAGGGTGTACATTACTGAGTTTTGTGGGTAGTTGGAGTTTGTAGAACACCGGACCGATTCGGGCAAGGATCTCGAATGGTCCGTTGTATCGGGGATTTAGTTTACCTCTCTTCCAAAATCGTACCGTCCCTTTCCAAGGGGAGACTTTTAATAATGCCCTGATCTCCTACTTGGAACTCCAAAGGCTTTAGCCTACTGTCTGCATATCCCTTTTGTCGATCCCGCGATGCTTGGAGTCGTGTTCTGATTTGGATTATCTTTTCCATTGTTTCTCGAATAACCTCGGGTTTAGTGAATGTGCTATTGGGCGTTTGTCCTCTTGCCAGCTGGGTATCCCCCACCACAACCCAACAGAGGATGATCTGCACCTCCGGCCACACAGGGCCGCAAAGGGTGCAACGCCTATGCTCGAGTGGTAGCTGTTGTTATATGAGTACTCAATTAGAAGCAGGTGGGTATTCCAAGCTTTGCCAATGTTTATTACACATGCTTCTCTTTGGGGTGTGGGTTCTTGCTTACCTTGATCTTGTCAAGGGGGATTCTTAAAGGTTTGGTGATCAGTCACTAATGAGTGTTGAATACGTGGAACATGAAATGTACGGAACTGAGTACTGATGGTAACCAAAGGCCGTAGGGTACCGGACCTATCCTGGCGAGGATTTTGAATGGCCTTCTAGGGATCGTGCTCCTGGTGTCCTAGCAGTAGAGTTCATATGCCTTATGGGTTGGCACTATTGTCATCAAGGTTGAGGTTGCGTGTGGTGTAGCTGACCTTATGAGTCTTAGGTTACCTTGGGGATTTTCTTCTTATGGTGTTCCGAGCTAAAGGTAGGTCGGTCTCTGCCAGTTCTTTGCTGTTGATTAAACAAGTCTCCGATTTGGGGTAGGGATTATCGATCCTTGAGGATGGGTTTGTTTAACTTATTAGTAGTCAGTGGTGTTATGATATATTCGTCTTTCCTCCTTATGAGTCAGATAGGTGCTTCCTGTGGTTAGGGACTTGGTCTGATGTTTCCTTTATCTATTATATCATTCTTGTGATCAAACACTATCTGTTTTTGTGACCGTGCAAAGTGGTATTGGGGGTTTGGTTATTAGGGTGGTTCCAAGAGTCGAGGTGATTCTAACTCCGCTTAGCGCATGGTTGAGATTTCCAAAGGGATTCTGGGAGTATCTGGGGAAATTTTGGAAGTCTTTCGGATTCACTTGATGTCTTTTGTTTCTCGCTTTTAATTTCTATTGGGGCTAGGAAAGAGCGTGGCATCTATTACATGGGTCTGGATGCTAGGGATTTGTCGTTACAGGCTGGAAGAGTTTTGTTATTCGGTTGCGTAAGACGGAAGTCTCTTGCAGTGCTCGAAGTTTGTAAGGTGAGAATCAAGCAAGTCCGTGCCAATTGATGACATTGGACTCCTTATTGTAACAGTTGTTACGTCGATTGGGAAGTAATGGTTGTTAGGAATGATAGGGTGTTCTATGTTCATGTTCTTATCACTACTAGTTTCGTTTTTGTTGTTACTACTGAGTCTATTTTGTTCCTGCTTGTCGGGTGTTCTAGTAATGCGAGAGCTTTGATAAATAAAGCGGTGGAATTCATAATCTGAATTTTGCTAGGCTTTTCTATTATAGATGGGTGTGACCTAACCATACATACTTAGGATTTAAAAGATAATCGGCTGCGTGGTTCTGTCCTAATCAACATTCAGAACAGGAACAGGAAAATAAGGCGGGATCACACACTCTTACTTTGTAGAATCCTAACTATGTATGATACTAATGCTTATATGGAACCTTCATGGTCCATTCGCAAAGGTCTTTAGTTTCTCCATGATTTACACGATTTACTCGGATGAGGAAAGAGTTTTTGATTATGTTTTTAATTGGCAAAACCTTTTTGTGATAATTCGATGCCTAAAGTTTATCGTGGGAACGTACAAAAAAAATCTCGGTAGGGTTCCTTTTCGCCTCTTCCTGTCTAGTCGTCAACTCCTCCATCATTCATCTCCGTTGGACAATCTCTCTTGAAATGTCCTGCTGCACCGCATTTGTGTCATACTGGACTTACTTCTGGGTTAAGCGTCAGAGTGACGCATGGGGCCGGGGCCCTACAGTAGCGGGAGAGGTGCCCCATCTTGTTGCACCTTCCGCAACGAAATTTCCGGCAGGCTCCCCGATTATGGTATTTGCACTTGTTTCAGTGTGGAGAGTTTCCAAGATATGATTTTCTCAATGTGGGAGGAGTAGGGTTAGTAGGGGTAAGGACTGCTCCCGCTTGTTGCCTTTTGGTAAGCCTCTGAGTCGAACTGCCTCCTTTTTCGTTCCTGAACTTTCGCTTCATGACCTTGGGTTTGGAGTTTGGGGTGTCTTGGTAAGTTGTCCTTCGTTGGTTCCCTTGGTTATTATTGTGGTTGAAATTATCGACACCGCTTCCATTTTCGTTTGTGTTGTTGGCATTGAGGTATGCCATGACAACTGCCACGGTAGCCGTTATAGTGGTTTGGAAAGTGGCAAAGTCTATTCTTAGGACCGGTGCTTCGTCGGGGTGTTGGTTGTTCTCATGAGAGGACATGATTCTGTTGCATGATGGGAAACAGGTTTGTGAGTAACTATGGTTATTTCCAGTCATATCTTATCTATGATTATAGATATGAACTTATGCATGTACGCATATAAACCACAGGTTTCGTTATACGTTTCTCGTTGTTTCGACCTACATCCCCATGATGTATTCACGATTGAGAGTAGAATTAGCATCGCACGAAGGTTGTGTTTTATCGGGATATGGTATAGCCACTTATACAATATTTGGATTTATATCACATGGGTTCTTGGGGGGCGTACCTCTCTTGGGTTACTATTACTATTTGCGGTATAAAAACATTATAAGTATTAGGCGGATAGCGTGGGGATTCTCCTATGCCGAAATGGCGCACAAAGTACTCGGCCATTTTACTCATTTCCTGAGAGGCCCCTTCCGCTCCTTCTTCTGCTAAGATTGTCCTAGTCTCAGTTGTAATCAGGTGTTGTCTCATGGTGGTCACTTCCTCCTTTATGGAGTGTAGTCGGTTCGTATGGTTCTCTAGTTCTACTTGTTGGTTCAATAAGGCTTTGGGATGGTGTTCTTGTTATTCGTTGGGAAGTCGGATTTACATTGTCGTATATCGAACTTCGCCTTCGGTATCCATTTGTCCACAATGGAGAGTCGTAAACTGAGAGTCTAGACGGGTCACTTGTGGCCCATATGGGGTGGTGCTTGAATTGTGAGGGTGTTGGGTATCGGAGCACGGTGCACGTCGATTGTGGATGGAATTGTCTTTTGTGGAAATGCGCCCTGAACCGGGTAGGTGTCAATCACCAAGCTTGTCTTTGTGTGGGTGTTGTTTTGTTACTAGGTACGTCTACACCAGGGGCACTTATACCGGGTGTTTACGTATCTGCGAAGAGAGAGGTGGAAGGGTCTCTTGTCTACTCCCAATTGGGTAAACCTCGCTAAGGGTTTCCTTGGCGCTTTCATCCTTGCTTGGATCTTAGTCAGAATCCTCCCTTTCATAATTCATCTCTTGGTATTCCTTAGGATCCACCTCTGGGTTTTCCTCATGGACCTCTTTTGGTCCCTCCTTGCCCCATCGGCAAGTCACCGCGACAGGGTAGTAGAGGTCTTGGTGAGGAATTTCAACTATGTTGTTTGTGCGAGAATCAGGATATGAGAAATTAGGTGTGGGGGGTTTATGGTATCCTAAAATACTCCTATAGTATTTTAAACTTGATGTTCGATTCTAATGTTCTCTTGCATGCATAATTGATAGGTTTTAGGTTTGTTGCAACACCACCATCACTCCCAAGCACATGTTAGTCATATCTCAAATAAATATAGTTGACCAGACTATATTTATCCCATATATGATTACATAACTGCCTAGGTTTGCCTGTAGTGTTCAACCTTTAGTTAGTTTTGTTTTCTTCTCGTTACGATATACTTTTATAAAATACTTATATCTTTAAAGTATACTTTTATAAAATACTTATATCTTTAAAGTATACTTTTAGTCAGAGTGTTTTAGTCCCATTGTATTTATAGTTGTATATCTTGTATGGCTAGATATACTAGTTCACTATAAACAATGCTCTGATACCAATCTGTCACACCCCCAGACCAGACGGCGGAAACATCCGGAGGCGGGTGACTTCATTGTGCAGTATCATAACAATTGAATATAAATGAAACATAGCAAATCCAAACATCATACATTGAGATAACAAACTTACATTGTTTACATATTCTATTTGTTCTTCAAATTACACAAAAGAGACATAAGTAAATAAATTCCAAACTACAACAAAATAATCCTGAATCCGCGTCCCTTTAACCTGCTTACTGATTTCCTGAGAATAAAGTCGTTTTGTAAAGCGTCAACTAAAAATTTGGTGAGTTCATAAGCATTTTCGTATGAAAATAGTTTTACACTTGTTTAAAATTGTTCTCGTTGTACTTTCAGAAAATCCGATATTTTCTATAAAATCGTTTGAAGTCTTGCTCTGAAATCATGGATATATGCATGCATGTCATTACCTTTTTATTCATCCTTATAAGGAGTGATTTTTAGAAAGAAATATAATTTATAAACACGAGCTGTATTTGAGAGTAGTTCTTTGGAGTAGTAATAACAAATAGTTAAAATTCACCGTTTTCTAAAAAGAAAATAGTTGTAAATCTTGTTTTCTTACCAGGTATATTTGAGTGTGCGTTTTAGTTCATCGTTTTCGAAATCGTATAAAATCGTTTACTCCAGAAAATCCTATATTTTTTCTTGTATAAAATAATCGTAAGTTCTGTTTCCAATTGTGTGTACTTGCATATGTGTCTGATAGTTTATCGTTTTCAAAATCGTATACAATCGTTTACTCCAGAAAATCCTATATTTTCTTGTATAAAATAATCGTAAGTTCTTTTTCCAATTGTGTGTACTTGCATATGTGTGTGATAGTTTATCGTTTTCAAAATCGTATACAATTGTTTTTCCCCAGAAAATCCTATATTTTATGATATATAAAATGGTGGTCTTAAAAACCCTAAGACTGGAGAGGTGTGAAAAATCCACAGGCGATTGTGGACATTCCACGCAAGTTGAGTGGACGGTCAACACAACAAATGCGGACCATCACTACCATGCATAGGGGCAGTCAACACAATGTGCCAATTTATTTATGAGGTTGTCCTTACATAAATTTCCAGATACATTAACATATTCTAGTGAGCCGCTATAACCATACTAATATGACGAAGACCTGTCTTGACGTTTCTCAGGCGCCCAAATCGATTAAAGACATTTGTCACCCTAGACTGGCCGGTCTAGCTGTAGCGAACAGCGAAGGTGCGGGGTGTCAACCCCGTATAGATTTATACACATATTCCCTCTCTCCCTCTAGGAGACTCTGGTTATAACTACTTACAGGACTTTAGACGTACATTAATATATTTATATTTAGGTACTTTTGAGACTCGTCTTCACTAGAATACCAACTAGTTTTTGAGCAATCGATAAGATCCGTTATTTAATAAATAACATTACTTGTGCTAGTTGACTAGGTTTATCGTTTTCGTTTATTGAGGATAATCCAATTGGAAACATAATTATCAAAAATGACCCAAAATTATCGGCATTGGCAAAAATGACCCTTCTTTTTTATAAATTATCAAATAAGACCCATATTTGTCAAAATGTGTCATAAGTGGTTCGAAACTAGGTGAATTGTCGAAAATGACCCTTTTCTTCTAAAATGTTCATTTTAGACTTATATTTATGAAAATACTCAAAAAGGCCATTGTTTATCCAAAAATTTCATTTTGGTCCTTTCAAAATTGAGATGTTCAATAATTCTTCAATTTTATTCCATTTTCCAAAATGGTCCTTATATATATATATATATATATATATATATATATATATATATATATATATATATATATATATATATATATATAGGGTGAGGTTCAATAGAGAACCATAATTAACCAAGGAACCAAGGAACTCATAACGATCAACGAGCAAGGAAATAGATGTACACTTTTACATTGGACGCACACACACCGGATTATAGCAAAAAATCCACCCTTTACAAAAAAATCCACCACTTTTTTTCGTTTAAATTTTTTTTAGGCCATATGTTTTATCAAAAAAAAAAACCCAATATACCGTTGTTCACGATTTTTCGTCATCTTTCCATAGAGATCCATGATGATATATAAAAAACGAACTTTTTTTTTTTCGAAAAAAACTCACTTCATTTTCTTTGATTAAAAAAGTTAAGGTCTATTTTTTATAGAAAAAAATTAATAAATATATCAAAATTCATATTTTTTGTACTTTTTAAACATAGATTCATATTCATGTTAAAAAAAACGATATTTCAGTTTAGATTCACATTGTGAACCTGTTCAGATTCATATTGTAAACCTGTTCAGATTCACATTGTGAACCTCCTCAGATTCACAGTGTACATACGAATAACTCAGATTCACAGTGTGCATAATAATAACTCAGATTCACAGTGTGAATCTGAACTGATCGGAGCTTTTTCACATTGTGAATGTTAAAATTTGAAATATTTACAGTTTAGATTCACAGTGTGAATCTACACTGATCGAGGTTTTTTTTTTTTTTTTTTTTTTTTTTTTTTTTTGTGAACATTCTCAGATTCACAGTGTGCATAATAGTAATTCAGATTCACAATGTGAATCTGAACTGTTCGAGATTTTTCATATTGTGAATGTTAAAAATTGAAATATTTACAGTTTAGCTTCAGAGTGTGAATCTACACTGTTCGAGGTTATTTTTATTTTATTTTTTTTATTTTTTTTAAATCGGTGTTGATGTTTATTAATAGAGTATAAAAAATTAATATTTTTGGTATAATTAGTTTTTTTTGATAAAAATAAACTTAAATATTGAAAAAACTAAGAAAATTAAGTGGGTTTTTTTCGAGAAAAAAAAGTTCGTTTTTTATATATCATCATGGATCTCTATGGAAAGAGGACGGAAAATCGTGAACAACGGTATATTCGGTTTTTTTTTCGATAAAAAACTTGGCCTAAAAAAAATTTTAAATGAAAGAAAGGAAATGAGTTTTGTTATAATCCGGTATATGTGCGTCCATTATAAAATTTTATAACCATTCCTTTTGCCGTTGATCACTTTAAATTCCGACGCTTTGGATTGGTTCCTTGGTTCCTTGATTAATAATTGTTCTCTATTGAACTTTTCCCTATATATATATATATATATATATATATATATATATATATATATATATATATATATATATATATATATATATATATATATATATATATATATATATATGTGGTCGAAAATGGTCCCCAAAATATTATTATTTTCATATTTTACCCACTTTCAAAATATTGTTTTCAACAACTTGTTTAAGCACATTTTTGAAGCAAATCCTTAAGGTTCTTGACATAACAATTTATGATCAATAATCCATAAACATACTAGTTTTTGTGTTCTAACATATAATTGGTGATATATAGTTCAAAACCTTGAGACTTGCTAAAATCTCGAGTTCTTGAACCATTAGATGGAGTTCATAACTTTAAGATTTCACAAGACCCTTGACTTGTATCCTCCCTCAAAAACCATGAAAAACACCAAAAGATAGGGGTATGAAGCTCACTTTGGTTTGATTTCATGGGTGATTTTGGAGTGGTGATGAGAAGTGTTCAAGTCCTAACACTTGAAGAGTTTGATAACTTTTTTAACCTTGTAACTTCCTACGAATATTATCACATAGCTTTATGTGTAAATATGAGGAATTAAGCAAGATAATATGTATAGAATCACTAATCAAAACTAGAAATACTTACTAGGATCCAGAGAGTGCTTAGAAGAATTAAAGCTTGAGGCTTGAATCCATTTGAGAGTAAGTTATGAGTTCACAGAATGTGAATATAAATAATGGGATACAATGAGGAGTTTATAAAGAGTGACTTGACTTTGTGGAATGGGGAAAAGGGGTTTACGCTCTAACATATGGGGATAAGGATTTGATGAATGTTTGCTTGGTTTACTGTTGGGTATTGCATGAATTACTAAGATTGTATTGGAAATAGCTACTTACAACTAATAACCACCGTAAACTCATTTGATTTAAGAGGAGTTTAGGGTCTAAATGGACCATAAACTAAGGTTCACGACCAAGATGACTCCTAGGGAGGTGTTCACGGTCAAATACAACATATCCTTAAAGTGTTTACGCCCTTAAAGTGATTCCCTTTAGAGTTCACGGCCAAAAGCTTTCCTAGGGTAGTGTTCACGGCCAAGGCTTGGTGTTTTGAGGTGGTTTATGTCACAACTAGGAATTCTGATACGTTGTAAACACTTAACAAAGAATGACATTGTAGCTAAAACTTGAAAACATGTATGGTGTTTATTCAATGACAACAAAATTCCATCAAATACCCTATTCAAGCATTCAAATAGTCAAAAAAAATTGGAAACCCTAAAAATCCCGATTTAAGTCCATTTTGGACTAGGATTTTCTTATTGAGCCTGATGGACCAATAAGCTTCCAATTTGACTATTTTGGGCTTAGAACTCTTAAATGGACCCTAATTGGACCCATTTGCATGGAACTTAACATTTTGGGCCTCATAAGCCTAGAATGGACTAGTTTATCTTTAATGGGCCTTATTGGGCCATAATCAATATAATTAGCCCTAAAGGGCCATAAAACTCATTCTTTATACAAGTTGGGCCGTAAAACCTCTTAAGGGCCCATTGGGCCGAAAACCATTAGCTTGGGCTTCTCATTAGGAGACTTAAGCACAAAAGGCCCAAATCCTTTTCTCTCTTCTCTCTCTCTCGGCCCAAGTAGAAGAAAAAAAGGGAAATTAGAGGATTAAGGAGGATTAGCCACCTCCTTAATACCTATGGGATCTCCATGCAAATCTCACATGTTTCCATGAACCATCCCTTCATCTCTCTCCCGTCTCCTTCTACTACTCTCGGCCGAGAGTATCAACACACACATACACACACATAATTCATTCCAACTCTTTCCAAATTCTCTCAAGAACATTTTCACTTCTCCTTCAAAATTTTCGAGATTTAGAGCTTTTCATGGAGGTTATTCCACAATAATCATCATCATTGGTAAGTTATTGTTTAGATCCATAACCTAGTCTTTTTATTTCATCAAAACTTCCTCCTAACTCACACCATTTTCGTGATCTGCACCTTAGAAGCTTCTTAACTTCGAAATCAACCCAAGAAAGCTTGCTAGGGCCGAAAAATCGCATCAAACTCTTCCCTTCCTTCTTCAAATCGAAAACAACAAGCAAAGGTGAGTTCATACCCCTCTATTTTCGATTTTCACAAGTTTTATGGGGAAGAATACAAGTAAAATGTGTAGATCTATGTGTATGTGTATGTTATGTGTGATTTCATGTATGCATGTGTGATTTTATGTGTTTATGTGGTAAACATGTAACAAAAAGGAAAGAAATCTCGAGATCTATGGCACAAGAAGGAAAATAAACATGATCTAAGATATATTACACTAAACAAGTCAAGAAAATTACCCTCTAAGGTTATAATAAGCATATTGCAACATAAAACTCAATTTTGGACTATAATTGTCAAATAAACAAAAGTTGGATTAAAATTGTCATTCACAGTTTTCTTAAGGATCAAAAGAGTCAAAAACGTTAAAATAAATGTTTTTATGAATATTATACTCTTCAAAGGACTAGATATGTAAATTGTAGCTTAATGGGCCAATTTTTGGGCTTTTCGGCCCATAGGCCCAAAAATTACAAAAATATGGTTTTCAAGGGATTGAAATGGTAGATTTCTCAAAACAGGGGGTAAAAAGTGTAAACAAAACTATTACAGGGGTAAAAATGATTTTGTTTTCCAAAAAGGATCAAAAATGTAAAGTTTTTGGAATTTGGGCCAAAATTGTAAAAGTTGCGAAAAAATTGGACTTTAACCGGAAAACTCCTTACTGAAGGGGCTGAAACTGCCAAAGAGTAAATTTTGAGCTAAAAACATTACTTAAACAAGTTTATGGGTCAAAAATGTCAAGAAAATGGTTTAAGGGCCTAAAATGTCTTTTTTTTAAAATAAGGGACTAAAATTGTCATTTTTATTAAAAAGAAAGGGGCTGAATGGGTCAAACCAATATTTTGAGTCAACTATTTTATTATTAAGATATTTGGGTCAAAAATACCAAATTACAACTTATGAAAATAGAATGAAGAATATACATATATTTTCAAATATCGTTATAAACAATAGACGAGTTTCGTGCCGTTGCGAATTTAATAAGTGTTCAATCAAACTTCCGAAAATTATACTATACCTAAAACAACTAAATATTCAAATAGTTGGGCTTGAAAGATCCTAATCATGTTTATTGGGCCTTCGTGGCGCATTGACATGACTTTTGGGCCTAACAATAATAACACGTGTCTATTGGGCCTCCTGTGACCCAATTACATGTTTAAGGGACCCTCAATGGCTTCTATGTACTATTGGGCCTCAGCGGCCTATTAGCATTGCTAGTAAGGTCCAAATAAATCAAATGTGAAATGGGCCAACGTGTCCTTCGTATAACCAACAGCCTTAAATAACACACGTAATTAGCATGACCTAGTAATCCTCTTCTCCTCGTTTGTTAGACTTACCTTCAGTTCAAGTAAACAAATACAGGTCGTTAATCAATGATAATCAATTTCGTTTGGATTAAGTGAGTAATAACGGGCGACACCTCTAAGGGTCGTTTGTAGTCTGTAGTTATAATCAAAGTCTCCTGGAGGGAGAGCGAGAGTTTGTGTATAGATCTATACGGGGGTGACTCCCCCACACCTCAGCTGTTCGCTACAGTTAGACTCGGCCAGTCTAGGGTGACAAAATCTTAAGATCAATTCCGGCGTTCGCTAGGATTCCAAGACAGACGAACTAGTCATTATCATGCATGGTTATAACGACTCACATAAATAAATAACTCCAATACTATCCGAGTAATCAAGGAAAATCATAATCATTCGTTATGACAGTATAATAATTCGAAATAATCATATTATATTATCGGAAAACATCAAGTTTTTCGGGGAAATCAAAACCATTCACTTGTACTTTCAATAACTATAATGCAAAACTTCTTATTTGTACACGTTTTGAAATCATTCATGCACAAACTTGTGGATCTTCACACTTTGGTATAAACAATTGTCTTTTCAGAAAATATCGGATTTTCTGGGTTTTATAAACTACACAAAACATTTTTATAACAACCTTGATTATGAACTCACCAACATTCCATATGTTGACGTTTTGAAAATAACTTGTATTCTCAGGTAACAGGTAAGCTGAAGAGTAATACGAAGTATGTTAGGATGTTATGTTTTGAAAACTCTCAAACAATTTATGTTATGGATATGTAATATTTAGTCAATGTACTCGATGTGAACAATGTCAGTTGTAATGTATTAATGCATGGTGAAGTTTATGTTGTGTTTCATGTATAATCATTGTGATGATATTCAATTTGAGTCACGCGAACCCTCGGACGTTTCCGCCGTCTGGTTCGGGGGTGTGACAGGTTGGTATCAGAGCTCTGTTTATAGTGAACTGGCATATCTAACCACACATTGATATGCAACTATAAACCAAAGAGGGACTAAAACAACTCTAAACAAAACAAATAGAACACAACGATAAAACACCTCTACCTGTACGATATAGGAAAAAGATCATAATACCAAATCAAATAAGATAATACTGACATTTCGGTTAAGTCGGGACTGTTCCTAGTTGTATTAAGGGGTGAATGTAGCCTGATCAACTACATTTTCTCCGAAGTACAACTATCGCATGCCCCGGGGAAACCTCGATGGTCGGTAAACCTAAAAACATACCCTTTGTTACCAAGAAGAGAACATCAACTCAATTTACATAATAATTAAAACATCTTAGGAGTAATAATAGTTTATTCATATACCTCCTCTCAGTCACCATGGAAGGAGAGCACCAGGGCATTCAGTTTCATCAGGTCTTAGTGGCCCACGGAATGATCGAGGACGAACCTGAGGGAGATCAAGGGGGAGCACACAGCATTGGGCCCGACGAGTACACGGACACAGACTACGAGTTTGATGGGACCGATGACGACATCGAGGAAGAACAAGACCCAGACGAGGATTCCGTCACACCACCTACCAGCGAGACGCGGCAGAATCACCCTGCCCCACCAGGGAATCCCGCGAGAGAGAATCGTTCTCCAGAAGCTGAGATTGCCGCTCTGCGGCAACATCTATTCGCCATGGAAGCACGAGCGGTGCAGGCCGGACAGGAAAGAGATGAAGTCATTAGGGAAATGACTGAGATGGCCCAGTTGTTGGCACAACACTTTGGTATATGACCTTGCTGCCGCCGTCGGGCGCTCCTTAGGGTGTTAGGACCAGATTTACCCTACTAGTACTATGATCTATGCTATGTACCATCGACTCTATGTTTAAGTGATTACACTACTCATAGAGTCGTTACGCTGCCGAACTTGCACCACTTATGTATGCTCTTTTGAGCAAATTTTCATGTATCAAAGTACGGATATTATTAATGGAAAAATATATGTGTTCTATTGTGATGTTGTTATCTGTTATGTGTTATGTATCCATGATTGTATGTTAACATGTGAAACTACCTAAGTGCATGCAATACACCTAGTTTATAGGACCACAAACTCACAAAAAACATAGGCACTCAACATCTTTCCGTTCAATGACAGAAAGATGCCTCAACGACCAACCCGTGGAAACCCTGAGCCAACCCCACCAGAAATCAACTCAGCTGCATTTCAAGCAGCTGTATCTGCTGCGGTCACCGCAGCCATGGCGGAAATCCACCAAGGGAACAATGGTGGAGGCAATGGACAAGGGGCTGGAAGTTCGAACAACGGAATAAATCAAGGACCTACGAAGACATGATCTTACAAGGACTTCACAAACGCCAAGCCACGAACCTTTAATGGCACGGGTGGAATGATAACCCTAAAGAGATGGATTGAGAAGGTGGAATCGGTATTTGAGAAATGCGAATGCCGTGAGGAGATGAAAGTGAAGTTTGCCGCATGCACATTCGTTGACCAAGCTCTCACCTGGTGGAATGGACATGTAGAGGCCATGACTCTCCCCGTAGCCAACGCCATGCCGTGGGCGGAGTTGAAAGAAATGTTGATGGCCGAGTACTGCTCGCGAGGCGAAATTCAGAAAATGGAGCAAGAGTTATGGAATCTCACCGTCCGCAACTCCGAAATTGATGCATAGATATCAAGGTTTAGCGAACTGTCACTGTTGTGCCCTGGCATGATTACTTCAGAGGGAAAGAAAATCGAACGATTCACATGGGGATTAACCACCCCAATTCAAGGAAATGTGATAGCTACAAAATCCCGAAACCTTCGACAGTGCCAAGAGGTTGGCCAAGAAACTATACAACCACAACAACAAGAAGGGCGAGAAGCCAGGGGAAAATGAAGGCAAGAAGGAGAGTGACAACAAGAAAGGAAAGAATAACAAGAGAAAGGGGTGACAAGGCTCAGAGTCGTCAAAGAAGTAACAAACAATGATAGTCAATGCTGCAACCACCCAAGTTCCCTCCACACCACATGCTCCAGTCTCAGCTACTCCAAGTGCCCCTAGGCAGTATTCTGGGAATCTCCCAAAGTGCAACAAGTGCAGTCTCCATCATAATGGCGAATGCGGGGAGATGCATTGTACCAGTTGCAACCGAAAGGGTAACACGGAAAAATATTGCAGGACCTATCCTCCCCAGAACCAGCAGCAAGGAAACAACAACAACAACAACAACAACAACACTACAAAAAAGACAATAATGCGGGACCAAGCCACACCTGCTATGGATGTGGAAAGACTGGGCATTTCCGTCGAAACCGCCCCAACATCAACAACCCTGGGAATGGAGGAGCAGGAAGAGTGCTGACCATGGGTCAGGGAGAAGCGGTTCAGGATCCCGCTGTTGTCACCGGTACGTTTCTCCTAAACCACACTTATGCATGCATCCTATTCGATACCGGGGCAGAACGAAGCTTTGTAAGTAATAGATTCAAACACTTGTTAAAACAACAACCCCAGAAGCTTAATGAAACCTTTACGGTGGAAATGGCTAATGGGAAAACAGAATCCACTGGGGAAATCTACATCGGATGTACCCTGACCTTGAACCATCACGTCTTTCAAATAAACTTAATGCCTGTATCCATTAGGAGTTTTGATGTGATTATCAGCATGGACTGGTTAAGCCCTCACCATGCTGAAATTATGTGTCACGAGAAGGCCGTTCGCCTTCACCTCCCAAATCACGAAACCCTAATTATATACGGAGACAAACCCAACGCGAACCTTCGTCTTATCTCGTGCATTAAGGCACAGAAGTATCTACGAAAGAAGGACTTGACGTTTCTGGCTCATATAGTGGATAATTCCAAAGAAGAGGTTCATATTCGAGACATCCTAGTGGCTTGCGATTTCCCGGATGTCTTTCCTGAAGATCTTTCGGGGATACCCCCAGAAAGACAAGTTGAGTTCTGAATTGACCTCGTGCCAGGAGCTACACCCGTCGCCAAATCGCCCTATAGATTGGCTCCTGCGGAGATGCAAGAGCTGTCCAGCCAACTCAGCGAACTTTTGGACAAAGGATTCATCCGACCCAGTTTCTCACCTTGGGGAGCTCCGGTTCTCTTTGTTAAGAAGAAAGACGGTTCCTTTAGGATGTGTATAGACTACAGGGAACTAAATAAGCTCACTATCAAAAATCGCTATCCACTTCCGCGAATCGACGATCTATTTGACCAACTCCAATGAGCAAGTTACTTTTCTAAGATAGATCTGCGATCCGGATACCACCAACTCAAAGTCTGGGAAGAGGATATCCCCAAAACTGCTTTCCGAACTCGTTATGGACATTATGAATTTGTCGTAATGCCCTTCGGTCTAACGAATGCCCCTGCCGCATTTATGGACCTAATGAATCGAATCTGCCGACCATTCCTCGACAAATTTGTCATCGTTTTCATCGACGATATTCTAGTCTATTCTCGAAGCGAAGAGAAGCATGGCCGACATCTCCGACGAATCTTAGAAACCCTAAGAACCGAAAATCTATACGCAAAACTCTCTAAGTGTGAGTTCTGGCTCCGTAGTGTGAACTTTTTAGGTCATGTTGTTAGTCAAGAAGGGATACATGTGGATCCTTCTAAGGTCAAAGCTATCGAAGGATGGGCGATCCCAACGACACCCACCAAAATTCGTCAATTTTTAGGTCTCGTAGGATATTACAGGAGGTTCATTCAGAACTTCTCCAAAACAGCCAAGCCACTTACCTTGCTTACGCAAAAGGGTGTACCCTTTGAATGGACGGATAAGCAAGAAGCTGCATTCCGAACTCTGAAGCAAGCACTCTGCAGTGCACCGGTATTATCACTACCAGAGGGAACAGAGGACTTCGTAGTTTACTGCGATGCGTCGAATCAGGGTTTAGGTTGTTTATTCATGCAGCGTGGGAAGGGGATAGCTTATGCGTCCCGACAACTAAAGACACATGAGGTGAATTATACCACCCATGATCTCGAATCGGGAGCTGTGGTCTTCGCCTTGAAGATTTGGAGGCACTACCTTTATGGTACCAAGTGCACCATTTTCACTGACCACAAGAGTCTCCAACACATTTTAAATCAAAAGGAGTTAAACATGAGGCAACGAAGATGGGTTGAGCTGCTGAACGATTATGAGTGCGAAATCAAGTACCACCTAGGGAAGGCTAACGTGGTAGCTGATGCCTTGAGTCGAAAGGAATACTAGAATCGTCGTGTGAAGACTCTCTCCATAACCATTCAATCCCACCTGACCTCGCAAATCAGAGCAGCCCAGTTCGATGCCATGAAGACAGAAAACAAAACAAGCGAAGCGTTGCGTGGAATGGAAAAGAATTTCGAAGTGAAGGAGGGCGGAGCATATTATTTCATGAACCGCATTTGGATCCCTAAACTTGGGGGATTCAGAGAAGTAGTCATGAATGAAGCCCACAAGACACGATACTCCATCCATCCGGGTTCAGATAAAATGTACTTGGATATCAAGCAACATTATTGGTGGCCTAACATGAAGGCAGAAATTGCCACTTACGTTAGCAAGTGCCTCACGTGTGCTAAAGTAAAGGTGGAATATCAGAAGCCCTCGGGATTATTACAACAACCAGTAATTCTCGAGTGGAAATGGGAAAGGATTACTATGGACTTTGTGACCAAACTACCCAAGACGACTGATGGTTTGGATACCATATGGGTAATAGTTGACAGGTTGACAAAATCCGCTCATTTCCTGCCAATAAAAGAGTCATACAAGATGGAACGATTGACAAGGATCAATATCAAGGAAATCATGAGACTCCACAGAGTGCCAATATCTATCATCTCAGATAGATATAGTAGGTTTACTTCACGCTTTTGGCAATCGCTTCAGAAAGCTATAGGAACACAACTTGACATGAGCACTGCCTACCACCCACAAACGGATGGTCAAAACGAGCGAACCATTCAAACGCTAGAAGATATGCTTCGCGCATGTGTGATAGACTTTGGAAGGTCGTGGGATACCCACTTGCCTTTGACCGAATTCTCATACAACAACAGTTATCACTCAAGCATCAAAGTTGCTCCTTTCGAAGCATTGTATGGACGTAAATGTAGATCACCGTTGTGTTGGGCTGAGGTAGGTGACACTCAGTTAGCAAGAGGACAGACACCAGGCAATGCATTAACGGGAACAAAAATCATACGCGAAACGATCGAGAAGATAATCCAGATCAGAGCCCGACTGCAATCATCACGAGACAGACAGAAGAGCTACGCCGATAAACGGCGAAAGCCCTTGGAATTTAAAGTCGGGGATCGGGTGTTGTTAAAGGTCTCTCCCTGGAAAGGGGTGATTCGTTTTGGGAAACGGGGAAAACTAAACCCACGATACATTGGACCCTGCGAGATTCTTGCCCGAATAGGTCCAGTGGCTTATAGACTGCAGCTACCCGCCGAGCTCAGCAGTGTACACCCCGTGTTCCATGTTTCCAATTTAAAGAAGTGCTTATCCGACGAAACTCTCATCATTCCATTAGAAGAAATTGAAATCAACGAGAATCTCCTGTTCATCGAAGAACCAGTCGAAATCATGGACATGGAAGTGAAGCGTATTAAGCAAAGTCGCATTCCGATTGTGAAAGTTCGGTGGAACGCGAAACGTGGACCAGAATTCACATGGGAACGCGAATACCAGATGAAGCAGAAGTACCCTCACCTATTCTCGCATTCTCAAATCTAGCTTTAAAAAGAATTTCTGGACGAAATTCCCTCTAACGGGGGGATGATGTCACAACTAGGAATTCTGATACGTTGTAAACACTTAACAAAGAATGACATTGTAGCTAAAACTTGAAAATATGTATGGTGTTTATTCAATGACAACAAAATTCCATCAAATACCCTACTCAAGCATTCAAATAGTCAACAAAAATTGGAAACCCTAAAAATCCCGATTTAAGTCCATTTTGGACTAGGCTTATTGGGCCTAATGGACCAATAAGCTTCCAATTTGACTATTTTGGGCTTAGAACTCTTAAATGGACCCTAATTGCACCCATTTACATGGAACTTAACATTTTGGGCCTCATAAGCCTAGAATGGACTAGTTTATCTTTAATGGGCCTTATTGGGCCATAATCAATATAATTAGCCCTAAAGGGCCATAAAACTCATTCTTTATACAAGTTGGGCCGTAAAACCTCTTAAGGGCCCATTGGGCCGAAAATCATTAGCTTGGGCTTCTCATTAGGAGACTTAAGCACAAAAGGCCCAAATCCTTTTCTCTCTTCTCTCTCTCTCTCTCTCTCTCGGCCCAAGTAGAAGAAAAAAAAAGGAAATTAGAGGATTAAGGAGGATTAGCCACCTCCTTAATACCTATGGGATCTCCATGCAAATCTCACATGTTTCCATGCACCATCCCTTCATCTCTCTCTCTCTTCTCCTTCTACTACTCTCGGCCGAGAGTATCAACACACACACACACACACACAAATAATTCATTCCAACTCTTTCCAAATTCTCTCAAGAACACTTTCACTTCTCCTTCCAAATTTTCGAGATTTAGAGCTTTTCAAGGAGGTTATTCCACAATAATCATCATCATTGGTAAGTTATTGTTTAGATCCATAACATAGTCTCTTTATTTCATCAAAACTTCCTCCTAACTCACACCATTTTCGTGATCTACACCTTAGAAGCTGCTTAACCTCGAAATCAACCCAAGAAAGCTTGCTAGGGCCGAAAAATCGCATCAAACTCTTCCCTTCCTTCTTCAAATCGAAAACAACAAGCAAAGGTGAGTTCATACCCCTCTATTTTCGATTTTCACAAGTTTTATAGGGGAGAATACAAGTAAAATGTGTAGATCTATGTGTATGTGTATGTTATGTGTGATTTCATGTATGCATGTGTGATTTTATGTGTTTATGTGGTAAACATGTAACAAAAAGGAAAGAAATCTCGAGATCTATGGCACAAGAAGGAAAATAAACATGATCTAAGATATATTACACTAAACAAGTCAAGAAAATTACCCTCTAAGGTTATAATAAGCATATTGCAACATAAAACTCATTTTTGGACTATAATTGTCAAATAAACAAAAGTTGGGTTAAAATTGTCATTCACGGTTTTCTTAAAGATCAAAAGAGTCAAAACAGTTAAAATAAATGTTTTTATGAATATTATACTCTTCAAAGGACTAGATATGTAAATTGTAGCTTAATGGGCCAATTTTTGGGCTTTTCGGCCCATAGGCCCAAAAATGATGAAAGTATGGTTTTCAATGGATTGAAATGGTAGATTTCTCAAAACAGGGGGGTAAAAAGGGTAAACAAAACTATTTCAGGGGTAAAAATGATTTCGTTTTCCAAAAAGGATCAAAAATGTAAAGTTTTTGGAATTTGGGCCAAAATTGTAAAAGTTGCAAAAAACTTGGACTTTAACCGAAAAACTCCTTACTGAAGGGGTTGAAACTGCCAAAGAGTAAATTTTGAGCTAAAAACATTACTTAAACAAGTTTATGGGTCAAAAATGTCAAGAAAATGGTTTAAGGGCCTAAAATGTCTTTTTTTTAAATAAGGGACTAAAATTGTCATTTTTATTAAAAAGAAAGGGGCTGAAAGGGTCAAACCAATATTTTGAGTCAACTATTTTATTATTAAGATATTTGGGTCAAAAATACAAAATTACAACTTATGAAAATAGAATGAAGAATATACATATATTTTCAAATATCGTTATAAACAATCGACGTGTTTCGTGCCGTTGCGAATTTAAAAATTGTTCAATCAAACTTCCGACAATTATACTATACCTAAAACAAGTAAATATTCAAATAGTTGGGCTTGAAAGATCCTAATCATGTTTATTGGGCCTTCGTGTCCCATTGACATGACTTTTGGGCCTAACAATAATAACACGTGTCTATTGGGCCTCTTGTGACCCAATTACATGTTTAAGGGACCCTCAATGGCTTCTATGTGCTATTGGGCCTCAGTGGCCCATTAGCATTGCTAGTAAGGTCCAAATAAATCAAATGTGAAATGGGCCAACGCGTCCTTCGTATAACCAACAGCCTTAAATAACACACGTAATTAGCAGGACCTAGTAATCATCTTCTCCTCGTTTGTTAGGCTTACCTTCAGTTCAAGTAAACAAATACAGGTCGTTAATCAATGGTAATCAATTTCGTTTGGATTAAGTGAGTAATAACGGGCGACACCTCTAAGGGTCTTTCGTAGTCTGTAGTTATAATCAAAGTCTCCTGGAGGGAGACCGAGAGTTTGTGTATAGATCTATACGGGGGTGAATCCCCCACACCTCAGCTGTTCGCTACAGTTAGACTCGGCCAGTCTAGGGTGACAAAATCTTAAGATCAATTCCGACGTTCGCTAGGATGCCAAGACAGACGAACTAGTCATTATCATGCATGGTTATAACGACTCACATAAATAAATAAATCCAATACTATCCGAGTAATCAAGGAAAATCATAATCATTCGTTATGACGGTATAATAATTCGAAACAATCATATTATCTTATCGGAAAACATCGGGTTTTTCAGTGAAATCAACACCATTCACTTGTACTTTCAATAACTATAATGCAAAACTTCTTATTTGTACACGTTTTGAAATCATTCATGCACAAACTTGTGGATCTTCACACTTTGGTATAAACAATTGTCTTTTCAGAAAATATCGGATTTTCTGGGTTTTATAAACTACACAAAACATTTTTATAACAACCTTGCTTATGAACTCACCAACATTCCATATGTTGACGTTTTCAAAATAACTTGTATTCTCAGGTAACAGATAAGCTAAAGAGTAATACCAAGTATGTTAGGATGTTATGTTTTGAAAACTCTCAAACAATTTATGTTATGGATATGTAATATTTAGTCAATGTACTGGATGTGAACAATGTCAGTTGTAATGTATTAATGCATGGTGAAGTTTATGTTGTGTTTCATGTATAATCATTGTGATGATATTCAATTTGAGTCACGCGAACCCTCGGACGTTTCCGCCGTCTGGTTCGGGGGTGTGACAGTTTACGGCCATAGTGGCTTCTTGGGGTGTGTTCACGGCCAACATGTCCAAGAATAAGAGTTTATGGTCTAAAGTTTGATTCCTTGAGGTGTTCACGGCCATGGTGCTTCATAGGGAAGTGTTTATGGTCTAGGTGTCTATAAAACTTTAATGTATTTGTTTTATGTAATATGACTAATATCTTGATGTAACTTTCATTTCTTATTGTTCACATTTACTTAGGAGGCTTTAGGGTAGTGTAATTCTCAAAAACACTGCCTTACCCAAACATAATAATAGCATAGCTACAACTATTGCATATACGAGACTCCTTTGGCTTGGTTTCTAGACATGAAAATTTTCCAGTTGTGACAATCTCTACATCAAGTGGGCAATCCGGCTCCCGTGGTGCCCTTACGAATCGCTTGCTGAGCGCGAGCGACACAAAAGATTGGGTAGCCCCCGAATCAAACAATACCAGATTAGATATACCATTCACAAGGAACGATCCTATAATGAGACATATAATATAAGCAATAATCAATGTACATAAAGAGAGAAGGAGAAGATACATACCCATCACCACGTCGGGAGCTGCACGTGCCTCCTCAGCTGTCAAATGAAAGGCCCTGCTCTTCGCAACAGGCGCCTCTGTTCGGCCGTGACGGCCGTCTGTAATCCTCAACGTAGCAGGAGCGGCTGCCGCCACCCGTCCTGCTGCTAGTAAACTCGAGCATTGGGACTGCTTGTGTCCCCTCTGATTGCATTGGAAGCAAATCAGATCTAATACTGTCGTGGTGGTGGTAGTACATGTATAATATCTGCTCACATGACCCGTCTGACCGCAGTTGAAGCAGCCCGAACTCCCTGCCTTGGACGTTGCCTCGTGCAACTTGCCTCATTTGCCACAACGGCTGCGACCCTGCTGGCTCCTAGGTCTATGATCTGACACGTTGGGCTTCTTGCCCGAACTCCCTGATTGACCCTCCTCTGGTTTCCTCTTCTTCTCCATCTACAAATCCAACTCTCTCTCGAGCCCTAGCAATCATATCCTCTAACGTCTTGCAGTTGGATCAGCTCAGAAACTGGCGGATATAACTCCACAACATTTCATGATATCGGGCCTTTTTCATCTCCTCATCAACCACGTATTGCCGAACGAGAATGGCCCTCTTCCTGAACATAGCTTCAGTCACCGTCTCAGTCGTCTGCTGGAGATCCTGGAATTCCCTAGCAAGCTGCGGCACCTCAATCACAGGTGCAAACTCGGCCCCTGAACCTGGCCGAGAAATCACTCCAGGTCATCGCATCTAGAACTACATCATCTCCAATGGCTCGTACGAACTCCTCCCACCAGTCACATGCCCTGTCCTTTAGAATACAGTAAGCAAGTCAGACCTTGTCCCCCTCAGTACATCGGATCGTACGGAAAGCATTGACGACATCAGCCAACCATCTGTTGCTAGCAATGGGGTCCCGAACCCCATGGTAGTCTGGAGCTCCGCATGCTCGGAACTCCCTGAAAGTCAGCGTGCGCGAACCCATCATGGCCGCCACCTCAGTGCGGAATACACTCAGTCTCTCATCTAAAAGCTCCAAGATACCCTCATTGATCATCTTGAAGATCACAGGAGTCTGGTCTAAAATACTACGCGTGACCTCAGACGATATGAAATCTCTCGTCTGCTCGTCAAGCTGCCATGCTCCAGAGCCCGAGCCTGATCCCTCTACGGCTCCCGAAGTGCTGACTGGTATAATGCGTAGCGTCACCATTCTGAAAATACACCATAACAAACATCAGAATACTCACCATAGCTCGAGGGATCTCACACACTTCAATTTTGCTGGATTCATCTCAGCCTTCCTTGATTCGAGTACGGATCCTCTGCTTTCAGTAGTGTGAGCGCATACTACCTTCCACATCTATTCGTACTCTCCTCAAGAACTACCTCGACTCCATCAAGTCCCTTCTCCTACTACTATTGAGCTCATGCTAATCTCATCCTAGGATTGCCTTAGGGTAATCACCAACCCACTCTCCGCCATCAACTGCATAAGAAGTCCGTGCTATCTCCCCCTAACTAGCTCGCGAATACCATTACATATCACTAAGACTAGATAACTCTTCGAATGAGAGTTCTTACTCTACAACGGTTAGACTCAAATGAGAGTTGTGAAATAGAGCTAAACCTAACCTTCTGAAATTATTTAGTCCTCATAATATGTAACTTAACATATTCGTTTACTGGTTAGTTAAAGATAACTAGAACTCATAAAAGCACAAAGCAAGTAGCATTCGAGCATTGAGTAAACATAATCAAGCATATCCTACTCTAGCCATCATATTAATGACTAGTCAGTACTAGCATACGATTCAATAAGATCATACAACAGGCATATAAGGCATTCTTCCTAGATCCTTAGCCCTAAACTAGCATGCAGTTCTCATACACATATAACATGCATACAAGGCATCAATCCTAGATCCTTAGCCCAAATCTAGCATGCTGTTCTCATAATCATATCATAACATAAACTTGTATGGGTAATTTTGGGGTACTTACTTGAGCTCGACTGATTGCATGCACCACACCCTTTTCTCTTTTCAAAATCCTTTTCTCTTTTCAAGGTTCTTTTTATAAAAATGATTTTCTTTAGAAAATTTTCATTCCAATTCCTTAGTTTGAGTTCAGACACACCCAAGAGTGTGCTGAATCCTCAAACCAAGGCTCTGATACCAACTTGAAACATCCCAAAAATACGGTCAAAAAAATTCATTTTAATTTATAAATAAAACAATAGAATTCCAAATCATCTCATAAAAACATAAGTTAAAACATTTCAAAACGTCATATCAATCTCTGTATCAAAATCATATATCCAAATATCAAAGTAAATCATCCCAGGCTAAACACTATGGTGTGTGCAATGCAGTCATCCCGAGCTCTTCCCCTTACTAGCGGAAGTACCTGAAACCAAAACTGAAAACTGTAAGCACGATGCTTAGTGAGTCTCCCCAAACTACCACATACCATACACATAATCACATAATAACATACATTGGGCCTTGCCCGCAACAGCGGGCCCCGCCCGATATCAGACGAATCCGGCATCGGGCCTTGCCCGACATCGGACCGAAATCCGGTATACATATAACATATCAACAAGTATATAACATAAACACATAACATAAACATATAAACATTCCTCGGGCTTGCCCCGACGTTAGACAAAAGCCTGGAACATATAAACATAACATTCCTACTGGAGGAAAACTCACCTCAAATGTCGAGTGAAGTAGCTGAATGTCTCTACTCCTGCAACCGGCTCTACTCACTCCCTATACAAAATAACCCCTTAGATACCATTCCTTACGTCAAGACCCCTTCACGGGTAAATCTTAGTCAAAGTCAATGTCCCAGTCAAAACATTATGAGTTGACTCAACTCGTCGAGTCATCCCCCTTACTCGCCGAGTTCCCTTGCTACTCATAATTGTGAAAACACAAGCCAATTCGTCGAGTCCCTTCTCAGACTCGTCGAGTTCTACCTCGTATAGAATCGGGACAAATCGACTCAAATCGTTGAGTCCCTCTCTGGACTCGCCGAGTACCTTAGTATGTTTGGGCCATCTTAATAGATTAAGCACCAACTCTTCAGGTCTAAGCTTCATACTTCTCATATACAGTGAAAGTGACCTTTTTAGGGTGAAGTTTCCAACTTTACCCGTTAATACCTTTACTTAATGGGTTTAGCTCAAACCTGTAAGTTCCTAAAATCGCTTGATCTATCATTCAAATCCAGTTAATGGTGCGGAATCCCAATCAAGTGGATGATGCAAGATCAAATGGAGAAGAAAAAGAAGAAGAAGTAGATGAATCTTCAATGTATTGATGATATGAATGATGATTCAACATAAGATTCACACACACACACACACACACTTCTTCTCTCTAGTTTCTCTCTCTAGAACTCCCCTCCTCACACTATGGCCGAAAACAGCTCTATCCCTCCTCCTTGGATCTAGCTACCTAACACCCCAAATAACCCTCTCTTATATACCTATGGATAAAACCCAAGGCCCAAACCCAATACCCAGACCGAAAACACATGAGTTTTCAGTCCAAGCTACAAATAAACCAATAATATTTTCGGCCCAATACTAAAAACAATAAATGCTTAGAAAAGCAAAGTATAAACCATTTTTAGACCCAACAATTTCCCCCTTGGTTTATAGCTTCCTTTTCTTTTGACCCAACAAACTCCCCCTAGGTTTGTAGCTTGCTTTGCTTGACATTCTTCACTTTTTGCTTGGTATCAGCATTAATCTTCGATTTCTTCACAACTTTCAAGATGAACATATGAATCTTCTATGTGAATGACTTCATCTTGAACAATTGGGCTTTTCTTCAAAATTTGACTTTGAACGCACGTTGGGTGTGGAGGCTTCTTGAAAAGATTCTTGAAAAACAGCAGTTTCAGCATGAGAATCTCCAGAGAGAATAATAGAGAGACCGATTTTTCTGGATCACTTCAGCAGGTTCATAGATAGCAGCAAGTTGATTGAGGAGGCTTCAATGCAATTCGTCACATAATCTTCAAGTACAACTTCACCTTGCTTCTGGGGTTGAAAGATTGAATGTTGAAAGAATAATCTTCATTTCTTGTTCCTTCGAATGAGAATTCTTCGACAATCACAGATGAAGCTTTGGCTCAGAAAATCTTGATATAGTCTCCATGAGTTTCATCTACATCTAAGTTCACTTTTCAAGATAAAGAAAATTTGAGATAAAAACAAAACTAAAAGAAAACTTTTTTTTTGGAAAGGGAACTTCCCTAACGAGGGTTTCCAGTCCAGCTTTTGCGCACCGACTAATCCCCCGCTGCAAACATGAGGCTTTGCCTCATGCCCTGGAGTCACTGCAGGCGAACCTCTGTGGCCACAAGGGTTGAGTGGTGCTAGGATTTGAACATGGGTCAATAGGTTATCCACCATATCTTCCACATGCCTTACCAAGTCACCACAACCCAAGTGGTTTGAACTAAAAGAAAACTTAGCACACAATATTTTTGGATTTTGCATATTTTCTGAATAAAATAAAACAGAAACAAAAATATTTTTGGATTTTTGAATTTTCTGAAAAACAAATAAAACAAAAATAACACTATTTTTGGATTTTTAATAATTCTGATTTTTTTTTATTTTAAAATTTTAATTCTCCCCCTAAATTTGTGCATAGAGGAAAACTATTAGCAAATTTAACAAAAACAAAAATGATAACTAAATTTAAGACTGATTTGGGATCAAAGTTTTCAAGCAATTCAATATCGTTTATCAGCACACGCCTGCATGTTTAGATCTGGTCAATCACCGGTATTGTGATCCACTTAAACACAAAGGATATTGACAAATTGGACGGATTATAAGTGACAAGTCATTGTGATATATATTCCTAAATGGACAATTTGGCTGACGACGACCAAGGATATTGTTGTCCACTTAAATTTAGCAGCGATATCTACAGACAACCTATTAAATAGTTCAATTTTAGATGTACTAGAACGTGTTCCCCAGTTCCTGACATACCCCGGTAATCAAGAACTTCCAAAGAACTATTTACTTTAGGTGAGTAGACAATCATTAAGAAAGAAGTCAGATATAGAAGTGCATATGTTGTATCCCAGGTTGGATGTCTTCCAAACACAGAGGGAACAACATATGACTAACATATATATGGATTAAAGAGATAGAAGGGTGCATATGCTGTGTCCCAGGTCAGATCTTCCGATCACGCAGAGGGGACATCATATGGCTAACATATAGAAAGAATAACATAGATAAGAAGATACATAGAGATAGAGTTGCATATTTTGCATTCCACGTCGGATATGTTCCAATCACGCAAAGGAAGCAACATATGACTGACAGATAGAAAGCAAGAAAATAATTTCCTACAGAACTACTTTATCAGAACCCCCACATTGCCCTATCAGTACCAGAATTAAGGACATGAGTCCGTACATCGAGGAAATGTTAAGCCAGAATTCCAGATACATATGATTTTTAGTGTATCCTGCAGGTTCCCATGTTTATCTCACTGCTCAATCTACCCGAGCATCATATTGTCAGACCAAATAGAGCTATCTAAGTCCATACTATCAAGTCTTTTCATTTGTCAATCTATGTCTAGTCCTTTTAAATCCTCCGTGCCTACCAACACATTGAACACAGAGTCTAGACAATTCAACTTTAGTGCATTACACGAATTTCAGACTGCCCTTTAACACTAAGCTTCGTATCACTTCCCAAACAATACCTACAAACCAAAAACTATGAGAAAATAAAATATTGTCTTCAAAATGAATCATTGTAAGAGAAAACTCAGGAGTATCGAGAATAAAACTCAAACCGTAAGTCACCAATTGAACTTGCATCCAGAAGGTCTGAGAACATCACACATATTTCAATCTCAGAATAGATCCGAAAATTCTTCACATCGTTAAGCACAAACCCTATTTGTGATACTCTTCTTTCTTCCTTTCCCGCAAAGGACACATACCATCACTTAAAGTTCTGAGTGTTGTACAGTTGAGATATGTCCCCTATTATGTGCTTAGAGCAGCCACTATCAACAAACCAAAGTCTAATGATATGCCTCCATAGCTGCTCCAGCAAAGAGTGTTGGATTAGTTGGTCTTTGGAACCCAGTCTATTTTGAAACTGGGTTGACCTTTGTCATCTACACACGGAACTCTCTCCCATGACATATCCTGCTTATCACAGACAGAAAATGAAGAAATGTTAGAGTCATTAGAAGATTTGGGAGAGTGAACCTTCGGAACCCATCTATAGTTGGGTTAAACCATTTCTTGTTCGATTTGATGGTTGCCTTATCGCTTGTTTTTGGACTTGAAACGGGCCGCTGAGATGGCTTTGATCTAACCGGTCTTGGTTTCACTGGAGCATATCTTAAATTGGATTTCTTGGCCGACATGCCCTTCTTCACCTTGGGAGTTGGATTCTTGGCCTTTTTGGCGTTCCAATCACCATTTTTTGAACGTGGCCTCGAAGGGTTTCTTTTGAAAGATCTCCCTCTTGGCACGTTCTGCCATCCTTGTGCATAGTAGGGAACGTATGCGCGATTTGGACAATTTCTGGCAATATGTCCAGGTGTTCCACAGTGAAAACATGTTTGTTTCTTCACGTAAGAGTTCTTTCTTCCTGCCCCTAGTGGCGTAACCATGCCTTGTCTCTGATTGTCCCCACAAGCACACTTGCAGCAGGTCGTCTGTTTCACTTGTTTTGGTGGCCTGTACTTGCCAATAGCAGGTTTGTCAGAAGTAACCGAGTTAGAAGCAACAGATTCATAGTAGGGACCACAAATCATTTCCGGCTGCAAACCCCTCGCTTCCGGCTGCAAACCCCAAGTTTTCGACTGTGAACTCTGAGGAAACCCTAATCCGAGATTTTGGCCGAAAATGCTCCGGATGCCCTAGCTGCTGACCGCAAACCGCCGCCACCCCTCGTAGAAGCATGTTGTTTGTGCGAAATGGCCGCCAGAACTCACGTTTTTTCAACTTTTTAGCACTAAAACTCGATCAAAAACTCATTTTTATGAAAAACACGAAGAACAAACCCCCCATATTTTGTCCAAAACTATCCAAAAACGTAAAATCCTTCAAGAAAAAGTGCAAAAATGCTCCAGATCTTTCCAAAGAGATTGATACAATCCAAGCTTTGATACCAACTGTAAGTCCCTAAAATCGCTTGATGTATCAATCAGATCCACTTGATGGTGCGGAATCCCAATCAAGTGGATGATGCAAGATCAAATGGAGAAGAAGAAGAAGAAGAAGTAGTAGATGAATCTTCAATGTATTAATGATATGAATGATGATCCAACATAAGATTTGTGACAACCCAAATTTTTTTGCCTTGTAAGTCCAGCCAATCAATCGAGAGTCAGACTCATTTCTGCTATCTTTTAGCATTGTTTTGGGTCTGTTTGAGTGTTCTAAGCGTAGTACATTCAAGTTTTGAGTATAGGGATGAGTTAACTTAGGTTCTTCAAGTTGCATTCGAGCCAAACACTCCATCAAGAGGAGTATACGGCCGCAGACATAGGTGTACGGCCGTACACTCAAGATGGTCGTGAACCCATGCCCATATATAAGCCATCCCTTCATTTCTTCACACTTTTCACACTTCCAAGTCAAGAAAGTCAATTCTCTCTCAACTAGCATCAAGCTTTTCACATTGATCTTCAAAAACGTAAGTATTCCTTCCATTGATTAGTTGATACGTTGCATTATCTAGTAAAGATCCATGATTCAAAGCCTTGAAACATCACCAAACTCATGAACATCAAGAGTGTACGTCCGTACACTCTATCTACGGCCGTATACCCTTGTTAGGATCATAATCTAAGACGTTAAACACATTCTAGGTACTTGTTATCCATTAGAACTCTTGAACCCTTGAATCCCTATGAATCAAGACCCAAAAATGCATCTATTTTGGAGTGTGTACGGCCGTACACACTTGGTGTGGCCGTACACACCTCAAGTCCATCCAAAATCAAACCTTTGTTCATCCACTTGTTGTGCAATTGTCACACTAGTTTCCCCATGGATCAAACACCCTCTTTTTGCATGTTTTCCCATGAGTGTACGGCCGTACACTCCATGGCCGTACACCCCTTGGCCGTACACTCCGTTGCATGGCCATAAACCCTCTTTAGTTAATCACATGTGATTGTAACACTTAGTTCAAGTGTTTCCTAGTCCCTAAGGTTGTTTCCTTGAACGTTAGTTGTGTTAAGCACTAATTACATGCCTATATATGCCATTATATGTCATTTAGGACTCGTTTGTGTCTCGGGAATTCATTCGTGGAACTTCTCATCCTTACGCGAATCTGCAATTGAATCACCGACATAAGGTGAGTTCATACCCCTATAATCAATCTTTTAAATGTTTTAAATGCTTTTAAGAGGGGGGATACAAGTTGAACACAATGATAATTGTGTAAATGATGTTTGTGATAACCATCACATTAAAGGATTTCCTATGTTTTTATAAGTTATCAAATCATTTCATAAACTCTTTTAAAGTTATGTTACTTTGTTGTTTATAAAAATATCTTTTTGAAGTACAATCATAACTCAGTAGATAAATGAGTCTTTTCTTCAAGTCAGTAACAGTTCAACTAAACATACTAGTAAACTATAATAGGTATAGTTTAGGGGTTCAGTTCATACTATAGCTAGTACAGAGAGTAGAATACTATAGCTAGTACAAGGAGGAGCATACTATAACTAGTAGAGGGAGGAGCATACTATAAATAGTACAACGAGGAGTATACTATAACTAATACAGGGAGGAACATACTATAACTATAACAGAAGAACAAATCATGAATTACACACTTATACTATATATTCCTAGTATCCTAGGAGGAGATCGTATCTTTAACTCATCGTTTATAACAAATTATGTTAATACATCATACCGGGTTTGCACTAACAAAGGTACAAATACAACGTACCAGGGTTAGCAAACACGAGGTAATAATACATCATACCGGGTTTGCACTAACAAAGGTACAAATACAACGTACCAGGGTTAGCAAACATGAGGTAATAACACATCATACCGCGTTTGCACTAACAAAGGTACAAATACAACGTACCAGGGTTAGCAAACACGAGGTAACAATACATCATACCGGGTTTGCACTAACAAAGGTAAAAATACAACGTACCAGGGTTAGCAAACACAGGGTGATAATATATCATACCAGAGTTATTTTTAAAGGGTAAATCTACAAAGTACCGGACAATAATAAATAAAACACATAAATATATACAAAACTCACAATAGTATCGACTAAGGCGTTAAGAGTATAGGATTTCATTACTTCTAGTAGTTGTCCAAATATTAGAACAACGCCACATAACTTACTCGTAACATGAACATTCAGTTAGAAGGGGGCCTATAATGCTAAGTTTATGATTCCTCGGTAGCTACATTAGGGATATATATTAATAGAGTCCAGCAGATAGTAGGATGTGTGCCTTCCGCTTCATTTCCTGTTCCTTGTTTGGTTGTGGGCTTAGAGCAGATGCACCCAGTCTACTATCTATTCGATCTTAACTATATATATATATATATATTCCGTATACACCAAGTAATCATAAGCAGTACCAGGTATGGGTCAGGTCAAAGTATACAAATTGAATACACCGTTTTCTAGTACAAAAACATACTTTCATATAGAACATTGAGTAAAGTAAACTAGAAACTTATCAGTGAAAGGTTTAATCCATTTTATTAAACCAGTATAACTTAAAGGACCTTAAGTGCTTAATTCTATAAAACCTTAGTTTATACATCAGGGTTATATATAATTAATATCCAATAGGTAGTTAGATGTGTGATTTCCTCTTTACTTTCTGTTCCTTGTTTGGTTGTGGGCTTAGGGAAGATTCACACAATTAACTATCCATTCGATATTAGATTATATATAGCTTGTATAAACTAAGTGATTATAGAAGGAACTATTGTGGTTACCATATTTACTAAAGGAAATAAGGGTTTTTCTTAAAAGAATATTTTCTTTAAATATAAAGGAACTATTACAGTTGACTCCGTGAGTACCAAATGTATACACCAGGGTTATATACAGTAAATATCTAACAAACAATGGGATGTGTGATTTCCGCCTCATTCCCTGTTCCTTGTTTGGTTGTGGGATTAGGGCAGATTCACACAATCGATAGTACAGTAGCTTCATGTCTTGTTTTGTCATTTACTTTTGGATTCAATCTTTCGTGAATCACTACTTTGTAAACACTTTAATATTAATACAATGATTGTTTGTTACTATGATTACTATGATACATGTGTTGTGATACTGAACATGACGTCCTCCGCCCCCGAACGTTTCCGCCATTCCGGTTTGGGGGTGTGACAAGATTCACACACACACACACACATACTTCTTCTCTCTAGTTTCTCTCTCTAGAACTCCCGTCCTCACACTATGGCCGAAAACAGCTCTATCCCTCCTCCTTGGTTCTAGCTACCTAACACCCCAAATAACCCTATATATATATATATATATATATATATATATATATATATATATATATATATATATATATATATATATATATATATATATATATATATATATATATATATCTATGGACAAAACCCAAGGCCCAAACCCAATACCCAGACCGAAAACACATGAGTTTTCGGTCCATGCTACAAATAAACCAATAATATTTTCGGCCCAAGACTAAAAACAATAAATGCTTAGAAAAGCAAAGTATAAACCAATTTTAGACCCAACACCCTAACTCCTTAAGACCTAGATCTTCGTCCACAAGCCATCCATATTCCAAACTAAAGTCTACAAATAGAGATCTAAACCCTAAACACTACATGAACACGTGAAGCTTCCACCTTTCTCCACATGCATGGGCTTTTGGAGCTTAAAAGGCCAAAAAGACACCCTATGGCTTGCATGGGGCTTCAATGGCCATAAAGTTTGCACCTTTACGCCATGAGAGCCCTCCATGATCCCAGATCTGAAGGTATACTCACTTGGGACGTCCATATCCCAAAGATCAAGCTTCTTGGACCAAAAACCCAATAAAGTGAAAATAAGGAGATCTAAGAAACTACTAAGCAAGTTAGAGACTTGATTGCCAGAAAATGATGAGGATGAAAGGAAGTCTCTGGATCTACTATCTTCTCCTTGAATCCTCAGGCTCTCCTCTTCTTCAGAAGCTTCAAAACACACAAGGTTCACTCAAAAATTGCTCACAAGCTCACAAATGCATTAGGTTTTCTGAAACTAGGGTTTGGGACTTGGAGGCTGGAAAAGAGGCCAACAAGTGGGGATTAGGATGCTTAAATAGGGTGAAAAACCCCGAAATTAGGGTTTCACTCTGGCAGCCCTACTCGTCGAGTCGAGGCTCTAAACTCGTCAAGTTGGTGACTTAAAACCCCGCGTCGAATCTGGTTCCTACTCGACGAATTTCTGGCTCCCAACTCGTCGATTTTCCCTATAAAAGTAAATAATTTATGATTTATTGCATACCAGGAACCAGGTGTTACACATGGTGTGCATGTCGATGTTGGATCGGTCAGTGATCGTGTTTATCGATAATATCATGGTCTATTCTAAGACCAAGGAGCAACATGAGTAGCATCTGAGGGAGGTATTGGAGACACTGAGGACATAAATGCTCTATGACAAGTTCTTAAAGTGTGATTTCTGGCTGAGACAAGTGTAGTTTTTTGGGCACATCAATAACCAAGAGGGTATTTTGGTTGATCCAGCCAAGATTCATGTAGTAATGCGGTGGGAAGTACCGAAGAATGCATCTAAGATTCGTAGCTTCTTGGGCTTAGCAGGGTACTATCAGAGATTCATCCAAGATTTCTCCAAGATCGTTGTACCTTTGACTCCTTTGACCAAGAAGAATGTGACATTTCCATGGGGTCCGGACCAGCAGTTGGCTTTCGAAACCTTGAGACAGAGGCTATGTGAGGCCCCGATTTTAGCACTACCCGATGGGTTGGTGGATTTGGTGGTGTATTGTGATGCAGCTATCACTGGGTTAGGCGCTGTGTTGATGCAGAGGGGGCATGTGATCGTATACACCTCGAGGCAGCTGAAGCCTCATGAGGCGAACTACCCCACTCACGACCTGGAATTGGGAGTGGTGGTGTTTGCTCTCAAAATCTGGAGGCAATACTTGTATGGAGTTCGGTGCACCATCTTTACTGACCAAAAGAGTTTGAAGTATTTGATGGATCAGCGGAACCTGAACATGCGACAGAGGAGGTGGTTGGATGTACTGAAAGATTATGATTGCGAGATCTTGCACCATCCATGGAAGGCCAATATGGTGGCCGATGCTTTGAGCCGCAAGGCGACACGTGCTCCGATTAGGGACGTCTGTTTGAGGATGACGGTGATCTCTCCATTGTTGGATATGATCAAAGAGGCTCAGGTGGATGGTTTGAAGAAAGAGAACTGGAAGATAGAGAGGATTTGGGATCAGTTTCCCTTGTTTGTTCTGGATTGTCGAGGTCTTCTGACACAGTGTGGCCGAGTTTGGGTACCGGTAACCGGGGGTGTGAGGCAGAAGATTTTGGAGGAGGCACACAAATCCCAGTTCTCTATTCACCTGGGGGCTATGAAGATGTATAAGGATCTGAGGTTGAGTTACTGGTGGCCATGCATGAAGCGGGAGATTGCATGGTTCGTAGAGCTGTGCTTGACCTGCAGGAAGGTCAAGGCCTAACATCAGAGACCTCACGGCAAGGTTCAGCCGTTACCCATTCCTATGTGGAAATGGGAAGAGATCACCATGGAATTCATCACGAAGTTACCGAGGACGGTGAGGGGCGTGGATGCCATATGGGTTATTGTGGATAGACTGACGAAGAGTTCCCATTTTATTCTAATCTCCGAGAGCATCTCTGCTGAGAAATTAGCGGATATTTACATACAAGAGGTGGTGGTTAGGCACGGTGTGCCGGTGTCAGTGGTCTCTGACCGGGATGTCCGATTTACATCTGATGGGTTTTAGTATACTACAACATCCTATGGTGCACATACAACCCTAAATACCTTGGATCTATGTTTTCACTAATTATACATGCAAAAGGTTTCCAAGGTAATATGCCTAGAACTAGCATGTAATTTACATAAACAATATAAGACACTAGTTAGGATATCATACCTCTTTGTTGTAGCTTGATTCCATGGAGATTAAGAGTCTAGTGCCCCAAGCGTGACACCTCAAATGGTTCACACAACACCAACAACAACTTGGAATAACTTGATAGAAAAGTTCTTACGCTCAAAATCGGCTAGCCCTCTCATATGAATCCTTAGGCCGATTTCTTGAGCTGTGGGGTCTTTATATATTGTGGCTATTAGGGTTACACCATGTAACTCATGACTTTCCATATTCTTCATGCTCCATGGGTTAAAACCCCCATGGAGTATCCATAGGTTACTCCATGGGTTTAGCCCAACATGAAGAACTATGGATCATAAGCCCATATATATAAGAATGAATGATTTACACAATCAATCACCATATATTTAATTAGTCTCTTTTGATCACAAAATTAATTCTAAATTAATTCTTGATCAATACTAATTAAATAATATTATTTCATATTAATGTATTAGAACTTATCATATATTAATAAATCATAAATTTCCTTTTCTCCCAAAAAGTCTATCCAAATTGTTCCGATGCCATGCAACCCAAATGGACCATGCCAAATCGGGTCAAGTACATACTAATTATAGTTATGGACTTAGACACTAATCCAACAGTCTCCCACTTGGATAAGTCTAATAACTATTATAGCAAATATGACTCTGCAACCTGACTACCAATCGTAGCTCTTAAAAGCCGCTGTCGAACTCTGAACAAATCAATAACGCATCCATTAGATAAGGGATCATATATTCCTCCATTCTAGATATCATATGGACTGAGACATGGATTATAATCATTCTCTCTGCCCATCTATTGTTTCCCGATTTCCAATTTATGACGACCGACTAATTGAACAAATCAAATCAGTCTAGGCTCGGCCGAGCACTTACGTTTGTCATCACTAAATCATCGAGGGGCCCACAACTATCGCTTTTATCCCTCCAAGGGTAAAAGGAATGGATAAACTTCGACTCATATGCTTGTACTAACCACTTGTTGAATCATACACAAAGGCACGTTTTATAACATCAAGTTACTGATGCACTTTCGTACAATCAATGTATAACCAACTCATAGTCAACAAATCATATCTCTAGGTTTGAAGAATATAAGATATTATCGTCTCATGATCACTCGTCATAAAATCCATGAAGTGATTAAAATGAGCGTGGGTTTAATCAAATACTCGAATCTCATTCCAGGAGCACTCATGAATGTTGCAACAACTTTTGCTATGTCTAAACACTTTAGACATCTACAAGCCCAATTCATGACAGTCTTGATTCATACCTACTTCCAAAGTATGATTGACTGTGGAGAGTTTGAATAACCTAGTTATTCGGGAAGTCAAAACTTGCAAAGTGAAACACAAGAATAATACTAATCTTATATGGCCCCAACCACCATTGAGAGTAAATAAAACACCTTTTATTTAAACACCATATTGATTACTCATTATTCATTATATAATGTTTCGAATAATCAACTTAATAGTTGAAATGAAACAATAGTAATGCCATGATCCAAGCATGCACACTATGTTTGCCCAAACAACAGTTATGCCATACTCCAAGTATGCACACTATGTTTGTCTACGATCCTTACTTTGTGAAATAGACCAATTGAACATGATTCCAATGATGCTCATTTCACAATCCCAAATCCTTACCTTAAATGTAAGAATACCAAATTCTTGTCATTTATTATAATCTGCTAGATTTTAAACTTATATGCAATTATCCTCTTGTAAATACTATGCACAAAAGTCATAGAGACTCGACAACAGACATTACAAAGTATTCCAATGGAGATCAATTCCATGGAAACGAAGTCTCAAACTCAAAGTACATTCCTTTGAACATCCTTCTTGCATTAAGTTTTCTAATCTTACATAGTTTTAATGAATAACTTCCTCCTATGGAAACATTTCCACATTCCCATTTTGACTATCACTTCTGAATGAGAGTTGCCTCCTTTCAGAATATGTCAATATGGTCCTTCAAAAATTAACACTATACTTCCAATTGTCCATGAGAAACCAATCTTGGGTAAACCTCAGATTTTCCTCGACAATTGCTTAATCATTTTAGTCATATCCAATTCTAGACCTTTTCCCCTCTTAATGCCCTAGGCATCTGGAAAATTTAGAAAGGATAAATATTATAGCACATGTAATCGATCCTATACCTGAAGTATATGGGACACGATTCATGATGTATCACATAAAGACATGGTCCTAGACCAGTCTTTTGCTACAATATTTTTTATTTGCCATGTTTTCATAATTCGACTATGAAGAGGGATGTCGTAATCATAATCGAATTTTGAGAACGCAATATACATATAATTTCCTTATGTTGAACCATTCCAATATAAAATTCATATATATATCCTTGACTAAAGATGATTAAAATCTCAATCTAAGCTTTTAGAATTTAAATAAAGTATAATTTCCTCTCCCTTAATTATAGCAAAACAACTTTTCTCAATTGAAACGTTTTTTTTTCTATAATTAACATTGCTAACTTGCAACACTTATCATAATTGATTATGCTCCCACTAGCATAATAATTACTAGCATAACAACTATGCTCCCACTAGCTTTGACATGTATCCAAAAATCAGCTGGACTTCTAGAAATCAATAATTTATTGACTTTCTTACCAAAGTTCAGATTTCTGATACGAGATGCTTTGATAAGACTTTATTAATATCATACACCTTTCTTTAGATAGCTCATATGGTGTCTAAACAATTTTTAGAACTATTAAAAGGGATGCCGTAATCATAGTCTCAATTGTTTAGACCTTTGCCATTTCTCACAAGTCCATGTTAGTGTGCCGGTTAACCACACACGCTCCACTAACGACATTGAGAATGCAAATATCACAATTGCTATCTACTTAAAAACTATTTAGCGAAAGCGTTTCTCACCATCATTTTCATGAATCGGAGAGAAACCTTATGACACTTAGATTCTATGGTGTATGTGTTCCTATCCATGTGAATTTGTCATAACCACAAGAGGAGGTTCGTGACAAATCCAAACTCATATGGACTGAACTTGTTCAATCTTAACTTCTTGCCACCTGGCATCACAAGGGACTACCATTGCTTCTAGGTTGTTATGCAAACAATTGAGAACTCATAGAACTCACAAGCATATTCAACTTTAACTGGAATGGGCATAGAAATAAGAAAATGTCAACACGATAGGTTACAAACCTCAAGTCGTGTGCTAGTGATAAACAATAGGTTTTAGTCTTGATTAGTTCTTGATACCCTTTTCAAGATCATTAAGACTCCTACTGACCTCTTTACATATAAGATTCTCTTGTCAAGAACCGTTCCTTGACAAAACAAAGATTCAAGAGTTAGTGCAGATATTTATCAAGATGAATACTTCACACAATTGGTCTTAGTTGGTCTTTGTTTTATCGAAAACATCAAAACTTACCAATTTCAAATGCACAAGAGTAAGAAAACATTTTATTCTACATTTAACAAGTGTTATAAACCTTCTTAACATTATGTCACTCAAGGCTCGATCTTGGAGTGTTACTCTAAGACTCAATTTTGGAACGAAGTATGATTCATCTTTTAATTTAACCATTTCAACAATTCACGATTCGTCTTCTTAGTCAAACAAATGTACTAAGATGTCCTTAGAGGATAAATTGTGAAATGGTTTTTCCTAATCTTTAAGATGATCATAAACATGATACTGAAGTACTCTCCCATCTTTTCAGATTGGAAAAACTTTTATCTTTCTGCCTAATTTGATTCTTCTCATTCGTCCTGCCATACATTGAAACTTTTCCAATGTTTCAGAATTATACTTAAACTTGTAAGCACAACCATATTTACTAAACTTTAGTAAATCATGACGAATAACCTTATCGTTCTTTATGGTGGACCTGATCAGCGCACAACCAAGTGTACCCGATCTCCTAGTCCTTCACTTGACTCACATATACATGTGAACAAGGAATTAATCTTAATTTCCCAAAGATGAAAATTCTCATTCATCATACAATACAAGTTTCTATCCAACTGAAACTTGGGTGATGAGAATCTTTCCTTATTTGGTAAATTATGACACTACCACAAACGAAAGAATCAAATCCATTTTCCAATATTGTTATCAATTTAATCATATAAACAAAAATTTTCACAAATGCCATTGTAAGGATACTTAAAATAAGTAAAATAAAATTTTTTTCTTTTATTTTAAAAAATTGCGGAAAAACTTATCCTTACAATGCACATAGATATGAAAACTATGTTGTTATCTATTCCTAAGCAATATATCATAACTCATAAGCAGCAGCTCAAAATTCTGATCATCGAATCATGCGAGTGAAATCCATCTATTCACGATCAGAATCAGCTTACTCTTCTTTTAAGTTCCCTTTCATTTCTTCGATTCTACAAGACATCATAATGTGACCTAGTCACATCATGTATTAAGAATCTCCAAATAGGAACTTAATAGAGTTAGATAGTGGACTTACCTAAAGTAGAGTCAAAATTTTGACTTTTACCATCCTAGTGAACTTTCAGGTAAATAAGGCAGCTTCGCAACCAATGTCCCTTCTTTTGGCAATAGAAACATATGGACTCTTTAGTAATGGTACATGGGACTATCTCATACTTAGCCTTTCTCTTTACCATTTGGTCAACCGGGTTAACTATGGCCGATCCCTTTCCATTGGGAAGAGAATACTTTTCTGGGCTTCCAATGTTTCCATTGTCCATGTCCATGAATGTTTGGGAAGTAGATCTTCTGTAACACTCAAAATTTTCAAGCCAATTTAAACTTTTAAAAACATTTCAAACCATTAAAATCCTTACAACTTTGTTTTCAAAATATATAATATCAGAGTTTTCCCAGAAACATAAACAAATCATGAGGAGCTGTACGATCATGCCTTCGTCTTGCCGCGATCCCCTGATGTACCTGAAACAATAAACTACAACTGTAAGCCCGAGAGCTTAGTGAGTTACCCCTAGAATACCAACGCAATACAGATACATCCATATCATATAAACATATAAGCAAACAATACACCATGCGTAATGAGCCATCAGTCTGACTGGACCGAATCCCGGTCCTCAGTCTATCTGGACTGCTCTCCGAGCCCTCGGCACGTCTGGACCGCCCTCCTCGGGGCCTACAGCCTATCCGGACCGCTCGCTGGGCCCTCGGCCTGACTAGATTTGCCCGGCCCGAGCCTGCAGTCTACCCGGTCCGCCCAGGGTGTCTTGGCCTACTGCACACAGCAGGACCTGCCTCAACCCTTTCCCCAAACCAATAAACATGTGCACATACATATAAACAAGTAAACATGCAGATCTAACAGATCACTAACATGGCAACCATCCTATAACCAGGATACCGATCTAACCGATCTCTAGCATAGCAACCATCCTAAACCAGGATGAAATCTAATCATAAAGGGCCGGCCTTGGTGCCGTAGACCCTGTTGATATAGTGAGGAACAACTCACCTTACAATGTCGCACTGAAGTGATAGGCTCAAACTCTCGAATCACCAACACGAACTCCACCACCTATAGTCACCTCAAAACCCTTTTCCATAAATTTCCAATTACCAAAATACCCTCAGAGGTCAACTGGTCAGCCCTTGGTCAAAGTCAAAGTCAATAGTCAAGGTCAACAGTCCATGCTGACCCGGCTCGTCGAGTTTAGTTCACCGACTCGTCGAGTCTTTCCTGAACTCGAGCAGTAGTGAAATCCTTGGTTGACTCGTCGAGTTTCCCCGTAACTCGCCGAGTTCATACGTGTCCAAAGGTTTGGGAAAACCCTAGCCGACTCGCCGAGTCAGTCGACTGACTCGCCGAGCCCAAGGCAATCTTCATGGGACTCGCCGAGTTGTTCATCAACTCGACGAGTTCATGACCATCTTCATATGACTCGCCGAGTTGACTATGCAACTCGCCGAGTCCTTGCAGACCTTCATCCATGCAGACACTTTTTAAGCCATGCCAAGGTTCCAAATTATAGATCCAAGCTTCTAAGGCATGTTTATCACGTAAAGTTGCTAACTTTACACGCATGCAAGGCCCTAAAGGCTCTAAATGACCAATCTAAGCTTCTAATGGAGCTTTACACCTTAGGAGAGTCTCATCCTTGCAAGAGCTGAAAACTTTATGGACTTAGGACTCAAAAGAGATTCAGATCTGAAGTTTCAACTTCAGATCTAGCTCCCATACCAAAATCCCTGAAACTTAGGGTTTCCACTGCCAGCTCCTACTCGTCGAGTCCCCCATTCCGACTCGACGAGTCACTCATTAAATGACGTGTCCCGGCCCGCTTCTACTCGACGAGTCACAGCGTCAACTCGTCGAGTAAACCTTAAAACATGAAATCTAAATGGAAAATAATGATACCTGACGGTTGGGATGTTACATCTTCCAATCAAATTTGCTTTACCAGTGCCCTAAATCATTGCTGATTCAGCAACAACAAGCAAATAGGTAAGATCATTAAGGGTCATGTCATAGTCTGTTACATAGTAGTCGTTACAGAACTCACTATGTGACTTAGGAAGTGACTGAAGAACCCAATCAACAGCCAACTTCCTTGAGACTTTGACACCCAACTCTCCCAGCCTGTCAATATGTGACTTCATCTCCAAGATGTGAGTGCACATATAGTTGCCAATAGGGCTTGAGTGACCTTGAACTATTCAAGTCTTTAAACTTGTGGGTTAGGGAGATTTATTGGAGGAGATGGACAAAGCTTGTTCCAAGACATTTGGGAAGATCATAGTTGTCTGAACTAGCATCTATGTGGGAGAAATTCAAGTTAGTTGATCTAAGTCCTTAATATAACACCCAATATGAAATATTAAGGCTAGGATCCAACACAATATTTTATAACTTGGATGAGGGATGTCGTAATCCAAGCTACAAAATATTTGAAGGTAGGTAAATGACGATTTACCAATTTCCACCACAAAAAACAAATAGTAATTTTTTCAAGAGTTAGTGCAGATATTTATCAAGATGAATACTTCACACAATTGGTCTTAGTTGGTCTTTGTTTTATCCAAAACATCAAAACTTACCAATTTCAAATGCACAAGAGTAAGAAAACATTTTATTCTACATTTGACAAGTGTTATAAACCTTCTTAACATTATGTCACTCAAGGCTCGATCTTGGAGTGTTACTCTAAGACTCAATTTTGGAACGAAGTATGATTCATCTTTTAATTTAACCATTTCAACAATTCACGATTCGTCTTCTTAGTCAAACAAATGTACTAAGATGTCCTTAGAGGATAAATTGTGAAATGGTTTTTCCTAATCTTTAAGATGATCATAAACATGATACTGAAGTACTCTCCCATCTTTTCAGATTGGAAAAACTTTTATCTTTCTGCCTAATTTGATTCTTCACATTCGTCCTGCCATACATTGAAACTTTTCCAATGTTTCAGAATTATACTTAAACTTGTAAGCACAACCATATTTACTAAACTTTAGTAAATCATGACGAATAACCTTATCGTTCTTTATGGTGGACCTGATCAACGCACAACCAAGTGTACCCGATCTCCTAGTCCTTCACTTGACTCACATATACATGTGAACAAGGAATTAATCTTAATTTCCCAAAGATGAAAATTCTCATTCATCATACAATACAAGTTTCTATCCAACTGAAACTTGGGTGATGAGAATCTTTCCTTATTTGGTAAATTATGACACTACCACAAACGAAAGAATCAAATCCATTTTCCAATATTGTTATCAATTTAATCATATAAACAAAAAATTTCACAAATGCCATTGTAAGGATACTTAAAATAAGTAAAATAAATTTTTTTTCTTTTATTTTAAAAAATTGCGGAAAAACTTATCCTTACAATGCACATAGATATGAAAACTATGTTGTTATCTATTCCTAAGCAATATATCATAACTCATAAGCAGCAGCTCAAAATTCTGATCATCGAATCATGCGAGTGAAATCCATCTATTCACGATCAGAATCAGCTTACTCTTCTTTTAAGTTCCCTTTCATTTCTTCGATTCTACAAGACATCATAATGTGACCTAGTCATATCACGTATTAAGAATCTCTAAATAGGAACTTAATAGAGTTAGATAGTGGACTTACCTAAAGTAGAGTCAAAATTTTTACTTTTACCATCCTAGTGAACTTTCAGGTAAATAAGGCAGCTTCGCAACCAATGTCCCTTCTTTTGGCAATAGAAACATATGGACTCTTTAGTAATGGTACATGGGACTATCTCATACTTAGCCTTTCTCTTTACCATTTGGTCAACCGGGTTAACTATGGCCGATCCCTTTCCATTGGGAAGAGAATACTTTTCTGGACTTCCAATGTTTCCATTGTCCATGTCCATGAATGTTTGGGAAGTAGATCTTCTGTAACACTCAAAATTTTCAAGCCAATTTAAACTTTTAAAAACATTTCAAACCATTAAAATCCTTACAACTTTGTTTTCAAAATATATAATATCAGAGTTTTCCCAGAAACATAAACAAATCATGAGGAGCTGTACGATCATGCCTTCGTCTTGCCGCGATCCCCTGATGTACCTGAAACAATAAACTACAACTGTAAGCCCGAGAGCTTAGTGAGTTACCCCTAGAATACCAACGCAATACAGATATATCCATATCATATAAACATATAAGCAAACAATACACCATGCGTAATGAGCCATCAGTCTGACTGGACCGAATCCCGGTCCTCAGTCTATCTGGACTGCTCTCCGAGCCCTCGGCACGTCTGGACCGCCCTCCTCGGGGCCTACAGCCTATCCGGACCGCTCGCTGGGCCCTCGGCCTGACTAGATTTGCCCGGCCCGAGCCTGCAGTCTACCCGGTCCGCCCAGGGTGTCTTGGCCTACTGCACACAGCAGGACCTGCCTCAACCCTTTCCCCAAACCAATAAACATGTGCACATACATATAAACAAGTAAACATGCAGATCTAACAGATCACTAACATGGCAACCATCCTATAACCAGGATACCGATCTAACCGATCTCTAGCATAGCAACCATCCTAAACCAGGATGAAATCTAATCATAAAGGGCCGGCCTTGGTGCCGTAGACCCTGTTGATATAGTGAGGAACAACTCACCTTACAATGTCGCACTGAAGTGATAGGCTCAAACTCTCGAATCACCAACACGAACTCCACCACCTATAGTCACCTCAAAACCCTTTTCCATAAATTTCTAATTACCAAAATACCCTCAGAGGTCAACTGGTCAGCCCTTGGTCAAAGTCAAAGTCAATAGTCAAGGTCAACAGTCCATGCTGACCCGGCTCGTCGAGTTTAGTTCACCGACTCGTCGAGTCCTTCCTGAACTCGAGAAGTAGTGAAATCCTTGGTTGACTCGTCGAGTTTCCCCGTAACTCGCCGAGTTCATACGTGTCCAAAGGTTTGGGAAAACCCTAGCCGACTCGCCGAGTCAGTCGACTGACTCGCCGAGCCCAAGGCAATCTTCATGGGACTCGCTGAGTTGTTCATCAACTCGACGAGTTCATGACCATCTTCATATGACTCGCCGAGTTGACTATGCAACTCGCCGAGTCCTTGCAGACCTTCATCCATGCAGACACTTTTTAAGCCATGCCAAGGTTCCAAATTATAGATCCAAGCTTCTAAGGCATGTTTATCACGTAAAGTTGCTAACTTTACACGCATGCAAGGCCCTAAAGGCTCTAAATGACCAATCTAAGCTTCGAATGGAGCTTTACACCTTAGGAGAGTCTCATCCTTGCAAGAGCTGAAAACTTTATGGACTTAGGACTCAAAAGAGATTCAGATCTGAAGTTTCAACTTCAGATCTAGCTCCCATACCAAAATCCCTGAAACTTAGGGTTTCCACTGCCAACTCCTACTCGTCGAGTCCCCCATTCCGACTCGACGAGTCACTCATTAAATGACGTGTCCCGGCCCGCTTCTACTCGACGAGTCACAGCGTCAACTCGTCGAGTAAACCTTAAAACATGAAATCTAAATGGAAAATAATGATACCTGACGGTTGGGATGTTACATCTTCCAATCAAATTTGCTTTACCAGTGCCCTAAATCATTGCTGATTCAGCAACAACAAGCAAATAGGTAAGATCATTAAGGGTCATGTCATAGTCTGTTACATAGTAGTCCTTACAGAACTCACTATGTGACTTAGGAAGTGACTGAAGAACCCAATCAACAGCCAACTTCCTTGAGACTTTGACACCCAACTCTCCCAGCCTGTCAATATGTGACTTCATCTCCAAGATGTGAGTGCACATATAGTTGCCAATAGGGCTTGAGTGACCTTGAACTATTCAAGTCTTTAAACTTGTGGGTTAGGGAGATTTATTGGAGGAGATGGAGAAAGCTTGTTCCAAGACATTTGGGAAGATCATAGTTGTCTGAACTAGCATCTATGTGGGAGAAATTCAAGTTAGTTGATCTAAGTCCTTAATATAACACCCAATATGAATTATTAAGGCTAGGACCCAACACAATATTTTATAACTTGGAAGAGGGATGTCGTAATCCAAGCTACAAAATATTTGAAGGTAGGTAAATGACGATTTACCAATTTCCACCACAAAAAACAAATAGTAATTTTTTCAAGAGTTAGTGCAGATATTTATCAAGATGAATACTTCACACAATTGGTCTTAGTTGGTCTTTGTTTTATCGAAAACATCAAAACTTACCAATTTCAAATGCACAAGAGTAAGAAAACATTTTATTCTACATTTGACAAGTGTTATAAACCTTCTTAACATTATGTCACTCAAGGCTCGATCTTGGAGTGTTACTCTAAGACTCAATTTTGGAACGAGGTATGATTCATCTTTTAATTTAACCATTTCAACAATTCACGATTCGTCTTCTTAGTCAAACAAATGTACTAAGATGTCCTTAGAGGATAAATTGTGAAATGGTTTTTCCTAATCTTTAAGATGATCATAAACATGATACTGAAGTACTCTCCCATCTTTTCAGATTGGAAAAACTTTTATCTTTCTGCCTAATTTGATTCTTCTCATTCGTCCTGCCATACATTGAAACTTTTCCAATGTTTCAGAATTATACTTAAACTTGTAAGCACAACCATATTTACTAAACTTTAGTAAATCATGACGAATAACCTTATCGTTCTTTATGGTGGACCTGATCAGCGCACAACCAAGTGTACCCGATCTCCTAGTCCTTCACTTGACTCACATATACATGTGAACAAAGAATTAATCTTAATTTCCCAAAGATGAAAATTCTCATTCATCATACAATACAAGTTTCTATCCAACTGAAACTTGGGTGATGAGAATCTTTCCTTATTTGGTAAATTATGACACTACCACAAACGAAAGAATCAAATCCATTTTCCAATATTGTTATCAATTTAATCATATAAACAAAAATTTTCACAAATGCCATTGTAAGGATACTTAAAATAAGTAAAATAAATTTTTTTTCTTTTATTTTAAAAAATTGCGGAAAAACTTATCCTTACAATGCACATAGATATGAAAACTATGTTGTTATCTATTCCTAAGCAATATATCATAACTCATAAGCAGCAGCTCAAAATTCTGATCATCGAATCATGCGAGTGAAATCCATCTATTCACGATCAGAATCAGCTTACTCTTCTTTTAAGTTCCCTTTCATTTCTTCGATTCTACAAGACATCATAATGTGACCTAGTCACATCATGTATTAAGAATCTCCAAATAGGAACTTAATAGAGTTAGATAGTGGACTTACCTAAAGTAGAGTCAAAATTTTGACTTTTACCATCCTAGTGAACTTTCAGGTAAATAAGGCAGCTTCGCAACCAATGTCCCTTGTTTTGGCAATAGAAACATATGGACTCTTTAGTAATGGTACATGGGACTATCTCATACTTAGCCTTTCTCTTTACCATTTGGTCAACCGGGTTAACTATGGCCGATCCCTTTCCATTGGGAAGAGAATACTTTTCTGGACTTCCAATGTTTCCATTGTCCATGTCCATGAATGTTTGGGAAGTAGATCTTCTGTAACACTCAAAATTTTCAAGCCAATTTAAACTTTTAAAAACATTTCAAACCATTAAAATCCTTACAACTTTGTTTTCAAAATATATAATATCAGAGTTTTCCCAGAAACATAAACAAATCATGAGGAGCTGTACGATCATGCCTTCGTCTTGCCGCGATCCCCTGATGTACCTGAAACAATAAACTACAACTGTAAGCCCGAGAGCTTAGTGAGTTACCCCTAGAATACCAACGCAATACAGATATATCCATATCATATAAACATATAAGCAAACAATACACCATGCGTAATGAGCCATCAGTCTGACTGGACCGAATCCCGGTCCTCAGTCTATCTGGACTGCTCTCCGAGCCCTCGGCACGTCTGGACCGCCCTCCTCGGGGCCTACAGCCTATCCGGACCGCTCGCTGGGCCCTCGGCCTGACTAGATTTGCCCGGCCCGAGCCTGCAGTCTACCCGGTCTGCCCAGGGTGTCTTGGCCTACTGCACACAGCAGGACCTGCCTCAACCCTTTCCCCAAACCAATAAACATGTGCACATACATATAAACAAGTAAACATGCAGATCTAACAGATCACTAACATGGCAACCATCCTATAACCAGGATACCGATCTAACCGATCTCTAGCATAGCAACCATCCTAAACCAGGATGAAATCTAATCATAAAGGGCCGGCCTTGGTGCCGTAGACCCTGTTGATATAGTGAGGAACAACTCACCTTACAATGTCGCACTGAAGTGATAGGCTCAAACTCTCGAATCACCAACACGAACTCCACCACCTATAGTCACCTCAAAACCCTTTTCCATAAATTTCCAATTACCAAAATACCCTCAGAGGTCAACTGGTCAGCCCTTGGTCAAAGTCAAAGTCAATAGTCAAGGTCAACAGTCCATGCTGACCCGGCTCGTCGAGTTTAGTTCACCGACTCGTCGAGTCCTTCCTGAACTCGAGAAGTAGTGAAATCCTTGGTTGACTCGTCGAGTTTCCCCGTAACTCGCCGAGTTCATACGTGTCCAAAGGTTGGGGAAAACCCTAGCCGACTCGCCGAGTCAGTCGACTGACTCGCCGAGCCCAAGGCAATCTTCATGGGACTCGCCGAGTTGTTCATCAACTCGACGAGTTCATGACCATCTTCATATGACTCGCCGAGTTGACTATGCAACTCGCCGAGTCCTTGCAGACCTTCATCCATGCAGACACTTTTTAAGCCATGCCAAGGTTCCAAATTATAGATCCAAGCTTCTAAGGCATGTTTATCACGTAAAGTTGCTAACTTTACACGCATGCAAGGCCCTAAAGGCTCTAAATGACCAATCTAAGCTTCTAATGGAGCTTTACACCTTAGGAGAGTCTCATCCTTGCAAGAGCTGAAAACTTTATGGACTTAGGACTCAAAAGAGATTTAGATCTGGAGTTTCAACTTCAGATCTAGCTCCCATACCAAAATCACTGAAACTTAGGGTTTCCAGTGCCAGCTCCTACTCGTCGAGTCCCCCATGCCGACTCGGCGAGTCACTCATTAAATGACGTGTCCCGGCCCGCTTCTACTCGACGAGTCACAGCGTCAACTCGTCGAGTAAACCTTAAAACATGAAATCTAAATGGAAAATAATGATACCTGACGGTTGGGATGTTACATCTTCCAATCAAATTTGCTTTACCAGTGCCCTAAATCATTGCTGATTCAGCAACAACAAGCAAATAGGTAAGATCATTAAGGGTCATGTCATAGTCTGTTACATAGTAGTCCTTACAGAACTCACTATGTGACTTAGGAAGTGACTGAAAAACCCAATCAACAGCCAACTTCCTTGAGACTTTGACACCCAACTCTCCCAGCCTGTCAATATGTGACTTCATCTCCAAGATGTGAGTGCACATATAGTTGCCAATAGGGCTTGAGTGACCTTGAACTATTCAAGTCTTTAAACTTGTGGGTTAGGGAGATTTATTGGAGGAGATGGAGAAAGCTTGTTCCAAGACATTTGGGAAGATCATAGTTGTCTGAACTAGCATCTATGTGGGAGAAATTCAAGTTAGTTGATCTAAGTCCTTAATATAACACCCAATATGAAATATTAAGGCTAGGACCCAACACAATATTTTATAACTTGGAAGAGGGATGTCGTAATCCAAGCTACAAAATATTTGAAGGTAGGTAAATGACGATTTACAAATTTCCACCACAAAAAACAAATAGTAATTTTTTCAAGAGTTAGTGCAGATATTTATCAAGATGAATACTTCACACAATTGGTCTTAGTTGGTCTTTGTTTTATCCAAAACATCAAAACTTACCAATTTCAAATGCACAAGAGTAAGAAAACATTTTATTCTACATTTGACAAGTGTTATAAACCTTCTTAACATTATGTCACTCAAGGCTCGATCTTCGAGTGTTACTCTAAGACTCAATTTTGGAACGAAGTATGATTCATCTTTTAATTTAACCATTTCAACAATTCACGATTCGTCTTCTTAGTCAAACAAATGTACTAAGATGTCCTTAGAGGATAAATTGTGAAATGGTTTTTCCTAATCTTTAAGATGATCATAAACATGATACTGAAGTACTCTCTCATCTTTTCAGATTGGAAAAACTTTTATCTTTCTGCCTAATTTGATTCTTCTCATTCGTCCTGCCATACATTGAAACTTTTCCAATGTTTCAGAATTATACTTAAACTTGTAAGCACAACCATATTTACTAAACTTTAGTAAATCATGACGAATAACCTTATCGTTCTTTATGGTGGACCTGATCAGCGCACAACCAAGTGTACCCGATCTCCTAGTCCTTCACTTGACTCACATATACATGTGAACAAGGAATTAATCTTAATTTCCCAAAGATGAAAATTCTCATTCATCATACAATACAAGTTTCTATCCAACTGAAACTTGGGTGATGAGAATCTTTCCTTATTTGGTAAATTATGACACTACCACAAACGAAAGAATCAAATCCATTTTCCAATATTGTTATCAATTTAATCATATAAACAAAAATTTTCACAAATGCCATTGTAAGGATACTTAAAATAAGTAAAATAAATTTTTTTTCTTTTATTTTAAAAAATTGCGGAAAAACTTATCCTTACAATGCACATAGATATGAAAACTATGTTGTTATCTATTCCTAAGCAATCTATCATAACTCATAAGCAGCAGCTCAAAATTCTGATCATCGAATCATGCGAGTGAAATCCATCTATTCACGATCAGAATCAGCTTACTCTTCTTTTAAGTTCCCTTTCATTTCTTCGATTCTACAAGACATCATAATGTGACCTAGTCACATCACGTATTAAGAATCTCTAAATAGGAACTTAATAGAGTTAGATAGTGGACTTACCTAAAGTAGAGTCAAAATTTTGACTTTTACCATCCTAGTGAACTTTCAGGTAAATAAGGCAGCTTCGCAACCAATGTCCCTTGTTTTGGCAATAGAAACATATGGACTCTTTAGTAATGGTACATGGGACTATCTCATACTTAGCCTTTCTCTTTACCATTTGGTCAACCGGGTTAACTATGGCCGATCCCTTTCCATTGGGAAGAGAATACTTTTCTGGACTTCCAATGTTTCCATTGTCCATGTCCATGAATGTTTGGGAAGTAGATCTTCTGTAACACTCAAAATTTTCAAGCCAATTTAAACTTTTAAAAACATTTCAAACCATTAAAATCCTTACAACTTTGTTTTCAAAATATATAATATCAGAGTTTTCCCAGAAACATAAACAAATCATGAGGAGCTGTACGATCATGCCTTCGTCTTGCCGTGATCCCCTGATGTACCTGAAACAATAAACTACAACTGTAAGCCCGAGAGCTTAGTGAGTTACCCCTAGAATACCAACGCAATACAGATATATCCATATCATATAAACATATAAGCAAACAATACACCAAGCGTAATGAGCCATCAGTCTGACTGGACCGAATCCCGGTCCTCAGTCTATCTGGACCGCTCTCCGAGCCCTCGACACGTCTGGACCGCCCTCCTCGGGGCCTACAGCCTATCCGGACCGCTCATTGGGCCCTCGGCCTGACTAGATTTGCCCGGCCCGAGCCTGCAGTCTACCCGGTCCGCCCAGGGTGTCTTGGCCTACTGCACACAGCAGGACCTGCCTCAACCCTTTCCCCAAACCAATAAACATGTGCACATACATATAAACAAGTAAACATGCAGATCTAACAGATCACTAACATGGCAACCATCCTATAACCAGGATACCGATCTAACCGATCTCTAGCATAGCAACCATCCTAAACCAGGATGAAATCTAATCATAAAGGGCCGGCCTTGGTGCCGTAGACCCTGTTGATATAGTGAGGAACAACTCACCTTACAATGTCGCACTGAAGTGATAGGCTCAAACTCTCGAATCACCAACACGAACTCCACCGCCTATAGTCACCTCAAAACCCTTTTCCATAAATTTCCAATTACCAAAATACCCTCAGAGGTCAACTGGTCAGCCCTTGGTCAAAGTCAAAGTCAATAGTCAAGGTCAACAGTCCATGCTGACCCGGCTCGTCGAGTTTAGTTCACCGACTCGTCGAGTCTTTCCTGAACTCGAGCAGTAGTGAAATCCTTGGTTGACTCGTCGAGTTTCCCCGTAACTCGCCGAGTTCATACGTGTCCAAAGGTTTGGGAAAACCCTAGCCGACTCGCCGAGTCAGTCGACTGACTCGCCGAGCCCAAGGCAATCTTCATGGGACTCGCCGAGTTGTTCATCAACTCGACGAGTTCATGACCATCTTCATATGACTCGCCGAGTTGACTATGCAACTCGCCGAGTCCTTGCAGACCTTCATCCATGCAGACACTTTTTAAGCCATGCCAAGGTTCCAAATTATAGATCCAAGCTTCTAAGGCATGTTTATCACGTAAAGTTGCTAACTTTACACGCATGCAAGGCCCTAAAGGCTCTAAATGACCAATCTAAGCTTCTAATGGAGCTTTACACCTTAGGAGAGTCTCATCCTTGCAAGAGCTGAAAACTTTATGGACTTAGGACTCAAAAGAGATTTAGATCTGGAGTTTCAACTTCAGATCTAGCTCCCATACCAAAATCCCTGAAACTTAGGATTTCCAGTGCCAGCTCCTACTCGTCGAGTCCCCCATGCCGACTCGGCGAGTCACTCATTAAATGACGTGTCCCGGCCCGCTTCTACTCGACGAGTCACAGCGTCAACTCGTCGAGTAAACCTTAAAACATGAAATCTAAATGGAAAATAATGATACCTGACGGTTGGGATGTTACATCTTCCAATCAAATTTGCTTTACCAGTGCCCTAAATCATTGCTGATTCAGCAACAACAAGCAAATAGGTAAGATCATTAAGGGTCATGTCATAGTCTGTTACATAGTAGTCCTTACAGAACTCACTATGTGACTTAGGAAGTGACTGAAGAACCCAATCAACAGCCAACTTCCTTGAGACTTTGACACCCAACTCTCCCAGCCTGTCAATATGTGACTTCATCTCCAAGATGTGAGTGCACATATAGTTGCCAATAGGGCTTGAGTGACCTTGAACTATTCAAGTCTTTAAACTTGTGGGTTAGGGAGATTTATTGGAGGAGATGGAGAAAGCTTGTTCCAAGACATTTGGGAAGATCATAGTTGTCTGAACTAGCATCTATGTGGGAGAAATTCAAGTTAGTTGATCTAAGTCCTTAATATAACACCCAATATGAAATATTAAGGCTAGGACCCAACACAATATTTTATAACTTGGAAGAGGGATGTCGTAATCCAAGCTACAAAATATTTGAAGGTAGGTAAATGACGATTTACAAATTTCCACCACAAAAAACAAATAGTAATTTTTTCAAGAGTTAGTGCAGATATTTATCAAGATGAATACTTCACACAATTGGTCTTAGTTGGTCTTTGTTTTATCCAAAACATCAAAACTTACCAATTTCAAATGCACAAGAGTAAGAAAACATTTTATTCTACATTTGACAAGTGTGATAAACCTTCTTAACATTATGTCACTCAAGGCTCGATCTTCGAGTGTTACTCTAAGACTCCATTTTGGAACGAAGTATGATTCATCTTTTAATTTAACCATTTCAACAATTCACGATTCGTCTTCTTAGTCAAACAAATGTACTAAGATGTCCTTAGAGGATAAATTGTGAAATGGTTTTTCCTAATCTTTAAGATGATCATAAACATGATACTGAAGTACTCTCTCATCTTTTCAGATTGGAAAAACTTTTATCTTTCTGCCTAATTTGATTCTTCTCATTCGTCCTGCCATACATTGAAACTTTTCCAATGTTTCAGAATTATACTTAAACTTGTAAGCACAACCATATTTACTAAACTTTAGTAAATCATGACGAATAACCTTATCGTTCTTTATGGTGGACCTGATCAGCGCACAACCAAGTGTACCCGATCTCCTAGTCCTTCACTTGACTCACATATACATGTGAACAAGGAATTAATCTTAATTTCCCAAAGATGAAAATTCTCATTCATCATACAATACAAGTTTCTATCCAACTGAAACTTGGGTGATGAGAATCTTTCCTTATTTGGTAAATTATGACACTACCACAAACGAAAGAATCAAATCCATTTTCCAATATTGTTATCAATTTAATCATATAAACAAAAATTTTCACAAATGCCATTGTAAGGATACTTAAAATAAGTAAAATAAATTTTTTTTCTTTTATTTTAAAAAATTGCGGAAAAACTTATCCTTACAATGCACATAGATATGAAAACTATGTTGTTATCTATTCCTAAGCAATCTATCATAACTCATAAGCAGCAGCTCAAAATTCTGATCATCGAATCATGCGAGTGAAATCCATCTATTCACGATCAGAATCAGCTTACTCTTCTTTTAAGTTCCCTTTCATTTCTTCGATTCTACAAGACATCATAATGTGACCTAGTCACATCACGTATTAAGAATCTCTAAATAGGAACTTAATAGAGTTAGATAGTGGACTTACCTAAAGTAGAGTCAAAATTTTGACTTTTACCATCCTAGTGAACTTTCAGGTAAATAAGGCAGCTTCGCAACCAATGTCCCTTGTTTTGGCAATAGAAACATATGGACTCTTTAGTAATGGTACATGGGACTATCTCATACTTAGCCTTTCTCTTTACCATTTGGTCAACCGGGTTAACTATGGCCGATCCCTTTCCATTGGGAAGAGAATACTTTTCTGGACTTCCAATGTTTCCATTGTCCATGTCCATGAATGTTTGGGAAGTAGATCTTCTGTAACACTCAAAATTTTCAAGCCAATTTAAACTTTTAAAAACATTTCAAACCATTAAAATCCTTACAACTTTGTTTTCAAAATATATAATATCAGAGTTTTCCCAGAAACATAAACAAATCATGAGGAGCTGTACGATCATGCCTTCGTCTTGCCGTGATCCCCTGATGTACCTGAAACAATAAACTACAACTGTAAGCCCGAGAGCTTAGTGAGTTACCCCTAGAATACCAACGCAATACAGATATATCCATATCATATAAACATATAAGCAAACAATACACCAAGCGTAATGAGCCATCAGTCTGACTGGACCGAATCCCGGTCCTCAGTCTATCTGGACCGCTCTCCGAGCCCTCGACACGTCTGGACCGCCCTCCTCGGGGCCTACAGCCTATCCGGACCGCTCATTGGGCCCTCGGCCTGACTAGATTTGCCCGGCCCGAGCCTGCAGTCTACCCGGTCCGCCCAGGGTGTCTTGGCCTACTGCACACAGCAGGACCTGCCTCAACCCTTTCCCCAAACCAATAAACATGTGCACATACATATAAACAAGTAAACATGCAGATCTAACAGATCACTAACATGGCAACCATCCTATAACCAGGATACCGATCTAACCGATCTCTAGCATAGCAACCATCCTAAACCAGGATGAAATCTAATCATAAAGGGCCGGCCTTGGTGCCGTAGACCCTGTTGATATAGTGAGGAACAACTCACCTTACAATGTCGCACTGAAGTGATAGGCTCAAACTCTCGAATCACCAACACGAACTCCACCACCTATAGTCACCTCAAAACCCTTTTCCATAAATTTCCAATTACCAAAATACCCTCAGAGGTCAACTGGTCAGCCCTTGGTCAAAGTCAAAGTCAATAGTCAAGGTCAACGGTCCATGCTGACCCGGCTCGTCGAGTTTAGTTCACCGACTCGTCGAGTCCTTCCTGAACTCGAGAAGTAGTGAAATCCTTGGTTGACTCGTCGAGTTTCCCCGTAACTCGCCGAGTTCATACGTGTCCAAAGGTTTGGGAAAACCCTAGCCGACTCGCCGAGTCAGTCGACTGACTCGCCGAGCCCAAGGCAATCTTCATGGGACTCGCCGAGTTGTTCATCAACTCGACGAGTTCATGACCATCTTCATATGACTCGCCGAGTTGACTATGCAACTCGCCGAGTCCTTGCAGACCTTCATCCATGCAGACACTTTTTAAGCCATGCCAAGGTTCCAAATTATAGATCCAAGCTTCTAAGGCATGTTTATCACGTAAAGTTGCTAACTTTACACGCATGCAAGGCCCTAAAGGCTCTAAATGACCAATCTAAGCTTCTAATGGAGCTTTACACCTTAGGAGAGTCTCATCCTTGCAAGAGCTGAAAACTTTATGGACTTAGGACTCAAAAGAGATTCAGATCTGAAGTTTCAACTTTAGATCTAGCTCTCATACCAAAATCCCTGAAACTTAGGGTTTCCACTGCCAGCTCCTACTCGTCGAGTCCCCCATGCCGACTCGACGAGTCACTCATTAAATGACGTGCCCCGGCCCGCTTCTACTCGACGAGTCACAACGTCAACTCGTCGAGTAAACCTTAAAACATGAAATCTAAATGGAAAATAATGATACCTGATGGTTGGGATGTTACATCTTCCAATCAAATTTGCTTTACCAGTGCCCTAAATCATTGCTGATTCAGCAACAACAAGCAAATAGGTAAGATCATTAAGGGTCATGTCATAGTCTGTTACATAGTAGTCCTTACAGAACTCACTATGTGACTTAGGAAGTGACTGAAGAACCCAATCAACAGCCAACTTCCTTGAGACTTTGACACCCAACTCTCCCAGCCTGTCAATATGTGACTTCATCTCCAAGATGTGAGTGCACATATAGTTGCCAATAGGGCTTGAGTGACCTTGAACTATTCAAGTCTTTAAACTTGTGGGTTAGGGAGATTTATTGGAGGAGATGGACAAAGCTTGTTCCAAGACATTTGGGAAGATCATAGTTGTCTGAACTAGCATCTATGTGGGAGAAATTCAAGTTAGTTGATCTAAGTCCTTAATATAACACCCAATATGAAATATTAAGGCTAGGACCCAACACAATATTTTATAACTTGGAAGAGGGATGTCGTAATCCAAGCTACAAAATATTTGAAGGTAGGTAAATGACGATTTACCAATTTCCACCACAAAAAACAAATAGTAATTTTAGGTCTTAAGTGAATTGAAACTCCTAGATCCTTTGAGATTCATTGAACTTTTCAATGGCATGCTTAAATCTCGATTGTGCCATCTCAAGTTTGTGACTGGGATGCCGAGGATCACAAACAAGGTGTGAATAACCATGCAAATTAACTTGGTACCCTTAATTTTGATCACCTAATCGATGTGCCGGTTACCTACACGCGCTCCATCAATCTATGATAAACATTAAGTTACCCTTTGCCACTCTTACTAGTCCATGTTAGTGTGTCGGTTACCCACACATGCTCCACCAACGACTTGGTAAGGTACAAGGTGTAATTTCATGGGTTAGCACCAAATTCATATTTTCCTAAACTAACTATGATTTGGAATTTTATAAGGTTTAGTTACTTTATATTTATCATTATACTTTTAATGAAAGGAGAATTAATGACCTGTCAAACCCGTTCGGCTAACGACCCTCTTCCAGTCAAGGAAGCGGTGGGTGAGAGTGGACACCCATTAAACTGCCATTTTATAGGCAGTAACCTTATACCCCCCTTATAGACCGGCTTCGTGAATGAGGCCTACTAACGGTAAAACTGACTTTGTTCTTATACATATATATAACTATTAACAATTAATATTATAATAGTATAAAAGTTGAATTTTAACTTTTAAAATTCTAAGGGTTTAACTTGGAATTAAAGTATTCATGAGGGAAACTTTACAAATTCCAAAACTGGAGGGCAAGTTTTGAACAATTCAAAAACTTTTTATTTTCTATAACATATGAGTTTAAAGTAGTTTTAATGAAAAAACTCTTCAAGTTCCATAACTTGAGGACAAGTTATGGAACTTGAGGACAAGTTATGGAACTTGAGGACAAGTTATGGAAGACTTTAAAACATTTAAAAATGAGACTCTTCATTTTCATAACTTGTGGAAATCTTATGAGTTTTAAAAATCATAAATGAGACTTCATATAACTTGAGGACAAGTTACAAAAACACATATTATGAACAACTTTTAGATCAATTTGGATCGAAAACAAATTATCACATAATTTTTCTATTAATCTAAACTAACTCATATGAACAAGATAATTCATATCATCAATCTTCAAGAAATTAGCATAAACGTATAAACTAATACAAATCTTGAAATTATGACAATTATCTTTTGAATTGGATTAGCATGAACATTACCACATAAAAAACAGGTTTATAAGTTCAAAAACAGCTTAGGGTAATGTTCCTAGTCCAATTCCAGGCTTAAAAGTCGAAAAACTGCACTCTGGAGCACCAACTCGTCGAGTACATGAACTAACTCGGGGAGTTGGTCAGATTTGTACTTGGACTCGGTGAGTCCATCAGCAGACTCGACGAGTCCAAGGAAAAATGCATGCTACTCGTCGAGTCTATCAGTGGACTCGGCGAGTCCACTGTCTAGACAGCTAGAAAATCGATTTTTTCAGCAATTTTCATCAAGTATAATTGAAAACAAGCCTTGGCTCTGATACCACTGATGGGTTTTAGTATACTACAACATCCTATGGTGCACATACAACCCTAAATACCTTGGATCAATGTTTTCACTAATTATACATGCAAAAGGTTTCCAAGGTAATATGCCTATAACTAGCATGCAATTTACATAAACAATATAAGACACTAGTTAGGATAACATACCTATTTGTTGTAGCTTGATTCCATGGAGCTTAAGAGACTAGTGCCCCAAGTGTGACACCTCAAATGGTTCACACAACACCACCAACAACTTGGAATAACTTGAGAGAAAAGTTCTTATGCTCAAAATCGGCTAGCCCTCTCATATGAATCCTTAGGCCGATTTCTTGAGCTATGGGGTCTATATATATTGTGGCTATTAGGGTTACACCATGAAACTCATGACTTTACATATTCTTCATGCTCCATGGGTTAAAACCTCCATGGAGTATCCATGGGTTACTCCATGGGTTTAGCCCAACATGAAGAACTATGGAGAATATTGCGCTATAGATCGATAGATTCTAAACAGAAAAACAATATTAATCGAGTAAAGAACACAGGAATGGATCAAATGGTGTCGAATGATTAATATCTCACACCTTAGAAGAGCTCGATGAAGAACTTCGACTGTAGAGGTGTGCTAGGTTTACAATGCAAAAGCTATTAATGAGAACGATAACCTTAAAGCTATACATGCATGCATTATATATAATCTAACCCTAATGAATATCCACGGTTGGATAGGACCAAACCGGGTAAACAAAATGGACTATTAAACGAGCCCAAAGACGCAACACTTAAACCCAAAAATCTCCCCCTTTGCGTCAACAGAGGCGAGAGACTACTTCGGTTGAGTAGCTTTAGTCTTCCTCACAACCTTGAATAGCCTGGGGATAATGGCAAGAAGAGTTTGACGAAACAAAATATACCACCGAAGCATATCAGTAAACATCTTTTTATCGGCTTCGCTGTTTTGATTACACCCATGTAAAATATCCAAAATATGCTCCAAGTAGGCGGTGGAGAACAGGTGTTTGTCAATAAGAGCGAACGGGCATTTTTGACCTTCGCCCCTAATGAACAAAACAATATGAAACTTGGGGTCAATTTTTCCCTTAATCATCGCGTTGACATCGCTTTCCCTCCCTATCGGCTTCATTGTGGTCTTCTTATGTATGGCATAAGCGATTTCCTGATCCATCTTTGCGACTTCATGAATATAGCAAACGAGCATTCACTTGATGTGATCGATAATAGGCTGATACTCCTCTTGATTGGTCAGCAAAATGTTGTTCAGGAGTATCCAATCATGAGGATTCATGTTCGGCAGATCAGCCAGGGAAGTCATATGAACCGAGCTATCAGAGCCTCGGGTCACTTTGAATTTGATGTTAATAAATTTCCCTGATGAAGTGGGTTTCAACACCTTGACCGTTGTGATTTTCTGATTACTCCAGGTCAGGTATTGCGGCTGAGCAAACTCAAGATAATACTCAAGCAAATCCCGATCAACCTTCGGGTCTGGGGAAGGAATGCCAGCCGTTGACTCAAAACAGTGAAAAATGAATGCCTTTCGGGTGATTGGCATGGCAAACTGTGAGTCCTTGGAGTTCTCAAGCCCGAAAGAAAGAACTGGTTCGAGCCAACGAGTGCTCGGTGCATCGATTACCCCTCTCAGAAGCGAATCCATAGTCCATTCAGGAAACATAGACTTCCTTTGCTCTAGCATTTCGTTCGCTTTCATCTCCTTATCAAGAAGTTCCTTCTCTTTTTGAATCTTCTCCCGAATCTCTTGATCACTTGGCTTGACTTTCAGACTTTCAGTTTTAGAAGCATTTCCTTTTGTATCAGCGTCATCGTCGTTTTCATCCACATCATCATCACCAATTTTCTTCTTTCGCTTGTCCGTCATACTGCCCGAAGCTTCATTAACCTTCGGCTCAGTAGTGGTTTTTGGTTTTGGAGGTGGATGAGGTTGGCCCTTGTCCTGAGTAACATTATCTCCCCCATTGTTTCACAGGGACAATAGACTCCGGAACACCCTCAATTATGCTCAAAACATCCAGAGCAGGTCTCAACTTCTCAGCCAAGTGGCGTCGAATTGAGATGGTAAGAATGGAGTCATGGGCTTCCAGAAGGTGTAGGAGAATGGAGTGTACATCACCAACCGAACTTTTAATTATTTCACGCTCAGTTTTTAAGTCTTCAATCTCCTTGTTGGAAATATTGAGCTTGAGATTCTGAATTTTAAGCTGAGAAGTTCGCTTATCCAGCTCATCCATAATCTTGTTCTCTACAGCAAGCTCAGCTTCAAGTTGAGTGAGACGAACATCAACTGAAGTGTGAAGCTCTTTGTTAGCAGCCTGAATTGCTTGTTGAGCTTCCTCAAAATGTTTCTTTTCGGCCTCCAATGAACGCGTAAGATTATCAACCGAAGGGTTCACTATTATAGCATTCTTCTGGGCGGAAGCTTGAAGAGAATCAAGAAATAGCTGTGCATCCGAAACTAGTTTTTCGACATTTGCGGTCGCCTACTTGGAATCCTTGGTGGAAGCTTCAACTGCAAGTGAAGCTTTCTGACAGGTGGAGGTTGAGGCTTCAATGGCTTTAACAGCATTGGAGATGGAAGTGTCATGCTCTTTGACGACGAATGCGAACAGAGCCTTGAGTGCTGCTTCCGAATATGCACTGGCAGAAGAGGAAGAGAGCAGTCGGTCAAGTTTGTCATTCATGGCCTTGAGATACTTTTTGGTCACAGGAGCATCATCATCGTCATCACTCTATACTCGATAAGGACTTTAGTAAACAGAGTCGAATTCCACATCTTCCCCACCAAGAACAAGTTCAGATTCATGTGATGGAGGTAGGGATAAAGGTGCTGAGGTAATAGGTGGATCAAAACCGAAAGTAGATGCCCCCGTATCAGATACGTTGACACGAACATTAAGTTCGGTTGGATGAGTAGTAGTGGTAGTAACTGTAGTAAACAGTGGGGTTGGAATAGGGATTGAGGTAGCAGTGGTAGATGAGATAGGTGGAGGACAGGGAGCGATAGTAATAGGAACCGAATGTGGAGGAGGTGAGTTTCGGTTACTGTCATTAGTTGGTGAGGGTGGAGGCGAATTACCTCTAGGTGGACTTTCAGTTCGAGTAGCTTCGTCGTCATTGGACTCGGGTTCAGGCTGTGGGTCAGAAGGAACATACTCAGAGTCACTAGAAGATGGGGAAGGAGACTTCTGTCTGTGAGCTTTCATCTTGGTCTTTCGCTTCTTTGGAGCAGTAGGCGCTGCGTGCTCAGACTTGCGTTTCTTAGTAGTAGAAACTCTGGAGGATTGACCGTCCTTTTCCCCTTTTTTATCAGGCTTCTTACCTCGTTTTACTGGTTTGTCTGCAGCGTCTAGCGAGCTTTGTATCTCTGGAGTAAGTTGTCGTGGCCCTGAAGGGGTTAGCTTCTTGTACTCATTGATAACATTGCTTTCAGGGGAAACACATCTGTACATTGACTCCGGAATTGAACCAATGAAGATAAACTTGGAGGGATCTGAGATAAGGATCCTCGTCGTGTGGAAGGTAGAAATCGATGAATTGAGTGAATCCGCCATTGTTGGAACATTAAACTTTTCATTCGCCCAATGAGTGATGATAGTCCGAAATCGAGCACACGAAATTTCAGAGTGCCTTGAAGAAGAGCTTATACTCTGAATTAGTTGAGACCATATGATTGACCCGTAATCCATATTAACCCCATGATACAGACCATATAAAAGGGCCATGAATGACCTGCTCGTTCCATCTGAACCTGCAACCCTCTCCGATAAGCCCTTGGAGAGGAGAGTAAAGAGTCTGTTCCATTGAGGAGGAAGGCAAGATTTCTTGAACTTGGTGACAGTAGTGAGAAGCTCTGTGTACCCCATATCATAGAACATCGAGAACAGCTGAGTTGTTGTAATGGAATCTGGGTTAATCATGGAATCGGCGACAGCAAGGCGTAGCAACAACCAAAACCTAGCTTTCGAAATCGACGTCTTTTGATTGACGATCTCGAAAAAGATACGTTCCTTATCTTTATCGTAATTAGCAGTGGAGTAGACGTGAGATAGCATCGACATTGGAACGCTTTCCACCTGTGTGAGAGCAACCACCAGTGGTGAATACTTGAGACATTTAACCACATGAAGCATGTACGAATCATAGACAAAGGGGTTTAGTTCGAAGATCAGATTTTGATTGGGTTTGATGGTCAGAAGAGAGGACTGAGCGGATTGTTCGTAAACCGATGAAGGTGCAGCATTTGTTGCAGGTGGGAAGAAGAAGATGAACAATAGAAAATCTCTGATTTGTTCTTGAGAGAGTTGAGATTTGGTAAAGTAACCCAAGAGGTGTGAGAAAACCTTTTATACCGTTGCTAGGAGAGAGAAAAATCCACAGTAATGATTTGACTATCTTCTGAATCGACGCCTGAAAAAGCATGAGTTGACAGCTGGGTTTTCCGAAGAAGACGTCATCAGACGTGATATTAGGTGTCGTTTCAAGTTCACGCGCCTTTCCATCCTTATCTCCTGTTCAAATTTTGAATCGTTTCAAATTCATGCTGACTCACCCTTATTTTATTTTTATTATTAAAATAAATCAACACCACCATAAACGTGACTCATCCTTTCTCTTCATACTAAGGAATCTTCGCTCCATATTAAAGTATACAACCATTTCTGTTAGAGCCGAAAGCACCAATCTGGAAAAGTCCCATGAGAACCACGAACAAGAATTTGGAAAATCATAAAGATCTTCGTGCTAGAGTGTGCCAATGAAAAAGAAATAAAGCAAAATATTTGTGGGATTTAAGTGATGTCTATTTAGACACGAAACTGTGGATCCGGGCACGAATCTCTTCCTTTAAAATCAAGAGAGACTGAGAAGTGTCTATGTGGTTTCCCGTAAAGTACGATCAAATGTTTGTAAAGAAACATTGAAAGGCATCTTTTCAATTATAGGCTTTAGTGGGTAGTTTATCTTCAACCGAACGTCGATACTTAAAATAAGACCGAAAGTTGGATAAAGTACTTGTGAGACCAATGTGGCCTGTTGAACAAGTAAGTGTGATAAAATATTCAGTGACATGATGTATTTTAGAAATCTCAAAAAAAAAAAAAAACTGGATCCTATGGGAAGAAACGTCATGGTGTTAGACAATTTCATAAAGATCACGCATTAATAAAAAGAGATTTCTTGAGGTAACAAGTAATAGCTTGAACATTAGAGCGTTCACCGTCAATTCATTCAAGGTGTTGGATTTTGGGTCTCACTTAGCACGTGGTAAACGAAACTAAGATCATCAACATAGAGATTGTGTAACCATAAACGTCAGTGGTAATTGCTGAGAGTCTCAAGGGTTACCTTTAAGGAAACGAAACTTAATGGAGAAATGTGAGAAGATGGTTAAGGAAACGAAAGTACCTCTGCTATATAAGAATGTCAAAGCAGAAAACTCTTAACTCACTATGAGAAGAGTAAGGTAGCTCGTGACTTGAGTGATTTTAGCAGCCTCATTGGGAAGAAACGATTGGTGTTTATCGAATCATTAAGGCTTCACTCAGAGTCATGGAGGCTTCGGTCTACATGCAGCAGCATGCTTCTAGGGACACTTAACTAGTCCATTGATAAGAATGTTATACCTGCCCCAACGACATTGTATTTCGCATCTGTGAACTTGAATCAATTTTGAGAATTGAGAGATAAAACTTAAAAACACATAGATATATTTTCGTAGTTTTTGGATTTTTCTGAAAAATAATACAAACATAAAAGAAAATATTTTTGGATTTTTGGAATTTCTGAAAAATAATAAAAACAGAAAAGAAAATATTTTTGGATTTTTGTAATTTCTGAAAAATAATAAAAACAGAAAAAAAAATATTTTTGGATTTTTGTAATTTCTGAAAAATAATAAAAACAGAAAAGAAAATAAATACTGAATATAAACACGCGAAAGAATAAGAAAGTTTTACAAAAACCGAAACCATACCTTAGAAAAGATAAAGCGAAATAGACCGAGCGTTCGGTTCATTTCGGTTCCCAAAAAAATTCCAGAGCCGAAATAGACCGAGCGTTCGGTTCATTTCGGTTCCCAAAAAATTTTAGAGCCGAAATAGACCGAGCGTTCGGTTCATTTCGGTTCCCGGAAAATTCTAGAGCCGAAATAGACCGAGCGTTCGGTTCATTTCGGTTCCCGAAAAATTCTAGAACCGAAATAGATCGAGCGTTCGCTCTATTTCGCTTGTTCAATTTTAGTGAGAAGAAAGGGGTTTCTGTACTGACTCAGCTTCCATCATTCCCAAGCCTTGGAGTATTTTGTTAAAGATTGCTTCTAGTAAGGCCTTAGTGAAGATGTCAGCCAGTTGATCTGAGGACCGAACGAAGTGAACTTCAACATTACCATCTTCAACGTGGTCCTTGATGAAGTGGTATCTCAGTGCAATATGCTTAGTCTTGGAATGTTGCACTGGATTGTGACATATTTGAATCACACTTTCAGAGTCACAGTAGAGAGGGATCTTCTTCATGCTTAAGCCATAATCTCTAAGTTGGCTTTGTATCCATATAACCTGTGATGTACAGGATGCTGCAACGATGTGCTCAGCTTCGACTGTGGAAAGAGACACGCAAGTTTGTTTCTTTGACTGCCAGCTGAAAAATTTGTCATCTAGGAACTAGCATCCGCCGTTTGTGCTCATTCGGTTCAATCCACATCCACCAAGATCAGCGTCAGAGAAAGCTTGAACAAAGAAGCTGGATTTTGCAGGATACCAAAGACCGAGAGACGAGGTTCGCTTCAAATAACGGAAGATATTTTTCACTGCAAGCATATGAGGTTCTCTAGGATTTGCTTGAAACCTGGCACAATAGCAGACAGAAAACATTATGTCCGGTCTACTAGCTGTTAGATACATTAGAGATCATATCATCTGACGATAAAGAGTCATATCAACAGCCGGTTTCTCAAGAGATGGAGTCAGCTTCGTGCGAAATGCCATTGGAACCTTTACTTTGGAATCTCCCGTCATGCCGAACTTTGCCAATAGAGTCTTCGTGTATGCTTCCTGATTAATGAAGATGCCTTCTTGCCCCTGTCTTATATTCAGTCCAAGGAAAAAGTTAATCGGACCCATTGTGCTCATTTCAAACTTAGTCTCCATCAACTTCCTGAATTCAGCTGTTAAGCTAGGATTCGTGGAGCCGAAGATGATATCATCGACGTAAATTTAAACTATCATTAAGTGTTCGCCTTCTTTCTTGCGAAAGAAGGTTGGGTCGACCAAACCTTGTTTGAATTTTGACATTTTGAGAAAGAGTGTTAGAGTTTCATACCAGGCTCTCGGGGCTTGCTTCAATCCATAGACTGCTTTATCCACTATGTAGCAGTGATCAGGATACTTCTTGTTCACAAATCCGGGTGGTTGCTCAACGTATACCGTTTCTTCTAGTTCTCCATTCAAGAAAGCACATTTTATATCCATTTGGAAAACTTCCAAGTTTTTATGTGCAGCATATGCCAAAAAGATTCTTACTGATTCCAACCTTGCTACTGGAGCGAAGGTCTCTTCATAGTCTATTCTTTCTTCCTGGCAATATCCTTTTACCACCAGCCTCGCTTTGTTGCGAATGACGTTATCCTCTTTATCTAACTTATTTCTAAAAACCAATTTTAAACCGACTACGGATACATCCTTTGGTGTGGGAATCAGCCTCCAAACACGATTTCGTTTAAACTCATGGAGTTCGTCTCGCATACCTTGCACCCAATCAAAGTGATCAAGAGCAGCATTTACCGTCTTCGGTTCAACTTTAGAGACAAAAGAATTAAACATGCAAAACTCTACTTGAGAGAATAAAGCATTTTGCTTCGCTTTCATTTGAGAGCGTGTGAGAACACCCTCATATGATTCACCAATTATTTGAGTTTTAGGATGATCCTTTGTCCATTTTATGAGAGGAGGGAAATTTGGATCATAGGCAGGATCCAACTCAGCATTGACTTCTTCTTCTAGTTCAGACATATCGCCTTCGTCATTTGCATTTTCATTCTCCCCTCAAATGGCGAACCGAATCCCATGTCAGGTTCAGTGCTCTCCCCCTCAAATGGATCTTCATGGGTTGGGGTTTTAGATGGATTCTCCCCTTGGAAAGGCATGTCGGTTGTTTTTGGTGTAGACGAACCCTCCCCCTGGAGTATAGTGCTTTCTCTTGGAGGGTCATTAGTAGCTGGATGATCACCTGATGCAGTAGATTCGCTTTGAGTCTGCTTCTCGGTTGGTTGTTGAGGTTCGCTTTCCATGTCTTTAGCAGCTTCATCGACGATTTTCTTCAAGGTATCGATTTTGTTATCTGCTGCTTTCGCTTCTGAGTGGATCGCCTTCTCTGGTTCATCAAAGAGCAGCATGTACTCTTCAAACAGATTGGAAATGGGAATTGAGACTTGACATGATTCCGGAAAGATTTCTTCCGTTGAACGTTCGCTTGCTTGAATCTTCTTCATGTAATTATCATCGAAAGTTACATAGTAGGTTTCTTCAATTTTCCTTGAGCGTTTATTCAAAACCCTATATGCTTTTGAAGTCAGCGAATAGCCAAGAAAGATCCCTTCATCTGCCTTTACATAAAACTTGTTTCGGTTTGCTTTGGAGTTGAAAATAAAGCATCTTGAACCGAACACATGGAAAAACTTTACATTGGGCTTGCGATTGTTCAAAATCTCATATGGAGTGATGGAAAATCGCTTGTTGAGGAAGGACCGATTCTCTGTGTAACAAGCAGCAGCTATAGCATCTGCCTAGAAGTATAATGGAAGGGAAGCGAAACTCAGCATGGTTCGGGCGGCTTCACATAATGAACGGTTTCGCCTTTCAACGATCCCATTCTGTTGTGGAGTATAGGGACCAGAGAAATTGTGAGTTACTCCATTTTCAGCCAGAAACTCTTCAAAGTCTTTATTTTTTAACTCTAGACCATTATCGCTTCTTATGTTTCTTACTACCTTTCGCAGCTGCAATTCCACTTGCTTGATAAAAACCTTTTGCTTGGGAGTCGCCTCTGATTTCTGTTTAAGAAAGAAAACCCAGGTGTATCGTAAAAAATCATCTACAATTACAAGTATAAACTTACTACCACCGAAACTTTCGATAGCCGAAGGGCCACATAGGTCGATGTGCAGTAGTTCAAGAGGTTCGATGATCTTTGTATTGATACGAGAAGGGTTACTTTTTCGTCTTTGCTTGCCCATCTCGCATGTTGCGCACAGGTGTTCTTTGTCAAATTTGAGAACAGGAAGTCCACGCACGTGATCACCAAGCACCAGTTTATTAATGTCTTTGAAGTTCAGATGCGATAGTCTTCGGTGCCACAACCAACTTTCATCTGAGTTCGCCTTCGACAGCAAACATATTGCTGGCTTCCCTTTTATCGGGTTGATATTTAGAGGATACATCTCCTCTTTGCGCTCAGATTTCAACAGAACTTTCTTTGATTGTTTTTCAATTATTTCTGATCCCTTATCATCGAACGAGACTTTCAAACCGGTTCCCACAACTAGTTGACAAACACTGATGAGCTTGTGCTGTAATCCTTCCACGTAGGCTACTTTCCATATTTAACACATCCACCATTCTTAAGGGACCGAAACTTCCTAAGTTCTTCCCTCCATCCTGTCATGTGACGAGAGCAGCCACTGTCAATATACCATTCATCGTCAAACTGCTCGTCACCGATAACCTACAAAATTAAGCAGATTTAGGAACCCAAAGTCTCTTGGGCCCTTGTGAGTCTTTTACATAATAGGGAATTGCAACCGAAAGATCAACCATATATGTTCTTTTTATTAAAATGGTTTCATCTTTTCGTTTGATGGAGTAAACTTTGATTTTATTTTTATCTTGTTTTAACTGGTGTGTGTTATTGTTAGATGGTTTCACAGTTGAGGTTTTCTTTGGAGTCCTAGGGTTAGCTGACTTTTTGGTATTTTGGACTTCAGAATCTGAAACGAGCTTTCCCTTTCCTTTGACATCCTATACAGAGTTAGGTTTTGGTTGGGAGTTAGGATGATGGGATTTATGAACGCAACTTGACTTTTGGTTCTGAGCACTTGTGTTGGGACCGAAACTGGACTTTCGGTTCTTGGCGTAGTAAGAGTTGGGACCAAAACTTGACTTTTGGTTCTTGTAACCACTAGTATTAGGACCAAAACAGGTCGTTTGGTTCACCTGACTGCATGACTGGCAGTGGTTGACCTGTGCTTCCTTTTTCATCTTGAGATTAGAAGCTTTTTCAGAGCGAACATAAGTGGGGTTTTGGGATTGCCAAAACTGTTTTCTCTCATTAAGGTTCTTCATGTATCTTTTGTTCCTCTGGCATTTCTGTTCAGCAAGTTGCTCTTGAGTCAAGTGAATGTTGGCCTTAGGTTTCGTTTTCTTCTCATGAGCTTCGATTGTTGTTGATGATACGCTGGAAGCTTTCAGTGGTTCGTTTGGTATTTCTTTTGTACCACTTGAACTGGGTTTATCAAAGCTTGAGGGCTTGTTGAGGGGTTCGGGAATGTATCGTCCCTTAACTCTCCATTAGGTTTGCTCTGACAGACCAACTGTTTCGTCTGCATTGTCGATAGGAGCAGACCAGAAGTGGTTATCGCAACCTTCAGCATTATCTTTGTCAACCATGGACGTCAACTCGACCGTTTGTTTCTTAGTTACTCCAGTGACTGCATACACTTGGTTTGGTGTAGTTTGCACCTTCTGATAAACAACGGCCTTTTCTTTGAGTTTCTTGGATTTGTCCTTTGACACCCGAGCGTACTCAACCGAATTTTCAGATATGAGTGGTTTTGTTGCTTCGGGTTCGCTCTTAAGAACTTCTGAACAATCGACCTCATCTTCTACGGAGATTTTGCTCATCTCACTGTCCTCATCAAATTCAGAAGCGGTTTCTAAATTGATTTTATTTTCTGAACTTAATTTGGCGTTGGATGAGTTAAACATCTGTATCGTCTCAGTCTTGATTTTTAATTTATCGTTTTCGTCCAGTAAATTCTTAATCATGCATTTATGTTCTTTGGACTCAATGAAAGATTCAATTTTGTCCAGTCCATATTTGTATGTTACTGAAATCTCATCTGAAGACATTATAGATTCACATTCAGCAATGACTTCGTCTTCCTTAAATTCAAGGAAGGGCAAAATCATTTTATGAAACTTTTTACCTATCTCACAATCTAGATGCAATTGGGTGATATTTGTATATAAGCGTTTAGCAATCAAACATAAAACATTTCTTTGTTTTAAAAACTTTAAATTGTCTCGTTGCAAATAAATAAGTTCATCCCTAGACCTAATTAACTCTGACTCCTTCAGCTGAATCCACATCCTTCTCTCCTCACTCTTGGAAGATTCCCTGCTGAGTTGGTCAGTTAGGTTAGAATTCGCTAAGCGAGTTTGAATAAGACTTCCACTTAAGTTAAAAAAACTTGAATTTTAATTCATTTAATTCTTTTTCGTAGTTTGTTACTGGTATTTTAAGAGATCCAAGTATCGATTATACCTTCTTGATCAACTGATCACAATCGTTGATCCTTTCACTCACAGGCTTAGCAGCAAAACAATTGTCATCCTTTAGTTTCGCTTCCTCATGCTCACCTTCGGTTGTATATCCCCTCATCTGCGATACCCCAGCTGACACCATTAAGCACCTCCCTGCTGAATCAGTAACACCTTCTTTTGCCACATAAGCTCTTCCATGCGAGGGTTTGCGTACCTCTTCATCTTCAGAGTCTGTAGACCAGACTTCTACTCCTCCAAACTCATCATCAATAACATTTTCCTGCACAATCAAAGCATTCATTGAAATATTAGCTTCTTTCTTCTTCTTTATTTCCTCTAACTTTCTCATGTAGTAAGCTTCGTCATCTTCACCATCTTTCTTCTCGGCCATCTTCCTTAACATGCAATCCTTGGCAAAGTGGTTCTTGCCATGACAGTAGTTGCAATCATACCCAGAGTCTCCCACAATCTTACTCTCCTTCTTTTCGTCGTCCTTTTGAGAGGTGTTCTTGGTTTCTTCTTTCACCTTCTCCGAGTTGTAGCTTCCCTGCCAGTTTCGGTTCTTGTTGATCGGGAACTTTCTGCGAGCAAACTTCTTAGGGTTTGTAACCATCATTGCATATTCTTCACTGGACAGATCACACTCTGACATATCAGATTCCCCCTCTTCGTCTACTACATTCTTTCTCTTAGAAACGAAGGCCAGTGAACCCACACCCAAAACTATCTTCGCTTCCTTTGTCACCACACTTTCATGAGATTTGAGTATACCCATCAGTTTCGCCAGCAAATATGATTTAAATTGCTCATAAGCCTTCACAGTCGAGACCACTGCCATCCATTCGGGCCTTATTCCATTCATGAAGGTAATCTTTTGTTCAATCACCTTCCTTTCAATATCGTGCTTCATCATCTTGCTGAGCAGATGGTTGAAACGATCGAATGTCTGAATGAGCTTCTCTTTAGGTTTTTGTTCGAAAGCACCGAATTCAGAGAGCAATAGGGTTTGGATCGAGTGCTCTAGATCCTCATCAGTTGAATATAATTCTTTCAACCTATCACATATTTCTTTAGCTTTTGTGCATGAACTTAGCAGACGAAAAGTATTGGATTGCAATGTGAATCTGATCATCCTCATGGCTTTAACATTGCATAACACCTTGTCTTTTTCATCTTTAGGGATCTTATCTACGTCCACCAAGAGTTGGTTATACTCTTTTTGAGTCTTGACCGTTCTGTTTGTTCTACATTGAACAAACGGACCCAATGTTATTGCTTCCCAGATAAGATAGCCATTGTCTTCAGATCCAACGACATAGTCTTCGAAGTGATGCGCCCATACTTCATAATCTTGAGTATAAAGAATGGGAACCCTTGTAGTGGATCCTATACTGTTGGAGATGTTGATTGGATTGATTTGAGAGTCATCGTGAGACATGATGAACTTTTTCTTTTAATCTGCTAGAATCAGACTTGTAAAGTTGAACTTAAGGTTTTATCAAACACAAGAGATACCGTCGACAAGAAGAATACAACTTCTATATGTTGATAAAAGCGGAAACCCTAAAGGATTCTTCAAACAGAAGAGATGCGTATGTATTACACAGTCTCCTGCTCTGATACCAATTGATGAGAATATTGTGCTATAGATCGATAGATTCTAAACAGAAAAACAATATTAATCGAGTAAAGAACACAAGAATGGATCAAATGGTGTCGAATGATTAATATCTCACACCTCAGAAGAGCTCGATGAAGAACTTCGACTGTAGAGGTGTGCTAGGGTTACAATGCAAAAGATATTAATGAGAACGATAACCTTAAAGCTATACATGCATGCATTATATATAATCTAACCCTAATGAATATCCACGGTTGGAGAGGCCCAAACCGGGTAAACAAAATGGACTATTAAACGAGCCCAAAGACGCAACACTTGAACCCAACAGGTTACTCCATGGGTTTAGCCCAACATGAAGAACTATGGATCATAAGCCCACATATATAAGAATGAATGATTTACACAATCAATCCTCATATATTTAATTAGTCTCTTTTGATCAAAAAATTAATTCCAAATTAATTCTTGATCAATACTAATTAAATAATATGATTTCATATTAATATATTAGAACTTATAATATATTAATAAATCATAAATACCCTTTTTCTCACAAAAGTCTATCCAAATTTTTCCGATGCCATGTAACCCAAATGGACCATGCCAAATCGGGTCAAGTACATACCAATTATAGTTATGGACTTAGACACTAATCCAACAACATCTAGATTCTGAAGAAAGTTCCACGAGGAACTGGGCACTCAATTACATTTCAACACGGCTTACCACCCCCACACAGATGGCCAAAGTGAGAGGACAATCCAGACACTGGAGGATATGCTTCGGGCATGTGTATTGGATTTCAGAGGGAGTTGGGATACATACCTCCTACTAGTACAGTTTTCATATAACAATAGTTATCATGCTAGTATCGACCGACCACCGTTTGAGATGGTGTATGGTCGGAGGTGCAGGACCCCGATGTGCTGGGGTGAGGTAAGGCATCGAGTCATGGGGAGCACTGAGGTGGTGCTTAAGACTACTGTGTTGATTCAGCAGGTGCGCGACAGGCTGCGAGTTACGTAGAGCCGTCAGAAGAGCTATATTGACTGGCGCCGATCGGATCTCGAGTTCCAGGTAGGAGATTTCGTGTTGTTGAAAGTGTCACCATGGAAGGGTGTCATTAGGTTTCTAAAAAGGGGCAAGTTAGGGCCCCGATATATAGGTCCATTCAGGATCATTGCCCGGGTGGGCAAGGTAGCTTACCGCTTGGATCTGCCGGACGAGCTCAACCAGATCCACAGCACCGTCCATGTGTATCACCTTCGGAAGTGTGTCACAGATGAGGCCGCTATTGTTTCTTTGGACGACATTCAGGTGGATGAGATCCTGAACTACATTGAGAAACCCCTTTGCGGTTCCGAATAGGAAGAGTAAGGTCCTTCGCAATAAGGAAGTGAAGCTAGTGAAGGTGCAATGGAAGCACTGAAGAGGCTCCGAATGGACACGGGAGCCGGAAGATGAGATGCGAGACCACTACCTGGATTTGTTTACATCAGCAGACTTCGAGGATGAAGTCTATTTGAAGTGGGGGATATTTGTAATGCTCGTTTCAGGTAGCATTTATTTTTCAAGATTTTTAGGGTTTTGCACTAGGACTCGACGAGTTGTGGAGCCCCAACTCGACGAGTAGAGATCGTTTTGGGACTCGGGACTTAGGGTGTACTCGCGAGTTGGAAGGCCCTAACTCGACGAGTAGACACTATAAAGGAAAACCCTAATTTTCAGGGGTTTGTACCCTATTTAAAGAACTTATGGCTCATTTGTAGCCTTACTCATCATCCTTACTGTCTAGAGAGAAACCCTAGCCATGTTTTAGTGCCTTCTTGAGTGCGTGTGAGCTTTGAAGAGTGAATCTTGTGCTTTTTGGAAGGAAACTTTAAGATTGAAGAGATTGAAGTGAGGAGAGGGCGTTAGATCCGGCTCCTACCTTGTGTTAGCATCCATTTGAAGGTAAAAAGTTTCTACCTTGACCTTTATTTGCTTAGATCTCACCTTATGGAAGTATATTGTCATTTTTGGTGCATAATGGTGTCATCCTTGGATTTGGACTGGTCATAAGGATATGGTTTCAGATCTGGACAACCCCTACGCCTCCATGGATATAAAGTTGCTCACTTTATCTAGTCTAGGTCCTTCCCCATGCCCTAAACCGTGTATGAGACTTAGTTTTAAGGTTTTAGCCTCTTGAGGCCTTGCATGCACATAAAGTTTTAAAATTTACGTGGTATTTCGCTCCTAAGGGACTGGATCTATAGTTTGGGGCTTTAGATTCGACCGGAAGGACTGAACATGTTAAGACAAGGGAAAACTCGACGAGTTGCATCGAGAACTCGACGAGTTGGAGCGGGTTTTCCTGTTGTCGGTTTGCACCGAGAACCCGACGAGCTGGATCAGGTTTCCAGTTTTTGGACCACACCGAGAACCTGGCTAGTTGGATCGGGTTTTCCCGTTTTCAGTCTGCACCGAGAACTCGACGAGTTGGTTAGGGTTCTCCCCGGTTTTCTGAACACTGAAGGAACTCGACGAGTTGCTAGATGAACTCGACGAGTTGGGTCAACATGGACTGTTGACCTTGACTTTGACCATGGTTGACCAAGTTTGACCTTGAGGGTACTTTTGGTATATCGGGATGTTGAGAAAGCTAGGCACGTGATGATTGTAGGCAGTTGAGTTGGAGCTTCGTGTTGGGACTTATCACATCTTATCAGTTCAACTTTATTGAGAGGTGAGTCTCGTCACCATACCAATGGGTCTAAGGCACCAAGGTCGGCCCATTTTATGATATGTGGTACACTAGTTGGTGTAGTGATATATGGTATGTTAGTTGGTTGTATGTTATGTGGTATGCTAGTTGTATATTTGATACTTGAAGGGAAGACTATGGGGGAGCCCATGACTCTTGGATGTAAGACCATATGGGGGAGCCCATGGCTTTTCAGGTAAAGAACATTGGGGGAGCCCATGGCACTTGGATGTCAGACCATGTGGGGGAGCCCATGGCTATCCAGGTAAAGACCATAGGGGAGCCCATGGCACTTAGGTGTAAGACCATGTGGGGGAGCCCATGACATCCTGGAGTAAGACCCTGGGAGGAGCCCACGGCATCCTTATATGTTTGTATGCATGGCTTGTGGTTTATGTAGCTTTTATAGCTAATAAGGATTATGTGTTATGTGGATTGTGTGGGGTATGCTCTGGGAAACTCACTAAGCATTAGCTTATGGTTTGTTGATTTGTTTCAGGTACTTCTGAGCCTAAGGGCAAGGGCAAGGGCAAGGCTTGATGGTGTGGCATGCACTCACCAACATTTGATTTGATGGGACACTCTTATATTTGAAATAAAATGTGCACGTTATGGATTTTGAAAAACAATTGTCATTGATACTTCATATTTTATGGGAATGTTTTGATTGATTAAAAATGAAAATTTTACTTGGAAATTTGGTTCATTACAGATACAATCCCTTAAATCATAGGATTTACATGTATAGATTATTATATAATCTACATTAGGTTAATACCTAAAGTAGAGAGTTCGGATTTGTGTCAATCGTCTTTATGACAACCCTTCTTCTTGGTGAAGACAAAATCCTTTCTTGGTGAAAGAACAATTTGGATAACTCTCTGTGTTATTTACTTTTTGTTCTTTGTTTTTCTTAGATTAGTTTACTTTCGTTCTTTATACTTGAAGTGTATTCGATTGATACAAACCTTCATGCTCATTCTAGCTCACTCTCGCACTCTTCCAAGGTCACTAGGGATAATCACCCCACCCTGCTATCAGTTGCGAAGGAAACCTATACCAATGTAAACTAACTATATTACGAATACAATTACATGAAACACGGACTAAACAGTCATTCGACTGAAAGATTTGCACTACAACAGTTGGAACCAAACAAGAGCTGCGTAATAGGGCCAAATCAAACATTCTAAAACTATCTAATCTTTGTTGCGTGCAACTTAACATATTTTCTTAGTAGTCAAATAACATCAATATAGGTTTCACATATCACAAAGAAAGCAACATTCAAGTAGAAAAACCAACATGCAAAAAGGCAGTATAAGGATCAAGCAATTCTAACATGCAATTCCTAGGGATCCTTAGCCTACACACCATCACGCATCTCTAACAACTCATATATCACACACAAAAGACATCTCTCCTAAGTAGGCACTCTAGCATTGTGAAATCCCCAATTTTCATGTTCCGAAAAGACCTTTTTATTTATGCTTATTTAAATCAGAGTGATCTTTATAAATGCATAATTTCTCCCATAAAAAGTATTTACGATGATAATGTCATTCATTGATTATTAAAACTTGGGATGTCATAACTGATACAAAACATAAGCATAAACGTAATCATTACATGCATTACATTAACTTATTGTACTAATGGCATAAACTCCTCAAATCTATCAGTTTATTATAACTTCGTACCTCTAACTGTGATACAAAGAAACTGAGTGGGTCAGGTTTGGGAGCCTAGTGAGCACATAGTGTTTTCAACCCACAATATTGTAATCATCTAATTTTCACAATAAACAAATAATCCTGATTACCCATTCCCATTATTCTCACTCTTTGATCCATAAATGCTAATCTTAAGAGATCTACCCTAAAGGATCTATGTGAGTAGAAAATACCGATTCGGGGAATCTGTAGCAATATGTGTCAACAAGGCAAGCCTGAGGGGGATATACTACACAAATGAACAACTTTCCTCTTCCATGAAAAGTATGATCGTTAACACCTACAGCTGGCGAACTTGCTAGTGTTCCACCAAACTACCTAGAATAGTCCGTGGTCTTCATCTATACTCTGTTAGATGACTAGTCATGGTAATTAAATGCGTGACCTCTCACCATTATTTTATTTTCCCAAAAACCCTTTACTACCTAATACAAATTTAAATATGATAAATTAATTTATATACTAAAATAATTTCATATAACACGTACATCAAGAACACATATAATAAGCACATATATCATATGAAGATACTTCATATCTATGTGTAAGGTGAAAGAACTATGTACTCACTTGTTAAAAGTGGATGATTGGAAATTTGGACAATGCTACTCTTCAACACTTAGCTTTTCCTTTGATGTGACCTAGGTTCATATCACTAAGTCTTAGTCTTATATTCCTGGTGACTAATGATAGTCTAGATTCCTCAGTAATCCCAATGTCTACATCATGATCTATCAACTAAGGAGCAACCGGGTAAGATCATATCTGAGGTAGGGTCCGTTTGGCATACAGAGTATACTGTTTGGAAATCCTACTTTAAACACTTGTAAGTAGATCAATCAATAATATGACTTGGAATCACTGAAAAAAATCTTAATTATAGGTTCATAATAACGACTATGACAATAATTCCAAGTTGCACTTAAAGCATAATAAGTGTAGCTTAACTTAAAGAGTATTGTAATGAGAACCAGTAATTAGGTGGGCATAATTCTGATCCGGGACCTTCTATTATCCGTCTCTTTAATTCTATAGGGCCTTGCCAGATTAGTTGGAAACTAGAAAGTATAAGGATTGGGGGCAGAAAGAGTTTCCAAAGGATTTGAGTGGACTTGGTCAGCTATATAGGGGTATTTTGCGGGCACACCGAACGCTTGGTCGGTGCGCGATGTGCACTTGGTCGGCTATGGTGATGTGGCTCCACACTGAAAGTGACACATGGTAGCATTCCGACGGTGTGTCAGAGGCGCGCCACACGCCTTGTCTACATGCGCGCATGCATGTGCAATTTAACATATTTTAAAAAATTCATATTTTATTCATATAAGCTCCGTTTTTGACGTTCTTTATATCGACTCATACATATTGACGAGCTCTACAAGTTTCATTTAGACTTTGTTAGCTAAATCTCACTTTATTTTTAAAGTTATATTTTTATAGGCTTAGACTGTTATACTGTGACATGCCCAAATTCACGGTCATTTTAAAAATTTTATTTATGCTTATTTGAAAATCAGAGTATCCACTTTAAAGAATAATATTGAGAAATTTGTTCCTAGAAAACATGATAAATATATTATCAAAACATTTCCAAATAAATGTATTGTGTTTATATCAAAACTTTGGTAGGTCATCGTCAATACAGAAACATAAGCATAAATAGACCTTACATTCATTTACATTAGTGATTTACATCTCCTTTAATCTATCAGTGTAATGTAGCTTCGTATCGACACCTGTGATTGAAATAAACTGAGTGGGTCAAGTTGGGAAACCTGATGAGTACATAGGGATTTCAATCCCACAATGTTATATATATATATATATATATATATATATATATATATATATATATATATATATATATAGAACTTACAATATACACAATTTCACCTCACACAAGCCATTTTAGCCCACCCCGTCGATCCTCACGACACGATCTATACTCTTGGATCTAAAATTAACCTCTTTACCTAATCCATACTCTCGGATTCGTTATGTCTAATCCATGCTCTCGGATCAATAACTATGCCCATTCCATACTCGCGGACTACGGACAATTGACTATGTCTAATCCATGCTCCCGGATTAATGACAATTAACTGTGTTATCTCCATACTCTCGGACTAAGGACGAATGACTTTGTCTAATCCATGCTCTCGGATTAATGACTATGCCCTCTCCATACTCCCAGACTAAGGACGAATGACTATGTCTAATCCATGCTCTCGGTTCATTGACACATTTTAAAGTTCTATTCTCCGTATATATCTCACTCGTATTCACAAGAAAATACTAACAATATCCTTCTTAATTAATTTTGGTTTACTTTATATCCTAAATCATCATATATTGTCAGATATGCTCTTAACACGTATTTCAGGCAATATCAAATATTTCACACAGAAACAGATATTTAATACTTTAATTAATATTTGTATTAAAATCATGTTCATGAAAGGGACTATGCAGTCACTTGTTAAAGTGATGATTCCAAACTCGGGCAACGCTTCGCTTCTCACAATTCTATTTTCCTTCGACAAAACCTAGTATCATTACCGCTAGATTTTAGTTTAATATTTATCGCGACTATTTACGAGCGATATTGTTTTATAAGTGTTAAACAATACTTTTGAACCACTATGTATATACAGGGGCTAGACATGAAACACCGGAGGGCAGGACCATTTTGGCATCCAACAACCCTATGCGGCCCTACAAACTAGATTCCCTGTACCGCGAGTAGTTAAAAGATATTATAATAACACTTTTTATATTATATTTTATAATATATTATTGTTTATAAGTTCATAATAACGATATTGAACTTAAACATAAGCTATACTTGAAGTAGTGTAAGCATATTTCACTTACCGGGAGGTTTGGCTTGTAACCGGGCTCTGCGGGGGCAGAACTTCTGAGCCGAAAGCTCTTCTTCTTGGAGCCTTCTAGCGCTCCGGGGCTTTTCCTCTAGCACCTTTAGGTTACTAGGGATTTGGGAGGGTTTTAGGAGGCTTAGAGAGAAGTGGAAGGGTTTTGGTGTGAAAAATGAAGGCACTCTCGCATGGTATTTATAGACTGGAATTGGGTCAAACTCGTCGAGTTTTGGCCTCCAACTCATTGAGTTGGTGCCACATGTCACCATCTGGTGGCAAGGCGTGGGGAGACAGCAATGGCTCAGATCGCGCCACGTCACCCATTTCGCAGCAGCACCCTTCCGACTTCTAAATTTTTTAACTTTCGCATAGGAGCTCCGTTTTTGACGATATTTATATCAACGCGTAGGTATTGACAAGATCTACAACTCTCCTTTTGACTCCATTCGCTAATTCTAGACCGATATTAAATTTAACAGTATGTGAAGATTATACTGTTAACGACCGTGTAAAACTCATAACTTTTACATACGGACTCCTTTTTCGACTGTATTTTTATCGTACAACTCCTATCACTGAGATCTTAAATTCTCATTTAGGTTGTTTCGGCTAAAAATCGCTCGATCTAAAATTTGATTTCCAGGTTGTATACTGTTATGCGAAATCTTAGAAAAATCATAACTTCTTCATACAAAGTCAGATTTTGACGTTCCTTATATGTACACTCTCGGTTTAACATATACTACAACTTCCATTTAGGTTTTTAAGGGTAAAAAGTAGTTTATCAAAAAAATCACGTTTTACGTTACGCGGTGTCGTGCCGGTTTAGCCGTAAAACTTCGACGGGTCATAAGTTCGTTATAACTCGGATTTCACCGTTCTTTATATGTATGGAACCCTTGTGACATATACTATAACTTGGTTAATATTATTTATTCTAAATAATCTTTTATCAAAAAGTAATTTTTGACGCTCATTGTCTCTAAATTGACTAGCCCGAATCTGCGGGCGTTACATATAGTCCGTATAAAAATCATAACTCTGCCATACAACATTCGTTCTCGACTGTCCTTATCTCGACGGAAGTGTATCTATGAGATCTTCAACTCTCGTTTAGTTTGTTTCAGTTAACAATCAACTGCTTTCTATTTTGGTTTCTGTGTCACGCATCGCTGCACTGAATCTTCGAAAAATCATAACTTCCTCATATGAAGTAAAATTTGGACGTTCTCTGTATGCTTGATCCCAATTGAACGACTACTATGAATTTTGTGTATATTATGTTCCCTAATTAATCTTCCATTGATAATATCTATTTATCGTTGTGAGAAACAATTATCCTATTATTCTTTAATCATTTAGCCCCATCTTGCAGGCATTACAAGTAAGCAACCCTAAGTAGATCCTTAGCCTAACTTATAGCATGCACATCATATTATAACACATATAAAAGCAACTCAAATACTGCATATAAAGCAAGTATGGATATTTTAGGAAATCAATTTTCCGAACTTCAGTTGATTGTACACATCACATCTTTATTTTCTTTTCTTGAAATGAATGTTTTCCAAAAAGGCTTAGTAAGACTCTAAGATCAATAGTTTGTGTTTGGAATCCCATGATTTTTCATCCAAATTCCTCAAACTAGGGCTCTGATACCAACTTGTAACGTCCCAAAATACCATGCTAAAGTTTTCATTTTTAAAGATAATATAACATCCACTTTAATAAAATTACATTCAGGGAAAACCATTTGCTCATAAACCATTATTCAGAAATTATAGTTATAATGAAGATAATGCGGAATCTCGAATCGTAAAACTGTTTATGTGTGTGTACAGTCCGACCTTCACAATCCGATGATTATCTACAATATATTTAATCCACAATAAGCACAAATCATAATGGGTTCCGCAAAATATCGCATACATTACATCATAATAATCAGCTATCAGTTATCAACCACTCTGGGACTATCAACGGTCTTGAGTATCACACACAACATGACAATGTAAACAACTATGGGCTATCAGCAACCCCTCGGACTATCGATAGTCCTAGTGGGCTAACAACATGCCATGTGGATTAACAACATACCTCACATGGTATCAGCAACCTTGGGGGCTAGCAGCAGTCCCATGGACTCATAGTAGTCCAGGAGTTATCAACAACCCAATTCACATATAATAACAATCAACAAATAAGACCCAGCTGATCAACATGCATATACTACCACACATGCATATATAGTGAGAAGACTCACCTCGCAGATAGTAGCTAAACACAACAACTCTCATTCAGTGCAGACCAATACTACTAGACACCTATAACAATAAGGAATTACCCTCTCTGTCTACACTCTAAAACCTTTTAATTGACCAAAAGTCAACTCATGCCAAAAGTCAACGGTCAAGGTCAAAGTCAATAGTCAACATCACCATTAGTTGTTACTCACGTCGTGACCCGTCCATGGTCACGTTGTGGCCAACAAACTCAGTGCCAATCCAAAAATCTGGTTACAAGGAACACAACTGCGATCAAAACCATTGTTAAGTCGTGATGGACATGCCCTTATGCCATTACAAAGTTCGTCGAATACAATCGGGAAATCTCATCATTACGTTGTGACCTCCATATGGTCATGTCGTGACTACTGCAATTTGGGAAAACTTAATGCATTCACCCGTTAATCTTTTAAGCCATCCATTCCAAATTTCCAGAGGGCCTTCTTACTCCAAAAACATTCTAAAAAATCAATTCTAGACATGCATGTCTTGATCTCATATTAGGTCAAAATGAAGAAAAATGGAACCACACTCACACGAATGTCTTCAAAACTTAGCCGAACTTCAGATCCAACAAATATAACCCTCAAGGGGACTCAAGGACCCATAAAGTTGCTAATTTATCGAATCCTTCGATAAACTTCCACAACATGAAGAAAAAGGGACAAGAAGCCTAGATCTAGAAGCTATCAACATAAAATTTAGATCTTAAACACTTACAATGGTCCATAAATGGCTCAATTACAAACTCCAAGCTTGCCAAGAGGTTCTCTATACCATAGGGGCCTTCTTCATCCTTCCAAAACCACCAACATACCAAGGTTAAGCTCACAAATGGTGAAGAGGGTATTTGGGTTTGCTTCAAGGTTCTAGAGGGTGATGGAGGCTAGAAATGATTCCTTAAATCTGAGATTGGAGGTTTAAACCTTAAAAGATCATGGGCTTTGGCTGCATCCATCTTCATGTCGTGACCATAGCCTAGTTACGTCGTGAGAGCCATCTGAAAACGTGTTCTCATATATGATATGTCACGTCGTGACAACCTTCTTGTTACGTTGTGACATGTGGTTTTCGTCAACAACCATTACTTTTAGTCCAATATGCCATACACTGATCCATTATGAGAGACGGGTGTTACACATCCATTTCTTTTTATGGCAATCTTAAATACATTAAACTCTCGAAAATTAATGAATTATATCATCATCATATTTTCTTTATAAATTTACACTTGAACATATACGGTCCATTGAAATTTTACATAGTTTAATAAAATTACACATAGTATCCAACATCTAAACATTTATTATTAATAGTTAGGCCATCAGGAGTACCCACTACTAACCATTAATGTGGTGGGCATCACCTCATCACCACATCCAACCAACTCTTGGTATACACACCACTAAACACCACTCCACCTCATCTTTTTTATTTATAATTTAATCAAAATACAATAAAAAACATAGATATTTTTTAAATTAGTTTTTTCATTCATTAAAAAAACAACACATTAGTTTTAAAAAAAACATAAAAATTCTAAACATAAAAAACTACTCTTTGTTCTTATATCTCGCTCGGACGGATTCTTTCGTTGCGAGAAAAATCTACAAATCTTTTCTCTCGTAGTCGTCGGGTTTCATTTTCAACATCTCAAAATTGGTTTTCATTTTAAACGACGTTCGTGTGTCTACCATTTTTTGTTCCATCCACCTCATCATTGCCGCCTTGCTCTCTTGTACTTGGACATATCGATCAAATTTTTATCCAAAATGAGCGATAACTCTAGAAATCGAACTGGAAGGCGCTTTTCTTGCTCTATTTCTTCTAATCAGTCGACGAAGAGGTTTTTCATCTTCAAGATCCGCTGGCTCATCATTGATGTCGATGTGTGTTCGGTCGTCCGATTGTTGTGAACTTCCATCGACATTGCATGGACGCTTCGAACAAGAAGAAGTCCCTTCTTTACCTTCTGTCATTTCTCTGCATTTTCGAGCATCCTTCATCTTTAGCCAATGTTTGAGATATGGAAAAGCTTCGCGGTTTGCTATTTTTTTTTTCATATTGTTCCATGGCCACGCTAAACACATCGAAATCCATTGACTCGCTTTTGTGTAGGTGGTTTAGATTGTTGTAGATTCCGCCAATTTCGATACTGTTTATCCTCAAATCGCGCCACTTTGAACTACTTTGGTCGAGATTTCGGCTTTCACTTCCCATTAAACCATAGAGCATGGTTCGAATATTTGCCAAAAAACAAGTAGATGTGTAACACTCTGATTTTCGCCACTATTTTTTTAACATCAATTAACGTTAACATGCAAGGAAAGACTTTATTAAAATGTTCAAAAATCACCAACGTTACGTAAAAACAATCATATATGTGACAACCGAGAGGATTCCGTCACTAACCACCCATAGGAGAGAGTATGAAAAATAGATATAATAGCTTAATATTGTAATATTTGATTTATGAGATAATAAAAATCAAATGTTCCATTACATTTATTGTTAAATCGACTGTTAGGCTTGAAAATAATCGTCCAAAAAGTTGTACCGCCTTCAAAGGTGGTTAACATATTTGGAAAGTACTCGTTAACGTGATCCCAACGATATAAGATTCGTAAAAACCTAACTCCAAATGAGAGAGTCATAGATTTTATAAAAACAAAAATCAATCGTGTAATTAAAGTTATTTATGTCAAAAAGGTACTTAGAGATTGGTTGAGTTTTGACTAAAATGCAAAAAGGAAATTTTTAGTACTCCTCTAGATATAAACTTTAGGACAAAGAATGCCAAAAATGGGATATGTATGAGAGAGATATGATTTTTGTAAAATCATTTATTTTTACAGCAGTTAGGCACAAAAGTAAAAGTCAAAACTAGCTAAAACAACCTAAAAGAGACTTATAGTACTCTTTGAGGTCATTACATAGATATAAAGAGGGCTTCGATCGGAGCTCGCACGCAAGAGTTATGATTTTTACAAAATAATTTCATGCGCTCGAGGTGCGAGCCTATGCCCGTCGCACACCTGACACCGGATTCGAGTAGATTGCGAGTGACATGTCCAATTTGGGAAGTGACATGTGAGCATTTCAGGATGAAGCCAAGATGATCACACGCGACGCAAAAGATCCTTGCATCGCGCACACCCAAATTTGATGACTATAAATAGAAGGCAGTGCAGAACCATTTCTACAAACCTTATAATCCTCTCTATCTCTCTCTCTCTCTCTCTCTCACTCTCTCTCTCGACTCTTGAAACTGTTGCACCCTTGGAGCGGTCCCTGGAGTCCCGAGCCTGATTCAACCCTACACTAATGGTCTCACGCGTCAAGGGTGAGTTCACGGCCTATTTCACTATTTTTAAAGGTTTTACGGGGGAGGGGGGAATGCATGCTTATATCAAACTGCTTTAACAAAATATATTTATATCTATAAATATAAATCGCTATATAAAGTATAAAACCTTAGAATAATGTAACCAAAGATATTATACCTAGTTGTAAGCTATGATATTATGCCTAGGAGTTATGATGTTTCATATCTTAGGAAGAGATGTTACCTAGATGTTATGATGGCCAATTCCCTATGATAACATAGTACCTATAAATAATGTTGGTAAACTATGGGGATATGTAATGTACTTGATCGTTACTCTTCCCAAATATCTTGTTTCAACTTAACCATAATTAGGGTATATATGCATGCAAAAATTATATATATATATATATATATATATATATATATATATATATATATATATATATATATATATATATATATATATATATATATATAAAAGATAATTATGAGATCTATAAGGTTTAATTATCAAATATAAAGTAAAAGATTTATATTGTGATAGTTATAGGAAATCACTAAGAAAGAAAGATAAAAGATAAAATATCTAAGGTTAATAGGTTAGTGAGTTGTTATTATTCATCCTTAGCCTGATTAAATTTGGCTACCCGAACCTGTAATCGTTAATCTTGGAAGAGCAAGAAAGATATATATAGATTTATACTGGGTTTGACACCCCTACCTGCGATTTCTAGCTACAATCCCCACATGATAACTTTCTTTATTATTCAAACACTATTCGACGTCTGATGAAGCGTCGTGCGGGGAAATTATTTATCTACAACGTCGATTATAGGGGCTCATGGTAACACATTACAATCATCTTAGAGACCCGACTACCTCAAGGGACGCCTTCAAGTAGTAAATAAAATACGTTAGGATTAATAGAATATTCTAAAATACAAGGATAGTAAGATAGGAATGGTAAAATATCCTATAAAGATAAAATAAGTTAATATCGGTCAGATATCTTAACAGAGATAAAAATGTTTTCTAAAAAAATGATTCTTAAAGTAAAATCAAATAAAGCAAAAAATTATAAAAACCTGTGAACTCACCAACATTATGTTGACGTTTTTCAAAATTCATGTATTCTCAGGAAGATGAGTGTGGAGGATAGTCGTGCAGAGCAGGATGTCGTCAAGGAAGTTTGTTGGAGTTTATTTATGTTTGTTTGTCATTTTTAGTTATGTTCAGAATGTGTGCTTGGTCTATTAAACTATGTAATCCTAAATAAATTATAATAAATAAAAAGTATCGTTTGTGTTATATTTATGAGTAATGTTCAATATATCTGTGTGCCTCGATCCAATATCCCTACATAGCACAGGCCGACGTTTCAGCCGCCGGCTAGGGTGTGCCAGATTGGTATTAGCATTACAGGTTATAACGAACTAGTAATTCCTTAGGAACTACGACAATAACCTAGGGCATATACTCTAAATTAGTTAAGCCTAATAGAATTATTATTATTAATTACCGTGCAAGTAGACTACTTACGGGAGAGGTGACTGGTTTGAACTGTCGCTTGGGTTGTTGGATTTCTGAATGACTATATGCTAAAATGGTCCTGCCCTCCGACACTTATCATCTGGTCGATCCTTACTTGATAGTCTTGAAGTACAAAACATAGAATTAATAAAACACCTCTAATCAAACATTAATTAGATAAAAAGTTATACAAAATCTTATAAATATACCTATATATTATAAAAACCATCCATTTAAATCACAACTTAAGATTTTAGGTCAAAAGCAAATCCTAGGATTAGTTTAGTATAGCGGTCGTACCACAACTAGACTTAGAATACACAACTAAGTTTTATTATGGTCCGACCGACGTACATGTATACCTAGATGGCGTAGTTAACAATCTAAACGCTTGAGGATTTATGGATCGATAGTTTAGTACGACTAGTTATGAAATTAGGTCAAGGTATGCAGCTAGAGGATTTGTGGATCGGAAATCTAGGTTGACCTCCTGAATACTAGAGCCTTAGATCAAGACCTATTGCAAGAGGATTCAACTCGTAACGGAATTTTACACATTGAGGATATCCGGATTAGAGACAAATATCCGACATACCCCCCATATAGAGAGTCACCAGAGATACAGTATATATATATATATATATATATATATATATATATATATATATATATATATATATATATATATATATATATATATATATACTATAATAGGAAATTATATGTATTATATAATATCTCTCATAAATATCTTCTTGTTTCATGTCTTATACAGGATATCAGAGCGATATGAAGGATATATGGGACTGGGTGTCGCATCCTTACCCAGATGAAGACCAAGTGGTACCACACATGCCTAAGGAAGAAAGAGATTACGATCCAATGATGCCCCTAGCCACTACCCCAGTATCAGCTAATGATGAGTCGTTTGAAGACCAAGAAGAACCCATCAAGGAAGAGGAGTAGCATGACGAGGAGTTCGGTGGGTACCCACGGATAGTTCACCTTACCTGGATTCATCTTCCCACCAGGACCTTGCAGAGACCAAGGAGGAGGACCCTACTGATTTGAAGTCATTCCTAGAGATTGTTTCTCTACTACGCACATCCTCGATTCGAACTGTAATGTCCCGAAAATAAGACCAGAAAATGTTCATTTTTAAATTAATAAAACGGTAATCAAAACATCATCATAAAACCAAGACGGATCAAAGTGTACCAATACATCATAAAATATCAGAGTAAATCACAAATTGTGGAATAAGGTGGTGTGCTATACAATGATCTTGGGCTCTTCCCTTTTGAACCAAAAGTACCTAAAACATAAACTAAAAACTGTAAGCACAATGCTTAGTGATTTTCCCAAAATACGACATACCATACATAATAAACACATACTTGGCCCCCATCCTTCATCAGGCCTCGCTCGACATCGTGTCCCACCCAGCATCGTGCCCCGCCCGGCATCGAGCATCGCTTGACATACAGATCTGTCAGTCAACAGGCCCCTCCTGGCATCGAGCCCCACCCGGTATACATATAAACATATAAACATATAATCATACGAACACATACGATAATCACAAACACAATAGCATACAATACAGTTATCGGGCTCTGCCTGGCAGCAAGCCTTTCCTCGTAAGCATACCAACACATAACACATGCAAGAGTCATGTAGACATCTAGCATCCTAACATAATAACCATCGGCCGACATTGGTGCCATCGAACTGCTAAACTTAGTGAGGAAACTCACCTCTAACTACTGAATCACTCAGCTAAATCTTTGTCTGCTGGTCCGACAAATCCCCACGCTGTCATCATAAAACACATCTAATTAATAAATGGATTCTGACCCATATCTAAGAATCTAAGCTAGGGTAAAAGACCAATTTACCCTTTATCTAACGTGGCCCAAAACCAAGGCCCAACTCAACCATACAAAGGCCCAAATCCTAAAGTCCAATATATATGTGACCGAATCTTCCAAATTGGGCCCGAACCCATCATGGGCCTAAAATCCAAGCAAGCCCAATATTCTAGTCCAAAGCCCAAAACCCCTAATGGCCCAAGGCCCAAATCGACCCATTGGGCTTCTGCACAGAACATCTGGTGTTCCTCCCTACAACGTCTGGCGTCCGAACGTTGAGTGTTCACATGCAAACGCCTGGCGTTTGCTCGCTATTCATCAACTTCCAAACCAATGACTTAATGGCTTAAGATATCAAGTCCAAACTTCAGATCCAGTCATAATGGAACGTCTAAAGCCATAAAGTTGCAAACTTTATGGCCATGCATGGTTACAATGAGCCCAAAAGCCAAAACTCCAACTCCTTAACCCTTTAAGACACTTCAAAACTTGCATGGAGTGAAAGGAAGGTCCAAGATCACACTTTTATCACTTAATCTACCTTAAAACGTCCAAAAGGACAACTCCTTTGGTCAAAGGTAGTTCCTACCCAAAAATAACATGGAAATGGGGCTAATAAGCATAAACTTCTAACATAAACAAAATCTAGAGATATGATGATCAAGTTTAGAACTTTATACCACAAACTGATGCTCCTTGATGCCAAGAGTCCAGATCAACAAGCTTGAGAGCAACTCCAACACTCCAATGATCTTCCTTCTCGATCAAAAACACTAAAATGATACCAAAAAGATGAACCAATGCTTCAAACTCTTATATACACTTAGGTTTTAGAAATGAGGATGGAGGTTGGAGTGGTGAAGCGTTTAGAGGCCGTTATGTTATTTAAATAGGGTGCAAACCCAGAAGATTAGGGTTTGGTCTCTGCGTGGAAACGTCCGAAATCCAGCATAGAACGCCTGGTGTTTGAACACCTAGTGTTCCATACTAAAAGCCCGACGTTTGGACCAAAATGTCAAACATTAACACAACAATGTTAAAAGTGAAAATACGTGGAAACCATGGTGTTACAAATCCCCCCACTTGAATCAGACTTCGTCCTCGACTTCCGTTGATGCTGGGTAGTGCTCCTTCATCTCATCCTCTGGCTCCCACGTCCATTCTAATACCTTGCGATGCTGCCACTGGACTTTCACCAAATCAACAACCTCGTTCCTCGAGGCTTTAGTCTTCCGATCAAGAATCGCCACCAGCCTCTCAATATACTTCAGGCGCTCATCAACCTGAATATCATCCATTGGAACCACTGCGGAGTTATCCACTAAACAATTCCGCAACTGAGATACGTGGAACGTGCTATGGATCTGACTGAGCTACTCGGGAAGATCCAACCGATGGGCAACTCGGCCTACCCAGGGCAAAAACCTGAAAGGATTGATGTAACTGGGCCCTAACTTGCCCCTCTTCCTGAATCGGATGACACCTTTTCAAGGTGATACCTTCAGGAGAACCATATCCCCCACCTGGAACTCTAGATCTGATCGGTGTCTGTCGGCATAACTCTTCTACCGACTCTGATCTGTATGGAGTTTACTACGAACCTACTATATCAACTCAGTGGTCTTGAATACCACCTTGGTACTCCCCATAACCCGCTGACCGACCTCACCCCAACAATTCAGGTCCTACATTCCCTCCCATAGAGCATCTCAAAAGGAGGTCGATTGATGTTGGCGTGATAGTTGTTGTCATACGAAAATTCCACTAACATAATATACATATCCTAACTCCCACTAAAGTCCAAAGCACACGCCCGAAGCATATCCTCTACACTCTGGATGGTCCGCTCGCTCTGTCCGCCAGTCTGCAGATGGAAGGCCATGCTGAAATGCAGTCGAGTACCCAAATCGTCGTGGAACCTGTTAGGGTGCAAAGTCACTCTTGGATGTATTTGTGCTTTACTCATTTGTATGTGTAAATGAGTTGTCTTTCCTATAAATAGGAAGTGAGTGACACTCATATTTACAATGATCATTTTGGAGTGTTAGACTAGAGAGGGAAATTTGTATAAACCCATTGGTATATCCTTTCTAGATCTAATATGAGCTTACAAAGATTTATTTACTCCCTGTGTTCTTGAGTTTACATGATGATTCACTAGATCTTTTCTAATTCCACACATGCCATCATAATCAACACCACTACAATTGGTATCAAAGCGGGTGTTCTTGATTTGATCAAGAATTAATCCATGGTGGCTTTCTTGATTTGGTGATTCTTCATTGTGTTTTGATCTTCGTGATTTAGAGAGTTTTTGGATTCTAGAAATCGAATTCATCTTTGATTTTATTCAAAATTCGATTTTCTTCACTAGAATTCAAATGATTTTTACTTTCTCTCTCTAGAAAACCCATTCAAAATCACTTTCTCTCTCTAGAAATCTTCAAGTTCTTGTGATCATGATGGGTTTTCCGTATGATTCTTGGATTGTGATTGTTGAACATATCAAATACAAAGTAAATGAAGATCAATTTTATGGGTTGGTGTTAAGCAAATTGATTTCATGGGGTAATATGGTTTCTTATGGAGATTTGAAGGATGATAATGGAAGCTTGCTTTTTCAACCACTTTGTAAGATTGTATGGTTGAATAAAATTGGATTGTCCATATTAGTTCGTAGTAGAAATCAGAAGGAAGGAGAAGAAAGAGATTTGTTTAATAAGAAATACATTTCTCTAATTGAAAGCCCAAATGATCTTCATGCTCTTAAGTTTGTTGAAGTTCTTGACAATGGAGTTCAATGTGATGTTCTTGATGTTCAAGAAAAAGGAGTTCAAGTTGATTCTCATGATGAAAAAGTTTTTTGATCAATTGGAGTTCAAACTGATGATATTTTGTGTTCTTGTGATTCGTTTGAAGGAATGATTCCTTATCGGAAGTCGATGATCCAAGAAATTCACAAGTATCAAACTCCAAAAGATTTGATTAAAATTCACAATGTTGAAGTTGTGGAAAGTGGGTTTGTTCATGAAATCAAGTCTTCAAGATACAAAAAGATGAGAAATAAAAAGAAGAAGAATATTAAATGGAAGAACAAGCGGTTTTATTCACAAAAATCGTCGAATGTTGTTGTGAATCTGAAATCCGTAAAGCAAATTTGGGTTCCAAAGCAACAATCTCCAAAGGTTGCATTGAATTTGAAGTCAAAACCCAAAAGTGTTGGTGATTCTTTTGAAGATGTTCTTGGATCGTTGAAGAACATGAAGAACACGAAGAACGAGTTGTACATCACGCATAGTGGGTGGTACAATGTTCAAATTGGAGATTTTCTCATTCCAACAAAAGAACCAAGATCTTCTAAATTCGATTCTTTTGTTGTAAATGGAACTCGATTCGTCAAAAAGGTAACTCAAATTCTCAAATGGATTCAAAAACGTCCATGATTTCGATTCTTGTTTTTCGTTTTTCGTTTTTCATTTTTGATCAATTTGTCTCATTGGATCTCTAATCCGTTTCAACCCCATTGTTGATCCAATTATTTTTTGTTTAGATCAATCCAAAATCAAAATCATATTATCACAATTTCTTTTTAATTTCGAAATCAATATTTTTACCCAATTGTTCGAAATATTCACTGTTCATACAACATTTTTTTTTTCAAACTCAAAATTCGTTTACTGTTCATCTTATATCATCATTCGAAAATTGAGCCCAAAGTCAAATGTCCATTATTGTTCATCTTGAGCCCAAATCTTGACATTTCAATTTATCAATCCACTGAGCCCAACTTGATATCAGTTCATTCTTCATTTTCTTAGTCTCGTTATCTTGCGTTCTCGTATTTCTTGATTTCTTGATGAATCAAAAGAATTTTGAGATCGATGGGATTTGATTTCTATTCGTTGACTGATTCAAAAGCATCGTTGTTTGAAGTCTAACTGATTTTGTTTGACTTTGAATGTTCGAATCTTATGTTTGAATCGTATGTGGTTGAAGATCTAAATCGAATCACAGAATTGAGTGTGTGTTAATCGATTTTGAGTCAAAAGTCTGATGGAGTAATGGAATCAACAGGAGTCGAAATTAATTGGAATGGTGAAATCGAAATGGATCGGAAAATCAAAGAATCTGCATCAGTTTCGATGGGTGAAAGAAAAGTCAAACTAGTAAAGTCAAAATTGATTTCTAATGCTGAAGAAGGAATTGACATCAAAAGTTGATAACGAGTTTGTGTTATCAAAGGATATGGATGTTATTCGATTGTGAATGGGAGATGAAGTTCAATTTTGGAATCGAATGGGTTGATAACGAATTAGGATTTCAGCGGTGAACTAAGTTTGAAATCGAAATTGACATTGAGTCTGATATGATGGGACTGGTTTTTGAATAGTAACGAAGTGATGAAATCGATTTGAAGTCGATGTTGATGGCAATACTGATATGGAGATCGACGGTGGCATTGACAGCAGGGTATTTGTGTTGATGAATGAAAATCGAATGAAGGATTGGAATCGAATGGTCAATAGTCGATGGTTTGGGTATCTATGATCCTCACTGTGTTCGATTGTTTTGAAAATGAGTGACGTTTTGATTTGGGAAGGCTATATGTTTGATAACGAATTTGATTTTGGGTTGATATCGTGTAATTGAATCAAAAAGCGAAGACTGTCAAAAGCATCGAGCTGTAACGAAGGATTAATAATGAAGACCTGATACTTTGTTTTTGGCTAATCGATTTGAGGTTGGGTAACTGATAACGAAAGGCTTGTGATAATATCGACTTGTTGATGTCGATGTGGGTTATTGTTTTGGAATAGACTGGAATATTTTGGGGATAAAGAACGAAGATTTGGATTTTGATGTTCTAATTTCGCAAGTATCACAGTGAAGACTTGTTGATGTCGATTGTTGTGAGCCCGATTTCGAAGAATTGATATTGGTTTCGAAAGTTTGGTTTTGATGAATTTGGTTTACTTTCGAAAATTTGATAACGAATTGGGAAGTGGTGATAGTTTCGAAGGTTTCTACCGGATATCGACTAATGAAAGTTTTTTTCTCTTGGTATCGACTTGTGACTTGGTGACTGGAAATCTATACCTAGGTACCGAATTGAAGAAGAAAACAAAAATTTTCGAATTGGTCCTTGCAACTTTCGAAAGTTTGACAGTTTATACCTGTATTTGAAAGTTGGACTGATTCTCGAAAGTTTGGAAGTGAAGAATACAACAGTTTCGAAATGAGTCCCTGAAGTTTCGAAAAGTTGGCAGCAAATACGCAACTTCGAAATTGGTCTACTTTTCTGAGAAATTGAAGAATGTTCATTTCTGGTGCCTGCAGTTTGTGCAAATTAACATTTTCTACCCAGTTTCGCAAATGGAGGAGAATTTCGCATATTTGGCTGTTTTTGGCGCAACGGGTCCCTGCAGAATTCAGAAAGTGACACTCTTTACCCAAATTTTGGAAAATCTTGCAACATTCACCCAAAAAGTCAAAAATTTTCAAAATTTGGAAAATTTTTGAGGCTTTTTCGTGATTGTTTTTCCATGAAAGATTTTTGGTGTTTCATTTTTGGTAAACATCAAGGGGGAGTATAGTGAAGACTATTCCTCGGGCGCTTCTCATCCTTAATGGGTTTTATAATCATTTTTTTATTATAAAAAGGGGGAGAATGATGGGTATTCGAAGCGAGTTTTTCGGGTATTCATTTGCGGATTTGAAGACTGATGTTACTTCGAGGGGGAGTTTGGTCTTGATCGCGCGAGCTCGTTGGATATTGAAGTCAGACATCCAATCCTAACTTTGAGGGGGAGAATGTTAGCGTGCAAAGTCACTCTTGGATGTATTTGTGCTTTACTCCTTTGTATGTGTAAATGAGTTGTCTTTCCTATAAATAGGAAGTGAGTGACACTCATATTTAGAATGATCATTTTGGAGTGTTAGACTAGAGAGAGAAATTTGTACAAACCCATTTGTATATCCTTTCTAGATCTAATATGAGCTAACACATATTTATTTACTCATTGTGTTCTTGAGTTTACATGATGATTCACTAGATCTTTTCTAATTCCGCACATGCCATCATAATCAACTCAACTACAGAACCGCTTCCAAAATATGGAAGTAAACCAGACGTCACTGTCTGAAACCACAGAAACCGGAATGCAGAGATACTCTCCTGAATCTAGATAAAATGTACGCTCTTGGTCAATCGATCCACGATGACCCAAATCGAATCCACCCTGCGCGCAGTCGGAGGCAACTTCGTGATGAAATCCATGGTAATCTCCTCCCATTTCCAACAAGAATATCCAACGGTTGCATCTTGTTGTGGGGTCACTGATGCTTGACCTTGACTTCCCTACAAGTCAAGCACCTCTCCACATACCAAGCCACATCCTGTTTCATGCAGGGCTGCCAATAATTTGGATGAAGATCTCTATACATCTTCGTTACTCCGGGATGAATGGAGAACCTCGACTTGTGAGCTTACTCCATCAGAACATGACGCACATCGCCCCAATATGGAACCCAAACCCTCCAATGAAGAGTCAACAGCCCATGGCTATCATAATCAAAGTAAGCCACCTGACCTACAATTCGCTCACACTTCCGGTGCTCTTTCTTCATAGCCTCGATCTGAACCTCATGAATCCGCTCCAACAGCGGAGTAATCACGGTCCTCCTCAAACAAAAATCCCTGATCGGATCCACGACCGCCTTACGGTTAAGTGCATCGGCCACCACATTGGTCTTCCCTGGGTGGTAAAGGATCTAACAATCATAATCCTTCACCACGTCCAACCACCAGCGTTGCCTCATATTTAGATTTGGCTGATCATCAGATATCTGAGGCTCTTGTGATCCGTGTAAATAGTACAACGGACCCCATAGAGGTAATGTCGCCAAATCTTAAGGGAGAAAACCACAGCCCCCAGCTCCAAATCATGCGTCGGATAATTCGCCTCATGAGGCTTCAACTGCCTCGAAGCGTAGACGATCACGCGACCCCTCTGCATCGAAACTGCCCACAAACCCATGATCGACGCATCACAATAAACCATAAAATCCTTAACACCCTCCGGCAGGATCAAAATCGGCGCCTCGCATAATATCTGGCTCAGGGTCTCAAAAGTTGCATGTTGCTCAGTCCCCCAGCGAAGCGTGACCATCTTCTTTGTCAACCAAGTCAAAGGAACAACTATCTTGGAGAAATACTTGATGAATCTCCAATATTAACCTGCTAAACCAAGGAAACTCTGAATCTCAGATGGAGACCTCAGAATCTCCCACCACATCATGACCTCGACCATGCCCGGATCAACCAGAATACCGGTCTAGTTGACAAGGTGCCCTAGAAATTGAAGCTCGCCCAACCAAAACTCACACTTAGAGAACTTTGCAAAAAGTCTCTTTATCCTCAAAGTCTCCAACACCTCCCTCAGGTTCTCTCCGTGCTACTCTTGGGTCTTGGAATAGACCAGGATATCATAAATGAATACAATCACAGACCGATCCAGCATCGTCCTACATACGTGGTTCATGAGGTCCATGAACGCGGATGGAGCATTGGTGAGTCCAAAAGGCATCACCACGAACTCGTAATGACCAAAGAGAGTCCGTAAGGTCGTCTTCTGAACATCCTCCTCTCTAGCGAGTCCGGAATAGTCATGGGCAATTGACCCGGTGTGGTCGGGTCTGGGTTCCAGTTTTTGGTGGGATCAGGCAGGATTTATTGGAGGAGGCTCATAAGTCTCGTTTTTCTATTCATCCGGGGGGCCAACAAGATGTATTGGGATTTGAGATTGAGCTATATGTTGCCATGTATGAAGAGGGAGATAGCCTAGTATATGGAGAGATGCTTAACCTGGAGGATGGTCAAGGCTGAGTATGAGAGGCCGCATGGAAAGGTGCAGCATCTGGAGGTTCCCATGTGAAAATGAGAGTAGATATCGATGGATTTTATCACTAAGTTGCCAAAGGCGGCAAAGGGTGTTGATGTTATATGGGTCATCGTAGATCGATTGACCAAGAGTGCCCACTTTATGGCGATTCGTTAGTGTTCTCCGGCCGAGAATTTAGACGATCTGTATGTTCGCGAAATCGTTGCTTGCCATGGGGTTCCGCTCTCCATTGTTTCAGACCGTGATGTTCGGTTCACCTCCCGTTTCTGGCAGAAGTTCCACAAGGAACTGGGCACAAGGTTGCACTTCAGCACTACTTATCATCCACAGATTGAAGGCAAGAGTGACCGGACGATACAAAACCTTGAGGATATGTTGTGGGCATGTGTTATCGATTTCGGTGAGATATGGGACTCCTGCCTGCCACTTGCAGTGTTTTCCTACAACAACAGTTATCACTCCAGCATTGGTTCTCCGCCTTTCGAGCTCTTATATGGGTGGAGATGTCGTACCCCGGTTTGTTGGGGCGAGGATGGTCACAGGGTTATGGGGCGGACCGAAGTGGTCTTCATACCACAGAGCTGATTCAACAGATCAGGAAGAGACTGCAGACCGCTCCGAGTCGGCAGAATAACTATGCCGACAAGCGCCGATCCGAGTTGGAGTTCCAGGTCGGCGATATGGTATTAATGAAGGTCTCACCTTGGAAAGGTGTCATACGCTTCTGGAAGAGGGGGAAGTTGGGTCCCCAGTATATTGGGCCTTTTTGGGTGATTGCCAGGGTTGGTAAGGTTGCTTACAGATTCGATCTTCCCGAGGAGCTCAGTCAGATTCACAACACTTTCCATGTTTTGCAGCTGCGAAAATGCGTATCAGATAAGGATGCAGTGGTTTCCTTGGATGATATACAGGTCGATGAGTGCCTATGCTATTTTTAAAGGCCGGTGGCTATCTTGGAGAGGAAGATGAAGGTTTTTCATAACAATGAAATACCTTTGGTAAAGGTACGGTGGCAGCATCGGAGGAACTCCGAGTCGACCTGGGAGCCGGAGGCTGAGATGCGAGAGTATTATCCTGAGTTCTTCACCGCAGCAGACTTCGAGGACGATGTCTAGTTCAATTGGGGGAGAATTGTAACATTTTGATGTTTAGGTACTTCTAAATTTATCCCTATAATTCTATTTCATGTAATTTTGGTCCCTAAGTCGAAGAAGTTATGCTTTGAAGCCCTAGTGGCAATTTCGTAATTATTGCAGGAGGAGTACGCCATGCGTACATGTGTGTACCCTGAGCGTACTAGGGCGCGCCCTAGTATGCTGGGCATACTAGCTTCAGGAGGAAAACCTAAATTTTAGGGTTTGGGTGGTATTTAAGCAACATTATGTCTCATCTCTCCTCACCTTTTCAACCTCCACATCCTTTGAGACGTTTTTACAAACCCTATCCCTCTTAGTGTGTGTTTTGAGCTCAAGAGTGTATTATTGGTGTGTTAAAGGAGGAAGAATTTGCATTAAGGAGCCTTAAAGTGGAAGCAAGCTTGTGGGTCTAAGATCTTTGCCTTCTTGAGAAGCTCCAGAAGGTATAAAGTCTATACCTTGATGTCTTGGTTGTTAGATCCCATTTTTGGGTGTTTTATGTCGCTTTTATTGTCCCAAAGGTCCCATCTTGTGCAAGATTTGTTCTTTTCATTTTGAGCTATCCTTTCAGGCCCTAGGAAGGGTCCTTAACCATAAAAAAGAAGTCCCTTTGGTTAGATTTGCTCCATGCATCTTGTAGAAGGTCTTAATGGATCAAGACCTTGTGTTAAGCACTTTGTGGGATGGTAAAGTCATAAAGTTGGAAACTTTATGACTCTAGGGTGCATTTGGACCGTAGATCTGAAGTATAGGCTTAAGTGCTTAAGCCAATAAGCACTAAATGGAGTTTGGAGGTTTTGATGGTACGCCCCACGTACAAGGGAGTATGCCCGGCGTACTCGGTCAACCACCCCGATGGTGGTCTTCTGCGAGGCTTCGCGTACACTAAGCGTACCTCCTGAGTACCCCCCGCATACTCACATGGGTCAGTCTTATTGAGTTGACTCGGCTGAGTTGGCTCGGTTGACTTAGTGGGCTTCACCAGTTGACTTTGACCAAGTTTGACCTTGATGGCAGTTTAGGTATTTTGGGATTTTAATGGAAGTGGTCATTTGGTGGAAATATGTGTCGATTAGAGAACTAAGATTCGGAATCGGGCCTCATCTGTTATGTTTAGTTTGCGAGGTGAGTTTTCGACACTATACTTTCGGGTCGAGGGCACCAATACCGGCCCATTTGAATGATACCATGTTATGCAGGCCATTGTAGTGTAGTGATCTGTTAAATCGATATCCTGGTATATAGGATGATGCCATGCTTAGTGATCTGTAGATCTGTTTGACTAGATGTAGATTGTTATATGATTATATGTTATATGTGCACATATTTGGTCGGTGGCTGAGGCTTCACTACTTTTTTCATAAGCCAATAGGTCGGGGCATACCAACCCGATGGTTGAATGGGCCCGAGGGTATTCCATCCTGAGGATGATTGGACCCATAGTATGTTGGCATTCCAACCCGATGGTTGAGGGGCTTGGGGTATTCCAACCCGATGGTTGATTCCAAGTCGATGGTTGACTGGCCTGGGGTATTCCAACCTGATGGTTAATTGGACCCATAGTATGGTGTTATTGTATAGGTATTATTGGTTTGTGTGTTGGTAAATTGGGGGAACTTACTAAGCTTTGGGCTTACAGATTTGGGTTATGTTTCAGGCACCTCAGATGATCGTGGGAAGGCGAAGGCGTGATCATGCACCTCCTCGTGTTTTCATTTATGATTTTGAGAAAACTCTGATATTAAACATGTTTTGAAAACTAGTTTGTAAAAAATGAGGATTTGTGGATTGGTTTTAAATGTTTAAATTTTTCATGAATTTTATGGGTTCCATGCAAATCCTCCGGAAACACATTCAGATACTCCCGCACAATCGACACATCATCCACAGTTGCCTTACCCTTATCCCGGGTATCATAACATATGCAACGAATCTGAAACAACCTTGATCAATATAGCGGTTGGCCCTCGCCGCTAAACACAAAATCAGCCCACGCTGAGATTTTCTCCCTGAACCACAAACTCTCCCCTACTTAGGGTTTGAATCCGTACTTGTTGGTGCTCACAATCGATCACTTCCCCATTGGGTCTCAACCAATCTATACCCACGATAACCTTTTCCCCGCGCATAGGAATGGGAACCAAATCATTCGGATACTGCTCGCTGAACATCTAAAGAATACAACCCCGATGAACCCTCGCTACCCGAATAGATCAATCATCTGTAATCTCGACGTCTAACGAACAATCTAACCCCCCCCCCCCCCCCGGAGCTCCACCAAACCTCTTGCTAAGCGCAAGCGATACAAATGATTGGATTGCCCCTGAATCAAACAATACCAATGCAGAAATATCGTTCACGACAAACGGTCCTAAAATAAAATACATGAATATAAGCAAGCAATTCAATATAAATAAAGAGATAAGGATAAGATACATAACCGTCACCACATCTGGTGTTGCGCGAGCCTCCTCGGTCATCAACTGAAAAGCCCTGATCTTCACCACAGGTGCATCCGCCTTTCCCTAGCCGTCGTCAGTGATCTGTAGAGTCGCAGGAGCGGGTGCTGACATCGGTCCTTCTGCAGTCAAACTCGGACAATGGGCCTTCTTGTGGCCCCTTTTATTGCAATGAAAGCAAATCAGATCAGATCCTGGGGTGGTGGTGGAAGTAGCAGTACAATCCCTGGTAAAATGACCCGTCCGACTGCACTTGAAGCAACCCGAATCACCCACCCTGCACGCTCCCTCGTGCATCTTGTCGCACTTAGCACAAAGGCTCCGACCCTGGTGGCCTCTCGATCTCGAAGCATGTACCTTGGGCCTCTTGCCCGATCCCCCTGAAACCGGAGCCTGATCTGGCTTCCTCTTCCTCTCCATCTCAAGATTAATCTCCCTCTCCCTAGCTCTCACAACCATATCCTCCAATATCCTACAACTGGATAGGCTCACAAACTGCCAAATGTCACTCCTCGGCATCTTATGGTACCTCGCCTTCTTCATCTCCTCATCTGCCACATACTGCAGAACCAACAACGCTCTCTCTTGGAACATGTGGTGATCTCAGCCACTGTCTCAGTAGTCTGACAGAGATCCTGAAACTCTCGCGCCAACTACTGCACAATTACTGGTGCAAACTCAGCCCTTAATCTAGTCACAAAATCACCCCATGTCATGGACTCAATTGACTCGCCTACAAGGCATGTCCTACCTCCTCCCACCAGTCCTGCGCTCTGTCTTTCTGATGACATGAACCATGTCTGACCTTTTCCCCATCGGGACAACTGCTGGTGCAGAAGGCGTTAGCGACATCCGCTAGCCAACGCCTGCTCACATTCGGGTCCTTCTCCCCGTGGTAATCCGGAGCCCCGCATGCCCAGAACTCCCTGAAGGTCAGTGAACGTATCCCAATCAAAGTTACCATGTCATAACGGAAATAGCCCAAACGCTCCTCTAACATCTCCATGATACCCTACTTAATCGTACCAAATATCACAGGAGTCTGCTCAAGTATGCAACGCGTAATCTCAGACGAAATGAACTCTCGCGTCTGATCATCCAACTGCCCGGCTCCATAACTTGAGCCCGAACCCTCACCAGCACCAGAACTGAGAACTACTAATCGGTATGCCTCGAAGAGTCACCATACTGAAAATAGAGCATATAAACCATCAGAATACACATCAAAATATATATCGAGTAATTTCATAATCTACAAGCTTCCTGGTTTCATCACAGCTCTCCGTGACTCGAGTACGGATCCTCTACTTCCAGTAGTACGGGCCCATACTACCTTCCACATCTATTCGTACTTTCTTCAAGGATTGCCTTGAATCCTCCAAGTCACTCATTTCCATACAATTAATCCTCATCAAGATAAGGCTCCTAACACTACATCTCTTCCTAGGTTTTCCTAGGGTAACCACCGCACCACTCTGTGCCATGAGTTACAGAAGGAACTCCCAATAACTCCCTCTAACTATGTCACAAATACAATTACATATTACTAAAACCAGATAATTCTTCGAATGAGAGGTCTCACACTACAAGGGTTGGACTCAAACAAGAGCTGCACAATAGAGTTAAAACCTAACCTTCTGAAATTATTTCGTATCAATAATATGTAACTTAGAATATCCGCTTACTAGTTAGCTGACGTTAGTGGGAACTCCTAAAAAGCACAAAGCAAGCAGCATTCTAGCATTGAGTAATTGGAACCAAGCATAACCTAATCAGGCCATCCTATCATTGACTGATCAGTACTAGCATGCAAGTCTACAAGCTCATACAGAAGGCATATAAAGGCATATCTCCTAGCATTCTATCATGCAAATCCTGACCAAATCCTTAATCCTAACTAGCATGCGATTCACAAATTAAAAAATCAAAAAATATCATGAATCATGTATAAGTATAATGGGAAAACTTACTTGAGCTCAGTCGATTGTATGCACCACACCCTTTTCTTTTGTCGAAAACTCTTTTTATAAAACATTTCTTTTTTTTTGAAATTTTTTACCAAACCCTCATTCTGAGTTCATACATACCTGAGAGTACGTCTGAATCCCTCAAACCAAGGCTCTGATACCAACTTGTAACGTCCCGAAAATAAGACCAGAAAATTTTCGTTTTTAAATTAATAAAACGGTAATCCAAACATCCATATAAAACCAAAGCGGATCAAAGTGTATCAATACATTATAAAATATCAGAGTAAATCACAAATTGCGGAAGAAGGTCGTGTGTGCTCTGCAATCATCTCGGGCTCTTCCCTTTCGAACAAGAAGTACCTGAAACACAAACTGAAAACCGTAAGCACAATGCTTAGTGATTTCCCTAAAATACCACATACCATGCATAATAAACACATATTGGGCCCCCGCCCTTCATTGGGCCTTGCCCAAAATCGGGTCTCGCCCGACATCGGGCCCGCCCGGCATCGAGCCCCGCTCGGTATACAAATATGTCGGTCATCAGGCCCCACCTGGCATCGAGCCCCGCCTGGTATACATATAAACATATAAACATATAATCATACGAACACATGTGATAATCACAAAGACAATAGCATACAATACAGTCATCAGTCCCCGCCCGGCATCGGGCCGCGCCCGGTATCGGGTCTTTCCCGGTAAGCATACCAACACATAACACATGCAAGAGTGATGTAGACATCTAGCATTCTAACATAATAACAATGGGCTGACATTGGTGCCTTCGACCCACGAAACTCAGTGAGGAAACTCACCTCTAACTGCTGAATCACTCAGATAAATCTATGTCTGCTGGTTCGACAAATCCCCGCGATGTCATCATAAAACACATTCAATGAATAATTGGATTCCGACCCATATCTAAGAGTCTAAGCTAGAATACAAGACCAATTTACCCTTTATCTAACTTGGCCCAAAACCAAGTCCCAACTCAACCATACAAAGGCCCAAATCCTAAAGTGCAATATGTATGTGGCCCAATCTTCCAAATTGGGCTCGAACCCATCACGGGCCTAAAATCTAAGGAAGCCCACCATGCTAGTCCAAAGCCCAAAACACCTAATGACCCAAGGCCTAAAATCGACCCATTGGGCTTCTGCACAGAATGACTAGCATTCCTCCTTACGACGTCTGGCGTCCGAATGCCGAGCATACACATGTAAACCCCTGGTGTTTGCTCGCTGTTCACCAACCTCCAAACCAATGACTTAATGGTTTCAGATATTAAGTCCAAACTTCAGATCCAGTCATAATGGAGTGTCTAAAGCCATAAAGTTGTAAACATTATGGCCATGCATGGTTACAATGAGCCCAAAAGCTAAAACTCCAACTCCTTAACCCATTAAGACGCTTCAACACTTGCATGGAGTGAAATGAAGGTCCAAGATCACACTTTTATCACCTAATCTACCCTATAACATCCAAAAGGACAACTCCTTTGGTCTAAGGTACCTCCGACCCAAAAAGACCAAGAAAATGGAGCTAATAAGCATAAACTTCTAACATAGACAAGATCTAGAGATACGATGACCAAGTTCAGAAATTTATACCACAAAATGATGCTCCAAGATGCCAAGGGTCCAGATCCACAAGCTTGAGAGGAACACCAACACTCCAATGATCTTCCTTCTCTATCAAGAACACTAAAATGATACCAAAAAGATGAACCAAGGCTTCAAGCTCTCATACACACTTAGGGTTTTCGAAATGAGGATGGAGTCTGGAGTGGTGAAAATTTTAAATGCCATAATTTTCTTTAAATAGGGTGAAAACCCTAAAGATTAGGGTTCGGTCTCTACGTGCAAACGCCCGACGTCCATCACAGAATGCCTGGCGTTTGAACACCTAGCGTTCCATGCCAAACGCTCGACGTTTGGACCAAAATGTCAAAAATTAACACAACAAGGTTAAAAGTGCAAATACATGGAAACCATGGTGTTACACAAACTTTCGGTAGTCATGCTTCGGGACCTAGGACTATAAATACCCCAGAAAGTCAATTCCTGATACATCCCATAAGAAAGCAGCCTCACCTTCATCATCACCAATATCATCAAAGATGCTTTACCCCACCCATAAATGGACTCCACAGGTCGACAAGTGGATTAGGGAGGAGAGTATTGGGTTTTATGAGGTCGGAGATGATGGGTTTTTGATACAAAATATAAGTTTGCTTTTCACAAAAACCGCAATGGAATTTTTATAAAAATAACAAGTTTATTTTTATTTTATAATAAAACCAAACCATCAAGGATCCATTTATAGAGGTTATAATGAAATAAAAAACAACCAGATAGTCTTTAGAATGACAAGCTTTGAAGCCTTTGAACCCACTTGGTTTTGGGATGTTGATGAAGATAATAAAAAATCAAAGTGCATGATTTTCTTTATGTGTATCCACCATCAAGAGTAAGACACTTGGAATGCTGGTTCCTTCTTGTGATATTTTGTTCTTTAAGCCTTAAGAGATTAAGAAATTAAGCACTAAAGGAAGACACAAAGTAAGGCTTTATACACCAACAACAAGCTTCAAAAAGGAGAGTGTTCTTGATCCATAAAACCCACGGTTTTTGAGAGAAAGAGTAGAAGAAAAGAGACCAAAAAACTAGTTAGTTTTTCATGTAAAAAGTCTCCTTTTATATGTCATTCAAGGTAAGGGTTTTACATTAAAATACTCTAAAGTATTTGTAACCTTTAGAAGCATGGAGAGACAAAGCATGGAGGTTGACAAGCAACTTCCATGTCTTCTTTATGATTTCGGCCATACCTCTCAAAAGAGGAAGAATTATTTAGTTTTTATAAACTCAAAGTTTATAAAATATAAACTTTGTTTGTAGGTAAAAGACAAGAATCCAACTATTCCAAAAGGTAGTGCATGACTTATTAATTCATATCATATGAAATAATAACTACTTATACCCTCATATAATTATTATTTTCACAAAACAATAATTATTCCCTAATTAAATTACAAGAATTGATATTATTTATTAATAATCATATTAATAATAAATATACAAAATATGCCAACTTGATAAAGGTGTGACCCTATAGGATCATATATTACTAGCAATGTCACTCAATAAGGATTCTTGGGCATATAGATTCAAAAATCTCCCACTTGCACAAGATTTATTACAGACTGACATAGACAGTAGTTAACGTCTAGCAACGGGCTACTGCCCCTAATAATATATGAAGGGTGTCATCTCATCAACAACCAGTCCCATGAGCTCTAAGCTATAATTGTTACGAAATGTGTGGTATCAGTTATTCCTTTATCTCATACATCATGTTAAACATGAGATATGGATCGCGATCAATCTCATTTAGTGTTTAACCTTCAGTAAGGCCTTAGATGTAAAACTCTCAATGAATAAGATGGACAAATCTCATCTTGACTACATACGCCCATCAATGTAGTTCAGGACATACCCAACAATGGCCCTTATGACTGCCTTTTACGGAACAATTCTAAACCATGTCAAAGCACAACAATTCCTACACTTCAAGTCCCAAATATGTATCCCAGGTCTAAGAATACAAAGATAAAACCTTGATCAAAACATAACTCATGATTACGATCCATAAAGTGATTTTGATGCGGGTTAGGTCCAATACTTATTCTCCTACTCAAGTACCTATGAAGGTGGTAGCAGCTCTTGCTATTCTCATCTCCATGAGAATCAACCAATCCACTCATATTAGTCTTACCTCATAGATGCTCCCGCAACTATGAAAGACTATGGTAATTTAGAATAACCTAGTTATTCAAGGATTTAAACATGCCAATATAGAAAACAACAATTATTTAATGAAAGACTCATATCCAATATCTCAACTCATTACAATATATGTTTTTTTTCTGTTCCAATATCAAAATACTAAATTTCAATCAAATACATCTACTTATATGAACACGGCCCTATAGCACCAGCTTGACTTTCATGCTTTTGCTAATGAATGATCTTTTGTTAAGTAGATTTGACAAACATGATTTCTATAATCTTTGCGAATACAAACATTTATATATATATATATATATATATATATATATATATATATATATATATATATATATATATATATATATATATATATATATATATATATATATATATATATAAGCATTTAGCCTCAAATGCTGAATTTTAAGAGGTACAAGGTCTTAATGCGATTTGCACAAACCTTTTATGCACTAAAATCTTATTTGGTCAACAAGTCACTTTTATCCCTTAAATATCTCCACCTAATCACATTCATGGAACTGAATCCGTCAAAACTGACCCAGTATTGGCCAATTGAATTGGTCAACTTCCCCTTCTCGACCCTTTTATCGCCCAAGTGTCATTAAAAACCCAAGATAACCTTCATTTCCCTCATTCCTCTCTGAAAACCCATTCTTTCTTTGCCCATTCAATAAACATGTCGCCACCATTTCCACTTATATGGTGGTGTTTGGCTCTGCTACATGGTCTACAAGCTTTGCAGTTCCAGGTACCTTTCTTTTCCCTCTATTTATTGTTCGTCAGTTTATAAAATTAATCATACATGTGCGTATTTCATTAGGGCTTAAAGTTTTACTGTTTTTGATGATACATGGGCATACATGTTTACAAAATCATTACTTTTACTGTCAAAAGGTTAAAATTAGTGAATATGGGAAGTCGAGATAAAGCTCAATAAAAAAGATCGAGATTTGGAACATATAAAGGTATTTGCATCTCTTTCTACTATCATGTTATTCAAAATATTATTGATGTTTGGAACATATCCTTGGTTTCATAGCTTCGACTGTGGTTTTGATTTTCAGATATGGGTTCTATAGGTTCGACTATGGTGTTGATGGTTTTGTGGTGTAATATGGGCAGTTTACGAAATCAGGTACAAGTATGTTTCTTTAATTTACCATTTTCTCTGTATCTGAAATCCGGTTGCTCATATCTCGGTATCCCTGAATTAGCTGAAATTTAAAAGACTCATTCAAATCAAAAGTACCATAAATACTGAAGAAATAAAGGGGATTTGTTAGTTTACCCTTTCATATTTACAACTCTTTTAAATTCCAATTCAATGTTGAAGACGAAGAGTGTTTTCGTTTGTTAGAAATGAATTCGATTTCATTTTTATTTTCTGCTATTGATTTTGATTTCTATGTTTCGATCCATTGCAGGTTAGATCCGCCTAACCCTATAACTACTACTTCTACGGTATGTTCTGACAAACGAGCAGTAATTGAGTTTGATTTTTCGTTTTTTATTTTGTTCATTTTCATTTCCTCTCTCACAAACGAGCCCTAATTCTATATGGTTATCACTCTCTTCTTCTTCTACTTTAAAAAATCCCATGGATGTTTGGCGTGTGTTGATTTTATAGGTTGTCTTTCGATTTTAGGTTTGATTGGTCCGTCAATATTTATTGAGACATCAAGACGATGACAAATCATAAGATACTTTTCGGTTCTAAAATCCTGTGTTCATCTTTTCTCTTTAATGCTTCAATTTTCACTCATTGCTACTTATACATACAATATTGTTTGTTTTTATCTGAAATATACAGTACAAGGTGGACATGAGTGTGTATTTGAGTGGTTAGTACAATTATGGACATCAACATTCACCTTTAGGTATGGTCAGCCTGTTTTAGAAGAAGTTTTATTCAAAATATTGATTTTAGTGTATTTCAAGGATACTTTGAGTTGTTTTAATGATGTTGTTTTGATAGGCCTGCTTTTGAGGGGGGTAAGCATGATGTGTGAACTTTATATTTGTAGAATGGGGTGTAGAGTATTGTTGGAAATGAGTTTTTTTTTTTTTTTTTTTTTTGCCATGGGTCTGGTAATGGCAATGCCGAATTGTTATTTTTTTCAATTTTATGACATGAATAATATCATTATCACATTTTTTTTTGGCAATTCCATTAGAATGTAATTAACTTTAAAAGTAAAATGATCTACGTATGTTGTGAAAATGGATTGTTTTATCAAATGTGCAATCTTAATATTTATAACCCACTTAGGTTCTATGTACGTAGGGCTTATAACAATAAGTTGTCGTATGTTCTTGTATTGGTTACCGTGCCCCTTCCTTTATGCATCTATATTTTGTTTGCCAATTAATTAATTTACTAATTGCACATATAGTTGGGGTTTTTGAGTTGTTTAAGTAGACAAAAAAGAAGTTGAAAGATGACGATCAGCCTGGTATGTTCTCATTCTAAATGCATAGATAACTGGGGTTTTCGAGTTGTTTAAATTGTAACGTTATACCAATACTTCTATGTTAAATATGTTACTATGCTTTGCAATTCTATGATATTAAAAACATTTCGGTAACTATGTAACTAATTTTATAAATGAAACACTTTATTCGCACCGCCATCATTCCCTTGACACATCCATTTGAGATTTGTCCTTAAATCTTGAAATTTTATCGAATTCAAACTTTCAAGATGCTTGATTTTGACATAATATTGTAAAAAGGTCATTATCTTAAAAATCATGAATTAAGTAAATATTCTTAAATTATAACGATGTGTTCCAGGTGTAACTTAAACCCTGCCCTTTCAACGTAAATTGACCAAACCATCAACCTTGATTATAGTAGCTAAAAATGAAGTCTTCGGAAGATTTTGCAAAAGGAGATTTTGAACAGGAGCAACACGCCAACGCCACTAAGGGTATGTTTTTTTCTAGAAGAGCCAAAACCATTTTAATTCCTTAATTTTTTAAAATCAATCACTTCCATATCCAAAAGTTTGGACTCTAGATAATGACCATGTTATTATATGAACCTTTTGTATTTGTTATAGGTTAATGAGTATACTTCTCATAAACAACTTCATTGGAAGAGATAGAATCAACTTAGCATGCACTACTTCAGTCCTGATAAGAAGGTAAGTTAAAATATGTGTAAATAAACTACTAACCTTATCAAATCTTTAGGGGATATTAAATTTTAAAAGCTAAAAAGTTCATTTCCTTCTAGAATATTGAGTTAGTTTGATCCAATTTTGGAATATGTGAGAAATGAATATTTTTTTTTATGATATTGCCTTTTTGTAGTTGATTGTCAATTAATTCCATTTTTTATTTTTAGGTTAATCTAAAGCTTTCTTAGCTTCCATCCATAGACACTTTAATTAATTTCATTTTAATGTTAGTTTTAGGTATTTTCAAGTTCCAGAAGTACGATCTTCATGTCATATACTCATAATAGTAAAATATATTTACTTTTCTTTTCAATAATAGCATCGTCATCGGTAAGGTACTTCATCCCATCATGCTTTATTTTTGGGTTATATGTTCATTTCACTGAAGAATCAAGTGGTGGCATGATGACTGAAGACTGTGGTTTTATGTAGACAAAAATATCATTGTACTTTGATGAAACATGTAAATGTCCATGTTGAATACTTTTGGTTGTGGCTAATAGCAGCATTACAATGAGGTTAAAACATCAAACCAATTGATTAGATTCGAACCTTCTTTGCTGATGATATTTGTAGTTAAATAATTAGTAACTTACATGTATGTTGAATACAGTGGACAGGGAATTAAACAATTTATGGATGTAAAACTCTTATTTTGTTATTCCTAACTATAAAGAATTGTGTATTTTTTGGTAGCAATTTTCAAATCGTCCTTTCATTTTATTGATGTAGAAGAAATGTTGGCTTCAGAATTAAATATCTTTGATATATTTTTTAGACAAAAATGAAATCTTGTGCGATGTGCTTGATAAATAATTAAATATATTTGCAGTTCATAAAAAGGATGACCATTTTATCATTTAGGAATCTTTTTGTAACATCCGGATTTCCAGGTATAATATTTTAAGTATTTATTTTCTGATATGTGGAGTGACTCGACGAGTTGGTGCCTCAACTCGTCGAGTAGAGTCGCGACTGGTGACATGTAATGAGTGGACTCGACGAGTCCATGAGTCGACTTGTCGAGTCAGCGTTGCTGAAGGAAACCCTAATTTCTTGGGCTAGTGGCATATTTAAAGGCCCTTATGGCCTCCCTTTGCGGCCACCTTCCCAGAGAGAAACCCTAACCTGCCCTTTTCATTGTATAGTGAGAGAGAGAGAGAGGCCATCTTGAGCATTCTTGAGCTTTTTGGAGGAAAGATTGGAAGAGTTGGTGGATCTTATCAAGAGAAGGTTGTGGATCTTGCATTCTTCTGTCATTAGCTGCTATTCAGATGTATAAAGCTCTCATCTTGACCTCTTGTTTGTAAGATCTCATTTTTGGGAGCTTTTAGGGTTTTCTCTCAAGAATATTGTGTTCTTGAGCTAGTTGGGCATGGTTTGAGGTTAGAACCTTAGATATGGACTAGAAAGGACCTTGAGGGTCCAAAGATTCGAACTTTATTGAGTTAGAGGCAAGTCCCCATGCATTTGACCTTCGATGGAGCTTATGATGGCATTATGGAGCATTTATGCCATGCATGGTCATCAAGATCGAACCTTTACGTGACTTTCGGGTATTAGGAGGCTAGATCTAGAGGTTGGAGTTGCAGATCTGACCTCACGCGTCCAAATGAGACATCCAGATGAGTTAACTCGCCGAGTCTATGAGATGAATCGACGAGTCGGATCGGGTTGCCCCAGCGATTCGTGACCCTGTGATAACCCGTCGAGTTAGGGGTTAACTCGACGATCTGTGTGAGACCCTTGGAAGAATTCAGAGGATACGAGTAGACTTAGCGAGTCACTTGAGTGCACTCGGCGAGTCGGGTCAACTTTGGATGTTGACTCATATTGACTTCTGTTGACTTAAGAGCGGTTCAATTAGGAACATTGAGACCATGGAGGGGTAAAATGGTCTTTTACCCATCCAAGAAAGTAGAAAGAGAAAAGAGCACTTTAGGTGTAAATGAGGAAATGAGGGATAATTGATTGCAATGTTTGTCTAATGCATTAGGCGGAGGCTAGTTTGGGATTCTCGAGTGTGTGTCTATTTCCTACTAGCTGCGAGGTGAGTTTTATCACTATACTTTACCTATAGTGGTAGTTATGTGTGATCAAAGGGTCTTATGTGCTTACTTGAGTTGTGCATTGTTTATGTGATATGTGTATCCGTGCTATATTATGTGATTGCTGAGACCGGACCAGAGGGTCCAACGAGTCATGAGACCGGAGGGTTCTCACTTAGACCGGACGAGAGGGTCCAACGAGCCATGGGACTGGAGGGTCCCGCTGAGACACACGGACTGGAGGGTCTTACAGTGTTATAGCCTCGAGTGACTAATATGATATATGTGGTATTTTGGGGAACTAACTAAGCATGCGTGCTTACCGTGTTATGTGTTATGTGTTTCAGGTACCTCAGAGGATCGCGGGAAGCCACCGGCATGATTGTACACACGCTATATAGTTGGAGTTATATTTTGTGGATCCTGGATTGTGAATAAATGTTTTTGAAAACTATGTTGAATATTGGTATTTGGAGTTTTTAAGAAATGTGACATGTGTTTTTGTGATAATTAAGGAAATGAAAATTTGGTTTAAAATTTACGTCGTTACAAGTTGGTATCAGAGCCTTGGTTTGAGGGATTCGGATACACCTTCGGGTATGTCTGGACACAAACTGAGGGTTTGAGAAAAAATTTCAAGAAAAACGATTTTTCCTAAAAACGAGTAAGACTTTTCAAGAGAAAAGCGGAAAGGAGTAGTGTGTACAATCAGCTAGCGCCCGAACGGTGATTTCCCAAAATACCCCTATTTTATGTGTTATAAGATATTATGAGATATATTATGCATGCTAGAGAGTAGGCTAGGTATTTCATATCTTAGGACTAGAGTGGCCGGATTTGTGATGCCTTAGCCTAGGAGTTACCGCTGATGTGAGTTGCTTTGAGTGCGGGTAGGTAGCAGAGAGTAGCCTGCGTTCAGAGAGGAATAGAGTACTTGCGATCTGGGATCCACGGAGGAGGACTTGGGAAGAATACGGATGCGGTGTGAAAGGTAGTATTGGGCCCGTACTACTGGAAGCACCGGATCGGTAAGCAGTCCAAGTAAGAATCTTAGGGTGCTAAGGAACAAGTAGGGGTGAGTGATCGAGTATGAGTATTCTCGATCGAGTCTATGATTATTTTGTGTTGTGTTTTAGAGAGACATCATGGTGGGTATGCGCCACAACCCAGGGGGCAGTGGTACCAATGGTACTAGTGACGAGGAGATACGCAGGATGATTCACGAGGAGGTGGCCGCAGCCATCCGAGCAGAGATTCCCGAGATGTTTGGGTCTATCAAGACCACCTTGATTGAGACATTTGATGAGCGTTACACTGTAATTACTGAGGCGGCTACTGCTGCAGCCACCGCAGCTGTCGCTGCTGTTAGGCCACATAGGGGTGACTCGTTGCTGTACCGGGAGTTCAGCAACACGAAGCCACCGGAGTTTGACGAGACTCAGGATCCGATTGCCGCGATGAGATGGATCTCTGACATTGAGGGATGTTTCTACACTTGTTCCTGTTCGGAACACTTCAGGGTATGGTTCGCGCTGAACCAGCTTCGCTTGGGAGCGAAGGACTGGTGGATGTTTGTGACAACTCATTTCACTCCTGCAGAGCACGCTGCAGTGACCTGGGAGAGGTTTACTGTGATGTTTCGAGACGAGTATGTTCCCCCAGTGGAAAGGGAACGGTTGGCCTAGGACAATCTGTCCCTCAAGTAGATGATAGAGTCAGTGACAATGATTATGAGGATGTTCCACGAGAGGGCAATGTTCTGCCCTGAGCACGTGTCTACCGAGCAGGCACGTATGAGCCGGTATCTGAGCATTTTGAGGAGGGACATTCGCGAGTTCGTAGCGAACTCGACTTACCGGACATTTTTTGAGCTCCAGGCAAATGCCCGGTAGAGGGAGATAGAGCTGGAGACTCAGGCCAGGGAGGAGGCGGAGTCTCAGGGGAGGGATCGGCGACCGACACGGTCTCATCCGGTAGCCAAGCGGGCGAAGCCCGCTGATTAGAGATCTGGAGGCCAGAAGGGCCACACTAGTGGAAAGTGCGGCAAGAGTCATGAGGGTGTGTGTTGAGCTGGTGTTTGCTACAAGTGTGGCAAGGAGGGGTATATCGCGAGGGATTGCCCCAAGAGGTTTGCAGTTTGTTTCCACTGCAACCAGACCGGCCATCGGAAGGCCGAGTACCCACAGCTGCTTCAGGGATCAGCACAGGGATCTGCCCCTGCTACTGCACGAGCTACAGAGAGCCGGCTAGTGAAGGCCAAGGTACCGAAGGCTTGCGGGAGAGCTTTCCAGCTGACAGCGGAGGAGGTCCGCGCAGCACCTGATGTCGTGGCCGGTATGTGTTCTTCTATTTATTTTATCTGAGTTATGTTGTGCTTATATTGTGTTATGCATAGGTACTTTTCTGGTGAGTTTTGTACCTGCCTTGGTGTTATTTGACTCGGGTGCGAGTCGATCCTTCGTATCATTAGCATTTATTCATCACATCATTATCCGGCGAGAGGCGCTGAGTCGACCTCTGAGAGTCTCCATAGCCGATGAGCATGCGGTGTTTGCAACCGATGTGATCCGGGGTTGTATACTTGAGATTTTTGGAGTTGAGTTTCCAATAGATCTGGTACCGATTGCGATGGGGGATGTCTGTGTCATCGTGGGCATGGATTGGTTGAGTCGATTCGGAGCTATGATCGACTGCAAGCGTCAGTTGGTGACCATACAAGACCCTAGTGGGGGAGTGCTTACAGTATACGGCGAGGGTACCCGATCTGGGTCGGCATTTTGCTCGGCCGCCAGAGCGAGACAGAGTCTACAAGAAGTTGTAAGGGTTTTGTAGCGTATGTTATGGATACGCGAGTTGTTGCCGAGAGATCGAGTTCTATCACTGAGGTTCCGATAGTGAGAGTTTCCAGATGTTTTTCACGAGGAGATACCGGGTGTGCCTCCCGAGAGGCAGGTGGAGTTCCGGATCGATTTGGTTCCGGGAGCGGCGCCTATTGCCAAGGCCCCTTATCGCCTTGCGCCGCCTGAGATACAGGAGTTATCCTTGTAGCTTCAGGAGCTGTTGGGGAAGGGATTCATCCGACCGAGTAGCTCGCCGTGGGGAGCGCCGATCCTTTTTGTCAAGAAAAAGGATGGTTCACATCGGATGTGCATTGATTACCAGGAGTTGAACAAGCTGACGGTCAAGAACCGTTATCCGCTTCCGAGGATCGACGATCTATTCGATCAGTTGCATGGTGCATCTGTTGGATTAGTGTCTAAGTCCATAACTATTTTGGTATGTACTTGACCCGATTATGAGCATGGTCCTTTTGGGTTGCCTTCACCATAGCAATATGTAGGATGAATTAAGGAGAGAGAAATGTTTAATTATGATTTATTAATATATTATAAGAATAATATATTAAAGGAGAAATCATATTGTTTAATTAATATTAGTCAAGAATTAATTAAGAATTAATTTTGTGACTAAAAGAGATTAATTAAATTAAGGGGACTGATATTGTAATTATAAGATAGTTACAAAGTTGGGCTTAGGATCCATTAGATGGCAATGGACGAATTCTATATGGAGGACCATAAAGAAATCGTCCAAGGGCCTTCTGGAATGGTCCATTGGACTGCTTAGGGCTTAAGCAGTCAGATTAGGGTTTCCTAGTTGCAAACCCTAATAGCCTACATGTATATATAGGACCCCTATGTCCCAAAAACGTGGCTAAGAGTTCCTCTAGGGTTTCCAACCGTTTTTGGTGCCTCCTCTCTCCTCCCTCTTCATCCAAGTTGCTTAGTGGTGTTTGTGACTCCATTAGAGGTGCAACACTTGAGGCACTAAGCTTTCTGAAGCTAATCAAAGCAAGGATTGATTGTTATTGCTATATAACAATCAAAGGTAATTACTAAACCCTTATTTCAGTTCTTATTTGATAGATCTAGGGTTTGTAAGTCTTGGATTCATTGCATGTACAATAGAGAAACCTAGATCCAAGCATTAGGGTTTGTATGAGCACATAGGATTGTTCTTATGCATAAAACCCATCAGTGGTATCAGAGCCTTGATTGGTTTCTGTTGTATGTGATGCAATTGTCGTTTTTCTGCTGAAAATCAATTTTTTTGCCTCTGCCCGACTCAACTCGGCGAGTCAGTATCTGGACTCGGCGAGTTGGCCCTACTCGGCGAGTTCAGGACTGACTCGGCGAGTCCGGGAGTCTGGCAGAGTATATTTCGGGATTTACTTGCTGTTTTGTTGTAGGATTGATGCCAAAATCGTTTTTTGATAATAAAATCCGAATTTTATTATATGTAAATGATTATCCTTACCAAAACAAAAGATAATTTCAAATGTTTTGAATAATAGTTTCTTTATATGATAAATATAGATTATTCAAATTATTTGGTAATTATCTTGTGACTAAAATTGGATTAGGTCAAATATAGATAATCACTAAATTAATTGTTTGATTTATATTATTTGTTATTTGATCCCTAGTAAGTTTGAATAGTTTCAAATTACTCCCTTTAGGTTTTATAGTTTAAATTTGAACTTAAAATTTTTGTTTTTTAAATTTAAATAGTTAAACCCAAATATTTTGAAAAGTTTCAAAAACTTGCCCTCAAGTTTTGGAATTTAAATTTTTTGATTAAAAGTTTAATGTTGAAATATTTAAATTATAAACCCTAATGTTTTGAAATGTTTCAAAACTTGCCCTCAAGTTTTGGAATTTAAAATTTTGATTAATAGTTTAATTATGTAATATTTAAATTCTAAAACTCTAGTATTTTGAAAAGTTCAAATTACACCCTCATGGTTTTGTTAAGTTAATTAAAAGTTTAATTAAAAGAGAAAGTTAATAAAACCACCTAGTATTTTAAAAGTGTAAAATACACCCTATACTATATATATGTAACATTAAAACTCTAATATTATATATATGAGTAAAGAGTCAGTCTTACCGTTAGTAGGCCTCATTCACGAAGCTGGTCTATAAGGGGTGTTTAAGGAAATTGCCTATAAAATGGCGATTGAATGGGTATCCACTCTTACCCACCGCACTCTTGACTAGTGGAGGGTCGTTAGCCGAACGGGTAGGATGGGACGAAACCTTCCATTATAAGTATAATGAAGTACAAAGTAACTAAATGCTTTTACAAATTCCCAATCTTAGTTACTTTAGGGCAAAATGTGAATTTGTATGTTAATCCATGGAATTACACTTCGTACCCTTGTCAAACGTTTGTGGAGCGTGTGTGGCTAACCGGCACACTAATTTGGGATTGACATTGGTGGCGAAGGGTGGCTCGATGTTTATCATAGATCAATGGAGCGTGTGTGGCTAACAGGCACATTGATTAGGTGATAGTAGCAATTGGGTGCACCACGTGATTCATATGGTTATTCACACCTTGTTTGTGATCCTCGGCATCCCAGTCACAAATAGAAGGGCATAATCGAGATTAAACATGCCATTGAAAAGTTCAATGAATCTCAAAAGATCTAGGAGTTTCAATTCATTTAAAACTTAAATTTCTTTTTCGTTTTTCATGGTGGGAATTGGTAAATCGTCATTTACCTACCTTCAAATATTCTGCAACTAGATTACGGCATCCCTCTTCTAGGTTGTAGAATGTTGTGTTGGATCCTAGCCTTGATGTTTCATTTGGGTGTTACATCAAGGATTCTTATCAACTAACTTGAATTTTCTCCCGTTTTGTAGATGTCTAAATCTTACAATGGTCTTCCTAAGTCCCTTGGAACAAGCTTTCCAAATGAAGATGACGTTCCACGATACGATCAAGGAAATGAGAGTCATGCTTCACTTCCTCCACCTCCTCCAATTATTCTCCCTAACCCACAAGTTCAAAGGCTTGAAAAGTTCAAGCTCACTCAAGCCCTATTGGCAAGTAAACACGAAGATGGGAAACATGTGTGTGCACACATCTTAGAGATGAAGTCACACATTGATAGGTTAAGGATGATGGGTGTCGATATCTCAGAAATGTTGGCTGTTGATTGGGTTCTTCAGTCACTTCCTGAATCATATAGTGAGTTCGTTAGAGAGTACTATATGATGGACCATGACGTGACCCTCATTGATTTGACCTATTTGCTTATAGCTGCTGAATCAGAAATGATTTGGCGTGCTGATCAAGCAAATTTGTCTGGCAAATCAAACTCCCAAACTTCAATGGACATTGAAAATAGTGACATTGGAAATCCAGAAAAGGTAAATTCTGAGATAGTTCCTTGTGCCATTCCAAAAGAGTCCATCTGCTTCTACTGCCAAGAGAAGGGGCATTGGAGACGAAGCTGTCATGTTTACCTGAGAGATCTAAGAGATGGGAGAGTCAAGACGTATGGCTCTACTTCAGGTAAAATCTATTAACTAACTCTATAAGTTCCCATTCTTTTATTCTTAATACATGATGTGATAAGATTACATTTTGATGTTTTGCAGGATCGAAGAAAAGAGAGGAAACTTAAGGCAGAAGCGTGTTGAATCTGATCATGAAGAAATGGATTTCGATCGCATGGACTCGAGGATCAGATTTTTGAGCTGCAACTCTAGAGTTAGGATAGATTGATAAGAAATATGTAATAGCATAGTTTTTCAGTTGAATTACATTGTAAGGACAAGTTTTTCCGCAATAAATTAAATTTTGATTTTGTCTTATTTATTTATCCTTGCAATGGTGTGTATGAAAATTTGATGTTTAATTGTTTCTATAACGGATTTGATTCTTAATTATGTTATTTGTGGAAATGTCAAGAATTTGCCAAATAAGGGAAGATTCTCATCGCCCAAGTTTCAGTTGGACAGAAACTTGGAATCATGGAACTTGGTTGCGTGATGAATGAGAAACTTCATATTTGGAAATTAGACTAATTCTTTGACAAAGTGTCAAGAGAAGGACTAGGAGATCGAGTACACTAGGTTGTGCGTTGATCAAGTCCACCACAAGAGTGATAAAGATATTCGTCATGATTTACTAAAGTTTAGTAAATATGGTTATACTTATAAGATTAAGTATAATTCTGAGTTGATTGAAAGAGCTTCAATCAATAACAGAACGAATAAGAAGAATCAAGCAGGCAGAAAGATAAAAGTTTCTCTATTCTAAGAAGAAGGGAGAGTACCTTTTATTGTGTTTTATGATAAGTCTTAATGATTAAGAACCATATCTCAATTGATCCTCTAAGTGAGTCTTAGTGCAATTGCATGTCTAAGAAGAGGAATCGAGAATTGTAGAAATGGTTAAATCAAGAAGTCAATCATACTTCGTTCCAATATCAAGTCTTAGAGTCAAGATTCTGACATGAGTGACAAGTCTTAAGTAGGTTTATAACACTCGACAAATGTGGAATTTGGAAAAGTTTTCTTATTCTTGCACATTTGAAATTGGTAAGTTGTGATGTCTTGGATAAGACAAAGACCAACCAGGACCAATTGTGTGAAGTGTTAAACTTGACAAAAAGGCTACACTAACTCTTGAATATTTGTTTGTCAAGAAATGTTTCTTGACAAGAGAATCTTATATGTCAAGGAGTCAGTGGGAGTCTTAATGGTCTTGAAAAGTTTCAAGAACAAATCAAGAGTAAACCTAGTTGATCATCACTAGCACACGACTTGAGGTTTAAAGCCTATCGTGGATGACATACTCTTTTTCTGTGCCATTCCAATTGAGTTAATTATGCGTGTGAGTTCTATGAGTTCTCATTTGAATGCATAAAGACAAAGCACCTTGATAAATGGAAAGTACATTGATATGTAAGGGTGAGTTGCTAAACCACTTAGAAGACATGGTGAGCACTCGTGTTACCATGAGGCAAGAAATCAAGATTGAACAAGTTCAGTCCATATGGTTTTGGATTTGTCGCAAACTTTCGTTTTGACAAATTCACATGGATAGGAACACATACATCATAAAATCTAAGTGTCATAAGGTTTCCTACTTCATGAAAATGATTGTGAGAAAATGCTTTCACTAAGAGAGATTTTAAGAAGATTGCAATTGTGAAAATTGTATTCTCAAATTCGATTATGATTACGGCATCCCTTTTCATATTTCGAATTGTGAGATTTGGCAATTAGTTTGAACAATCGAGACTTATTGCTATAAGTTCTGGAATTGTTTAGACACACATGTGAGCTATCTAAGGCAAAGGTGTATGAGCTTAAAAAGCTTAGATAAAGGCTTATCAAAGCATTAGGTATTAGAAATGTGAACTTAAGGAATTCAATAAGCATTGTTTTCTAGAAGTTCAATTGGTTTCTGAATACATGTCAAAGCTAGTGGGAGCATAAGTGGTATGCTGGTAAGAAAATAATCATCATGTTAGTGGGAGCATGATTATTATGGTAAGTATTGCAAGTTAGCAATATTAATTATAGAAAACAAAGATTCATTTTGCAAAGTTGCAAGGGTTGAAAAGTTGTTTTGCTATAATTAAGGGAGAGAATATTATACTTCGTTTCAAAATTCTAAAGCTTAGATCGAGAAATGTTAATAAATTTAGTCAAGGATACATAGTGCATTCTCAAAATTCGAATTGTGGGAACAGGGCACATAAAATATTATGGCAGAAGGATGATGAAGTATCATGTCTTTATGTGAGACATTATGCATCGTGTCCAATACGCTTCGGGTATAGGATCGATTGCATATGCTATAATATTTGACCATTCTAAAATTTTCCAAATGCCTACGGCATTAAGAGGGAAAAGGGACTAGAACTAGTTTTGACTAAAATAATTAAACAACTATCAAAGGACGATCTGAGGTTCACTGAGGATTTGTCGCTTGTGAGTAGTTGGAAGTATAGTATTGGATGGACTATATTGACATTATTATGAATAGATAAGATTCTAATAAGAATGAGTTGTCATATGGTAAATATGGAAATGTTTCCATTAATGGGAGTTAGATATTAAGAAATATGTCTAGATTAGAAACTTTTATGCGAGAAGGATGTTCAAAGGAATGTACTTTGAATGTGAGACTTCACGTCTATGGAATTGTCTTGTAACAATTTCCGATAGAATACCTTGTAATTTCATTAGTCGGGTCTTGGTGACTTTTGTGCTATGACATTACGAAAGAATCATTGCATAAAATGTTAGAATCTGACATATTCTAAAAGTGGAAAGAATTTGGTATTCTTATACTAATAATAAGGATTGAGGATTGTGAAATGAGTTTCATTGGAAAGGTTTTCAATTGATCTATTTCACAAAGTATGGACCACAGGAAACCAAAGTGTGTATGCTTGGAGCATGGGACAATTGTGGTTATAATTCGAGTAATAAGTTGATTTTCTGAAACAGTAAGCAATGAATAATGAGTAATCAATATGGTGTTTAAATAAAAGTGTTTTTATTTACGCTCAAAAGTTTTGGGACCATATAGGATTAATATTATTATTGTGTTTCATTTTGCATGTTTTGACTGTTGGATTAATGTCGAAGTCCATAACTATATTTGATATGTACTTGACCCGACCCGGCATGGTCCATTTGGGTTGCACTTCACCGGCACAATTTATATGGATAGTCTTTTGAGAATAGTATATTTATGATTTATATTAATATATTATAAGTTCTAATATATTAATATGGAATCATATTATTTAATTAGTATTGATCAAGAATTAATTTAGAATTAATTAAGTGATCAAAAAGAACTAATTAAATATGGACTCTTATATATATGGAATGGGCCAAGTTCATTTAGGTTGGGCTAAGCTTTCATGGATGGTCCATGGAGCTTTTAACCCATGGATCCTATGTAAATGAAAGGTCATGGGTATTAGGGTTTACATGGATGTAACCCTAATCCTCCATAATATATAAAGGGGTCCTTGGCTCACAAAATTGGCACAAGTGTGTGAAAATAAGAGTGGGTCGATTTTAGTGTGCATACATATTCTCTCAAGTTCTTCCAGGGTGTTTTGGTGATTTGTGATTCCATTTGAGGCTTCCACACTATTGGGGCTAAGCTCTTAAATCTTGAAGACATCAAGCTACATCAAAAGGTATGTCATCTAACTAGAACTTTGTAGTATATGTGCTTCATAATATGCTAGTTAGGATGAAACCTTGGAATAGTTAATATTTGCATATATAATAGAGAAAACATAGATCCAAGGTTTATACGGTTGCATGTACACCATAGGAGTGTTAGAATGCTTAAAAACCCAACAGTGGTATCAGAGCCATGGGTTGTTTTCTGTTATATTGATGCAAATGTTTTAATTTCAAAGTTGGAAAAAAAAGGAAAAAAACATGACGTTTGTCAAATTTTAAGATAATTACTTGTTTTTGTGAAAAACTAATTATTTGTAAAATTTGAATCATTTGCTATATGAGTTGAATTAGGTCAAATTTAATAAAAGATAAAATGATATGATTATTTTATTAGTTTTAAAAGTTTGATCTAAAGAGTTTTTTGAAACCTCCATAAGTTATGGATATGAAAAGGTTTTTAAAAAAATTGATTCAAAGTTTTTTATGGAGTTACAAAACTTAGTCTTAATGTTTTAAAGAATTCCATAACTTGTTCTTAAGTTATGGAACATGAAAAGTTTCATCATAAAACAAGTATTTAACTCCATAAGTTATGGAATCCAAAAGTTTTCAAGAGTTACAAAACTTGCCCTCAAGTTTTGGAATTTCGAAAAAGTTTTTTTATGATAAAAAAAGAATTGAATTCTAAAACTCTTAGGTTCATAACTTAAACAATTAATTAAATGGTTTTAATTTTGAATTTAATAATTGGAATTATGATGTTTTTATTGAATAATTGAATTAACTCTTATGGACTTTATTAATAGATAATTAAAGAGTTTAATTAAAAGAGAATTAATAATTCCATAATGACATGATTTAAATTTAATTAAATTAAGAGTATAGTTTAATTAATAGATTAAACCACCAAGTATTTTAAATTTCTAAAATACACCCTTATACTATTATAATATTAAAAGTTTAATATATTATATGTATAAGAGCAAGTCGTCTTACCATTAGTAGGCCTCATTCACGAAGCCGGTCTATAAGGGGGTATAAGGTTACTGCCTATAAAATGGCAGTTTAATGGGTGTCCACTCTCACCCACCGCTTCCTTGACTGGTGGAGGGTCGTTAGCCGAACAGGTAGGACAAGGACTATAATTCTCCCTTCATTAAAAGTATTAATGATAAATACTAAGTAACTAAACCTTTTATAAATTCCCAATCTTAGTTACTTAGGAAAATGTGAATAAGGTGCTAATCCATGAAATTACACTTTGCACTTTGTTTAAGCTGTTAGTGGAGCGTGTGTGGTTAACCGGCACACTAACCTGGACTTAACAAGGTAGGCAAAAGGTAACTTAATGTTTATCATAGTATCGTTGGAGCGTGTGTGGTTAACCGGCACATCGATTGAGGGGTAAATATTAAGGGTACCAAGTATATTTGCATGGTTACTTCACACCTTTTTTGTGATCCTCGGCATCCCAGTCACAAAACCTGAAGGGCACACTCGAGATTGAAACATGCCATTGAAAAGTTCAATGAATATCAAAAGAATGTAGGAGTTTCAAAACCAATTAAAATCTAATAATACATTTCGTTTATCTTGGTGGAAATTGGCGAATCGTCATTCACCTACCTTCAAATATTTTATAGCTTGGATTACGGCATCCCTCTTCCAAGTTATAAAATAGTTTGTTGGGTCCTAGCCTTAATATATCATATTGGGTGTTATATTAAGGACTTAAATCAACTTTACGTGAATTTCTCCCATTGTTGATGTCTGGTTTAGACAACAATGATCTTCCCAAACCAAGCTTTCCTAATGAATATGACTTTCCGAGTTTGGCTCATGGAAGTCATACTTCTCTTCCTCCACCTCCTCCAATTATTCTCCCTAACCCACAAGTTCAAGGTCACTCAAGCCCTAATGGAAAGCAAGGTCTATGTGTGATCACATCTTAGAGATGAAGTCACATATTGACAAGCCGGGAGAGTTGGGTGTCAAAGTCTTGAGAAAGTTGGATGTTCAATCACTTTCTAAGTCACATAGTGAGTTCCTTTGGGACTACTATGAAACAGACTATGACATGAATCTTAATGATCATATCTATTTGCTTGGTGCTGCTGAATCAGCAATGATTTGGAACGATAGTAAAGCAAATTTGATTAGAAGATCAACTTCCCAAAAACTTTATGGACAGTGACAATGGTGACACTGGAAATCCATAAAAAGCATTCTCTTCCCAATGGAAAGGGATTGACCATAGTCAACCCGGTTGACCAAATGGTAAAGAGAAAGGCTAAGTCTGAGATAGTCCCATTACCAAAGGGTCCATATGTTTATTTTGCCAAAGGAAGGGGCGATGATTGCAAAGCTGCCAAATTTACCTAAGGATGTTAAAGTCAATAAGTTTGACTCTACATCAGGTAGAGCCCATTATCTAACTCTGTTAAGTTCTATTCTGAGATCCTCATTACATGATGTGACTGGGTCACATGTTGATGTTTTAAGAATCAAAGAATAGAGATAAATCTTAAAGGAAGTATATGCTGATTCTGATCGCGAAGGTGGATTTCGATCGCATCAGAATTTTGAGCAGTTGCTTAAGAAGTTATGATATATTGCTAAGGAATAGATAACAACAATTTTCCATGTGGATTGTAAGGATAAGTTTTTCCACAAAGTTTTAAAATAAAAGAAAATTGTTTAATTTTATTTATTTGAAGTATCCTTACAATGGTATTTGTGGAAAATTGTTGCTTATATGATTCCACTGACAGCAATATTGGAAAATGGATTTGATTCTTTCATTTGTGGTAGTGTCTAAATTTACCAAATCAGGAAAGTTCCTCATCACCCAAGTTTCAATTGGACCGAAACTTGGAATCATGCAAGTTGAATAGTATGATGAATGAGAACTTTCAAGCATTGGAAAATCAAGACTAATTACTTGTTCACATGGATGTGTGAGTCAAGTGAAGGACTAAAGGGATCGAGTACACATTCTTGTGCACTGGTCATGTCCACCACAAAGCTCGTTAAGACTATTTGATTTACTAAAATTTAGTAAATATGGTTATACTTACAAGTTTAAGTATAATTCTGAAACATTGGAAAAGTCTCAATGTATGGCAGAACGAATGGGAAGAATCAAATTAGGCAGAAAGATAAAAGTTTCTCAAATCTGAAAAGATGGGAGAGTACTTTAGTATCATGTTTGTGATCATCTTAATGATTTAGAAATCATATCACAATTAGTCCTCTAAAGGTCATCTTAGTGCATTATTATAACTAAGAAGAGGAGTCATGAATTGTTGAAATGGTTAGATCAGGAAGATGAGTCATACTTCGTTCCAAAACAATTCTTAGAGTCATACTCCAAGATTGTAACTTGAGTGACATATCATAAAGAAAGGTTTAAAACACTTGTCAAATGTAAGAGTAAAAGTGTCCTACTCTTGTACATTTGAAATTGGTAAGTTGTGATGTTTTGGATAAAACAAAGACCAACTAAGGCCAATTATGTGAAGTGTTTGTCTTGATAAAGAATTCGCACTATCTCTTGAATATTTGGCAAGATAGTCTTATATGTCAAGAGGATAGTGGGAGTCTTAAAGATCCTAAAAAGAATTTCAAGAACTAATCAAGAATAAAACCTAAGGTTCTTCACTAGCACACGACTTGAGGTTTATAACCTATCGTGTTGACATATTATGTGCCCATTCCAGTTAAAGTTGGCTTTTCATAGGAGTTCTGAAAGTTCTCAATTGGTTGCATAACAACTTGGAAGCAATGGCAGGCCCTGTATTGCCAGGTGGCAAGAAGTTAAGATTGCATAAGTTCAGTCCATATGAGTTTGGATTTGTCATTATCCTTGTCTTGTGACTATGGTTTTGACGATTAACATGGATAAGAACACATACACCATAAAATCTAAGGGTCATAAGGTTTCTCTCCGATTTATGAAAATGATGGTGAGGAAACACTTCCACCAAGTAGATATGAAGCAGATGGCAAAAGGTCTAAACAATTGAGACTATGATTACGGCATCCCTTTTCATAATTCTGAAATTGTTTAGACACACATGCATGCTATCTAAGGAAAGGTGTATGATTTTGATAAAGTTTTATCAAAGCATCTCGTATCAAAAATCTGAACTTTGGTAAGAAAGTCAATAAAGTATTGATTTCTAGAAGTCCAGCTGATTTCTGAGTACATGTCAAAGCTAGTGGGAGCATAAGTGTTATGCTAATAATCATCATGTTAGTGGGAGCATGATAAATATTGTTAGTGTTGCAAGTTAGCAATGTTAATTATAGAAAACAAAAGTTTCAATTCGTGAGGCTGCAGGGATTGAAAAAGTTGTTTTGCTATAATTAAGGGAGAGGATATACTTCATTTCAGTTCTAAAGGCTTAGATTGAGACCTTAATCATCCTTAGTCAAGAATATATATATGAATTTCATGTTGGATTGGTTCAACTTAAGGGAATTCTATATATTGCGTTCTCAAAATTCGATTATGATTACGACATCCCTCTTCATAGTCAAATTTTGAAAACATGGCAAATAAAAATATTGTAGCAAAAGACTGGTCTAGAATCATGTCTTTATGTGAGACATCATGAATCGTGTACCATTTGCTTTGGGTACAGGATCGATTGCATGTGCTATAATATTTGTCATTTCTAAATTTTTCCAAATGCCCAGAGGCATTAAGAAAGGAAAAGGTCTAGAATTGGATATGACTAAAATGATTAAGCAATTGTCGAGGACAATCTGAGGTTTACCAAAGATTGGTTGCTCAGGGACAGTTGGAAGTATAGTGCTAATTTTGGAAGGACCATATTGACATATTCTGAAAAGAGGCATCTCTTATTCAGAAGTGACAGTCAAAATGAGAATATGGAGTTTTCTCCATAGGTGGAAGTTATATGTGCAAGATTAGAAAACTTAATGCAAGAAGCATGTCCAAAGCAATGTACTTTGAATATGAGACTTAGTTTCCATGGAGTTGATCTCCATTGGAATACCTTATAATGACTGTTGACAAGTCTTTGTGACTTTGTACATATTCATTACAGGAGGGTCAGTGCATATAAGTTTAAAATCTAAACAGATTTTGATAAATGATAGGAATTTGAAATTCTCACATTTTTCGATAAGGATTTGGGAGTGTGAAATTAGAATCATTGAAATTATGTTCAATTGGTTTATTTCACAAAGTAAGGATCATAGACAAACATAGAGTGCATACTTGGTGTATGGCAAAGCTATTGTTTAAGAAAAACATAGTGTACATGCTTGGAGCATGGGACAACTAGTGTTTTTAATTCAAGTATAAAGTTAATAAAACCGAAACAATGAATAATGAGTAATCAGTATGGTGATAAATAAAAGTGTTTATTTATATTCATAGGGTTTGATACCATATTTGATTTATTTATTCTTGTGTTTCACTTTGCATGTTTTGACTTCCAGAATAACTAAGTCGCTCTTCCTAAATGATTAAGTTATTCAAACCATCCACAGCCGGTCATATGTTGGAAGTAGATATGAATCAAGATTGCCATGGGTTGGTTTGTAGAGGTCCAAGTTGGTGGACAAAGTGGTGCTACAACACTCATGAGTGCTCATAAGTTCTGAGTATTGGATTCAACCCGCGCTCATTTGAATCACTTCATGGATTTTATCACGAGTGATCATGAGACGATAATATCTTATATTCTTCAAACCTAGAGATATGAGTTGTTACTATGAGTTGGTTATACATTGATTGCACGAAAACGCATTTGGTAACTCGATGTTATAAAACGTGCCTTTGTGTATGATTCAACAAGTAGTAGAACAAGCCATATGAGTCGAAGTTTATCCATTCCTTTTACCTTCGGGATAAAAGCGATATCTGTGGGCCCCTCGATGATTTAGCGATGACACATGTGAGTGCTTGGCCAAGCCAGGACTGATTTGATTTGTTCAATCAATCAGTCATCATAAATCGAAAATCGGGAAACAACAAATGGACAGAGAGAATGATTATAATCCATGTCTCAGTCCATATGATATCTAGAATAGAGGAATATATGATCCCTTATCTAATGGACAAGTCATTGACAAGGTCAGAGTTCGACAGCAGCTTTAAGAGCTACGATTGCCAGTTAGGTTTTAAAGTCATACTCAATAATAGTTTTAGACTTATCCAAGTGGGAGACTGTTGGATTAATGTCTAAGTCCATAACTATATTTGGTATGTACTTGACCCGACCCGACATGGTCCATTTGGGTTGCACTTCACCGGCACAATTTATATGGATAGTCTTTTGAGAATAGTATATTTATGATTTATATTAATATATTATAAGTTCTAATATATTAATATGGAATCATATTATTTAATTAGTATTGATCAAGAATTAATTTAGAATTAATTAAGTGATCAAAAAGAACTAATTAAATATGGACTCTTATATATATGGAATGGGCCAAGTTCATTTAGGTTGGGCTAAGCTTTCATGGATGGTCCATGGAGCTTTTAACCCATGGATCCTATGTAAATGAAAGGTCATGGGTATTAGGGTTTACATGGATGTAACCCTAATCCTCCATAATATATAAAGGGGTCCTTGGCTCACAAAATTGGCACAAGTGTGTGAAAATAAGAGTGGGCCGATTTTAGTGTGCATACATATTCTCTCAAGTTCTTCCAAGGTGTTTTGGTGATTTGTGATTCCATTTGAGGCTTCCACACTATTGGGGCTAAGCTCTTAAAGCTTGAAGAAATCAAGCTACATCAAAAGGTATGTCATCTAACTAGAACTTTGTAGTATAGGTGCTTCATAATATGCTAGTTAGGATGAAACCTTGGAATAGTTAATATTTGCATGTATAATAGAGAAAACATAGATCCAAGGTTTATAGGGTTGCATGTACACCATAGGAGTGTTAGAATGCTCAAAAACCCAACATTGACTTCCAGAATAACTAGGTTATTCGAACCTCCACAGTCGGTCATACGTTGGAAGTAGGTATGAAGGAAGACTGTCATGAATCTGTCTGTAGATTGTCTAAAGTGTTTAAACATAGCACAAGTTTGCTGTAGAGTTCATGAGTGCTTTGATAAGATTAAAGTACTGGATGAAACCCACGCTCACTTGAATCACTTCATGGTTTTATCACGAGTGATTGGTGAGATGATAACATTGTATATTCTTAAAACCGAGACGTGTGAGTTGTTATTTGCTGGTCGGTTGCACATTGATGATAAGTAAACACACCAGTAACTTGGTGTTATAAAGCTTATTGTTGTGTGTGATTCGATTAGTAGGTGCAAGCAAGCATTTGAGTCAAAGTTTATCCATTCCTTTTACCCAAGGTGGGATAAAAGCGATATCTGTGGGCCCCTCGATGATTTAGTGATGACAAAGGAAAGTGCTCGGCCGGGCCAGGACTGATTTGATTTGTTCAATTAGTCAGTCATCATAAATCGGAAATCGGGAAACGACACATAGACTGAGAGAATGATTTTAATCCATGTCTCATGTCTATACGATATCTTGTAGAATGGAGGAATATATAATCCCTTATCTAAAGGACACGCGTATCTGATAAGATCAGAGTTGACAACGGCTTTTGGAAGCTACGATTGCTAATCAGGTTCTGAAGTCATGCAAAGAATAGTTATTAGACTTATCCAAGTGGGAGACTGTTGGATTAGTGTCTAAGTCCATAACTATTTTGGTATGTACTTGACCCGATTATGAGCATGGTCCTTTTGGGTTGCCTTCACCATAGCAATATGTAGGATGAATTAAGGAGAGAGAAAGGTTTAATTATGATTTATTAATATATTATAAGAATAATATATTAAAGGAGAAATCATATTGTTTAATTAATATTAGTCAAGAATTAATTAAGAATTAATTTTGTGACTAAAAGAGATTAATTAAATTAAGGGGACTGATATTGTAATTATAAGATAGTTACAAAGTTGGGCTTAGGATCCATTAGATGGCAATGGACGAATTCTATATGGAGGACCATAAAGAAATCGTCCAAGGGCCTTCTGGAATGGTCCATTGGACTGCTTAGGGCTTAAGCAGTCAGATTAGGGTTTCCTACTTGCAAACCCTAATAGCCTACATGTATATATAGGACCCCTATGCTCCAAAAAACGTGGCTAAGAGTTCCTCTAGGGTTTCCAGCCATTTTTGGTGCCTCCTCTCTCCTCCCTCTTCGTCCAAGTTGCTTAGTGGTGTTTGTGACTCCATTAGAGGTGCAACACTTGAGGCACTAAGCTTTCTGAAGCTAATCAAAGCAAGGATTGATTGTTATTGCTATATAACAATCAATGGTAATTACTAAACCCTTATTTCAGTTCTTATTTGATAGATCTAGGGTTTGTAAGTCTTGGATTCATTGCATGTACAATAGAGAAACCTAGATCCAAGCATTAGGGTTTGTATGAGCACATAGGATTGTTCTTATGCATAAAACCCATCAGCATCTTGGTTTTCCAAGATCGATTTGAGGTTCGGATACCACCAGATGAGAGTCCTGGAGGAGGATGTTCAGAAGACGGCCTTCAGGACTCGCTATGGGCACAACGAGTTCGTGGTGATGCCTTTTTGGCTCACCAATGCACCGGCAGCATTCATGGATCTCATGAACCGGGTGTGCAGGCCTATATTGGATCGTTCGGTGATCGTGTTCATCGACAATATCTTGGTGTATTCGAGATCCAGAGAGAAGAATGAGGAACATTTGCAAGAGATTCTTGGAGTGTTGAGATCGGATAGGCTTTATGCCAAATTCTCCAAGTGTGATTTCTGGTTGCGGGAGGTCCAGTTCCTGGGACACCTCGTTAACCAGAATGGGATATTGGTCGATCCGGCCAAGATTGAGGCAGTTATGGGATGGGAAGTGCCGAAATCCCCTACCGAGATCAGGAGTTTTCTGGGTTTGGCCGGCTACTATCAGAGATTTATCAGGGATTTCTCCAAGATTGCCGTCCCCCTCACTAGATTGACCCGGAAGGGCATTGCTTTTACTTGGGGTCCTGAGCAGCAGACCTCATTCGAGACTCTTCGCCAAAAGTTGTGCGAAGCCCCGGTGTTAGCCCTTCCCGAGGGGATGGAGGATTTTGTGCTTTACTGTGATGCATCCATATCTGGGTTGGGTGAGGTGTTAATGCAGAAAGGGCACGTGATAGCCTATGCATCGAGGCAGCTGAAGCCTCACGAGACGAGGTATCCCACCCACGATCTAGAGTTGGGGGCGGTGGTGTTCGCCCTCAAAATCTGGCGCCACTACTTGTACGGGGTTTTGTGTACCATATACACGGACCACTAGAGCCTGAAGTATCTCCTGGATCAGCCCAACCTGAATATGCGCCAGAGGAGGTGGTTGGATGTGGTGGAAGACTATGACTGTGAGATCCTGTATCATCCGGGCAAGGCTAACGTAGTAGCCGACACCCTGAGTCGTAGATCAGAGTGTGCCCCGATCCGAGATGTTTGTATGAGGATGACCGTGATGACTCCGGTCTTGGATACCATACGAGAGGCACGGGTGGAGGTCGTGAGACCGGAGAACCACAAGCGGGAGCGGGTGTTTGGGCAGGTGTCCGAGTTTGTGACAGACAGCCGAGGACTTATGACTTTCCGAGGGCGAGTTTGGATGCCCTATACGGGCGGAGCTCGGCGTATACTGATGGAGGAGGGGCATAGATCGAGGTTCTCGATCCACCCCGGGGCCACTAAGATGTATTTGGACCTGAAGAGAGATTACTGGGGGCCTTGTATCAAGAGGGATGTTGCCTGGATAGTTGAGAGGTGCTTGACCTACCGTCGGGTCAAGGCAGAACACCAGCGTCCACATGGTCCATTGCAGCCTCTGGAGATTCCCCAGTGGAAGTGGGAACAAATCTCGATGGACTTCATCACCAAGTTACCGAGAACTGTGCGTGGAGTTGACGCGATTTGGGTGATTATGGATCGGCTGACGAAGAGTGCTCACTTTCTTGCTATCAGTGAGAGCTCTTCTGCGGAGCGTTTGGCTGAGATCTATGTGAGGGAGGTGGTAGCACGACATGGGGTGCCGATCTCTATCGTGTCGGATCGAGACGTGCGTTTTACTTCCAGGTTCTGGAAGAAATTTCATGAGGAGTTGGGCACGCGCTTGCATTTCAGTACTGCGTATCACCCTCGGACAGACGGACAGAGCGAGCGCACGATCCAGACGCTCGAGGACCTGTTACGGGCATGTGTCATGGACTTCGGAGGAAGTTGGGACACCTACATACCATTGGCTGAGTTCTCTTACAACAACAGCCATCATTCGAGTATTGGTATGCCTCCTTTTGAGCTCCTGTATGGGAGGAGGTGTCGGACTCCCATTTGTTGGGGAGAAGTGGGGCAGAGGGTGATGGGCAACACAGAGATAGTGCTGAAGACGACCGAGCAGATTCAGCAGGTCAGACAGAGGTTACTGACAGCCCAGAGTCGCCAGAAGAGTTATGCAAATAGGCGGCGATCCGAGCTAGATTTTCAGGTCGGAGATTTTGTACTCCTGAAGGTATCCCCATGGAAAGGGGTGATCCGGTTCAGGAAGCGGGGCAAGCTGGGGTCCCGATATATCGGTCCTTTTAGAGTGACAGCCAGAGTTGGTAGGGTAGCATACCAGTTGGAGCTACCTGCAGAGTTAAGTCAGATTCATAACACCTTCCACATGTACCAACTGAGGAAGTGTGTGGCCAACGAGACGACAGTAGTACCGCTAGAGGACATTCAGGTGGATGCGAGCCTGAATTACATTGAGAGGCCGATCGCGATTTTAGACCGAAAGGTGAAGGTTCTAAGGAACAAAGAAGTGCCTCTGGTTCAGGTCCAGTGGCAGCATCGAAGGGGATCCGATTTGACTTGGGAGCTGGAGTCAGAGGTGCGAGAGCAGCATCCTGAGCTATTTGAGAGGCAGGACTTCGAGGGTGAAGTCTGATTCTAGTGGGGGAGAATTGTAACATTCGGATTTCCTGGTATAATATTTTAATTATTTATTTTGTGATATGTGGAGTGACTCGACGAGTTGGTGCCTCAACTCGTCGAGTAGAGTCGCGACTGGTGACGTGGATTAATGAGTGGACTCGACGAGTCCGTGAGTCGACTCGCCGAGTCATCGCTGCTGAAGGAAACCCTAATTTCTCGGGCTTGTGGCCTATTTAAAGGCCCTTATGGCCTCCCTTTGCGGCCACCTTCCCCAGATAGAAACCCTAACCTGCCATTTTTGTTGCATAGTGAGAGAGAGAGGCCATCTTGAGCATTCTTGAGCTTTTTGGAGGAAAGATTGGAAGAGTTGGTGGATCTTATCAAGAGAAGGTTGTGGATCTTGCATTCTTCTGTCATTAGCTGCTATTCAGAGGTATAAAGCTCTTATCTTGACCTCTTGTTTGTTAGATCCCATTTTTGGGAACTTTTAGGGTTTTCTCTCAAGCATATTGTGTTCTTGAGCTATTTGGGCATGGTTTGAGGTTAGAACCTAAGATCTGGACTAGAAAGGACCTTGAGGGTCCAAAGATTCGAACTTTATTGAGTTAGAGGCAAGTCCCCATGCATTTCACCTTCCTTGGAGCTTGTGATGACATTATGGAGCATTTATGCCATGCATGGTCATCAAGATCGAACCTTTACGTGACTTTTGGGTATTAGGAGGCTAGATTTAGAGGTTGGAGTTGCAGATATGACCTCAGGCGTCCAAATGAGACATCCAGATGAGTCAACTCGTCGAGTCTATGAGATGACTCGACGAGTCGGATCGGGTTGCCCCAGCGAGTCGTGACCCTGTGATAACCCGTCGACTTAGGGGTTAACTCGACGAGCTGTGTGAGACCCTTGGAAGAATTCAGAGGATGCGAGTGGACTCGGCGAGTCACCTGAGTGCACTCGGCGAGTCGGGTCAACTTTGGCTGTTGACTGATATTGACTTCTGTTGTCTTGAGAGTGGGTCAATTAGGAACATTGAGACCATGGAGGGGTAAAATGGTCTTTTACCCATCCAAGAGAGTAGAAAGAGAAAAGAGCACTTTAGGTGTAAATGAGGAAATGAGGGATAATTGATTGTAATGTTTGTCTAATGCGTTAGGCGGAGGCTAGTTCGGGATTCTCGAGTGCGTGTCTATTTCCTACTAGCTGCGATGTGAGTTTTCTCACTATACTTTACCTATGGTGGTAGTTATGTGTGACCAGAGGGTCTTATGTGCTTACTTGAGTTGTGCATTGTTTATGTGATATGTATATTCGTGCTATATTATGTGATTGTTGAGACCGGACCAGAGGGTCCAACGAGCCATGAGACCGGAGGGTTCTCACTTAGACCGGACCAGAGGGTCCAACGAGCCAGGGACTGGAGGTTCCCATTGAGACACACAGACCGAAGGGTCTTACAGTGTTATAGCCTCGAGTGGCTAATATGATATATGTGGTATTTTGGGGAACTCACTAAGCATGCGTGCTTACCGTGTTATGTGTTATGTGTTTCAGGTACCTCAGAGGATCGTGGGAAGGCACCGACATGATTGTACACACGCTATGGAGTTGAAGTTATATTTTGTGGATCCTGGATTGTGAATAAATGTTTTTGAAAACTATGTTGAATATTGGTATTTGGAGTTTTTAAGAAATGTGAAATGTGTTTTTGTGATAATTAAGAAAATGAAAAATTGGTTTAAAATTTAGTTCGTTACACTTTTTGTCAAAGAAAACAAGACTAAAATTTAAATATTCTATAATTTAGATATTAAACATAAACTATCTGTATTTAAAAGTCATGAAATTTTATTTTTGTTTGTTTGAACCAACACTTTTGTGTTGTGTAACATATATCTTAGGTTTTGTAAATTACTTATTTGAGCAAGAAACGTCAATAAAATATAACATGATATTCGGGTGAATTTGTTTGACATTATCTAATTTCATAGCTCAAACTTTAATCACTGAATATTCGACGAAATAAAAACTAGATTCGTCCAAAAATTATTTGCTGAAAACAAAATCCAATATTTTATCATTGAAAATTAATCGATTATCAGGTTATATTATTTCGCGGGTAACATTTTCCATAAGAAATGAGAGTGTCGATGAGATCAATGATTATTTGATTGACCGATTCCATTGAGAATAGAGAATTCACTACAGTTTTGATGAAGCCATAGATGGCAATATAAATAACTTTTATCTTGTGGAATTCTTGAGCACACTCACCATTAGTAGTTTACCCCATCATTACCTATGACTAAATGTTGGATACCAATAATACCGTTAGAGAATATTGATCCATCAAATGGATTGTGTACCGACACGCGATTGATATGTAAAAGTTTTCAATACAATGTCATTGATGTCGAAATAGCTGTTGGTCAACATGCTTGAAAGAGGGTATTTTCGCCAAGGATTCATTTATTTATGTCTGAAGATGACATGTTTTCATTCATGATAATGAGAACAATTTCCAATTCGATTATGTTTCGCGATGACAATCAATAAAGCTCTGGGACATACAATTCCAAATGTAGGTATATATTTTCGAGAATCGTTTTCTCGCATGGCCAACTTTATGTGACATTGTTCAAATGGATATAATGTGTCAATATAAAGTATTTGTGAAACCTAATGAAGAATTCAAAGCCAGTGATGTCTATATATCAAATGTGGTGTATAAAATAGTGTTTGATGATTAATAATGTACAAGTTTGTACACATTTGTAAACAATCTTGACTCTTCATCTTTTATTCTTACTGATTTCGTATTTGCACAAAAGAACTAATCGCCTCTAGAAACTATATTCTGAAAAAGTTATTCGCACCCGTCGCTTGGCGCGGGTAAACGGCTAGTATATATATATATATATATATATATATATATATATATATATATATATATATATATATATATATATATATATATATATAGAGAGAGAGAGAGAGAGAGAGAGAGAGAAACTATTGAGAATACATTAGATTCTTAAATATGACTTAGATACCAATACTTGCGTAATGAGATTATTTATAGTCATAGTGAATTATACATTAAACATCTTTATATATGATTCCCCGAACAACAATGTGACTGAGAGTCATCTCAATTTATTTGAAAGTTCAACACATGTGTAACATCTTTAAACATAACTTTCTTTTAAATACTCCGCAGATTAGGAATATTTTTCTAGTTCTCGCAAGTACTTTAGAATGTTCCTATATAATTCACACAATCACTTGTTCTCGGATTATACTAGTATCATTCGATATGCTCTGAGTATACGACTTATTTGGCCATTATGCATAATTATGACGTATATGATTTAATGGGGTATGAGGTTAGCCCATACACAACGGCGGCCCATCACAAGACAATTATTTACCTGGCGTGCCAAAGTTTTGCCAAAAGGGAGGATAGAAAGTAAGGATAGAAATGAAGGATACAAGGGAATAATAGAAGAGAATGACACAATAGAAAAGTAACAATACTTTATTCTACCAAAGTAAAAGATGATATGATTCCTCTACAATATTAATATTATATTAAGTAAAATATTATATTGAATAGGCCGGTACAATATCTTTTGTAATAATAGATAAAGTCTTCACTTCTCTGCCAATAAATAAAAGCTCCGTACAAACACCCCACGTAAGTGTTCTTCACTCACTTCAGCTTCTCTTTTGAAGACATCTATGTCTCCACTCAGTTCGCTCTATCCCGCTACGTGGAGTCGACTCTTTTTATATTAACGATCTAACTTAATCGCCGGAGCTTGCTCCCGGGGCACAGTCCCTGTGTCAAGTTTAACGGTGGTGTTTCTTACTGCTGCCCAGATTTTATAATCGGAATCCAACCACGACGCACATCCGACTGACATATGAGCTACAACAACACCCGGACAACCGACCATGAAACCGACATAACAACATTGGCGCCATTCGTAATTATATTTACTGTCTCGTGCGATCCCAGAAACGGCTCTTTTCACAATCTCAACAAATCCCTATCCATCACGAAAACGTAGCAGGTTCTATTTTCCTAAAAAACTTACATGCAATACAACTATTATGCTCATGCATTCTTTCTGCCTTACAACATATTTCATGAACACATGATAAATTCATAACCTTATAATACCTAGTGCAACAAAAGTAATACCTCAGCGTGGAAATAGTATTTTAGTCTGTGGAAAGCAAGAATGAACAACTAACCCCATACAATTTTAACCTGTACTTATCATGTGTACAGGTTATAAACTTTATAAATTATCCAACGCATAAATGCAGTCTCATAATGCAACTAACAAGAAGCACCACCACTTACATTCTCTATACTTTAAAAAAAAAAGATCGTCATACGCTGCAATGTTTACAGGTCTAATAAAGAAAAGAACTCGAAGATGATAATTTCTTAACTGCCTATCTATAAAACAAAGACACATGTCGTGCAAGAAATTACTATAATCAGGTAATATACATTACTTCCTTGCATGCAACACCAAATAAATACAACAAAATATATAAAACAACTACAATGTTCTCATGCTATTCGGTCTCGAGCTTCCAGCTTCAACTTTGTACTTAATTCCAAACTATATTCAAGACAAGCTCTAGTACAATCTAACAGAATACATGCAAAGCTGAATGCATCTTCTCACAACCCGCTATCTAATATCCTTTTAGAGATATCCAGGAAACAAGAAGGATATAATTAGCAAACAAATATTTAAATCAACAAAGCAAAGAAAAAGAAATAAGAGAAGAGAGGTTGTGAAATTAACATGAACTTTTGGGAAATCCAACACCTCGATTACCCTGCAACATGTACTCGATCCCCTAGTTAGATAACTCAGCCTAGTCAGTAGCAATCCGACCTTCAAAAAGGTGCCCATGAACCATTCTTTGAGGTAGTATTTCACTCTTCATGGTGATTCATTTGACCAAGACACTTGTTTTCTAACTTCGACAAAGCTGCTCTCTGATAATAGAAGCTCCAACCCCGACATTTAAAAAAAACCGAATACACTTTGAAATGCAACTATTCAAGCCTTGGGTAACACCATTAAATGTCCGGTGAAGGCTACACCGAGCCTAAAGTCACACACAAACCTGTATAATTACCCAGACACCCATGATCAAACTTGGTTCTGATACTTAATAAACAAGAAAACAAGCCTGATATCATATTTTAGAAGAAGAAGAAGAATATACCATGAAAACGTGCAACTCGGCACTCCAAACTTCCGATTTCGCTTTAGTTTTCTGACCTCCAGTCGCTTGATCTATCCGGTAAAGGAATTCGGTCCGTCCGGCTATTCATTTATGCTTCTGTTTCCTCGAGTGGATGCCGACATCTAGGAACTAACCATCGTCGACCTAATTTTTGCTTCCCCAAATCGATTTCACAACCTGTTTGATTCATACCATAGACCTACAGTCGGATTACTGGTCGGAGCTAGGCTGGTCGCTACACGGTCTCCGGCAAGAGAACCTCTTGCTAAGATCGGATTTGCTTTTCTTTTTATTCCATGCGTAGAGAATTAAAAGCAATTTGAAACATTATGTTACATACCTGATCCTTCTCTAAATTACATATCGACACTTTATAATCCTCAGCAACAATATCCAAAAATAGCCCCTTATAATTTGCAGTTTAAACCCTACAGAAATCATTTATTAACACTATAGCCCCTACACGAAATACCTTTACCTCCACATATTTTTAAATATTACTACTCTCATACCAGAAAATTACTCTTTTTAAGCTAAACATAATCCTAAAAGGTGTTAATGTAAGTGAAAACAATTTATATAATATCCAAAAAAAAAATATTTATTGCTATATATATATATATATATATATATATATATATATATATATATATATATATATATATATATATATATATATATATATATATAGAGAGAGAGAGAGAGAGAGAGAGCTAGATTCATTTGTTTAAACTAATTATTGTGTTATTGTATGCATAAATGTTGGACAATCAAAATTAAATAAAAAATTAAATAATTAAATAAATAAATAAGGGTAATTTAGTAATTTGTTCAATAACTTCCAAAAATAATCCCTATAATCATGGTATTGACTTTTATTAAATCTCGTTCCCCTCTTTATATAAAAACCATTTTCTGAAAACCCTAAATTGAGCAACAGACTGCCGATCCCCTCGTTAAACCATTCCAGTTCTCCAACCACGTAGCCACTGTTGATCGCAACTATAGACCGACGATTGCAGACCCATCGCACCCGAATGACGTGCTCTGATGGTCGTCTAGATTGAAGAAGGACGTGGGCCGAAGCAGCGGGGCTGCTTTCGTCCTCTGTGGCTTTGAAGTGCGAAGCAGGGAGGGTTAGATGAAGAAGTCAGAAAAGTTCCCGGTTAGAATAAGGAATCAAATGGGGGTCTCGGTGGTGTTTGCTCGACAATCCCGGTGTTTCCCCCTTGTTTCGGCAGTCCCGATCAACGACAGGTAAAAAAATGTCTCGATAAACCCAACTAACCCTGATGTTTAGATAGTCATCAAACATCAATAAAATCTTTCAAAACCACTTCGTGTTTTTGAGATACATGTTTAGATAGTAATTTGTTTTAACTCTGTGTACGTGTACCTATTATTTGAGATACATGCTTATGTATATTTAGATTCTGCCCACCAACTGTTCGCTGAAATGCTTGAATGAAACAGTTCCTCTATTTCCATCCAAACAGAAAGACAAACAGTTCCTCTAATTATGTTGGCATTTGTTCACGAATTGTATGAAATCGCGAATCAAATTATGTTGGAATGGAATCATGAATTCTAATTATGATGGAATGAAATCATGAATTCTAATTATGTTGGAATGGAATCAGGAATCCATTTCTCTTTAATGGTTTTTGCGTGACTTTATTTTGGTTTGCTTGAATTTTATCTTATATTGTTGGTTAATAATGATCAAGTGTTGAATACCATTATTTTTTGTAGGTACGAAACGAGAGATATCAAAGCAAAACATGGTACATATGAAACTTACAACATTCTACTGGAATTGAATCTTGAATTCTGATTCTGTGAGAATAGAATCTTGAAGATGAACATTGTATGGGATGAAGATGAACAATGACCACCAATCTTCCAAAAAGAATGGATTATTCTACCAGAATAATATACAATATAACGAAAAAAATATATGTAATAGTATATTCTGGTAGAATGATTCATATATTGTGTTTTTTGTGTTATTAATAAGTGTAACATTCGTATAGAATAGTATATAATTTTTTTTTCTTTTCTAAGAATGTAATGAAATTTTTTTTAACTTGTATCCAAAATTTTGTTATTCTTCAAGAAGTTCATTAAATCAAAATATATATTATGTTAGAATGTGTAATTCTTGTATGGTTCAATCATATTTGTTATTTTTCAAGATATTGATAAACATATTCCGTCAGAATTTTCGAATTAGGAGAATCATCATCCATACAATCAGATTTTTAAAATTAATAGAATCTATTTTCCTTAAAATATGTAATTTTCCTTTTTTAAATTTATGTTAATTGACTAAAATACCCTTAGAATGAAATTAGTTGGTATTTTTTAATTATATTTAATTTAATAATATGTATTATTCACTTTCCAAAATTAAGTAAAATGATTGACCCACAATTATGCATACAATAACACAATACTTAGTTTGAATAGAATAACGTAGGCATATATATATATATATATATATATATATATATATATATATATATATAATCGCAATATTTATGGTATTATTAATCAAAAGTCTTTATTGAGCAAAATATATCTTTCAGATCGCCAAAAGCCATTTAATACACCTAATGTACCACTTGGGTCTCACTTGGGTCAGACGTTTGGATATTACGCATCGATAGGATATCTCGCTTCTTTAATTTACACTAGACAATACAAGAAATAAGGGCAATAGCAGCGACGCCATTAGCGGCGACGCACAATATTAGCGGCGACACGTAATTTGCGCGTTACGTGTCGCCGCTAATAGTGTGCGTCGCCGCTAATGGCGTTGCCGCTAATAGTAGAAAACCACGATCCGTGTCAAAAAGAACTGGTTAACCGTGTTCGTTGATCTGGACCAAATCGAACGGCCGAAAACGATGTTCGCTTAACGTATTCGCGGCGACATCAATGGCGGCGACGGCATCGCCGCTAATGCTCCAAAAAAAAGCCGCTATTTTTTCCCTCGTAAGGGTGTCGCTGCAGATATACCCCTCTTCCTCCACTGCTTTCTGTAATTTGTTTCTTTCACTTGCTGTCGACGAATCATATTGAAGAAAAATCAACGGTGACATTAGGGTCTATCACCGGCGACGACAAGAGCGCCATCACCGGCGACGGAAGCCTCATCACCGGCGACAGGTAATTTCTGATTTTTTATCCCGATTTCTTTTCTGTCCATCGACTATAAGTGATTAACTAATGATTTCGGTGTTTGATTGTATGTATTAAGCTTTGTTGACCTCTATTTTGGGTTGTCATCACCACCACCAAACCACCGGATTTTTTTGCCACCACAGCACCACCATCATTCTAATTTCATTCCACTCCAGGTTCTATTCCATTTCATGAAGTATTCTGATATAATTCTTCATATTGTATGCATCATGTATGTATGTAATTTATTTGATGAATGGAAAAAAAAAATTTGTATAATGAATGCGAATAGAAAAAACTGAAAAAAAAAGTAGGATGCAACAATGGAAAGAATGAAAAAAAAAATATGATGTTATATTGTGTATTTGTATGTTTATTGTGTGTTTAAGTGTATTTTTATGTATAATGTGTGTATTTATGTATGAAAAAAACAAAGTAGGATGTTATAATGGAATGTGTATTTATTTTATTATATGTGTAATTGTATGTATAGAAATTATGTATGTAGTTTGTGTGTTTGTATTTGGATGTTATAATGATATAGATGAAATTGTATGTATAGAAATTCTTCATATTGTAATTGTATGTATATAAATTATTTTATTATATGTGTATTTATTTTATTTTATTATATATGTAATTGTATGTATAGAAATTATTCATATTGTAATTTTGCAGGCTATATATGGGGTTTAGTTAGGCGATACTCTTTTACGTGATGACATATGTTATGGGCTTAGGACATGGAGGTGATGGAGCCGGGGATCCACCACCTCCTGTAGGCTTTGGTCGTGGACAACACGAACAGGATGATAAGTTTTATTATGATATATTCATTACCTATTTTTATCTATTTATTATAAGCTGTCGTGACTAATATTTTTAATTATATTTTTCAGCTGAGCTTCCTAAAAAAAGAAGAGGCCAAGCAAAAAACATCCAGCTATCAAAGTCGATACGGGCAAACAAGGGAAAGCTTGTAGAATTGGATTTCGACAGGGAGATCACATATTCCCCTGTCGGGAACCGTGGTAATTGGTTTACCCGTGAGATTGGGAAGTATATGTGGATGAATATCCCTTTGAGCGTATCTGGTTGGGAAAATGTTTCCCCCACTTTAAGAAATGCCAGAGTGGTGCATCTAAAGGTAACTTGGTTAATATTTTAAGTTTAGTTGTGATTGGTATTTAATTAACTAACTTTTTTTGAATTTTTAGAATAAGTTTGATTTGGATAAGGTTAACTTGGATCCCGAGCGTGCTCAGTTGTTGCAGAGCATTGATGCGACTTTACAAAGAGTTTATAGAGGTCGGAAAAATAAAGCACATACTTATTTTCAGAATGTCGGGGGGCTTACAGACACTACTACAGAATCAAAAATAAACTACGGCACATATAATACGGGTTATAGAGTAATTCGTATTATATAATATTAGATGGCTTAGAAAAGATTTAGTATACGGTTTTATGAGATATATTTGTTGGCCATGTCATAATCTTTATAATAAATTTAATCGGAAAATCGGTAAGTACCTAAGATTAATTAGGGCTTGTGATTCTCTTTTATAACAAATACAGTTTTCAATTGTGATAACCGCCATGTAGCATCGTGATGACTGCACATCCTTTTTATCTGGCCCGCCAAAATTATAAGCTTTCCCTCTCAAAATCGATATCTATGTTTAGAGGCATAATTAAGCCCTAATTTCACAGCAGTCAGTTTTGACCTCAGTTACCATATCGACGTCGTTAGCAGCCATTGTTGATTCGAGGTAAGAGAAAGAATGTTGCTTAGTTTTAATTGTTCTCATGTATTACCTAAGATTCGATTTAAGAGAAAATATGTCTTTTCTTAAACTATACTTACTGATCATTGAAAATGATAGAGTATAAAAGTCTATTGTTGTCATCCTCATAAATTTTCTTTTAATTTTTTCAGCTAGTATCTAATTTCTATCTTACAGTATAATGTTTAGATGTGTAAATAGGATATGTAATAATAGAATATTAATATCTGCACATAACTCAAGGTAAACTTTACCATCATGCTAGGATATGAATATTTAAAAATGTGTCCTCTGTTTAGATAGTGTTGTGATAAAATTATAAAAGTTTTGTTTTTTTAGTAATTTAGGAGCCCAAGTGTAAGACCACAAACAAGTAAAAAAAACAATGGTCCTCTGTATACATACATTTATCCGAGGACCAAGTTCATTAAAATGGTATTTTTTTTATTGTTGATATGTATTATGTTTATCTTATTACTAATATAATATGCACTCTAACTTTTTATTCTTGATAGGTATTCTGTTTTCATTACTTGATAAAGCTTTTGGTCCAAAAGATGTAATTTTTTATAACTATTGAGAGTTTATTTAGTCATGATATCTAATTTGTTCCTGTAGGAATACTACACTATGAGCCACCCAAAAAGGAAAGGAAAGAGTACGCCAAAACACAAATTAGTAAATTTGCAAATTGAGTTTGATGAGTTAGGTCAAACTATCGGAAATAACCGATTTGAATTCACCACCTATTGTGGAGTCACTGTGAGAACCAGGATTTCTATCCTACAACAATGGAATGAAGTGCCTCAACCTGAGATTTTGGGAAAAGATGTAAGTCCTCCCATCAAACAAGTTACCTCTGTTATGGATAACCAGGTAATTGCTAGAAACTAGTATTAGTACCTTGAAATTCTTGAAGCTTATGTAACAGTCAAAGGGTCTGTTAATGCAGGTCCAACACTACCAAAAAAAGCAAGCAACCAAGCGGTTGCCAACAATTGCAAAGAGGACAACACAAAATTTTGTGACACCAAAGAAACTACAAGGCAGATCGATCATCCAATCATGGTATAGTACTTTTACAAGCAACAAATATGTCGAACAATTTCATGTTGAGTCAGAACCCGATATCTTTGGGTCGGGGAGGATTGAAACATACATTAGGCATGATGTGATTTTGGAGACGTTGAATAGTGAAGAGCTTGACATCAGTTGTATACTTTGGTATCAAATGTAAGTATATTAATTTTAATTATATTAAACTTTTAAAATATTTTATTTTTATAATATTATACTATTTTGTTTCAGAGTGCTACATTCGATTCTTGCAACAAATGGGGTTAACAGGTGCGCTTTTATAAACCCACAGTCGATCACTGAAACAGAATGTGTCCATGACGAGCAGGAAAAGACAAACCAACGCAACAATCGTGTTGCAACTGAGATCGTTGAAACAATGAATTTCCATCAAGAAAAAGACTTTTTTCTTGCCCCATATTGGCAAAAGTACCATATTCTACTATATTCATTGTTGCATGTTTTTTTGTTCATTGATTTTTATCCTAAGCACTTTAAACATTCTAGTCAACATTGGTTGCTGCTTGTGATTTGTCCATATCAACGCACCGGTTACATTTTGGATTCCATCAAGAAGTCAGGAAATCCGACTGATTCTTACAAAGTCATAAAACATGTTGAAAAGTAAGATTTTTTTATATATGTCTGGATGACATTTCTTTCTATAAATTATAACAACATTACTTGTTTTTGTTTTAGGGCTGTTGAAATGTTTAATGAAGATTTCGAAACATCACATCCAATGACATGGACGATTGCTGATGTAATTGACCTCTCTCTCTCTCTCTATATATATATATATATATATATATATATATATATATATATATATATATATATATATATATATATATATATATATATATATATATATATATATAAGAAAACCTCTGATATTTATTTTCTTTTTAGTGCAACCAACAATCGTCTAATTGGGAATGTGGCTATTACGTGTTGAAATGGATGCATGAATTTGTCATGTATCGACAATATGCATTCCCGAATGTAAGTAACTTTTGTAATATTGTTTTTCCATTTTCTCTATTGCACCAAACCGTCTCTTTTGTTCAATAACACTTTTTGTTTTATTCTGCATGTAGAACTTTTGGAATGATATAAGCCCCATTCCAGAAAAGTTGTTGGACGATGTGGTCAATATGTGGATGGCTAGTTTTCAAAGTAAATATATAAAATGAAGCCTGTGTTTAATGGTTAGTTTTGTTTTCTACATTTGTTATTATTGGATTTATTTTGATTATAATATTTTTGTAATAACTTTTATTGGCGTCTAAACTATGTATAGTAGATGAATAAGTTTGTTTAAGTTTTTTACATTATGTTCTCAATTATTTTGTTTGATTTTTAACCTTCTATGGTTTAAACAAAGTCATGTATGATATGCTTTGTTTTTACACATAAAAATATAAAATCTTGACTCATCTTTGCTTTTGGTTCTTGATTAGCTTTTCATTGCTGATGGTTGGCTGGAGTCCATTTTGAATATTGGAGCCATAGTAATCGGAAAGCTGCAAAAAGACATAAGAAGTTTTCTTTGTTTTATACTTTTTTTAGGTGTCATATGTTTGTAATGAAAACAATGGTCCTTCTCCTTTGTCGTTTGAGTCTAGCATGATTGTGTCTTAGTACTTTATTATTAACTATTATTTTGTTATAGTTACTTTTTATTATTTGGAATGGCCAATTATTATCGTTCGTAAAAACTAATGTATTTATGTTTATTTTTTTATTGTAGTTGTCAATTTTATAATTTCTCATGACTAAATTTCTGAACTTTATAAACACGTATATCCATGTATCAAGCGGAAGACCGGTATAATTGGTTTCGAAAATATTTTATATTTGATTTTTTTTAATTAATAGATATATACATTACGGTTCTATAACCGTATTCTATTTCCTAGATTAGCGTACTAAATCTTCTTATATATTACGGTTCTAAAATCGTATTCTATTATTTAGATTACCGTACTATATATTCTTATAGATTACGGTTCTACAACCGTATTCTATGTATAGTTTACCGTATTATATCTTGTAAATATATTACGGTTCTATAACCGTGTTTTATTGCTTCTTCAAAGAAAACACGTTCTATTAGAATACGCTTCAATGTCCGTATTTAATTGCTTTTTCAACCGTATTTTATTTTTGATTTTGTAGTAGTGAGATATCCCAAGGGCATTAGCCAACCCCCCTGATGGTATGTCACATGAAAATTGGACGCAAGCAGTCGAACATTTTCAAACTCCCGAATTTTTAAAGCGTTCGGTGTCAAACAAAGGAGTTCGTGCACAACAACAAGTTGTAAATAGAGGGGGGTCGTGCTCGTATAGCAATGCATGTTTCAAAGAAGTAAGTTATGATATATTTAAATATTTATTTAAATTATAATTAATCTAATTTTTAATGTTAAATAGGACGTCACTCGAATCGAAGCATTTCGTAAGGCTAATACTGATCGTCAATGGGTATTTACTAGTTCTGCAGTCGAGCAACAATACGTAAATGCTTAATTTGTATTTTCATATAAGTGTTTATATTGTCAATGGGTATTTAGTAATCTAATTTTTATGATGTTTGTCATTTTTTGAAAATACAGAATGCTTTACTCCATGAGATCAGTCAACAAACTCAAGCTTCTTATGAAGCCAGCGGTCTAACACCAAAGGATACACAAATTTGTTTTGAAAGAATATTGGGTGTTCGACGAGGCCATATTAGAGGCATCGGGCGCAAACTTTCTACGGTTGTGTCGATGTACGATCAGGAACGACCACTAACACAACCACCACCACAATCACAGGTGACAAGACTATTTAATTTTGGTAATTGTTTCAAATGTTGGTAATTGTTGGTTTAGTATTAGGAATGTTGGTAATTGTTAGTTTGATAATATTTTATATGTTGGTAATTGTTAGTTTCGTTATACTTTGATATATTGATATTTTGTAGTTTGGTAATTGTTAGTTTATGAAAGTGCAATGCTATAATGGTATTTTGTAGTTTGGTAATTGTTAGTTATTGTACAATGCTATAATGTGTTATATGCAATATGTGCATTTGATAATTGTTAGTTTCTGAAAGTACAATGCTATAATGGTATTATGTATATAGAATGTTATAATGTTGGCTTAACTAATTATAAGACTATGTTGTTTTCTTTGTAGTTGGAAATGCTTCAAACGATGTTAAAAGATCCGACAGGTAGTGCCGCACTTGAAGATTGGTTTCGTTCGTTGCCACAAAGAAATGAAACTGAAGGAAACGAGAAGAGCGATGATGACGAGTAGCTAGTTGTATGATTTTTGTATGTTTTGTTTGTGTAAGCATTTTAGACTAGTATTTTTGATATTTTATATTATGTTAAATTGGAAGATTATTTTAAATGGATGTTGGATTAATATTTTGGAATTGAAGGATGTAGGATTATAATAATTAATATCATAGCAGTTTTTATAGTTTTTATGCAGTTTTTTTCAATTATAATATGAAATATTAAAAAAAAAACAAAAAACAAAAAAACAATACCGGCGACGCCTTTAGTGGCGACAGTCGGTTATTAGCGGCGACGACCGCCTATTAGTGGCGACAGGCCTTTAGCGGCGACAACTCGTAGTAGCGGCGACATTTGGATTATCAGCAACGCGTGTCGCCGGTAATACACTAATTACTTGCAGTGAGAACTCAATTCATCAAATTCAATTTCTTTTTTTCCTCTCTCCTCGAGAATAGTATAACCAAAAGCTATTTAAACAAAAAAGTGCCTAATTACGCAAAGGGTTGCTATGTGTTTAGATATTAAACACAAGTTCATTAGTCACAATAAACATATAATTAGCTAAATTGGCAGGTAGTTACTCAATCTAATAGTAACAAACATCAAAATAGTAAAATATATGCTATAAATAGACACCTAATGTATAGCGTCTCTGTTAACTAGATTTCCATCAAGAAAGCAATTCAAAATCTAACAATTCGAACTCCTGCTTTATATTTAACCCAACATCTAGGGAAAATAATTGCAAAATGTGCTTTCATTTACCTTAGCAAAAAGAAAGTGTTGAATCCTAATTTACATATTAGGCCATTCAAACAATTGCATGATAACAATTGGACAAATAATTACACATAATTCGTCCATTTATCTGACAAAATATGTACGAAACACCAAAGCCATTCTCAAAGTTATTGTTCGATGCTTATTCTGACATATACCAACACACAAGAAGAAAAACACATATTCAACCTAATATACATAAAGCGGTTCACACTCGATCGTGTGTCGAGGACAAACAGATTCTCTATGGTTTTATCAAAAAACAATATTATCGAAACTGTTATTGGTTGATAATCATTTACTTGTTGAAATTCATGATACAAATCACTCAATGCAGAACAAATGAGGTAAATTGCTTTACAATACATTGATCAAGCACATCGCAATATACAAATAGCGACAATAAACTTATGCAAATAAGTTTTCCATGAGCAATCACCGAAAAATTACACTCTATGGGAATATTATAAGTAGTAGCAACATATTAGTAATATCCACCTTGGAAAATCCTTTTTTTAAAGTGATTCTAGTCATCCATACGTCAAATCATCATATCAGGAAATTAAAAGTCCGCCCTAAAAACCATCTACATGCACCACTTGGATTAGGAAGAAAATCATTACTAACACTTTGAGGAAACCATTGCGCAATCCCCAATTTCCCCAAGAACAGCTGATAAAACGTCTAACACTCGATTGATGAGACGACGACCTCCATCAAACTCTTTTTCTTGTAAACGAGGTAAGCATCACATCCTGAGGAAAAGATGACAAACTCAACCAACCAGGTATCCGAAACTAAAAATGATAGGACAAGAAGGAAAAAGGGAACACCATTGGACGAAAAACCAACATAGCTTTGAGAAATAACAGAACATCTAGTCTCCAAAAACATTGAAGGTTCATTGACTAGGTCATGTTAGAAACTGTCAAACTTTTGTAAGATGAAGAAACTTACGTTTTTTCAAAGAACTAGTTGGCAACTTAGTCAAAGGGAGTATCACTCCAATCTCTACCATCAAACCCCATGAACGATGATCACTTCTAAATGTCACAAACAATAGATACAAATAACTTCCAAAACGACATGGAATGAAGCCATTTGAGTACCTCTCCATATCCCTTAGCTCTTCAAATTAGTTACCAAGTACCTCATTCAATAATCGCGTCAATCACCACCTCCAGAATGATATTTTTCCTACAACCTACAGCAAAAATGGCGTTATTTTAAGACCAACAATGCAAACTAAAAGCCGATTTCCTCTTTTACATTTTATAACATTGAGAACTATATAACATGTCCTTTTATTACCCTTAGCAGCCAACCATCATGGATTACTTTTCCATCCTGATTAACCAAAACCCAAGCAAAATGTTCACATTTTATAATTAGATAACCAAACCTACCCTCCCATTTTAAAGCCAGATCCAACCTACCATAAATCATCAAATAAAGAGGATAAAGGCGTATGGAATAGCAAGTATCAAGATCGATTACATTACATTTTACCAGTAAACAAAGCATATGAAACTCAAGCAAGATAGGAACAAGCCTTAACCCGAGTTACTTACTCTACATTACACAAAATTGTTATAATAGTACACTGATTCGAGGGAAAAAAGTTATGAACTCAAATGGAGCTCTATAACAAGAGAAAGACTTACAAAGCTCTAAATATGCAAAGCAAAGATGCAGCCAAGCAAAAAACAAAATTTCATATTTAGAATCCCGAAAGCAACATAAAATGATTGACCAAACGATAAGGAATACAAATGATACATCATGTTTTATTAACCCAAGTGCAAATATCATCACCAGTATAGATAAACCAATCCCGTAGTCACAGACAACTTAATCCATGAAGTCCTTCCTACCATCTTAGCTACTGTTCCAAAAACTTTTCGAAGTAACGCACTCAATCTGTGCATATAACACCAGTTTGCAGCCCTCAAAGCAGTGCTTGGGAAAATAGGATGTATAGACCTTATCATGGAGACTACATGTGATAAACACAATTTAATCATACATGAATTTCTATTCAGAAAGCTACCATGCAAAGAACCTTCAAATCTAACATAACTTAACAATGCTCTATTCCTTGTCTATACGGGAGATACCAGAATCTTAGGCTACCAGAGACGACTGCAATACCTTTCTGGGAAACCCCCAAAAAGATTCTCCAGGAACTCTTTCCCATCGACAAAACCTTTAATACATGATTTATGCTTCATACCTCAATTTAAGGGAAAAACAAATTAAACTATCTATCTATGTAAAGTGTATTAAACGAAAATACTTATCCAATTCCAAAAACTATAAAACTGGCCCATACAGCCTTATACCCTTACAACTTCATACCCTTACAACTTCCAAGTAACAGGGCAAACTCTAAAACAAAAGAATATAGTTATTCTTTATATGTAGCTCTGTAATGTTCCAAAAATTAAAACCTAAAATTTCATTTTTTATATTATTAAAACCATAAACCAAAACGTTCCATAAAACCATAATGAAATCAGAGTATATCAATAATCATCCAGATACATCTGAGTCAAATAAAAAAACGGAATAATGTTGTGTGTGTGATACGATCATCTCGAGCTCTTCCCCTTTGATCCAGAAGTACTTGAAACATAAACTGAAAACTGCAAGCACGAAGCTTAGTGAGTTCCCCGAAATACCTCATACCGTACATATCAAACATACAATGGGCCATGCCCAACAACCATCGGGCCTCAGCCGGCATCGAGCCCCTCTCGGAACAGATCTGTCAATAATATGATATGGTCCCCGCCTCATCGCATTCATCAGGCCCCGCCTGGCATCGGGCCCGCCCGGTATACATATAGGCTCATAAACACATGCAACAATCATTAAGACAAATAGCATACAATACACTCATCAGGCCCCGCCTGGTATTGGGCCCCACCCGGTACACATATCACATATAGCGCATGCAAGAGTCACACAGACAACTAGCATCCTAACCATAATAAATCATGAGTCGGCATTGGTGCCTTCGAACCACCAAGTACAGTGAGGAAACTCACCTCAAGCTATTGAATGTCTCAGATAAATGCTCGGACCGCTGATCCGGAAATCCCCGCACTAACCAATCAAATAAACCCAATTAATAAGTTGGGTCACAAACCAAAACCATGAATCTCATTCAATTTTCCAACTCCCAGGGTAAATGACCATTTTACCCTTTCCTCACATGCCCCAATAACCAAAGCCCAACCCAATAGCTCCAAAAGGCTAATATAGCTTAAAATCCTAAATCGCACCCAAACCCCATTATGGGCCCAATGCAATAAGACCCAATGCGAAACAATAGCCCAAAGGTCAAAAGACTATTGGACTAACAAGGCCCAAACCCTAAAAGTCCAAATATGGACCAAAACACAAAAGTCAAACTGCTGAGTATGCCCGACGTACCCAGACTTACACCCCGCATGCTCCTTCCAGGGCCAGTAAGCACTTAATCGGTTAAGCCACTAAGCCCAACGTACTCCACTAACAACCAACCATTCTATTAAGCACTTAATCGGTTAAGCCACTAAGCCAAACTCTCAGATCTGATCCTAAATGGTGTCTTAACACGTAAAGTTGGCAACTTTACACTCTTTCATGACTCTATGGGGCCCAAATCTCAAAAAGAACCATAAGGGTAACACTAACTCATGCATGGGCCAAGATGATTCATTAAGATTGCATTTTTATGAAAAAGAAACCTCAAAAATGCCAAGATCTACCATTCCTAGCTTCTGGAGTAGCTCATACTCTCAAGCATGGCTTAAAGGACAATAAAAAGCATAAAACAAGCCCTAAGCTAGATCTTATCATAAGAAATCATCATGTTCGGATCTTTATATCTCAAATAGCTTGCAAAGTTGATGATGATTCTGGATCTTTAAGCTCCAAGTCCACCAAAGCTTCACCACCAAGCTTCACTTCCTTCAAAGGATCCAAAAATACCTCAAAATCGCAACAAGGCTCATAAACACTCAAATAGGGACTAGGGTTTCATTCATAGGTTTTTAAGAGATGGAGGCTGGTTATAAGAAACCCCAAAGGCAACTTAAGGTGTTTAAATAGGGCACAAACCCTAAAAATTAGAGTTTGTCCCTACCAAGCATACACCTCGCATACTCCCACGTATGCATAGCATACGTGGACGCCTCCACGACCAACTTGAGAGCTAGTACACCAGCCTACTCAGCTAGGGACCGATTTTAAAAATATTTTTTTATAACAAGAGTTTTAGGGGAAACCCTAGAAGTAGAACGTTATAATTCTCCCCCACTTGAATCAAACTTCGTCCTCGAAGTCCGCTGCCGCAAATAAATCTGGGTAATGCTCCCTCATCTCGTCCTCAGGCTCCCACGTCCATTCTGAACCCTTGCGGTGCTGCCACTGCTCTGTGACAACCCAAAAAATTATTGCCTTCTAGCCTTCTTAAGGGTCATTCTATTGGGTTTTAAGCCTAGTACACTTAAGGAATGAGTGTTAGAATGTACCTGCTAGAGACACCGTGCAACATTCAAGCCTTAAGACCACAAAAAAGGAGTTCACGGCCAAAGCACATGAGTTTACGGCCATAAAGTCAAGGCTGGCCGTAAACTCCCCTATAAGTCTCTATTCCTTCACTTTTTCCTTCATTCTTACACTTTCACCTCAAGAACACTTGAGTTCTCTCTCAAGTATCATCAAGATTTTCATTCCCGATCTTCAAAAAGTAAGTGATTCTTCCCTCTAGTTGTTGATTATCCTTCTTACTCTTGAATCACCCTTTGATTTCATCCATGGAAATCGACTTTTTGCTAGATCTTCATCTTTCACCAGGAACACCAAGAACACACACTTGTTCTTGGTGGCCGTAAACACCTCAAAGGCCTTCAAAAGTGTGAGTATTCCATTTATCATCTACTTAGGCATGTTAATCACTAGATCCTAGCCTTGAAACATCACCAAACTCAACATTAATGAGAGTTTACGGTCAGGAGCATCTCCCTTGGCCGTAAACCCTTGTAATTGTCATGTTTTGAGTCCTAAACACTTCTAGGCACTAGCTATCCTTTGGGACACATGAACCTTTGATAAACCTTCCCTTTATGACCCAAAAAGGCACCATTTGGAGAGTTTACGGCCATACACTTTTGGTGTGGCCGTAAACACCTCAACACCTCCTAAAAGGTTAGTTTTGCTCACCCTCTTGTAGAGCAATAGTCCCTCAAGCTTCCCTACCATTCAAACACCCTCTTATGCACCTTTTACCATGAGTTTACGGCCCAAAGCTCCATGGACGTAAACCCATGGCCGTAAACACCAAATGATGGCCTTAAACATCCCTTAGATGAATCACATGTGATTCTAACACTTGGTACAAGTGTTTCCTAGTCCCTAAAGGTGTTTCCTTGCATGTGGTTGCTTCTAAACACTATATTCATGCCAATATATGTCATTATATGTCATTTAGGACTTGTTGTGTCTCGGGACTTCATTCGTGGAACTTCTCATCCTTACGCGCATATTCGTTTGAATCACCCACATAAGGTGAGTTCATACCCCTATAATGAATCTTTTAACTGTTTTAAATGCTTTTACAGGGGGGGGGGGATACAAGTTGAACACAATGTTAATTTTGTAAATGTTTGTTATAAACATCTTTCAAAAGATTGCTTATGTCTTTTATAAGTGATCAAAACATTTCAAAAACTCTTTTAAAGTTATGTTACTTTATAGTTTAACAAAACTCCGTTTTTAAAGTACAAGCATAACTTAGTCGTAAAATGAGTCTTTTCAATAACAGTTCAAGTAAAATACTAGTAAACTATAAGGGGTATAGTTTAGAGGTTCAGTTCATACTAGATGCTAGAACATACTATAAAGAGAAGCAGAGAGGTATATACAATACACGCTAACATAAAGAGAAACAGGGAGGTAGATACAATACACGATAACATAAAGAGAAACAGGGAGGTAGATACAATACATCAGAGAGACATACTATACACTATACATGATAACAGAATGAGCATACTAAGATTCTATAACAGAACGAACATACTAATATGCTATAGCATAAGAACACTACGGGATCTATTTATACCAATGAATCACTAACTCATTGTTCTTAACAAAAGGTGATAGTAAAATTGGATATACATGATCATATAACTTTAATGTGAGCCTACTTCACGGCTCAGCAACAGGTTTGCTGAAGTCGCGTTTGGTTCCCAGAATCTCTTGCAGGGAGAGCGTATAGTATGGGGACTATTCATCACATTATGACCTTAATAAAACAAACATGTTTTAAGGTAATCAGTACTGCAGGATGTCAGTTCATAAGACGACTGAGTACTTATATTTTCCAAATACTTTCATTTTGTGGCAGTTCCACTTAAAAGTTAATGCAAACTATTTTCGAGTCAAGATAGTTATAAACTAGGGAAAGCTTACATTTTACAAACGACAAACAGAACAGTCGAGTCTAGTACATTCAGTAGAAAGGGGGCCTATAATGCTAACTTTATGATTCCTTAGTGTATGCATTCATGGATATATATGAATCGGGTCTGACAGGTAGTAGGATGTGTGCTTTCCGCTTCATTTCCTGTTCCTTGTTTGTTTGTGGGCTTAGAGTAGATTCACCCACCCTACTATCTATCCGATCTTAGCTATATATATGTTCCGTGTACACCAAGTAATCATAAGGGGTACCAGGTATGGGCCAGGTCACAGGACACTAATTCAAAGCACCGTTTTCTAGTACAAATCATACTTTTCAAATAAAGAACTTTTGAATACAAAACTAGAAACTTTCCAGTAAAGGGTTTAATCCTTTGTTAATAAACCGGTATAACTTAAAAGACCTTAGGTGGTTAATTCTATAATACCTTAGTTTATATATCAAGGTTATATATAATTAATATCCGATAAGTAGTTGGATGTGTGCTTTCCGCCTCATTTCATGTTCCTTGTTTGGTTGTGGGCTTAGGGCAGATTCACACAATTAACTATCTGTTCGATATTAGATTATATATAGCTAGTATAAAGTAAGTGATTATATAAGGAACCACTGTGGTTAACATTTTTATTATAAGAAATAAGGGTTTTCTTAAAGAATCTTTTCATCAAATATAAAGGAACTATTAAAGTTAACTTCGTGAGTACCAAGTGAATACTACAAGGTTATATACAACGATGACCTAACAAACAATGGGATGTGTGTCTTCCGCCTCATTTCCTGTTCCTTGTTTGGTTGTGGGCTTAGGGCAGATACACACAACCGATTGTTTGTTTACTCTGAGTTTTATATAACTTGTATTCATTTAATACTCATAGAAAGGACTGTAGAGTCATTTTTACTTATCTTTCATCAAAGCAGGAAATATAGGATTTTCTGGAGGAACAGACAAACTTTTCTAAACAGAACTTACTACAACTTACTATAACTTTCTACAACTTTCTTACTACTTACTACATCACTTAAATCTTATGAACTCACCAGCTTAAATGCTGATCTACGCTTTCAAAATAACTTGTGTTCTCAGGAGACTAGTAGACAGGTTCGCGCACTGGGATTCAGAAGATGGAGCAGTATAGCTTCATGTCTTTTTGTTATTTGTTATGTATTCTATATTATGTGAAACACATACTTTATAAACACTTTATTTCTAATGAAATGGTTGTTTATTACTTTGCTTACTATGATGCATGTCTTGTGATACTAAACATGACGTCCTCCACCCCAGAACGTTTCCGTCGTTCCGGTTTTGGGGTGTGACAGATTGGTATCAGAGCATTGTTTATAGTGAACTAAGTATATCAACCGATAAAAGATATAGAACTATAAATACAATGGGGCCGAAGTGCTATGGATAAGAATATATTTTAAATATAATGATACCTTATAAAAGTATACATACGTGCTTATACAAATATACGTACTAGAACAAGTATCACGAGAAGAACAGAACATAAGAAGTTAAAGGTTGAACACCATGGTTAAACCTGGACAAATATGTAATCATAGCTAGAATCAATATAGCCTGATCAACTATATTCATTCGAGATGTGACCGACATGTGTTTGGGAGTGATGTGGTGTTGCAACGGTCTTAAAAACTTACCTAATACTAGTCAAGAGAATACTAGATCAAGTACATAGAGTTAGAATACTATAGGAGTATTCTATGATACTATAACCCGATAAAAAGTTTAAAACATACCAAGTTCATTACATTAAAATACTATAGGAGTATTTTAGGCACTATACAAATAACTTATGTGATAACTTAAAAGACCCTTACAGATAGGTCTATAATCTTGCAACATATACTCCCAAGGTTATATATAATTGAGATTTTATAGACTTAGAATTTGTGATCTACGCTTCACTACCTGTTCCTTGTTTGGTTGTGGTTTTGGAGTAGGATCACTTATTCGAAGGTCTATCTCATCTTGAATTATATACAACTTGTATACATTGAGCAATTATAGAAGGACTCTGTAAGGATCACCCCATAATGTTTCACTTAAATCTCGTAGATTCTTTAGTCACTTCCATTCTCGCACGATAAACGCAGATAAATGTAAACACTTCCTCATAGTAGACAACAGAAGAGTCAAGGAGGAACAAGAACAAGTTCATGAGGAGTTTTCGAGGAAGGATCAGCCGAAGTAACCAAAACGTCTTAAGCGTCACACTAATAAATAATAATCTTGTTAACTTATTGAATGAGTGGAAACACTGCTCACATTATGTGTTAGGATTATTTTCTTACATGCAGCTGGTAACAGTTATTCAGGTAACAGATACTCATTCGAGGATAGCCATTCCAAATTCATAAAGTTTATTAGGTATAGAAACCTTTATGAATTGTTTCCAGAACCCTGTAGAAGTCAGGACCCGATACACTCAGAACTAGGATAACCTTGTCTTTTCAGCTTTCGTCTTATGTCCACTGCCTTAGACTTATTCCATCTCATCTTTGTATTCTTTTAGCAAAGATGCCTCCTCGCAGATCAAACAAACGCACTACTCCGATAACTCCAACTCCAATGCCACAATTCGATCATGCTGCTCTGCAAGCGACGATATCCTCCGCAGTGGCAACTGCTCTAGCTCACTTCGGCGAAAGTGGTACCTTCGGATCTGGTAGCGGTACCCACTTAGCCAACCCCGGAGTTACTCACGAACACCCAAGGGAGTGTTCGTACAAGGACTTCATGAACTGCAAACCCAATTCCTTCGACGGAAATGGTGGAGTCATCGCTCTGATGCGATGGTTCGAGAAAACAGATTCGGTCTTCGAAATCTGTTCGTGCTCAGAAGGGAGCAAAGTAAAGTTTGCTGCCTGCACCTTCTCAGACACAGCCCTAACATTGTGGAACAGCCATGTTAAGTCACTGACCCTATCAGTGGCTAACTCAATAGGTTGGGTGAACCTAAAAGAGTTAATGATGGAAGAATACTGCCCGTTGGGCGAAGTTCAAAAGCTAGAACAAGAACTGTGAGAGCACACTATGGTCGGCTCAGACATAGTGGCCTACACTGACCGGTTCAGCGACCTAGCAACTCTATGCCCTGGGATGGTTACCCCGGAGAGCAAGAAGATAGAAAGATACATCTGGGGTCTAACTTCCCCGATCCAAGGAGATGTGCTGTCTTCTAACCCAACCACATTCGATAGTGCCAAACGCCTGGCTCAGCGGCTCATCGACCACGGAGTCCGCCATGGTATAGAAGTCCCCGTTCCCGAGCCATCAAAGGGAGAGGACTATAAATGGAAGTCGGGGAACAAGAGGAAGAAGAAGCAAACAACACAGGAACCCCCACAAGAGCAACGAACGAGCACTATGTACGCCGCCACAACACCTGCTACTCCAGCCGCTGCCAGTCGATATGCTAGAACCCTTCCGAAGTGTGGAAAGTGCAACTATCACCACACCGGAGTATGCCGGGAAATGCAGTGTCTGAACTGCCACAGAAAGGGACATACAGTCCGTTTCTACAAGGCACCGGCTCAACCGATCTCCCAAGTCACCGGGACTGAAGAAAACCAAGCCTGCTATGGCTGTGGTGAGACAGGACACTACCAGAGGGACTGCCCGATAACAAAGAACTCCGGAGCGGATGGTCGAATTTTGATGATCACCGCAGAAGAATCAACCCCGGAGTCGTCAAAGAGCAGCGGTACGTCTTCGATCTATAAATATCTTTAAAAATTAATTTATATTTATATAAGATTAAAACTTGGGGAGAACACTTAAAAGTAATTATAATAACTCACTTATTGAAATAAGTCACAGTATTCAAGAGAACTAAAAGATCTGTTCTGAGAAGCTATGATGGCTTAGTATGTACGTTAGGGTTGTGCATAGCTAAGATTTTGCAGACTTAGAGTGAGTGATTCCGCCTTAATTCCTGTTCCTTGTTTGGTTGTGGATTTGAGGCAGAGTTACTCAGTCGCCTGTCTAATTCATCTTAATTATTCATAACTTGTATATTTCAGGCGATCGTAGTGGTACTAAGGAGGATCGTAGTTAAAGTATCGACACTAGATAACAAAGCACTTTCGCGGTATGTACGCGCACATCGCGGTACGATACGTAGAAGTGTTAACAACAAGAGGAAAATAGAAAACACTAGAACATTTAAAAAGAGTACATTTTCGAACACACTAGGGAGGTACATCGTCGTATAACAAAAGTTTCTTTCAAATTGGCCAAACTTTGTTCAGTAGAGAGTCCGTTTCTATCATTCGTCATGAGTTGGCGTGGTCCTCACCATACTAAGTTCATATGTTTCTATCGCCTCGACCGTCAAGTTCACGAAACCTACGTCATTCGTAACGACAGTCCGACCTAAACCTCAGTTTTGTCTTTCGTATTCTAAACCCCGAAGTACTCATGCGAAGGGTACTTTGTCCTCCGAAGCCATACCGTCGTATGTTCAACAAACTTTCTGAAATACCACTCGTTCAGCAGACCAAGTTCAAGCACATAGGCTAAGGACGAATACAACCCACCTATCACTATTCAGTGTATACGCGAGGGTGGTATATTATTATGATTACGCAGATCTAGTATGTGTGTTTCCGCCCTATCTCCTGTTCCTTGTTTGGTTGTGGACCTGGGGCAGAGTCGCACATCCGACCGTCTTACTAATCCTAATTATATAACACTTGTCTACACGAGGTAATGATAGATGGACCAAGTATGAATCCTATCATGAACAGAAGGGCAAAGTGCCAGGTCTACGGGTGGGTATTCTGCCAATCAGAGGAGCGCAACCCCAGTAGTACTGCAAAGAAAGCTAATTTCAGGACGAAATTCCATCTAACGGGGGGATGATGTGACAACCCGAAAAATTATTGCCTTCTAGCCTTGTTAAGGGTCATTCTATTGGGTTTTAAGCCTACTACGTTTAAGGAATGAGTGTTAGAATGTACCTGCTAGAGACACTGTGCAACATTCAAGCCTTAAGACCACCAAAACGGAATTCACGGCCAAAGCACATGAGTTTACGGCCATAAAGTCAAGGCTAGCCGTAAACTCCCCTATAAGTCTCCATTCCTTCACTTTTCCTTCATTCTTACACTTTCACCTCAAGAACACTTGAGTTCTCTCTCAAGTATCATCGAGATTTTCATTCCCGGTCTTCAAAAAGTAAGTGATTCTTCCCTCTAGTTGTTGATTATCCTTCTTACTCATGAATCACCCTTTGATTTCATCCATGGAAATCGACTTTTTGCTAGATCTTCATCTTTCACCAGGAACACCAAGAACACACACTTGTTCTTGGTGGCCGTAAACACCTCAAAGGCCTTCAAAAGTGTGAGTATTCCATTTATCATCTACTTAGGCATGTTAATCACTAGATCCTAGCCTTGAAACATCACCAAACTCAACATTAATGAGAGTTTACGGCCATGAGCATCTCCCTTGGCCGTAAACCCTTGTAATTGTCATGTTTTGAGTCCTAAATACTTCTAGGCACTAGCTATCCTTTGGGACACATGAACCTTTGAGAAACCTTCCCTTTATGACCCAAAAAGGCACCATTTGGAGAGTTTACGGCCATACACTTTTGGTGTGGCCGTAAACACCTCAACACCTCCTAAAAGGTTAGTTTTGCTCACCCTCTTGTAGAGCAATAGTCCCTCAAGCTTCCCTACCATTCAAACACCCTCTTATGCACCTTTTACCATGAGTTTACGGCCCAAAGCTCCATGGACGTAAACCCATGGCCGTAAACACCAAATGATGGCCTTAAACATCCCTTAGATGAATCACATGTGATTCTAACACTTGGTACAAGTGTTTCCTAGTCCCTAAAGGTGTTTCCTTGCATGTGGTTGCTTCTAAACACTATATTCATGCCAATATATGTCATTATATGTCATTTAGGACTTGTTGTGTCTCGGGACTTCATTCGTGGAACTTCTCATCCTTACGCGCATATTCGTTTGAATCACCCACATAAGGTGAGTTCATACCCCTATAATGAATCTTTTAACTGTTTTAAATGCTTTTAGGGGGGGGGGGGATACAAGTTGAACACAATGTTAATTGTGTAAATGTTTGTTATAAACATCTTTCAAAAGATTGCTTATGTCTTTTATAAGTGATCAAAACATTTCAAAAACTCTTTTAAAGTTATGTTACTTTATAGTTTAACAAAACTCCGTTTTTAAAGTACAAGCATAACTTAGTCGTAAAATGAGTCTTTTCAATAACAGTTCAAGTAAAATACTAGTAAACTATAAGGGGTATAGCTTAGAGGTTCAGTTCATAGTAGATGCTAGAAGACATTATAAAGAGAAACAGGGGGGTAGATACAATACACGATAACATAAAGAGAAACAGGGAGGTAGATACAATACATCAGAGAGACATATTATACACTATACATGATAACAGAACAAGCATACTAAGATTCTATAACAGAACGAACAAACTAAGATGCTATAGCATAAGAACACTACAGGATCAAATTATACCAATGAATCACTAACTCATTGTTCTAAACAAAATGTGATAGTAAAATTGGGTATACATGATCATATAACTTTAATGTGAGCCTACTTCACGGCTCAGCAACAGGTTTGCTGAAGTCGCGTTTGGTTCCCAGAATCTCTTGCAGGGAGAGCGTATAGTATGGGGACTATTCATCACATTATGACCTTAATAAAACAAACATGTTTTAAGTAATCAGTACTGCAGGATGTCAGTTCATAAGACGACTGAGTACTTATATTTTCCAAATACTTTCATTTTGTGGCAGTTCCAGTTGAAAGTCAATGCAAACTATTTTCGAGTCAAGATAGTTATAAACTAGGGAAAACTTACACTTTACAAACGACAAACAGAACAGTCGAGTCTAGTACATTTAGTAGAAAGGGGGCCTATAATGCTAACTTTATGATTCCTTAGTGTATGCATTCAAGGATATATATTAATCGGGTCCGATAGGTAGTAGGATGTGTGCTTTCCGCTTCATTTCCTGTTCCTTGTTTGGTTGTGGGCTTAGAGTAGATTCACCCACCCTACTATGTATCCGATCTTAGCTATATATATGTTCCGTGTACACCAAGTAATCATAAGGGGTACCAGGTATGGGCCAGGTCATAGGATACTAATTCAAAGCACCGTTTTCTAGTACAAATCATACTTTTCAAATAAAGAACTTTTGAATACAAAACTAGAAACTTTCCAGTAAAGGGTTTAATCCTTTGTTAATAAACCGGTATAACTTAAAAGACCTTAGGTGGTTAATTCTATAATACCTTAGTTTATATATCAAGGTTATATATAATTAATATCCGATAAGTAGTTGGATGTGTGCTTTCCGCCTCATTTCATGTTCCTTGTTTGGTTGTGGGCTTAGGGCAGATTCACACAATTAACTATCTGTTCGATATTAGATTATATATAGCTAGTATAAAGTAAGTGATTATATAAGGAACCACTGTGGTTAACATTTTTATTATAAGAAATAAGGGTTTTCTTAAAGAATCTTTTCATCAAATATAAAGGAACTATTAAAGTTAACTCCGTGAGTACCAAGTGAATACTACAAGGTTATATACAACGATGACCTAACAAACAATGGGATGTGTGTCTTCCGCCTCATTTCCTGTTCCTTGTTTGGTTGTGGGCTTAGGGCAGATACACACAACCGATTGTTTGTTTACTCTGAGTTTTATATAACTTGTATTCATTTAATACTCATAGAAAGGACTGTAGAGTCATTTTTACTTATCTTTCATCAAAGCAGGAAATATAGGATTTTCTGGAGGAACAGACAAACTTTTCTAAACAGAACTTACTACAACTTACTATAACTTTCTACAACTTTCTTACTACTTACTACATCACTTAAATCTTATGAACTCACCAGCTTAAATGCTGATCTACGCTTTCAAAATAACTTGTGTTCTCAGGAGACTAGTAGACAGGTTCGCGCACTGGGATTCAGAAGATGGAGCAGTATAGCTTCATGTCTTTTTGTTATTTGTTATGTATTCTATATTATGTGAAACACATACTTTATAAACACTTTATTTCTAATGAAATGGTTGTTTATTACTTTGCTTACTATGATGCATGTCTTGTGATACTAAACATGACGTCCTCCACCCCAGAACGTTTCCGTCGTTCCGGTTTTGGGGTGTGACATGCTCTTTCACCAACTCAACAACCTTATTGCTCAAGGTTTTTGTCTTCCGGTTAAGGATCGCCACCGGTCTATCGATATAATCCAGGCGGTCATCCACCTGAATGTCCTCCAATGGAACCACTACGGAATCATCAATCAAACATTTCCGCAACTGAGAGACGTGAAACGTGCTATAGATCTGACTAAGCTGCTCGAGAAGATCCAACAATAAGCAACTCGGCCCGCCCGGGTCAAAACCCTGAAAGGACCGATGTACCTGGGGGCCCAACTTGCCCTTCTTCCTAAATCGGATGGCACCTTCCCAATGAGACACCTTCAGGAGAACCATATCCCCAACCTGTAACTCTAGATCTTATCGACATTTGTCGACATAGCTCTTCTTCCCACTCTTTGTTGTCTGAAGTGTACTACGAACCTACTGAATCAACTCGGTGGTTTTGAGTACCACTTCAGTACTCCCCATGACTCGTTGACCGACCTCACCCCACCATATGGGGGTCATGCACTTCCTCCCATAGAGCATCACAAAAGGAGGTCGACTAATGTTGGCGTGATAAATGTTGTTATACGAAAACTCCACGAAAGGGAGATACGTATCCCATCTCCCACCGAAATTCAATACACACACCCAAAGTATATGCTCCAAGGTCTGGACAGTCCGCTCACTTAGTCCGAAGTCTGCGGGTGGAAAGTCGTCAAGAAATGCAGACGAGTACCCAACTCCTCGTGAAACCTCTTCCAAAACATGGAAGTATACCGGACATCTCTGTTTGAAACCAATAAAATCGGCACACCATGTCGTTCCACAACCTCCTTAATGTATATGTCAGCCAACTTCTCCATAAAGATACTCTACTGAATCTGAATAAATTGCGCTCTCTTGGTCAGTCAATTAAATCCACTCTGTGCGCTGTCCGAGGCAACTTCATGATGAAATCCATCATAATATCTTCCAATTTCCAAACGGGAATGTCTAACGGATGCATCTTTCCGTGAGGCCATTGGTGCTCGGTCTTGACTTTCCTACAAGTCAAGTACCTCTCTTCATACCAAGCTACATCCCGCTTCATACATGTCCACCAATAATCAGGACGGAGATCTCTATAAATGTTTGTTGCTCCGGGATGAATAGAGAACCTCGACTTATGCGCCTTTTCCATAAACACCTGCCGCACACCACCCCATTAGGGAGCCTACACCCTCCGATGGAGAGTCAACAACCCCTGGCTATCATAATTGAAGGAATCCACCTGACCCACAATGCGCTCACTCTTTCGGTGCTCTTCTTTCATAGCCTCAATCTGAGCCTTTTGAATCTGCTCCAAGAGTGGAGTAATCACCGTCATCCTCAAGCACACATCCCTGATCGGAGCCACAACCGCCTTGCGGATAAGAGCATCGGCCACCACATGTGCCTTCCTGGGTGATAAAGGATACCGCAATCATAATCCTTTACCACATCCAACCACCTGCGATGCCTCATGTTCAAATTCGGCTGATCCATAAAATACCTTAAGCTCTTGTGATCCGTGTAGGTAGTACAACGAACCCCATAGAGGTAATGCCGTCAAATTTTGAGGGCGAACACTACAACCCCCAACTCCAAATCATGCGTAGGGTAGTTCGCCTCACAAGGCGTCATCTGCCTCGAAGCGTAAGCATTAACACGACCCCTCCACATCAGAACTGCACCCAGACCTATGATCGACGCATCACAATAAACTAAAAAATCCTCAACACCCTCAGGTAGGGTCAAAATCTATGCCTCACACAATTTCTGCCTCAAGGTCTCAAAATCTGCCTGATACTCAGGCCCCCAACGAAACGCGGCGGTCTTCTTCGTAACCGAGTCAAAGGAGCCGCTATCTTGTAGAAATCCTAAATGAATATCCACGAGTAACCTGCCAGACCAAGGAAACTCGGAATCTCAGATGGAGACTTCGGAACCTACCATCCCATCACCGCCTTGACCTTGGCCAGATCGACCAGAATACCGTTTTGGTTGACAAGGTGCCCCAGAAACTGCACCTCTTGTAAAAAGAACTCGCACTTGGAGAACTTCGCATACAGTTTCTCCCTCCTCAAGGCCTCGAATACCTCTCTCAAATGCTCCTCATGCAGCTCCTGGGTCTTAGAATAGACGAGGATATCATCGATAAACACAATCATAGATCGATCCAACATAGGTCTGGATACGCGATTCATTAGGTCCATGAATGCGGCTGGAGCATTGGTGAGACTGGAGGGCATCACCACGAACTCATACTAACCATAACAAGTCCGAAAGGTTATATACTGCGTACCATCCTCTCTGACCCTCATCTGATAATAACCTGAACTCAAATTAATCTTGGAAAACCAAGATGCACTTTGAAGCTAGTCTAACAAATCGTCAATCCTCGGGAGTAGGTAACGATTCTTCAACGTTACCTTATTCAGTTCCCGGTAGTCGATACACATCCGATGTAACCCATCATTCTTCTTCAAAAACAAGATCGACGCTCCCAATGGCCGAATGAACCCATTGTCAAACAGCTCCTGCAGTTGTGTAGACAAATCCTGCATCTCTGGTGGTGCTAACCGATAAGGTGCTTTGGCTATCGGAGCTGTACCGGTATCGAGCTCTATCTTTCAGAAGTTAGGGTGCAAGTCGGACCTTCGCTTCCTCAAGACAAAGACTATATCGGAAAGCGTTCCCAACATCCACCGACCAACTCCTGCTTGCAATCAGGTCCTTCTTCCCAACTAACTTCAGGGTTCTGCATGCCTGGAACTCACGGGAAGTCAAAGTGTGAGCTCCCATCATCGCCAACCTCTCAGAACGAAAAGCGCTCAGGTGCTCATCCAGAATCACCATGATAGCCTCCTTAGCCGTGCCGAAGATCACAGGAGTCTGCTCAAGAATACTGCATGTAATCTCTGACAAAATGAACTCCCACATCTGATCATCCAATTGTCCGACTGCAGAACCCGAACCTGAACCCTCACCAATACCAGATCCTCCTCGAGTGACCACGATACTGAAAATAGAGCATTTAAACCATTAGAACACACACACACACACACACACATATATATATATATATATATATATATATATATATATGAGTAAATTACACGAATGGTCCCTATGGTTTAGGGTAATTTGCGCGTTTGGTCCATAACTTATTATTTTAACTCGGAAGGTCCCTATTTTTTGTTTTTGTTACACGCTTGGTCCTTGTCTTACCTAAAAAAAAATACTATTTTGACCTTGATTTTTTAATTTATTTAAATAATCCCACCCCAACCCCACCCCTCTCACTTTACCTTACCTACCCCACCATTTTTCCCTATTTAAATAATAGTCTTTTTAAGTAAGACAGGGACCAAACACATAATAAAAACAAACAGTAGGGACAAAACGCGTAACAAAAACTAACAACAGGGACCTTCCGAGTTAAAAAAATAAGTTAAGGACCAAGCATGTAAATTACCCCAAACCATAGGGACCAATCGTGTAATTTACTCTCTCTCTCTCTCTCTATATATATATATATATATATATATATATATGTATATATATATATATATATATATATATATATATATATATATATATATATATATATATATATAAACATTGAGGGGTCCCATACTCTACGAGCTTCCTGGTATCATCGTGGCTTTCCTTGACTTCAGTATGAATCCTCTACTTCTAATAGTACGGGCCCATACTACCTTTCACATCTATCAATACTTTCTCCAAGGATCGCCCTGAATCCTCCAAGTTACTCCCTTATCCACACATACAACCCTCTATAAGACAATGCTCCTAGCACCGAGCCTCTTCCTCGGTTTTCCTAAGGAAACCCCCACACTACTCTCTGCCATCAGCTATAGGAGGAACTCCCCCGAACACCCTCTAAGCAGTTCACGAATACATATCTATATCAGTGACACCGGATAATGCTTCGAATGAAAGGTCTCACACTACAACGATTGGAATGAAACAAGAGTCGTGCGATAGAGTTAAAGCCTAACCTTCTAATATTATTTTGTCTAAATAATATGTAACTTATCATATTCTCTTACTAGTTTGCTAAAGTTAACGGGAACTCCTAAAAGCACAAAGCAAGCAACATTCAAGCATCGAGTAATCAGAACAAGCATAACCTAAATAGGCCATCATATCACTGACTGATCAGTACTACCATGCAATTCTAGTCTGATGCTCTTAGCCTTAAGGCGGTCACGACACTGATCAAGGATGTGTGCTTGAGGATGAATGTGATTACTCGACTCTTGGATCAGATTCGAGAGGCTCAGATTCAGGCTATGAAAGATGAGCACCGAAAGAGTGAGCGCATTGTGGGTTAGGTGGATTCCTTTGATTATGAAATCTAGGAGTTATTGGATCTCCATCAGAGGGTGTGGGTTCCTTACTGGGGTGGTGCACGACAGGTGTTGCTGGAGGAGCGCATAAGTCAAGGTTCTATATACATCCCAGAGCTACGAAATTGTATAGAGATCTCCGTCCCGATTATTGGTGGCCATGTATAAAGCCGGATGTAGCTTGGTATGTAGAGAGGTGCTTGACTTGCAGGAAAGTCAAGACCGAGCACCAGCAGCCTCACAGAAAGATGTATCCGTTAGACATTCCCATTCGGAAATGGGAAGAGATTACTATGGATTTCATCATGAAGTTGCCTCGAACAACATGCAAAGTGGATTCAATTTGGGTCATCGTGGATCGACTGACCAAGAGCGCACGTTTTATTCAGATTCAGGAGAGTATCTCTGCAGAGAAGTTGGCCGACATATACATCCGGGAGGTTGAGGTACGTCATTGGGTGCCGGTTTCAGTGGTTTTAGACATAGATGTTCGGTTTACTTCCAGGTTGTAAAAGTGGTTTCACGAGGAGTTGGGTACTTATCTGCATTTCAACACAACTTTCCACCCGTAGACTAACGGACAAAGTGAGCGAATATCCAGACCTTGAAGAATATGCTTCGGGCATGTGTATTGGATTTCGGTGGGAGATGGCATACATATCTCTCTTTGGCGGAGTTTTCGTATAACAACAGTTATCAGGCCATCATCAATCGACCTCCTTTTGAGATGCTATATGGGAGGAAGTGCAGGACCCATATATGTTGGGGTGAGTTCGGTCAACGAGTCATGGGGAGTACTGAAGTGGAACTAAATACCACCGAGTTGATTCTGCAGGTTTGGAGTAGGCTTCATACAACATAGATTCGGCAGAAGAGCTATGCCGACAAACACCGATTACATCTAGAGTTCCAGGTTGGGGATATGGTTCTCCTGAAGGCGTCACATTGGAAAGTTGTCATCTGATTCAGGAAGAGGGGAAAGTTGGGCCCCAGGTACATCGGTCCTTTCAAGGTTTTAGCCCAGGTGGGCCAGGTTGCTTATCGCTTAGATCTTCCCGAGTGTTGGAACCTGAAAGTGAACCTCTAGCAATCCTAAGTCTGAATTCTGAAGTACTTGTGTTCCGAAACAAATGGTCCGGAGTCAAATGTGAAGAGTGGTTCGGAATCTGTTCGGACCAAAAGAGAAGAAGATACGAAGCTGAAGGCATTCCCAAATGATTCTCATGTCCAGAATGGATGCTGATCCGGAGTAACAATATTTTGTCTTTGTGCATTTATTAAGTTTGTCTTTGTATTTATGTGACATTTCATAGGACTTAGTCTTTTGTAATACTAGACAATCAGAATGTTAGAAACATTTCTATTGTCCAGTCCTATGTAAGTTTTCTAGTTAATTCGCTGTAACCTTCACTCCTATTTATAGGAGCTTTCAATACAAAGTCAAGAACGGATCATTCACTCAACTTTTGGCATTTACTAAGTTATTTCAAACTTCTTTCAAACATTCGTGTTGTTCTTCATTTATTAGCTTTACCTTGATCATTTATTCTCATTCTCCATTTCTGACTTGATCATTTGTTGAATACCTTATCTAAGACTTGACTGGTCTTTCCAGGCTTGACTTGAACATTTATTACCAAGCATACATTGATCTTAAGCATTCACTCAAGGTTTGAGTTCTCAAACCTTGTCCCTGCGCATCAGATCTATTTTGTTCTCTCAATTGGTATCAGAGCTTGAGTGGTTGTCCTTTGAATCCATAAGATCACATTATAGTTGGTTTGAAATTACCTTGGTATTTCAACCATTTCTGTGATAAGGATAAAAGTTCTTCTATATACCACTTTAGCTTGAAGATATCTTAACTTCAATGGCTGCTTCTAATCCTCAGCAAATGATTTTAATGCAAATCACAAATAGTGTGGGTGGCCCTACACGTGCCCCGTTACTAGTTGTGGAAGAATATGATCACTGTAAAGTTAGAATGGAAAGATTTTTACTGGCCAAAGACAAAGGTGAAGAAATATGGAGATCCGTCAAAGAAGGTCCACATGTTCCTGTAAGAACAGTAGTAAGAGATGCAGCTGCTCAGCTCATGCGTGAAGATGAAACTCGCCCTGCTCCTCTAACTGCAGATGATATTGAAAAGCTGCATGCTGATCAAGTTGCTTTCTTAGAAATGGTGTTTGGTGTTCCTCCCTCACTCTTCGAGCACATCAAGCTGTGCAAATCAGCCAAAGAGATTTGGGACACTCTTCAGGACCTGATTGAAGGTTCGGAAAATATGAAAGACAAGCGCCTCACCTCATTTGTAAACGACTTCGATACCTTCACTACCACTCCTGTTGAATCAGTGGACTCAGCCTCCAACCGTTACCGAATCGTGGTCAAGATCATGACTGCTCATGGGATTATCCGAACTCCTTTGGAGTACAATCTCAAATTCATAAACAGTCTCGGCAAAGGATGGGGAAATGTAAAATCTTGTCTCCAAAGCAATGGTTCCTTGAAAAAGTTAAAGCTCTATCAACTTTTTGATGAACTTCAAGGACACGAGTCTAATGTTGCTCAGACCATAAGGGAACTCTCCAGAGGTTCTCTTGCCCTTGTCAGTTCTTTCGAATCAACCATTCCGAACTCATCTACTTCGGATCCTTTTAAACCCATTGTTCCATCTGTTCAAACATCCACACCCATCTTACCCACACAAATCTATCCTGTTGATGATTCTGAAGCCATGGACTATGAACTCCGTTTCCATCAAGAGTTTGCTCTACTCTCAATGAAGTCCAAACGTCCGTTCAATCCCTCTTACAAACCATACCAAAACAAATTCCGTCCTCCTCACCATAACGATCCTCAACCATACTCAGCTCCGGAACCTAAACCAACTTCGGAAAATCCTCCCGCATACAAACCAAACATCACTAAGCCAAACTCTACTCCGGAACCCTCTCAGAGTTCCAAATCGGACAAACCAAAAATTGTGTGTCATAAGTGTGGACATGCAAACCATTTTGCTAAAGATTGCCTGGATGATGTTCCGCAGAAACCAAAAATCAAGGATTCTGCTTACTATGTTCGAAGATCCCAAGAGATGGTTGAAAGCGAAAAAGTCTTTGTAGCAACGGTTTCAAGAGATGTTGAATGATATTGGTCATCCAGGGATGATGCTGACATGGTAACTGGAAGGAATATTTATTTGACTGCAAGACAAACTGTTGAATGTGATGAAGGGTATTGGTCTTCTGGGTCAGAAGATGGAGATGATGTTGCTGAACCTCACTAGTGCTCCATGGCCACCAATGATCCACCCGGTCAAATCATTGTTCAGCAGGTAAAGTCTATGATTACTGATAATAATTTTGATCTATCTCTTTGTGAACCTTATCTGACCCATATCCAAACAGATACGAGCACCATTTATAAAGCCTATGAGTCTGCCATAGAAGCCAGTGAGAAGAAGGACTGTGAACTAAATCGTCTTAGGTTGCGTTTTGAGGATAAAAAATTGAAAATCGAGTCTTTAGAGCATGAGCTTGTAATGTCCAAAGATGAATGTATTATTTTGAAAGACAAATGCGAAATTACCTATTCTGAAAGAAATATTTTGATCACTGATAACAAACGTCTCAATGCGAAGATAGATGCTTTGCATAATTCAATTGACATACTTGAATCTAATCTTCAGATGACTCATAATTTTCGTCATCCATGGTCAAAAGCACCAGGTCTCGGAAGCGAGTATCTGAAACCTATTGCTCGTCCCTTGAAAGAATTGCAAAATTTGACCTTCATGGGAGAGGTTCCAAACATCAAACATTCGGACACACCCGTTTCTCCCTTTTCTCCTCTTCATGAGACCACAGATCATTTTGTGTCCTTAATTCCTGAGTTTCAACCAATTGTTGTCAAATGTCCCGATTCCACGCCTCTTCCGCCTCTGATGAACCTGGACCTGAATCCGACCACATAATTTCATCACAGTGTTTCAAATTGCGTAGATTACGTCCCTAGGAGTAATCCTCCCAACAACTGTGTTGTTGAAGAAATTCCTTCCGTGACAACTAAAACTGTTGCCTCTGAGCTTGTATGGGCATCCTTAAATGATAAAGTTGAAGTCTCAAGTTGTGTGTCCTCTGATTCTTGCGAATCGGATTCCTTAGTCGTCTCAAAAACTAAATTGGTTCCCATTACTCCTGAGTTTAGTAATCCATCCGTAGGACAAACCTCAAAATCCTCGTCTCACCCTAAGAAAAAACCAATGCTGAATAGGAAGGATATTGTAGATCCCAAAGTAGAAGGTCGAAATGCACATAAAAAGGAAGTTAAGACTAGACAAAATTCCAGGTTCATTGAAAACTCCAAACCGAGTATATCCCGAAATTCTCATGCATCAACCCATAGTCAAAACTCCTTTGTTCCCACTAAGATCCTAAAAAGACCTTCTGAATCTCTCAGTCATGTAGAACCCAAGTAGTCAGTTCTACTCAGCCTAAATCTCGTGTGAATGCCACGATAGTCCGAAACACTTCTCCTCGGACTGTTTCATCTGTTTTTATTGCTAAATCCGATGGCACAATTTTTAAACCCAATCTTTGAAAAACCAATGTGTCATCAAGCAAATCCACAAATGCAATGAAAACAAAATTTTCAAAATCTTCAAATAAAAATCTTGTGTGGATAGTCAAATCTCCTATTGATGAAACAACAATTCTGGAGGTTACAAATGTTACCAACACTCCGATAGTCAAAGGTCCGAAGAAGACTGTTCGGAACCCTAAAGTCATTGAATATGACTATTGGATAGATGAAAAGACATTAGCATTCTGTCTGTTTCCAAAGAACTCAAAAAATACCACCCAGAAACACAAAGTTGTTTTTAAGTCACAATCAAAGTCCAAAGCTCGTGCTTACATCCCAAAGACTAATTCGAAACCTAAAAACTCCATTACTCACTAATTTTGCAGGCACTTTGTGCTTCGGAGCAAGAAACAATATGGTATATTGATAGTGCTTGCTCCATGCACATGACGGACCAGAAAGACTTTCTGAGAGATTTAAAGCTCTCTCCAAACGCTGGTTACATGACATATGGCAACAACTCCAACTCCCAAATTCGTGGTTATGGAATTCTCATCAATGGAAACTTCTCTATATCAAATATGGCTTATGTAGCTGATCTGAAACATAATTTGATAAGTGTTGCTCAACTCACTGACTCAAATCGTCGTGTGGAATTTTGCAAAAAGTACAGCTATGTAATGAACGAAGACCGGAAAGAATGTTTAATCAAGTCGATTCGCAACAAGAACATGTACCCGCTCGATATCAACATGATTATTGGCAAACCGCAACTCTGCCTTCTCACCAAAGCTGTTCCTGACGTCAGTTGGTTATGGCACCGCAGGCTCGCTCATCTAAACTTTCGGTATATGAATGATCTCATATCCGGCGAAATGGTGAGAGGTTTACCTCTTCTCAAATTCGAAAATGATCATTTGTGTGCTGCTTGTGAGTGTGGTAAGCAATCGAAAAAGGGTCATCATGTTATCATCGAAAAATCCATTTCGGAACCATTGGAGATTCTACACATTGATCTTTATGGACCATCCACTGTAGAAAGTCTTCATCATAAGAAATACATTCTTGTGATTGTTGATGATCTTACAAGGTTCACTTTGGTCTTCTTCCTAAGGCTGAAATCCGAAACAGCCTCAGAGCTCATCAATTTTATCAAAGGAATAGAAGTTCTTATCAAACTCCCAGTTAGCAGAATCCGAAGTGATAATGGATCAGAATTCACTAATTCCACCATTGAGAAATTTCTCACTGAAAAAGGAATCAACCACAACTTCTCAGCTCCTTATACTCCACAACAAAACGGTGTAGTCGAAAGACGAAATAGAACTCTCGTTGAAGCTGCTCGATCCATGCTGAACTTCGCAAATCTACCACTCTACCTTTGGGCTGAAGCCTTATCTACTTCCTGCTTCACTCAAAATCGGAGTATCATCAATCGACGCCTCAACATGACTCTGTACGAAGCAATGAATGGTCGGAAGCCAACAATCTCGTTTTTGCATGTTTTCGGATGCCAATGCTTCATCAAGAACAACCGTGATCACCTTACCAAGTTCCAACCTAAAGCTGATGAAGCCATCTTCCTTGGGTACTCCTCAAAATCAAAAGCTTACAGAGTTCTTAACCGAATAACTCGTGTTCTGGAAGAAAGCTTTGACGTTACTTTCGATGACAACTTCGTTCGGAATTCTGGCCCAACCCATATTACAACTCACATTATGGAGTCCGATGCTCCTCTGCCAGGATGTCCGAACCCCCAAACAATTCTTAAAGTTGACTTTGAAACTCTCTTTGGTCCTTCCGAAGCCGCCCTTGATTCGGAATCTCGAACAAGGCGAACTCTCAATCCAATCTCTCCTTCGGAAGCCCCTGTCTCGCAAAACGTCTCCGGTCCGATCCCAAGCCTCCCTCCATTTGATTCTGAACCATTTCAACCTTCTCAGGTTGAGGGGGAGAATGCTCATCCCTCTCTTGAATCAAATGTGGATGGCTTCCAAGATGCAGCTGCTGATTTCAATGACTCAAATCCTCTCAACATTGATGAAAATGAAAATTTCTTTGAGTTTCCTTCTGATGATGATGTCAATCTCTCTGGTTCAGAAGTTTAGGGGGAGCATCATCCTCATATTCAAACCATTCATGGGGAGCAAATCAATTCCACTGTTGATATCGGATAGACGGCTGCATAAGAACTCCCAAGGTTACATGTTTGGACAAAGGATCATCCTCCGAACCAAGCAATCAGAAACCCCAATGCTGGTGTACAGACTCGTTCTGCTACAAGTATCCAAAGTGAATGCCATTTCTCAGCATTTATATCCATGGTTGAACCCAAATACATTTAGGACGCATTAGAGCATGCTGACTGGATTACAGCCATGCAAGAAGAACTGGCAAAATTTGACCGAAATGAAGTTTGGACTCTCGTGCCTCCTCCTCAGAATCATCCCATTGTCGGTACGAGATGTGTATTTCGCAACAAGCTAGATGACACAGGAGTTATTATTCAAAATAAAGCAAGATTGGTGGCAAAAGGATTTACACAGATTGAAGGGCTCGACTACAATGAGACCTTTGCTCCTATTACACGTATTGAAGCCATCAGAATCTTTCTTGCTTATGCTGCTCACAAAGGCTTCAATGTTTACCAAATGGATGTTAAGAGTGCTTTTCTTAACGGTGAACTTGACACCGAAGTATACCTTCAACAGCCCCCAGTTTTGTTAATCTCTCCTTTCCGAACTACTGTTACAAACTCCGGAAGGCAGTCTACGGACTCAAGCACGCTCCTCGGGCATGGTACGAGACCCTCACTAATTTTCTCAAATGCTCCGGTTTCTAAAAAGGAATTCTAGATCCTACCCTGTTCCGAAGATCAAATGGAAAGCATCTCATGCTGGTACAAATTTATGTGTACGACATCATTTTTGGATCTACAGATTCATCTATGGTTGCTGAATTTGCTAAACTTATGATCAATCGATTCCAAATAAGCATGAATCGGGAGTTAAGCTTCTTTCTTAGCCTCCAAGTCAAACAAACTAACAGAGGAATTTCATTCACCAAGAGAAGTACATTTCAGAACTCCTCAATAAATAATCAATGGACACCTGTGCCTCAGCCAAAGTACCAATGGGTTTTGGACACAAGATCTTTGCCGACCCTTCAGGTGTTTCAGTTGATGAAAAGAAGTACCGCGGAATGATTGGATCCCTGCTCTATCTCACAGCAAGTCGTCCTGATATCATGTTTTCCACATGTTTATGTGCCAGATTTCAAGTCAACCCAAAGATGTCTCATCTCTTGGCTGTGAAACAAATTTTCCGATACCTCAAAGGTACAAAGAGTCTCGGAATCTGGTACCCAGCAAATGAGAGCTTCCTACTTCAAGCCTATTCAGATTCAAACTATGGTGGTCTTCAACTTGATAGGAAAAGCACTTCAGGTGGCTATCAATTCTTAGGTGGTCGTTTGGTCAGTTGGTCATCCAAGAAACAGAACTGCATTGCACTCTCTACAGCCGAAGCTGAATACATTGTTACTGCCAGCTGTACATCTCAGGTTCTGTGGATGAAATCTCAACTCTTGGATTATGGTTACCGCTTTCAACGCATTCCTATCTATTGTGGTTTTAAAAATGCCATTGCAATTTCCCACAATCCAATTCAACACTCAATGACTAAGCACATTGATATAAGGTATCATTTCATAAAATATCATGTTCTAAATGGTAACATTGAACTCATTTTTGTTCCATCTGACGATGAGATTGCTGATGTCTTTACTAATGCATTAGACGAAACTAAATTCAATGGTTTTCTAAACAAGATGGGTATGATGATACCAGATCCTCAGTTCTTTCAAGAGACTTGTTCTTTTTGATAGACGTATTCGAAAGAAAATTTGTTCCGATCTCATTTTTTTTGTCTCAGAACTACTTTCTCTCTGAATACATAAGATCATTTTACTTATCTTTATTTCTGACTATCACTTGAGTTTTAAGCTGTACAGTTCATCCTGATTATTTGTTATTCAAAGTCTACATTGTCATAGTGCTCGAATCTTCATCTCGAAATATACTTCATAATGGCATCCCAAAATTCCACTCCGGAAAGGTATTGCATTCTGCACTTTGCAATTTCAAAATTCACTCCGGACGTTTTCTTAAATTTCACTCCCGAATGCTTGCCAAATTATGCTCCGGAAACTCTTTCAAATTCATTCCGAAAATTCTTAAAAATCATTACTCCGAAATTTTTGCTCAGGAATCACAAACCTTTTCCGAAATCGCACTAAGTTTTTGACTCCGGAATCGAAACTCTCTCCAGATTATTTCTCATTCCGGACCACTTTTCAAAACAACAATGTTCCGGACCACAACTCATTATCCTCCGGATCATACACTGTCCGGAACCGCTCATCCGAAATTCCAAAGGTTAATATGGAGAAACGTTTTTTTTCAACGGTTACTTTTTAAGAATATCCTTATCCTATCTTCCTCAAATTTCGTGACACGATTGCACGCCCCCATAAAGTAACCATCGAATCGCCGTTTAGGGTTTTCCATTTCAAGCTACAAAAAACCTAACCTTTCCCCTCCCAGGTCCACTCAACCCCCAAAAGCAGTTACTCATTTAATGCGACCCGTTTCACTTTCGGATTCTCATCATTACCACCACTGACTCGACCCACTTCCCTTACCTATAAATACCACTTAAAAACCCCTTTTACCTCTTTACGCGCCCAATTCTTCCAAAACCCTTAAATTCTATCTTTGTTCTTCGTGTTCATCAAGCATTCATAACTCTGCAACAATGGCTTCCCCTTCTTCACCACCAAAAACTGCTCCAACCGCGTCAACTCCCAAGAAGTCCATTGCCTAGAAGAAACGATCAAAAGGTTCATCATCATCAACCTCCCTTGAACCGTTTCTAAGGGAAACGACGCAACTGTTTTCCCTAAACCCTGAAGATTACGATGAATATGTTCGTGTTATGATCGAGTTCATAGCAAACAACCCAATTTCTGTTCCTCTCACTAAAGTTCCCGAACCACCTCTTCCACTTCATTATCTCCACAGAGCATTCACAAGCATCAAACTTGATGAAGGGGTGTTGCAGACGAAGATCATCGGTGATAGGATTGTGCCTATCTTCAAGTCAACTTTTCTCAAAGCAATCGGTGTGAGAGAACTCCCAGGGTTTCAGAGTTCAAGAGCCTACCACTAAAGAGTTTCAGACGTTTCTGAATCACATTGGCTACAATCATGATTACAGGGCCAAATACTTCAAGAAATCAGCCGTCTCTGGACTATGGACGGTGCTGATGCACTTTATCATTCGAGGGTTGTCCGGCAAGCATGGTGGTACGAACACCCTCAGCAAGGACTGACTATATGTGGTCTATAGCATCTTCTCTGGACGCACAAATGCAGTTGATCTTCCGGAGGTCCTATGGCAAGATTTCTGCAAGTTTGCCATCAAGAGGAAGGATAACGAAATTTCAAGCCCTAGGTTCTAGGCACTGACGATTCAACAACTCTTCAAGGAGATTTCCGAACCACTTCTGGTCTCCATGATTCCTCCGGAGGTATGTGTCTCATTTAAAGTTGTCAAAGCTTATAGAATTCAGGACCAATCCTCCTTTGGTGCGATTAGACGACTTTCAGACCATATGCTGGCCTCGATACCTTCCGATTCCATTTATTTGAAACAACATCCGGAGACTTCGGTTGTGTTTGACCCAACACAACCTGCCCCAGTCTCCGTTGAGCCTATTTCGGAAAAGTCCAAACCTTCCGTGTCCGGATCCAAGATTAAAAAATCTGCCAAACGGAAGAATTCTCCCACCAAGCCAAAGCCTCAAAAGAGACCCAAAGACTGCTCTTCCTCTCCAAAGGAAGATGCTCATGACACTCAGGGTGACTCTGGCCATCCGAACACCCCACCAGCCCACTCATCTGAGGTACCCCTCAATGTTTCAACATCACATGAACACACTCACGGGGAGTCTCCACATAATCCACCCTCACCTTCCCAAAAAGGTGATGCCGGTGTTGACCATAGTTCCTTGCAGCCCCTTGGATTACACCCAAGAGTCTCATTTTATATCCCTCTCATTTCTCACACAAGCACACAATCCGGAACCCCTGTTCCGGACCCTAAGCATTCCAGAGCTGGAGCTGTCTCTCCGACTCCGGATGCCTCAACTGGTCTGGTACCCGGAATGTGTACAGGACGACTAGGTGCTAACAATCCCCAATGGGAAGATTATGTTAACAGGGCTGTTTCCAGACGTCCGGATATGACAAGAGCTTAAGTGGAGGCCACTCTTACTTTAATGTACAACATAGCTCTCCAACGTAATCTTCCGTATGTTCCTCCTACAGAGGATGATGCTGATCGAGAACTGGCTTCGGAACAACCACCAATCACCACTCATACCAACGTATTCCAAATTGATTCAGATGAAGAACTCTCCGAAGAAATAATGCTCACTGATGAAGGCAAATCTGTTTCGGACCCCAACTTCATATCATCCATCCGCTTTCAATCCAAGCCATCAACCTCCAAGTCTGCTTTTGACTTCAGATCATCTTCTTCAACCACTCTGGATGGTAGATCCAACTCCAAGCTACATAAAGATGATGCCACTACTAAGCCTGGTCCATCCACACATACTTCATCACGACAAGCTCCGCTGCAACACTCAGACTCTGACTCCAAATCCTCTGCTGGTGATTCCATTTATCCTTTTTCTCTCCTCGAAATTCAAACCAATGTGTCAGACACTATGAAGAAGGTCTCCTCAATCGAAACATCCGTAACAGAGCTCAACATAAATATGGATCAAAAGGTTTCCGGACTTGATTCCAAACTCGATGTCACCCTTCAGTCTCTCTCACAACAGTCCGGACCTTCAGTTGCGGAGCGAGAAGCCCAACTAGATCAACTGATCTCTCTCCGACTCAAGAATTCAATGGAAGAAGTTGAAGCTAAATATGATGCTTCGTTTGAACACTATCACGACACAATCACCTCTATGCTCAAAGTCCATGACGACTTGGTGTCTGCTACCAACGATCTTATTAAGAAGAACCATGTTCGTCATGAGAAACAAATCCAAAGGATGGAGAAGGAGATCAAGAAGATGGATGGGATGAACCTTATAATTCAACAAGTCCTCATCAAACTACTTCGATCCACTTGGAACATCATTGATGTTCTGAATCGAAAGTTTGATGAGATGTTAGCTGTTCTCGGTCATCTGTTCGATCACCTTGCTCCTCAAGCTCCCACTTCCGAAGCATACGATACCCTCACTCTTAAACTCAACATGGGCCTTCAGAAAGTCTTTTCCAAGTTTGAAGATCTAAAGGACTCTCTACTACTTGCACCGGTTCCAAGCTCCACCGATGCAAGAGGGGGTGAAGGTCCAAGCAGACCATGGAAACCTGCCTCAGAGTTCACTCTCCGAGATGAAGACTTGAATTCCAACGATGAAGTCCAAGTTGTGTCTGGACTTCTAGGAATTTCCTCTGATGATGAAGAAGACAGTGATGAAGAGAAATACGTCACCAAAGGAGTTCTAGGCCTCGAAGCTCCGAAGAAGCTATTCCCAAAGGCATTGACTGAGGAAGAGAAGAGGATATGGTCCGCAATCTCTTGGCCATCCTCTTTACCAGATGTTCTTCAAAGGGCTATCCAAATGGCCAAAGCCAAATCACTCCTCACAGCTCAAGCCTTCCGAGCCACTCCTTCTATGCTCCCACCTATTCCGACTACAAAAATTGTTCCAATAGACCAGGGCTCTCCACTCCGGATCCCTGATAACATTCCGGAAGACCCTCTTCCGAACCCCACTCTGGAATTTGTGGTGGATGAAAACATGCAGGTCATCTTGGCCGCACTGAAAAGAGGCAAAGGCAAAATGCCAATGAATGCTGAACAACAAGCCTTCCACTCCGGACATCCTCTCGAGCAAAAACAAGGATGGTCTCAGGAGGAAATCAACAAGGCACTGGAGGACAACATCCGGATCCAAGCTCTTAAGGATAATCCTGATCCGATGTGCGGGATATCTCCTCTTTGCCACGAAGGCATACTCCATGATCATGAAATCATTCCGTATATGTACTACGATGTTCCCACCAACGATTCTGAATAGCTCGATCTTCCTCTCTCTCCATACAGCAAGTACTACATCAAGTTTGCTCCTCTTCACCCAAATGACGATTCGGAAGTGATCCTCCAGACGGGATGAGAAAGGCTTGATACATTCTACTCCAAGAATGCTCAACCGTTTAAGGAAGTACAGACTAGAAAAAGAATCACCAAAGTCCATGGACTTGCAAGAAAAATCCTAGTGAAATTCGAACTCAACTGCCCACTATTTTGATTTCACGTCTTCCGGAACAAGCCTACCTACCGAACCATTACTGATGCGGACTTCCCTTCCTTGAATCCGAACGATATTATGACTCTGGCTGCTCACTTTCGAGGAATGCAAAACAACGATATCGGCATGGGTGCTTTTCATGCTGCTCTAAGCTTCCTCAACGATTACGTCGCAAAATTTTGTAGATGCGACTATGAGCTGACTCATCTCTATGGAACTGAAGACTTCGTTGCGAAGATCACCTATGTTCTTCCGGAAGCTGATCTGCTTGAAGATGGTCCAATCGATGACCCCGTTCTAGGATTTGTCTACACTACCAAAAAGACAAATAAGAAGGACTTTTTCCGTGTCCTTGACAAACACCTAGTCTCGACCAAAGCACTCCCGAAGTTCATCTCTCGTGCGTCAAAGTCTAAAGCTCCGGAAAAAAGGTCAAAGCAAAGTGTGTAAGTCAACTGGCCTTGTACATTGAAGTCATAGAATCGTTGTTCCGAGCTTACACCTTCATCAAGGAAGAAGCAGTATAATTGAATGGATTGCTAAGTTCACTTAGGGGGAGATTGTTGGAACCTGAAAGTGAACCACTAGCAATCCTAAGTCTGAATTCCGAAGTACTTGTGTTCCGAAACAAATGGTCCAGAGTTAAATGTGAAGAGTGGTCCAGAATATGTCCGGACCAGAAGAGAAGAAGATGCAAAGCTGAAGGCATTCCGGAATGATTCTCATGTCCGGAATGGATGCTGATCCGGAGTAACAATATTTTGTCTTTGTGCATTTATTAAGTTTGTCTTTGTATTGATGTGACATTTCATAGGACTTAGTTTTTTGTAATACTAGACAATCAGAATGTCAGAAACATTTCTATATTCCAGTCCTATGTAAGTTTTCTAGTTAATTCGTTGTAACCTTCACTCCTATTTATAGGAGCTTTCAATACAAAGTCAAGAACAGATCATTCACTCAACTTTTGGCATTTAATAAGTTATTTCAAACTTCTTTCAAACATTCTTGTTGTTCTTCATTTATTAGCTTTACCTTGATCATTTATTCTCATTCCTCTATTTATGACTTGATCATTTGTTGAATACATTATCTAAGACTTGACTAGTCTTTCCAGGCTTGACTTGAACATCTATTACCAAGCAGACATTGATCTTAAGCATTCACTCAAGGTTTGAGTTCTCAAACCTTGTCCCTGCACATCAGATCTATTTTGTTCTCTCACCGAGGAGCTTAGTCTGATCCATAGCATGTTTCACGTCTCTCAGTTGCGAAAATTTTTGGTTGATGATTCCGTAGTGGTTCCATTAGAGGACATTCAGGTGGATGACCGCCTGAATTATATCCATAGACCGGTGGCGATCCTTTACCGAAAGACGAAAAGCTTGAGGAACAAGGTTGTTGAGTTGGTGAAAGGGCAGTGGCAGCTCCACAAGGGTTCAGAATGGACGTGCGGGCCTGATGACGAGATGAGGGAGCATTGCCCAGAGTTATTTGCGGCAGCAGAATTTGAGGACGAAGTCGGATTCAAGTGGGGGAGAAATGTAATGCTGCACTTCCATGTTTTTCCTTTAAACCCTTGTTATATATAAATCTTTTCGAAATCGGTCCCTAGCTAAGTACGCTAGGCGTAATCTATGCGTAAACTGGGCATACTAGCTCTCAAGTTGGTCGCGGAGGCGCCCACGTACGCTGGGCGTACGGGGAAGTACGTGGGGCACAAGCTTGGCAGGGACAAACCCTAATTTTTAGGGTTTGTGCCATATTTAAACACCTTAAGTTGCTTTTGGGGTTTCTTATTACTAGTCTGTATCTATTAAAACCCTAAGAACGAAACCCTAGTCCCTATTTGAGTGTTTGTGAGCCTTGTTGTGATTTTGAGGTGTTTTTGTATCCTTTGAAGGAAGTGAAGCTTGGTGGTGAAGCTTTGGTGGACTTGGAGCTTTAAGATCTAGAATCTTCATCATCTTTGTAAGCTATTTGAGGTATAAAGATCCTAACTTGATGATTCCTTAAGATAAGTGAAAGGTCTAGTACGCTCAAGAGTCATATTAAAGTGATATTGCTAAATAACATATGATAGTAATGGGTCACACTAACAACAACTTGATACAATTGATTATTTATTACAAATTGATTTTAATAAATATTCAATAAAACTCTTATAATTAAATTGGAAATTATTTATTTCATGGAAATCATAATTTTCATTAGCAAGTAACATTACATTATTTCATATGGTATGAATTAATAAGTCATGCACACCTTTTTGGATTAGTTGGAAACCTTTTCTCTTTTACTCAAAAGACAAAGTTTATATTTTATAAACCTTGAGTTTATAAAATTTAAACTAACTTTCTTCTTTTTATATATAATTTCGAGATTTGCATGACAAGAAGATAAGTATGGCTTTCCAATTTGTTTATTAAAAAGGTACAAGCGTAGGAGAAGGCATGCTTGGACATGCTTATGACATGGGGACAAGTTTGTCTAAAGTTGTAGGAACTAATGGTTATTAACTTCACTTTATGAATATAAATAAGAGGGCTTGCACTTGGCTTATTTTCTCATTCCTTCTTCCTTACTAGTGACTGAAACTAGTTTCTTCCCTCTCATTCTATCTAGTTTTGCTTATAAAACTTGAAGAATACTTGCATCTTCATGCCCTATTTAAGTTCATATTGGTTATGAACTTAAAGCTTAAGGGTTTAAGAGTTTTGGACTAGCATCTACATCAAGTTGAGTCATTGTTGGTGTCTCAAAGGTTCAACATTCTTCATAAACTTCCAAGCCTCCCAAGAGGACCCAAAGAACTACAAAGGTTGTTATTTCTTCATCCTTCCTTTGGTTGGTGTTCAATCTTTCTATAACTTGCAAGAAGATCCTTGGTGGGTATAAAATGTTTATGTTACTTCAAAAATTAAAGTCTTCCGTTGCCATATTTTTCTAGTTTATGAAACTATTTTTGTACTAAAACCCAACAATTGGTATCAGAGCCACCTTGCAAGTATGGTTAGATTTTTTGATTTTTGGAAATCTTAGTTTTTGGAGAATATGGATAACTTGTTTTTGTATAAAAATAAGTTCATACATATTTTCTATGACAACTTTTTTTTTGTTATGTTATGTGACAAAAGCTTAATGCATCTTTTGTCATTTAAAGTTGTTTTAGAAAAACATAGGTTGTTTGATGTGTATATTGATGTATATTGATGAGATTTAAATTCTGTAAGATCGTTTAGATTCGTAAAATATTTAGACAAACACAGTGAAAGCAAAGAAAACACGATGAATCAAACAAGAGCTGAATGATTAATATGCTCCACCTCAGAAGAGCTTGATAAAGAACTTCGACTGTAGAGGTGTGCTAGGGTTACAGTACAATGAATGGAATAATAATTAAGAAGCGTACAGAGAACGATGCATGCATGCATCTTATATACTAAACCCTAATGACATAAACACGGCTAGACAGACCCAAACCGTGATAACAATGGACCGAGGTAACAGGCCCAATGACACAACTCCTAGACTCAACAATATCCCCCTTTGCGTCAATTGAGGCGAGAGATCATTTCGGTTGAGTGAGAGTAGATTTCTTCACAGTCTTGAATAGCTTCGGTATGATGGCGTGAAGAGTTTGACGGAAGTCAATATACCACCGAAGCATATCTGATTTTTTTTATCAGCATCACTGTTTTGCCTACACCTGTGAATGATGTCAAGAATGTGCTCCAGACAAGAAGTGGAGAACAGGTGTTTATCATCAAGAGCGAACAAACATTTTTGGCCTTCAGCTCTGGTGAACATGACTGTTTGATACTTCGGGTCAATTCTACCCATCTGCATCTTGTTAACGTCGCTTGCCTTCCTAATTGGTTTGATTGTAGGCTTCTTCCTTAACGCAGAGGCGATCTCTTGATCCATCTTGGCAACCTCATGAATGTAAGAAACTAACATTCACTTGATGTGATCGATGATAGGCTCGTACTGCTGTTGATCAGTTAGCAAAATGTTGTTCAGGAGGATCCAGTCATGTAGGTTTAAGTTCGCCATATCAGCAAGAGAGATCATATGAACCGAGTTGTCAGAGCCTCGGGTCACTTTGAACTTCACATTTATAAAATTTCCCGCTGGAGTTGGTTTCAATACCTTGACTGTTGTGATCTTTTGTGCGCTCCAGGTCAAGTATTGTGGTTGAGAGAATGCGAGATAGTAATCAATTAGTTCTCGGTCAACCTTCGGGTCTTGAGAAGGAACAGCGGCGATTGGCTCAAAGCAATGAAACACAAATGCCTTTCGGGTGATAGACATGTCGAACTGAGAGTCTCTCGAATTCTCACGATCAAACGAGATGACCGGTTCAAGCCAATGATTGCTAGGAGACTCGATTGCTTCTTTTAAGAGTCTCTCCAACGACCACAAAGGAAATATAGTTTTTCTACTTTCCAATGCGTCGTGAGCTTCTTTTCTTTTTCTTTCCCTCTCTTCTTCTTCTCTTGCGATGCAAAGATTTTCATCAAGCTCTTGGTCACGTTGCATTCTTTTGAGAGCATCTTCTTCGGTTTCATCCTCATCAAATTCACCGATTATCTTTTTGTCTTTGTCCTCCACACTAGAACCCGCAGCTTCATTACCCTTCGGTTCAGTGGTGACTTTTGGTTTTTGAATAGGTTTGCTTGTTGGAGGTTGTGATGGTTGACCCTGACTTGCTTCTCCCCCTTGGTTCGTAGGGACACCAGTCTCCGGAACACCGTCTATACGGCTCAACATTTCAAGAGCAGGTCTCAGCTTCTCGGCCAAGTGCCGTCGGACGGTGAGAGTAAGAACCGAATTATGTGCCTCTAGGAGATTGGACAAAAGAGAGTGCACGTCACCAACACAGATTTTGATAACTGCTCTCTCAGACTTGAGATCATCAATTTCGTTGGTCGCCTGATTGAGCTTCAAGGTCTGAGTTTTGAGCTGAGTAGTGCAACGAGCCAGTTCATCCATGATCTTGTTTTCCACGACCAACTCAGTCTGGAGTTGATCAAGACGGGCATTGACTGATGTGTGAAGCTCGGTGTTGTCAGACTTGATGCTTTGGCGTACTTCTTCAAAATGCTTCTTCTCAGCTTGAAGGGATTTGCTGAGATTCTCAACAGTGGCATTAACAGTTTCGGCGTTCTTTCGAGTAGCCGCCTGAAGAGAATCTAGAAAGAGATTAGCATCAGAAATTAGTTTTTCGATGTTTTCGGTCGCTTTCTTGCATTCCTTTGTTGATTCTTCAACAGCGATGGTTGCTTTCTAGCAAGAGGAGGTGGAAGCTTCAATGGCTTTGGTAGCTTTGGAAATAGAGGAGTCATGCTCTTTGAGAAAAGTTGCCAACATAGCTTTTATAGCAGTCTCTGAGTAAGTCTCTCTTGGAGTGAAAGATGAAGAGGAAATCAGCTTGTCAAGTTTCTCGTTAAGATCCTTTAAATGTTGTTTCGTTATAGGAGCATCATCATCATCATCATCGCTCTGAACTTTGTAGGGGCTATAATAGAAAGAATCAAAGTCAGCATCCTCCCCACCGAGAACGGTTTCATATTCGTTTGAGATAGGTGGAGATAAAGGTTTAGAGGTAATCGAGGTTTCGGTCCCTGAAGTAGGTGCCCCCGTATCAGATACGTTGACATGAACTTCAGGTTCGATTGTAGTAGTGGTGGTGGTGGTAATTTCGGTTATTAAGGGGGTTGGTATTGGTATAGAAGTTGCAGTTGAAGAAGAGATTAGAGGAGGGCATGAAGCAATTGTGATAGGGACATAGCGAATAGGAGAGGAGGGAGGTGAGTTTCGGGTAACCTGATGAGTCGGTGAAGTTGGAGGCGTATTTCCTCGGAGAAAACTCTCATCTTGAGAATGTTCACTTTCGCTTGACTCTTTTTCGGGTTGTTGGTCAGAGGGAACATAGTCTGAATCACTTGAATATTGATCCTTTGGCTTGGGCGCCTTTTTCTTGATCTTTCGCTTCTTAGGAGCGGAAGTAGCTGCCTGTTTTGACTTTCACTTTCTAGTTGTAGCAGATTTAGATGATGGTCCTTCCTTCTCGCTTTTTCGTTGATCAGCCTTCATCCCTCGTTTCGCTGGTTTATCAGCAACATCCAGCGATCTTTGCATTTCAGGGGTTAGCTGCCTCGGTCCCGTAGGAGGAAGCTTCTTGTATTCATTAATGAGCTTGCTTTCCCCAGAAACACACTTGTACATAGATTCAGGAACTGAACCGATGAACATAAATTTGGTTGGATCGGCGACAATAATCTTTGTCGTGTCATAAGTAGCAATAGATGACATCAAAGAGTCTGCCATTGTTGGAATGTGGAATTTCTCCATTGCCCATTGAGTAACTAAGGTCCAAAACCTGCCACATGAGATTTCAGAATAACGAGAAGCTGAGTTTAGGCTTTGTACCAGTTGAGTCCAGTGAATAGACCCATAGTCCATGTTGATCCCATGGTAAAGACCGTATAGGAGAGTCATAAATGCTTTGCTTGCCCCGTTAGACCCTGCAACCCTCTCCGATAAACCCTTGAACAGAAGAGTAAATAGACCATTACATTGTGGAGGAAGGCATGATTTCTTGAATTTTGTCACTGTGGTAAGAACTTCGGTGTACCCCATATCGTAAAACATGGTGAAAAGATGTGTCATGCTGATCGAGTCTGGGTTGATCATGGAGTCGTTGAGGATAAGCCTTAGCAATAAGCAAAACCTAACCTTTGAAATCGAAGTCTTATGATCCAAAACCTCAAAGAAAATCCTCTCCTTGGCTATATCGTATGACGCCGTTGAATAAACTTGAGAAAGGAAAGACATCGGGACAGACTCCACCTTGGTTAAGGCAATCACAAGTGGTGAATATTTGAGGCATTCAACCACCTGAAGCATGTAAGGATCATACTGAAAAGGAGAGAGTTCGATGATCAGGTTTTGATTCGGATTGATGGTGAGAAGTGAGGACTGTGCGCTCTGTTCTTGAACAGAGGATGAGTCAGCCATTGTAGAAGTTTGAAGTGAAGAAGATGAACAGTAGAGATAAATCGCCGTTTAATACTCGAGAGGATTTTGTAAGTGGTAAAGAGGTAAAAGTGAGGTGAGAAAACCCTTTATACGATTACCATGAGAGAGAAAAATTCGGAGTGATGATTGCACGATTTTCTGAAGCGACGTATGAAAAGCGTGATTTGACAACTGTTACCCCGAAAAGTGTGTCAATCGTGTCAGGCGGCATGAGAAAAGGAAACGGTTCAAATTCACGCGCCTTTTAAAGTCTTATCCATTCACCGCCCCTTTAATTTTCAAACTATTCAAATTCCCATTGAAATGTGGATTCACCCTTTCGCTTTCATTGGTATTGACTAGCCTTCGCTTCCAAACATAGTCTAACATCATAACGTATTGAACCGAAAATATAGATCTGAGAAATAGCCATTAGTACCATGATTAAGACTTGTGGAAAATCATAAAGATCTTCGTGCAAGAGTGTGCCAAAGGAAAAGAAATAAAACAAAGTATTTGTGGGATATAAGTGAAGTCAATTAAGACACAAAACTGTGGATCCCGGGCACGAATCTCTTCCTTCAAAGTCAAGAGAGACTTAGAAGTGTATGTGTGGTTTCCCGTTCAAATACGATCAAATGCTTATTAAGAAGCATTGAAAGGCATCTTTTCAGTGTAGGGTTATTAGGGTGACTTTCGCTTCAATCAAACTACAGAACTTGATATAAGACCGAAAGTTGGATGAAGTACTTGTGAGACCCGTGTAGCCTATAAAAGAAGTAGGTTTGATCAATTTTCAGTGACTTGGTGATATTGTAGAAATCTCAAAAACAAAAATAAACTGGATCTTTTGGGTAGAAAAGTCTTGGAGTTAGACAATTTCATAAAGATCGCTAAAAAAATGAAAAGAGATTTCTTGGTACCTCCCACTAAAGTGCTTTCGTTAATACTTGGGTGAAAACTAGAACGTGTGATTGGTCACCGTCAATTCATTGTAGGTGTTGGATTTTGGGTTTTACTTAGATCGTGGTTGACGAAACTAAGATCATGAACACAGATGTTGTGTAACCGTAAACCTCAGTGGTAAATTCTGAGAGTCTCAAGGGTTACGTTTATGAACCGAAATGTGATGGAGAAAAGTGTGAAGGTGGTTAAAGAACCGAAAGTACCTCTGCTATATAGTAAGGAACGAGCAGAAAACTCTTAACTCAATACGAGAAGAGTAAGGTAGCTCGTGACTTAAGTGATTTTATCATCCTGATTGGGAAGAATCGATTTGTATATATCGAATCAGTAATGATTCACTTGAAGTCCTTGAGGCTTTGGACAACATGCAACAGCATGCTTCTAGGGACACGTAGCTAGTACAAAGATAAAGAGAGTTATACCTGCCCCAGCTCCATCAGTGGAAGTCTTCCAAGAGTCCTTTCAGTGTGATATTTTTGGTATTTTGCTTTTATATGTGAAAAAGAAAAGAAATAAAACTAAACACAAAATAAAATATTTTTGAACATTTTGATTTTTCTGAAAAATAACAATAAAAACAGAAAAGAAGATATTTTTGGATTTTATGATTTTTCTGAAAAGAAATAAAAACAGAAAAGAAAATATTTTTGGATTTTTATGAATTTTTCTGAAAAGAAATAAAAACAGAAAAGAAAATATTTTTGGATTTTATGAAAAGAAATTAAAAGCATAAAATCAATTGAGAAAAGGTATACATAGTGTACAGAGTATACAACTGAAACTTCACCGCTGGAGTGATGAAGCGAAATTGACCGAGCGTTCGGTTCATTTCGGTTCCCGAAAAATCTTGAACCGAAATAGACCGAGCGTTCGCTCTATTTCGCTTGTCCAATTTTAATGACGCGAAAGTGTTTTCGGTACTGATTCACCTTCCATCATTCCTAAGCCTTGGATTATTTTATTAAAACTTGCTTCTGGTAAGGCTTTCGTGAAGATGTCAGCTAATTGATCAGTGGATCGAACAAAGTGGATCTCAACGTTACCATCTTCTACGTGATCCTTGATGAAGTGGTATCTCAGTGCTATATGTTTCGTTTTCGAGTGTTGCACTGGGTTGTGACATATCCGAATAGCGCTTTCTGAGTCACAATAGAGGGGAATTTTCTTCATGTTTAGGCCATAGTCTCTAAGTAGACTTTGTATCCATATGACCTATGAAGTGCAAGACGCTGCAACGATGTATTCAGCTTCGGCCGTAGAAAGAGACACACTCATTTGTTTCTTGGATTGCCAGCTAACGAGTTTTCCATCAAGGAATTGACACCCGCCAGTTGTGCTCTTTCGGTCTAGACCACATCCTCCAAGATAGGCATTGGAGAATGCTTGAACAAAGAAGCCTGATTTTGCAGGGTACCAAAGACCGAGAGACGAGGTTCGCTTCAAATATCTGAAGATATTTTTCACAGCCACCATATGAGGTTCACGTGGATTAGCTTGGAACCTGGGACAATACAGACAAAAAACATAATATCTGGTCTACTAGCTGTTAGATACATTAGAGACCCTATCATTTGACGATAGAGGGTCATATCAGCAGCTGGTTTCTCCAGAGATGGTGTTAGCTTCGTTCCGAATGCCATTGGAACCTTTACTCTAGAATCTCCCATCATACCGAACTTCGCCAGTAGAGTCTTCGTGTAAGCCTCCTGATTAATGAATATGCCATTTGGTCCCTGTCGTATGTTCAGTCCAAGGAAAAAGTTAATCGGACCCATTGAGCTCATCTAAAAGTTAGTCTCCATCAACTTCCATAATTCAGCCGTTAAGCTAGGATTCGTAGAACCGAAGATGATGTCATCGACATCGATTTGGATGATCATTAAATGGTTACCCTCTTTCTTGCGAAAGAAGGTTGGGTCAACCGAACCTTGTTTGAATTTTGACATTTTAAGAAAGCGAGTTAATGTTTCATACCAGGCTCTAGGAGCTTGCTTTAGACCATAAACCGCTTTGTCCAGAATATAGCAATGATCAGGATACTTCTCGTTCACGAAACCCGGTGGTTGCTCCACATATACAGTCTCTTCTAGTTCTCCATTCAAGAATGCACACTTGACGTCCATTTGAAACACTTCAAAATTCTTGTGAGCAGCGTATGCCAGAAAGATCCGAACTGATTCCAACCTTGCTACAAGAGCAAAGGTTTCTTCATAATCTATATCTTCTTCCTGACAATATCCCTTAACCACTAGCCTTGCCTTGTTTCGTATCACATTCCCTTCTTTGTCCATCTTGTTCCGGAATACCCATTTTAATCCAACCACAGATGCATCCTTTGGTGTAGGAATCAGTCTCCAGACTCGGTTTCACTCAAACTCATTGAGTTCGTCTTGCATGACATGTACCCAATCAGAGTGATCAAAACATTGGGATGTCATCGTCAATACAAAAACATAAGCATAAACAAAACTTACATTCATTTACACTAGTGATCTACATCTCTTTTAAATCTCTCAGTGTAAAGTAGCTTCTTATCGACACCTGTGATACAAATAAGCTTGAGTGGGTCAGGTTGGGAAACCTGGTGAGTACATAGGGATTTCAATCCCACAATGTTATATATATATATATATATATATATAATTGCGAACTCACAAAATATACAATTTCACCATATATATAAGAAACTCTTACCCTACCCCGTCGATCCTCACAACGACACTATCCATACTCTCGGACCTTAAAATTTATCTCTTTACTTAATCCATACTCTCGGATCTAATCCATGCTCTCGGATCAATAACTGTACCCATTCCCTACTCTCGTACTAGGGACAACACAACTGTCTAAATCCATACTCCCGGATTAATGTCAAATAACTATGTCCTATCCATACTCCCGGACTAAGGAGAACTGACTATGTCTTAATCCATACTCCCGGATTAATGACAACTAACTATGTCTTAATCCATACTCCCGGATTAATGACAATTGACTATGTCCAATCCATACTCTCGGACTAGGGACAATGACTATGTCTAATCCGTGCTCCCGGATCAATGAAATATTTTAAAGTTCTATTCCCTGTGTATAAGTCACTCGTACTCATAAGAAGATACTACCCAATATTCCCCATAATTAATTTAGGTTTACTCTTTATCCTAAATCATCATATATAATCAGGTATGTTCTTTAACACATATTTCAGGCAACATCAAATAACTCGCACATAAACATATATTTAATACTTCAATCAATATTTGTATTAAAATCATGTTCATGAAAGGGTCTATGCACTCACTTGGACAGCGCTTCGCTTCTTAACAATATAATTTCCTTCGACGAAACCTAGTATTATTACCACTAGATTTTAGTCTAATATTTACCGTGACTAATTATTAGTCGTATCATTATTATTATTATATAAACGTTTAAACAATATTTTCCAACCACTATGTACAGACAGGGGTCAGACATAAAACACCGGAGGGCAGGACCATTTTGGCATATAACACTTCTGAAATCCAACAACCCTATGGGTCCCTTTAAACCAGATTCCCCGTACCGCGAGTAGTTAAAAAAGATATTATAACGACACTGATATAAGTCATAATAATATCCCAAATATTTATTATAAGTTCATAATAACAATACTAATTTTAAATATAAGCTATATTTAAAATAGGGTAAGCATAACTTACTTACAAGAGGATTTTAGTTAGGAGTCGGGCTCTGCAGGGGCAGAACTTCGTCGCTGAATCTTTCTAAGAAAGATTCTTGCAGCGCTTCAGCGCTCACCTTACTATACTAAAACTACAGAAAGAGAAGTCGAATCACGAGGGACCGAAATGCTCGGGGGATACGAAGGGAAAGACTCTTGAATCAAGAGAATGGTGCAAGAAATATGAGAGTAGAGGCTCTTATTTATAGTGATTGAATTTTCAAAAACTACCCTCCATAGTTACTTAATGACCTTATAGTTATATAAATGACTAATCACCCCTTTATAATACAATTTTAAATAGATTTAATGATATTTGTACTAAACTAATGTCGAAAGTACTCAACACTAGTCTTATAACGACCGCATTGTCGATACCTTTCTAACGATATCTACATGTGTATATGTATGTATACGTATATATGATTTACACTTTATTTTAATACGTAAATGCGCTATTAAAAATTATAACTCGTTCATACGAACTCCATTTTGACGTTCTTTATATCCATGCGTAGCTATCGACAAGATCTACAACTTTCATTTAGACTCCGTCGGCTAATTTTGAAATTATATTTTTGTCCATTTTTGATAAAATTAAATGATTTTGCTAAAATCATAACTCTCTCGTACAAACTCCGTTTTTGGCATTCTTTTTCTCAAAATTCCTATTTTAAGGAGTACTACGATTTTCATTTTGATCGCATTAGCTAAAAGTCAACCATTCTCTTCGTAGCTTTTTACGTCATACATTTGTTGTGCGCGGCTGACTTTTATATCTTATAAAAATCATATCTAATTCATATGGATTCGGATTTCGAAGAAATTTATATTCTCGGGATCGGGACGACGTATACTTCCTAAATATAATATATATATATATATATATATATATATATATATATATATATATATATATATATATATATATATATATATATATATATATATATATATATATATATATATATATGTTTTGGCGCAGTTATTTTTACGATTTACGGACGATTCAACTGATTTTTTCTATTTTATTATATTATAATAATCATGAAGCATATAATATTCAAATAATTATTCTTTATTACGTCGAATAGGTTACAATTGTTAACCATAACTATTACTTTGGTTAAGATTATTTATCCTAGATAATCTTCTATATAAAAAAAATCATTTTTAACGCTTATTATCTTAATTGACTAGCCCGAATCTGCGGGTGTTACAATTATCTCCCCCTTAGGATGATTATGTCTCGGAATCATCAAAAAAACAAGGCTTGTATAATGACTCCATTCATTTCCTTTCCATCCTAGGTGGTAATCATAACTCTTATGTCCTTTCAAACGAGTATCTAACTCTAGGACTCGTTGACTACTGGCGGTGTGCAGTCTTACACCCGCTCTTTATCCTATGTTGGACTTTTAATCTTAACCTTCGAGTTACAAACTCAGTCCGTATTGGAAAATCTTGCTCTTTCTTAAACAAACTTAAATTAAGATAAGTTCTTTACTTCGATTACCGTAACAGACCGATGGGACATGTTCTAATGAGATCTCGTCGTATGATGTAACGCTTAGACTTAGATATTTTAGAGTCAAATTCCAGAACGGAATATACCTTCCTTCATGTTCTAACGTGATATAATGATATTCTAGCATATAGCACATCTAGCTACAAGCTGCTTACCTTAACAATGGTTGCGATACTTCTATTGATCGCTTCGATTATCTTTCACTTCAATCTTCTGACTTAAGTTAGATGCTACATCGATCTTGGTACTTTGAACCACGTAACATATTCATCTTAGTCAGACTCGATTTGATATGATCACTAGGGTCGGATTAACAATCATCTTCTTAGTCATTACCGAAACGATGGTAACAACAGACATGAACAAAACAGAATCAATTACTAGCGCCTTGGTAACCTTGTGACTTTCCCTGATCCAAGCGTGAGTCTTGTGCTTCCGGTAGTATAGGCCTCTACTACCTTTCACACCTACTCATACTCGTCCCAAGTATTGTCTCGCAGTTCTCCAAGTCATTATCACAAAAACAATTTTAACACATACAAATGTGTCCAAACAATCATACAATTTTCCCTAGACTCTATTAGGACTTCTTCCATGCGTATCTTCAATCATCAATTCTGCTTCAACTCGGTTGGTGATGGAAATGTCAGACGATGAGATAACTTCATGGATAATCTTTCTTTCTGCTAATCGAAAGTGTGCTTCTCCCGTACTAGACGTATTATTTATTAAACGCATTCTAAAGGCATGATATCACTCTTACGATATCTTCCGACAGGTACCATTCAATATCGTAAGCCTTCTCTGTTGAGAGAAAAACTGGAGAAACACGCTTGAACAAACGTTAGAACAAGTTTATATTGTGAAAATTAAAGTTAATCTCAAAGGATCATAAAGCTCAACAATAATATAAGTTAGAGTTAGATAGTTAGATGATTAGTTACGGAAAGAGAAGGAAATATAAAAGACAGCAAGTATTATATCAAGTAAACACTTAAGTTGATTCTTAACAAGGAATGCAATCAGACCAAGTTAGTGAGTGTGATCAAACTTAGTGATTAAGTCTAGGAAAGACTTGCTCTTGAAGAGAGATTACAAGGAGTTACGATTATATTTAGGTGATAAGGTAGTAAAGAGAAAGATGAGTGATAAGATTTAAGATGCGTAGGAGAGGTGTTTTCATTGAGAAATAGAGAACTCTATTTATAGAGTCTCGAAGATTACATAAAGCCTAATCTGTTTGAGTTGCCACGCAGGGCACTATGGATAAAACAAAGTACTTATACAAGGAACAGATAAAAGACTGAATCTAAGAACTGATGACGATGACTGCGGTTGCTGATCTGACTACGGGGAGAGATAAACTGCGGTTCCATAAGCAACTTCGGATCTCTTTTAAGTTTAATAGGGTCACTTTTAATGTTTCAACAATTTCCCCCTAAGTGACCTCTTCAACTTTTCTTTCAAGTGTTGAACTTGAGGAACTTGATAAGGATCCACTAGAACTTCCTGACTTCTTTAAGCCATGCAATCCTGCTTGATATTTCAAACTTCACTTCAGCAGTCGTATGTTTGGATTTGTTGACTGCGACCTGAATAATTTCCAACTGCTTCTGGGTCATACGATTCATGGCATTCATCGGGATGAGGTATTTAGTTTCATCATTTAATTGTTTGAAGATGACTCCAAGATCTGGGAAGTTGGTTGCTCCAACGGATCTTTCTTGAAAGCCTTCAGTCAGGACCGGAGCTGGTTCAAGAGGAGGAAGATTGAATTTTTGAGCAAGTACAGGGTGGATATCAGCATCGATCTTTGTGAAGTCACACACAGTCTCTTTGAGAAAGGTACATGCCCTTTCATAACCGATCTTCATCCTTGGGTGCTTCTCAGACTTATTCTGAAATACCTTTGCAATCAGGAAAATTTCTTCCGGGTTCATGCAAGGGAAGTCAGCTTGGGTTCGAACATAGTCTGAGCTTCTTCTGGTAAGAGTGTACTGGATGAATTCTGCCTTCATAAACTTTCGAGGCTTGTAATGCTTGACAACAAAAGGTCTGTCATTCGACCAGATTTTCTCTATAGAAGACCCATGTTTGGCATGAAAGCTGTTGAGTCTCTCAAACTCTAAGGGTAACCTCTTATCATCAGGGATACTGCGGTCAAAGGGTTCAAACACAGTGAAGTATTTTGCGTTAGGAGAGATAGGAATATCCCAATAACCATCAGTAGGAGGTTCAACGTATGTGAGGTAGGGCTTGTAATCGTGATCCTGTAATCTTCTGTGCGGATTGACCCATGAGTTGATGAGGCATTCATCCATTGTAATATCAACTCCATTTTCCCTCCAGATCATCTCAGCAAATTTAGCTGATCTCCAGTCAGCTTTTTTCTGTTTGGTTGCGGGAGAGTCGTTTGAGTGATCTGATGACATGTGGGAAGCTAGGTTCTTGAAATGAGGGGGAGTCTCGGGTCTTTCAGGAGAAGAATGAAGTTTTTTGAGTTGGTGAATGTGGTGGAGATTGCGGTGGAGTTTGAATTGGTGGTTGTTGCGGTGGAGATTGATTACTTGGGCTCTTGTGAGGAGAAGGTTGCAGAGATGGTTGAGGAGTAGGAACTTTTTCATTTATGACTGGGGAGCTCCTATATTGGTGCGGATGGGAATGCTGATGACAGAATTGATCCGAGCTTTGGTCTTCACTTCCCCCTCTTGAGGGAGGAGCCACTGGTACTTCCTCAAGCCATTACTTAAGACCATCAATTTTACCACAAACTTGGTCAAATTGTGCCTTAAGAGCATCCTTAAGTTGTTGGTTGTTTGGGATTGCGAGGTTGAAGAGCAAACGGTGAATCTCCTTGGTGAGTTGCAGGATTTCGGGACCGTGAAAGTTGGAGGATAGTGACGTGCGGAGATTGTTGATTGTTGATTGTAGAACAGAGATTGCGGATTCATACGCATTGTGCGTTTCGTCAACAACTTTCTGAGACTGATCAGACTGGTCCTTAATGATGGTCTCAAGATCCGATTTGATGGAGGATACTTCAGAAATGAGTTTTTCAGCAGTGGAGATGAATTGTTGATGATCAGCTTTGCGGTTGTTGTCTAGGGCCCGGATCCCCATTTCCACTTTGAGGGAGATGCGTTCTGCAGCAAGACGCTCTCTGGCTTCCAGTCTTTCGATGCGGTCGATGAGAGACTGCGGGCCAGGCGAGTCCTCAGATTGCGGTTGGTAAGATTTAACTGCAGCCAGAATCTGATCTACTTTGTTTTGTAGAGACAAAAATTCTTTTTGGGAGACTGGTTGCTTCTTCTTCTTCTTTTTCTCCTTAGGCTTTGACGTCGAGTGCTGAGATCCGCTAGACTCTTCTTCTTCATCGAAAAACATCATAACATCTTCCGACTGCTCTGGTTGATTGACTTTATTTGGATCGAAGTCATCGAAGCCAAAGATTGGTGCTGAACTGACTTCGATTGCAGTTCCGTCCTCTTGAGAGTTATTATCAGCAGTGGTAGGAGGAGGCTTGGATGAACCTGCATTAGTTGGATTGGCCTGAGCTTTGTGGATAGTCTCAGCCATTTCTTCCATCCAGTCCTAGACCTTTTGAATTGTGGCAACCGTATTGGCATTGCTGATGGCGTTGGCCCAGTATTTGGCTACAGTTTCAATCTCCTGCTGCTTCTGTTGAAGTTGCTTGGTTTGTTGATCCTTTCTTGCTTGAAATGCCCTACGGAAAGCGGCATACTTCTGAATGTCGGATTCTGAGACTGGATGGTAATGCCTCCAAGAATCATTTGATTCATCACCGTCAAATCCTTGAAAACGCACGGAGGTGTCCCTCGGCTTCACAGATCCTTGCACATTTATGCTCACTGTGCCTAAACCACCTGGATTTGATGTAAGTAGAGTAGGATTTCCGGAGTTCCTTGGTCTCCTTGACCCGTGGTCAAGTTTGGCCTCGGCTCCGTTCTGGCATGGGCTGAAGATTTGCCCTGCGGTTGGGTAGGTGTTTGGAGTGTTTGGATTACAGAGTCTAAAATAGAGCGCAACTCCGATTCTTGAAAGAAATGTAGTCTGGAAGCCCTGGAGACCTTAGGGCGAGAAGAACCAATTAGATCCTCTTGGGATCTAGGTGGGGGTGAGTCTCCACATTGAGATGAAACGAGCACACTTTCTGTGTTCGAGTGGCTGGAGAGGGTAGTAGCAAATGGGTTTGCGGGAACCCCAAGGACTACCAGAGTCTTTTGAGAGACTTCATTATCGGTCCGGTCACGCATTTGGCTAGTGGATTTGGTTTTCCTTTTCTTGAGAATGGAAATAGGAGCAGAGTCAGGATCAGAATCGTCAGAAGATTGGTTGGATTGGGAGTCATTTTTTGATGATACAACTTGTTGGATTTTTCATTTCTTTGAAGGTTCTGCATCCTTGGAGTTTTGACTTTCTTGGATGCTTTGTGTTTCCTGCGGGTTTCACCGGTTGTCTTTGTTCTTGCTTTGCTGTGGGGGCCTTTCTTGGGAGAAACTAACTGCTTGAGCCTTGAGGCATTGGATAGAGTACTAGAAGATGGAACTACGGATCGTTCTGGTTGATTGGGTGCGGTTGAGGCTAGTATGTTTTGACTTGGAAGAGGCGGGGTAGAAAGGTATGGGGCAATACCTTCCCTAACGTCTATGTGATCCGTGACTATTTGGGTCTCTAGTCTAACCGTAGTCAGAATGTGGATGGGTAAGCGTCTGATAGGTCCAAAAACAGAATGATCATTAGAAGGAGTGTACCTTTTGAGATCGCGGGTGACGGAAAAGTTGATGTCGTTGCCCATACTGATCTTGGCATCTGAATGAAGGTCTGAGATGCAGAGAGCCCAAAACCTTGCAAAGGTAAGCTCGGCTGGGGTTTTCCTTTGGGTTCTCCTTTGGGATGTAATGAAGAAAATCATCCCAAAGTATTTGACCGTAGTTAACATCGTGGCCTGAGAAGATGCTCCATACGAGCTCAAGTAGTTTGAGGCCCATGTTGTCGATGCCTCCGGTTCGTCCTGAAAGGTTGCGGATCACGTAGTGGCACACAAACTGCCATGCCGCAGGCAGTTGGTTCTTCTTGAATTCTCATATGCCCTTGATCTTCTTCTGGTATCCCATTTGATACAGTGTGGAGGTGATGTCTGTAACACTTGGTGAGAAGAACTTTGTCGAGGGATGTACCGGTAAGTTGATTAAAGCAAGAAACTTGTCTTTGGTCAAGATGACCAAAGAATCATCTACTAAGTTCAGATGAACTTCTTGAAGGTTGTTGAGGGGACGATGTGCAGAAAAGGCGCACTTGAACAATGTGGAGATGGGAACTACGTCAGTGAAAGCGTCGAAAGGTCCAAACAGAGGATGATTGGAGATGAACTTGATCATGAGGCGAATCGAGTCATTGTATGAAGAGTGATCATCGAAGATTGCCCTGAGTTGCTAGATGCAATGATAGGCGATTGGTTACGAGTAGCAGAATCGGAACCGGTGGGTTGAACAGGGGCTGATGCTTTCGATTACTTCTTGGAGATTCCTGATTTCACCATTTTGAAAATGATTGAAGAACTTGCAGAAAAGTTTGAGTTGCAAAGGGGAAGAAGATGAAGTTGTTCGTCTTGAGGGATCAGATAGCGTAAAGCTTTCTTGGAGAAGAAAAAGGTTTTTATAGTGGCGGATTCCAAAAGTTATTGTTTTTACCCTAAAAAGTGATTAAGGGTAAAAACAAAATATTAAAAGAAAATTATCAGCCACAAAATCGTTTTAGTGAAAGGTTATTATTTTTTGTTCATTTCAAAAAGAGCATTTAATGAAATGTCAGACTCGACACCCCATGTCTGCTGAACGTGTGGTGAGGGGTGACAAACCGTTGAATAAAGGTGGAATTTGTAACGGATTTGACGTTTTGGGGGTAAGTGGAAAAGACAGATTAAGGAAAATATTTTCTAAAAGGATTTCTTTTATTGGAAACAGATTTATTTTGGCATCACACCTAAAATAGGTCTGACAAAAGGTTTATTTGAAAAGAGAAACTGAAACAATCATATGCGACAAAATGAATATTTTTTTTGAGAATGTTTTTCTTATTTAATGAAGGATCATTAAATAGCACACATTGTTTCAAGAATTTATGAAGTAGTTGAAAGTTCAATCACTGAGATTACGGTTTGAAAAGTCATTGCGGATTGAGACCTCATTGCGGTTTGGGACCTCATTGCGGATGGGTGTTTAGAAAGCTGCAGTAGGAGAAACTGAGAAGAACACTTGAACACAATCAGAAATAACAATCAATAAGGACCCTTGAAATATAAGTATGATATAAGGTTACGGTATATTACGGTACAAAAGATGTACTGCAGTATACAAGATATACCATAACTATGTACAATAGATATATTTATTTAGGACCGCAATGGTGACCAAGAGTGGTCTGCGATACCTATCAATTCAAGAAGAATTGTGGATCCGGATTCATCATTCCTAACATTTGTAAGAAACTGTTGAGTTTTGTAGAGTCAAGTGCTTTTGTAAATACATTAGCAATATTTTCATGAGTATGGACAAAAATTAGTTCAATGTTACCTTTCAGGATGTGATCTTTAATGAAGTGGTACCGTAGCTCAATATGCTTTGTTTTGGAGTGATGAATAGGATTATAAGAAATCGCTATGGCACTCTCTGAGTCACAGTAAATCGGTATCCGCAGCATCCTGTATCCGTAGTCCATAAGCTGCATTTTCATCCACAAGACTTGTGTGCAACAGCTGGCTGCTGCCACATATTTAGCTTCTGTGGTAGACAGTGAGACACAGCTTTGTTTGCTTGATGACCAGCTAACCAGTCTTCCACCAAGAAATTGACATCCACCGGAAGTGCTTTTTCTGTCCAATCTACATCCAGCATGATCCACATCAGTCAATGCTTGTAGGCTGAAGTCGTTCCCTGCGGGATACCAGAGGCCTAGAGATTTGCTGCCTCTTAAGTATCTAAGAATCTGCTTGGCTGCGGTTATGTGAGATACTTTGGGATCGGCGTGGTATCTTGCGCATACTCCTGTTGCAAAGACAATGTCTGGTCGGCTTGCGGTGAGGTACATCAATGAGCCAATTATACCTCTATAAGTCTTGTGATCCACTGATTCGCTGGAAGGATCAGCAGATATCTTATATCCGAAGGCCATGGGGACCTTGGCCGAAGAACAGTGTCCATTGAGTATTTATTCAGTAGTTCAGTGGTGTATTTCTCCTGATGGATGAATATCCCTTGAGGGACTTGTTTCACTTGAAGTCCTAGAAAGAAGTTAATCTCTCTATTCATACTCATTTGGAACTTGTTGGTCATGAGCTTAGCAAATTCATCCACCAACCGCTGATCAGTTGATCCGAAGATGATATCATCCACATATATTTGTACAAGCATAAGGTGATTACCATTTGCCTTTGTAAATAAGGTGGGATCAATCACTCCTCTTTTGTATCCGGACGAGACAAGAAATTCAGAGAGAGTCTGGTACCACGCTCTTGGGGCTTGTTTTAGACCGTAGACTGCTTTTTCAAGCTTGTAGCAATAATCTGGGAATTCAAGACATTCAAAGCACGGAGGTTGCTGAAGATAAACCTCCTCTTTCAATTCACCATTCAGGAAATCACCCTTTACATCCATTTGAATGTACCTTGATATTCTTGTGAGCAGCATTCGCTAAGAAGATGCGCATGGCTTCCATTCTGGCTACTGGGGCATATGTTTCATCATAATCAATACCTTCAAGTTGACTATACCCCTTTGCGACTAGTCTTGCTTTGTTTCGAACTACCGTACCAGATTCATCCAGTTTGTTTTTGTACACCCATTTGGTACCAACAATAGTGTGACCTTTTGGCTTCGGAACGAGTTACCACACTTTGTTCCTTTTAAACTCTTCCAGTTCTTCTTGCATTGTTGCTATCCAATCAGGCTCCATTAATGCTTCTTTGATGGTTTTGGGTTCGACCGAAGACATGAATGCTGCATAGTGACAATGATCAGATAAGTCTTGTGAAGATCGAGTTTGGATGCTTGCTGATGGGCTTCCGATGATTTGACCTGGTGGGTGGTCCTTCGTCCATACGTGTAGGCGGGGTTGAAGATGGTAAGCGGCCGCGGTGGAAGGGATATCTACAATATCTGAAGATTCTGATGTTGGGGACGGCAGTTCCCCTGGACATGTGAGCAACCCGCTGAATTATCTTGAATTTGAAAGGTGGGATTGGAGTTTTCTTGGACAAATGATGGAGGTTCCCCCTGGATTATGGACAGGAGTTCCCCTTGAACCTAAGAAGGTTCCCCCTGGATTGTTGGAAGGGTGATAATCCTTGGGTCAGTTCTTGTGTCAATGTTCTCTACATCTTCATCATCTGAGTCAGAAGAAACATTCGATGGTAAGGATTCTCTGTGGATAGGAACTTGAACTGCATCATCAAGTACTGGAACCTCGATGGTTGTCACTTGATCCGTAGTAGAGCTTTCCCCCTCAACCGGCGCGGTGGAAGTATTGAGAGATACTACATCGGATAGAGATGGACCAGATACGTCAGCATGCTGCTGTTGAGTTTCCTGGGACACAAGGACTTCGGATAACTTGGTTGTTTCTACAGGGTCGAAGAGATCGTCATAGTTTACTTAAACTATGTTTAGTGGACCCGAAGAGGCAGGAATATCACTTTCTTGGATTTCTTTGGTTTCGGTTGATGGAGCGGTGTTACGGACGTAATAGTCAACGAATTTGACATCGAAGCTTTCAACTATTAGCCTTGTGCGTCTAATGAGAACCCTATAAGCAACTTTGTTTGTTGAGTAGCCAAGAAAGATGCCTTCATCAGACTTCGGTGCGAGCTTGTTAAGATGATCTCTGTTGTTGATCACAAAACATCTACATCCAAAGATATGGAAGCATCGGACATTTGGCTTGCGGTTGTTAAGGCCCTCATAAGGAGTTTTACTGAGATGCTTGCAGATGATGCTTCGGTTTTGAACAAAGCATGTTGTGGCCACTGCTTCGGCCCAGAAGTAGAGAGGAAGGTGTGCGAAGTTAAGCATAGATCTGGCTGCTTCTACCAGAGTTCGATTTCTTCGCTCTACTAGTCCATTTTGTTGCGGTGTGTAGGGAGCTGAGAAATTGTGAGTGATACCCTTGGAAACCAAGAAACTGTTTAAGAGATGGTTGGTAAACTCGGTTCCATTATCACTTCGGATGAGGCGTACTGGTAGCTTGATCTGAAGTTCAACTTCTTTGATAAAATTGATCTGTATCTGCGGAGTTTCGGATTTGAGTCTTAGGAAGAAGACCCAAGTGAAACGAGTGAAGTCATCAACTATAGCTAGTATGTATTTCTTATGATGAAGACTGGCTACGGTAGATAGACCGCAGAGATCAATGTGCAATAGTTCCAATGGTTCAGAAATTGAAGAATCAATCACCATTGGGTGACTTGCTTTGGATTTCTTGCCACATTCACATGCAGGACAGAGCGTATCATTGCTGAACTTGAGAATTGGAAGACCTCGGACGATTTCTCCGGTGACCAGTTTGTTGATGTATCTGAAGTTAAGATGAGCTAGCTTGCGGTGCCATAGCCAGCTGACTTCAGATATTGCTTTGGATAGAAAGCATAGATGTGGTTTCCCAATGATCAGAGAGACGTCCAGGGGATACATGGTCCCTTCGGACTTGGATTTGATCAAACAAGTGCTTCTATCGCTGGTCATTACATAGCAGTATTCATTGTCAAATTCAACCCTGTAGCCTGCTTTACATAGTTGGCCTACACTAATGAGATTGTGTTTAAGGCTTTCTACATAAGCAACCTTTTGAATAGAGAAGTTTCCCGTAGTAAGAACACCATAACCTCGTATTATCCCATTCGTATTGTTCCCGAATGTGACGTTTCCACCGTTGCAAATTGGCCTGAAATCCCGAAGGTATTCTAACCTTCCGGTCATGTGCAAGGAGCAGGCACTATCGATTAACCATTCTTCTTCTTCTTCCTCCTTGCATAAAGCTTGAGAATTACACGGTTAGTTTAGGCATCCAAACTTGTTTGGAGCCTGGGATAACAGATGAGTTTCTAATTGATGCATGAACCGAGGTTGCAGGAACAGGTTTCGTGTCAACGTTTAGGCCTGGTCCTGGGTGTTTGTGAGTTTTTGGAGTGTTGCGAGATTTAGAAAAATTACGAGGTTTTTGAAAAGAACCAGATTTGACATGAGATGAACCTTTTTGACAATTACACTGACATACACAGATTTTGTCATTTACCCTAACATTTTGTTTGGTCAGCGGTCTAAATGACGAGGTAGGCTTGTGACCAGTCCGAGAGTGGTGAGATCTGACAGTAGTGGTGTTGGTATTTGAAAAAGTACATTTTGCAGAAGTGAGAGCATGGAAGGATTTCTTGGAAAGTGATTTCTGAAAACTTTGATGTGATTTTAGAAGTGTTGGAGTTGGTAAAATCCCCTTCCATTTTGGGTCATCTAAGGAATAGATTTGAAAACCATTGCTTCGAAAAGACTGTACTCTCTTTTGGGTTGTGTCAGATGTTTTTGAGATGGCTGTTGAAACTGTACATTCCTTTTTGTATGTTTTCTTGATCGGAGAGTTTTTTGAAAAATAATGTGAGAAAACAAACTTTTCAGGACTCTTAGATTTTTGAAATCTGACATGCTTTTTGTATTTGAAAAGATTTCCTGATTTTTGCCTCAGAATCGAATTTCCTCTTTGAAAGCCTTTTTAGCTAAGTTTTTTGGAGAACCGCAGTCATTGGTGTTCAGCTGCGGTTTCCTGGAAACCTTTGAAAATTTTTGAAAACGAGGGCTAGATTCATCCGAACTAGAAGATTCAGGGCTTTGAGAGCATTGACCCACTTCAAAATTTTCTATGGGTAATTCATGATGTATTGGCTGAAGAGTCACAGAGCTCTTGACTGAGGACTACGGTAAGGATGATTTGACTACCGCAGAATAAGACTGAGTTAGGACTTCTGTGGGATTTTTGTGGGACTTCTGAGGTTCATGACTGCAGTGAGAGACACTGCGGTCTGAGGGCAGAGACGGGAAGTCCTTTGAGACTTTGGGACTCTCTATGACAATTTCCTCATCAACAACTGATGAAGTCTGAGAGTTGGGATAGATTGTTCCACAGATAGGAATTTGATCACTTGAGTGACCCGAAAATTCAGGCAAAATTTCCTCAATGACACAGTTGTTACTTAGATTATGAAGTCTACCGAAATGAGTTCTGATGTCTTCGGGAAAGGTTTTGTCATTGACTGGGAAATGGAACTCTCGGTCAGGAGCGACATAAAGTCTATCTTTGTTAAACCGGAGTGAGGAATCCTTTGCGGTAGGATATCCATTGGACCAACCCCAATTATAGGTATTATCTACGGTTCCATTGTTCACCAAATTATCAATAGCTTCACTTTCATTGAATAGTTTTTCTATTAATAGATTTAATCGTACAATCTCACTCTAAGCTAAATCTCTTTGGTTCAAAGCTATATCTAGTTATGTTTCACTCAACATTCTTACATCTTTCTCTAACTCTAAGTCCTTTTCTAACATAGCTACTTTGAGTCTTTTGTTATCCAGTCGTCCTCTTACATGAAACATCTCTTGGGACGCTATGTTCTTCTCATATAGAGCTTTGTTACAGTCTATAAGGACGGCAGCACATGTGTCATTAAGATTGTCTATGAAGGGTTCACAGTCATGCATGCTATAGTTTAGAGTTTGAATCATGAGTTTTACTTGTTCGACGATGCTTAGAGTTCCATCTTTTTCCATGTAGCAGTAGTTCTTTTCCAGCTTTGTGGACCCATCGTCATCCGCAGTTTCCAGCATCCAGATCTTGCCTTTTCCTTTGATGTTGCTGATGTCTTCGTCTTCATCTCTGGATGACCAAACTTGATAGTCTCTTTTTACATGGGCTACGTATTCCCTTGCCTTTTCCTTTTCCTCCAATTCTTGAGCCATACTAAGGTAGAATGCTCTGTCTTTCACTATGTTAGCCTTGCAGTCTTTTGCAAAATTATTCTCCTTGTTGCACTTGTGACAATTTACAACATCACTTTTATCTTCTGAATAGGTACCGGAGTCAGTTGGATTGATGGGCTTTGGTGCCTCTTTGGGTTGAGTAGTCTGAGGTTGCGGTTGTGGGTGAGAACTTTTGGGATATCGAGAGTGGTTATTCTGCGGGTTGAAGTTGCGGTTGAATGGAGGTTTGTTGAACTGTTGATTCTTATGAAAAGAAGGAGGTGGTAGCCGGTTGACATGTTGGCTAACAAGAGCAATAGCCTTCTGAAATTCTTCTTCATCATCATACTCTCAGCCAGCTTCGTATAAATGTGGAGGATTTTCATACGAGGGAGAGTAGGATTGAGTATGTGGAGCTTGTGCTATAAGAGCAAGTGGTCCTCCGAAGTCAGCACAATCTTTGAGTACAGTGGATTCTTGTGCTTGCAATTCCCCATAGAGCTTGTAGAGATACAAAGAATGAATCTTTCTATCTCCTTGGACTATCATCTTAGCAGTAGTCCAGTGTCTTCCCAAACCATTAAGAAACTGAAGATTTGTTTCATGGTTACTGCGGATGGTGCCAGCATTAGATAACTTAGTGACTATCAGGTTGAACCTTTTGAAGGAGTCTTCCAAACTTTCGCCAGTATGAGCTTTGAAATTGTTGAACTCATTGAGTGCAGTTGTGAGCTTCTTATCTTGAGCTTGTTCTGAGCCTTCATACAAGTTTTTGAGAACATCCCAGATCTCTTTTGCTAATTTGCAGTTTATGATAATGTCGAAGTTGTCAGGAGCAACTCCACAAGAGATTTCATAAAAAGCAACAACATCATTTTCCATTTTATCGAGATCGTCTTTGGTGGGACGATTCATGACTGGTTGACCTCCTCCTAGTCTGGCTGTGGCGCCGTCGGTTTGAACTGGTGTAAGAACAGGGACATGTGGTCCTTCTTCTACAGATCGCCATACATCTCTACCAAGTCTCCTTAAGTATCTTTCCATTCTCTGAGACCAGTGATGATATTCATTTTCCACCAATATTGGGGCTCTATTAGAACCACCAACACTGTTGGAAACATTGAGAGATAATGCTTGTGCCATATTTCCTTGTTTTTTTTTTTGAAATTTTTTTTTGTTTTTTTTAAGAAATGAGCTCCAGTGGTGTAGAAGGCCTTTTGAAAATCAGAGTTTTGCTTCAAAAAGCAACCACTTTTGCTCTGATACCAATTGTTGAGAGAAAAACTTGAGAAACACACTTGAACAAACGATAGAACAAGTTTATATTGCGGAAATTAAAGTTAATCTCAAAGGATCATAAAGCTCAACAATAATATAAGTTAGAGTTAGATAGTTAGATGATTAGTTACGGAAAGAGAAGGAAATATAAAAGACAGCAAGTATTATATCAAGTAAACACTTAAGTTGATTCTTAACAAGGAATGCAATCAGAGCAAATTAGTGAGTGAGATCAAACTTAGTGATTAAGTGTAGGAAAGACTTGCTCTTGAAGAGAGATTACAAGGAGTTACGATTATATTTAGGTGATAAGGTAGTAGAGAGAAAGATGAGTGATAAGATTTAAGATGCGTAAGAGAGGCGGTTTCATTGACAAATGGAGAACTCTATTTATAGAGTCTCGAAGATTACATACAACCTAATCTGTTTGAGTCCACGCAGGGTGTGACATCCCCTAATTTCTCGGCCAGAAAACACCGATTTAATTTATGCTTTTAAAATAAAGTCAGAGAAATCCTTTTAAAAGATGTTGTGGAATTGGTCCCCAACACAAAACATGATAAAAGTTTATTAAAACCTTTCTTTAAGAAAGTATATATTTTCCTTTTATATCAAAACCTCGGGATATCATGTTCCGATACAGATCAAAAGCATAAACAAGACATTATAAGCCTTACAACAGTTATTTACAACTACTGACCTATAATCCAAAAATCTCTCATCATCATCCGACTATGCTCGGGGTCCACTACCTGTAATAATAAAAAACTGAGTGGGTCAGGCTTGGGAGCCTGGTGAGCATATAGGGTTTTCAACCCACAATAAATAAATTTATTAATTTCATCAAACAACAATAACCTGATTACTCATTCCCGTTATCCTCACCTTACGTCCCTAAAACAACTATCACAAGGGACCTAATCTAAGGATTTTCATCAGGGCGACAACACTGCTTTGGGGGTTTTCGAGCAATTTATGTCAAATAAGGCAACCATGTGGGGGATGGAGTACAGCAAATGAACACCTAAGCTCATTAACACCTACAGGTTGCAAGCCTACCAGCGTTCCACTGGACTGTCTAGAAAAGTCCATGGTCGTCATCCATACTCCGCTAGATGACTGGATGACAATAACATCGAGGCCTCTCATCATTTTAACACACATCGGCTATTTCGTCTACCCATGTTTTACCCAACATATTTGTAGATAAAATACATATATAGTTTAAAACTTATATAAAACATCTATTCAACAGTCACCTCAATTAAACAATTAATATAATTACACATAGCACGTATTTTATAGAAAATACTTCATATCTAGGTGTAAGATGAAGGTGACTACACACTCACCTGATTTAATGATAATCGGGCAGCACTTCGTTTCCTAAAACGATCGTTTCTAATAAACCCGAGAGTTTTATTGAGAAACCGGGCTCTGCGAGGGTTGGGCTTCAAAACCGAAAAGATAAATTTCTCGGGCTTCTCGGGCACTTCGGGGCGTATTTCCGGTGTTTGGTATAATACCGGGGCTTTGGGGGAAGTTGGAATGAAAGAAATATGGGTTTAGGGGTGTAAAATGTCAAATTTCCAAATTATCCCCGGGAGGTCTCGCACCCTTCTATTTATAGGGGCGAGGCTTCTGATCGGACGGCTGAGAGGACTCCACGCGGTAGCAGATGCGAAGGTCAGGCACATGGCTCGCACGTGCGAGGGACCAGCTGCTGGCCTCTGATTGGACCGAGGTCTATGGTCCGAGGGGGGAGTCGTGGCGCACCATGCAAAGCTCAGACACGTCAAGAAAGGGCACGCGTCGGACTCCTACTGGACCGCACTTCGGATGCGAGGGAATGCCACACGCCTCGCCAGCTGGCTTTGGTGACTCAGCAATTTCGGACACGTGGCGCGTTATGAGTGAGGGTGACGTGGCCGAAGTCCATAACTTTCGCATACGGGCTCCGTTTTTTACGTTGTACTGTTATTGACGAGACCTTCGATTCTTGTTTAGTTTGTGTCGGCTAAAAATCACTCGATCTAAAATTCGAGTTTTTAGCTGTCTACTACTAAGCTGAAACTTAGAAAAATCATAACTTCCTCATACGAAGTCAGATTTGGACGTTCTTTTTAAACATACTCTCAGTTTAACGAACACTACGACTTCTGTTTAGATCACTAAGGCTAAAAAGTAGTTTATCAAAAACTCACTTTTTACGTCATTCGGCACCGTGCCGGTTTTGTCGCGAAACTTCGACAAGTCATAACTTCTTCGTTATAACTCGGATTTTGGTATTCTTTATATATTCGGAACCCTTGTGACGACCACAACAACTTTCTTAATAGATATCGGCTTTAACTAATATTTATTTTCGACGCTCATTTTTATTCTTAATAAATTAAATCCTAATTATTAAGCATAAAACACATAATTCACATAATATTCACATAATTCCTTTTCATTTCTTCAAAATGAGTTACAAAGGTTAACCTAGGCTATTATGTCAATATTAATGCCTAGCCTAGAAACACGGGCGTTACTATTCTCTCCCCCTTAGGATGATTCCGTCCCCGGAATCACACATCAACAAACAAATGCGGATAGCGACTCATCATGTCACTCTCCGTTTCCCAGGTGAGATTTGGCCCACTCGTATGTTTCCATCGCACAAGCACTAAATTGAGCATCTTGCGTCACAACATCTTAGTCTTACGGTCAACGATTGCCTCAGATTCTTCAATTAACCTCTTGTTTTCATCCAACCTTAATTCAGAAATTGGAATTATGTCGGGCACATCTCCTGTGAACTTTCTCAAATAACACACATGAAAGGTATTATGAATACCCTCCAGTTCTTCCGGTAATTCTAGCTTGTAATCTTGATTCCCGATCCTCTGAAGAACTTTAAACGGTCCAATAAACCTTGGACTCAATTTTCCCCTCTTACCAAATATTATAAGTCCCTTCCACGGCGAGACTTTAAGTAAAACCGAATCTCCAACTTCAAATGATATCGGTTGTCTTTTCTTGTCAGCATAGCTCTTTTGTCGATCTTGAGCTGCTAACATCCTTACCCTAATCACTTTCAACTTTTTAGCAGTCTGATGGACTATTTCAGGTCCCATAAACTGCTTTTCCCCAGCTTCCAGCCAACATGACGTCGTTCGATACTTTTCTCCATACAAAGCATGATAAGTTGCCATCTTAATGCTTAAGTGGAAACTATTATTATAGGAAAATTCTACTAGAGGTAAGTGTTCATCACAGTTACCTTGGAATTCCAGGGTACATGCTCTCAGCATATCCTCCAACGTTTGAATTGTTTGTTCGCTTTGACCATCGGTTTGCGGATGGTAAGCTGTACTCAAACACAACTTGGTACCCAATTCCTCTTGTAGACTCCTCCAAAACCTTGAGGTAAAACGACTGTCACGATCTGATACAATCGTTAACGAAACACCGTGAAGCCTCATAATTTCCTTCACGTAAGAATTCGCAAGTTTATCCATAGACCATTCCTCGTTGGCTGCTATGAAATGCGCACTCTTAGTGAAGCGATCAACGACCACCCAAATCATGTCGTGACCATTCCTTGTTCTGGGCAGTTTAGTCACAAAATCCATGGTGATGTCTTCCCATTTACCCATGGGTACAGGTAAAGGTTCTAAACTCCCATACGGTTTCTGATGTTGTGCCTTAACCCTAGCACATGTTACACACTCGGCCACATACTTAGCAACATCGAGCTTCATCGTCGGCCACCAGTAATAGGGTTTTAGATCCCTATACATTTTTGTACTGCCGGGATGAATCGAGTACATGGTCTTGTGAGCTTCTTTCATCAGAAGATCTCTTACTCCTCCCGTCTTATGTACCCAAATCCTATCTTTGAATACCTTCAGTCCTTGACCGTTTGTATCAAACACTAACGTTTTGCCCAAACGTTCTTCCTTTCGGTCATTTTTCTCTAAAGCTTCCTCTTGAGCTTTCTTTATACTTTCCACAATTGTCGAGACAACTTCAATTCTCAATGCTCTTGGCCTTTTCTTTTCAAGATTTACCTTTCGACTAAGAGCATCAGCAACAACATTTGCTTTACCAGGGTGGTAAAGTATCTCACAGTCGTAGTCATTGAGTAACTCTAGCCAGCGCCGTTTCCTCATGTTCAATTCCTTCTGACTAAAGAGATATTGAAGACTCTTATGATTAGTGAAAAGTTTGCATTTAGTACCATAAAGATAGTGCCTCCATATCTTTAAGGCAAATACTACCGCTGCCAACTCCAGATCATGAGTGGGGTAGTTCTTTTCATGCTCTTTCAATTGCCTCAATGCATACGCTATCACTTTATCCCTTTGGGTCAGAACACAACCTAACCCAACTCCAGAGGCATCACTATAAACTGCGAAGTCATCAACTCCTTCAGGTAACGAAAGAATCGGTGCTTCACACAATTTCTTCTTTAACTTTTCAAAGGCTTCCTTATGCTTCTCATTCCAAGTATAAGTAGCTCCTTTGTGGGTCAAAGCTGTTAATGGAGTCGCGATTGAAGAAAATCCTTGGATAAATCGCATCAGCCTAGAAGTACAGAGGTAAAGAAGCGAAGCTAAGCATGGTTCGGGCGGCTTCACACAACGAACGATTTCGTCTTTCAACGACACCATTCTACTACGGAGTATAGGGTGCAAAGAAGTTATGAGTTACTCCCTTTTCGGCCAGAAATTCTTCAAAGTCTTTGTTTTTTGAATTCTAACCCATTGTCACTTCAGACATTTCTCACTACCTTTCTCAGCTTTACTTCCACCTGTTTTATAAAGTTTTTGAGCTGTGGAGTTGCCTCTAATTTCTGTTTAAGGAAAAAACCCAAGTGAAACGTGAAAAATCAGCGACAATGACAAGAATGTACTTATTACCACCAATACTTTCTATGGCCGATGGACCACATAGATCGATGTGTAGAAGCTTAATAGGTTCGATGATCTTTGTGTTAACATGTGTGGGATGACTCTTCCGGCTTTGCTTTCCCATTTCGCATGCAGCACACAAATGTTCCTTGTCAAACTTTAGAAGTGGCAGTCCTCTCACATGATCACCAAGAACCATCTTGTTGATGTCTTTGAAGTTAAGGTGCGAGAGTCTTCGATGCCATAGCCAGCTTTCATCAGAATGAGCTTTCGTTAGAAGACATATAGCAGGATTCCCTCGTATCGGGTTTAGATTTAATGGATACATTTCGCCTTTGCGTTGGGACTTCAACATAATTGTCTTAGTTTTCTTTTCAATGATCTCGGATCCTTCATCATCAAATGAGACCTTCAGGCCAGTCCTTACAACCAATTGCGAGACACTTATGAGATTGTGTTGCAATCCTTCCATGTAGGCCACCTTTCGAATGGAAAAATCTCTGTTCGTTATCATTCCATAGCCTTTATTGTGCCATATGAGTTGTTTCCATACTTTACACATCCACCATCTTTTAGAGCCCGGAACTCCCTCAGCTCTTCCCGTCTCCCTGTCATGTGACGCGATAAACCACTATCAATATACCATTCGTCGTCAAACTGCTCGTCACTGATAACCTCCAAAAATCAAGCAGATTTAGGAACCCAAAGTTGCTTGGGTCCACGTGAGCTTTTTACAGAACAGGGAATAGCAATAGAAAGGTCAACCATATATGTTCGTTTTATTAAAGTGGTTTCGTCTTTCCTTTTGATGGTGACAACTTTAATTTTGTTAGCTTTCGATTTGTTTGAATGAGATTGTGGAATGTTATTTTGATTCTTAACAAACTTGTTCTCTTGTTTCCTAGTGTTAGTTGTCGGCTTCTTCGTTTGCGTTTCGTATTCTGAGACGAGCTTTCCTTTTCCCTTGATATCCTTGTTAGGATTTTGCTTTGGTTGAGAATGAGGAGGATGGGATTTAGGACCGAAACTGGTCTTTTGGTTCTTGTCACTGCTAGATTTGGGACCAAAACTCCTTCTTCGGTTCGTCTGACTGTAGGATTGGCAGTGAGTGCATGGATCAGAGTTAGCCTTTGATCTTTCTTTCGCCTTGTGATTTGATGCCTTTTCTGTGCGAACATAATTGGAGTTTTGGGAGTGCCAAAACTGCTTCCTTTCATTGAGATTCTTTTGATATCTCCTGTTTCGCTGGCGTTTTTGTTCAGCAAGCTGCTTCTGAGACTTGTGAATGTTTACTTTCGGCTTCGGTCTTTCTACATGAGTTTCACTCTTCAATAAAGAGATTTCGCTTGCCGCCTTCGTAGGTTCGCTTGTAATTTCTTTAGTACCATTTGTTATTGGTACATCAAAGCTTGTTGGCTTGTTGAGTGGTTCTTCCACGTATCTGCCTTTGACTCTCCATGAATTTCTTTCCGATAAACCGTCAGTTTCGTCTGCATTGTCAATTGGAGCAGACCAAAAATAATTATCACAGCCGCCTGCGTTGTCTTCGTTTACTATGGCTGTAAGTTCTGCTATGTGTTTCTGAGTAACTCCTGTTGTGGTGTATACCTGATTTGGTACTGTTTGTACCTTTTGATATACCACAGCCTTCTGTTTCAGAACTTTGGATTTATCTTGGGATATCCGAGCGAACTCAACTGAATTTTCCGATATAAGACATTTGGTAGGTTCGGTTTCGCTTTTGAAAAATTCTGAACAATCAACTTCATCCTCTACAGATATTTCATTCATATCACTGTCCTCGTCAAATTCAGAAGTGTTTTCCACATTTATCTTGTTTTCTGAACTCAACTTGGTACTCAATGAGTCAAATTTCTGTACAGTTTCGGTCTTGATTTTTAATTTATCATTTTCATCCAATAGGTTTTTAAGCATGTCCCTATGGTCTTTGTGTTGGGTTTTGAGCATTCTAACACTCCTATGGTGTACATGCAACCCTATAAACCTTGGATCTATGTTTTCTCTATTATACATGCAAATATTAACTATTCCAAGGTTTCATCCTAACTAGCATATTATGAAGCACCTATACTACAAAGTTCTAGTTAGATGACATACCTTTTGATGTAGCTTGATGTCTTCAAGCTTTAAGAGCTTAGCCCCAATAGTGTGGAAGCCTCAAATGGAATCACAAATCACCAAAACACCTTGGAAGAACTTGAGAGAATATGTATGCACACTAAAATCGGCCCACTCTTATTTTCACACACTTGTCCCAATTTTGTGAGCCAAGGACCCCTTTATATATTATGGAGGATTAGGGTTACATCCATGTAAACCCTAATACCCATGACCTTTCATTTACATAGGATCCATGGGTTAAAAGCTCCATGGACCATCCATGAAAGCTTAGCCGAACCTAAATGAACTTGGCCCATTCCATATATATAAGAGTCCATATTTATTTAGTTCTTTTTGATCACTTAATTAATTCTAAATTAATTCTTGATCAATACTAATTAAATAATATGATTCCATATTAATATATTAGAACTTATAATATATTAATATAAATCATAAATATACTATTCTCAAAAGACTATCCATATAAATTGTGCCGGTGAAGTGCAACCCAAATGGACCATGTCGGGTCGGGTCAAGTACATACCAAATATAGTTATGGACTTAGACATTAATCCAACAGTCTCCCACTTGGATAAGTCTAAAACTATTATTGAGTATGACTTCAAAACCTAACTGGCAATCGTAGCTCTTAAAGTCGCTGTCGAACTCTGACCTTGTCAATGACTTGTCCATTAGATAAGGGATCTTATATTCCTCCATTCTAGATATCATATGGACTGAGACATGGATTATAATAATTCTCTCTGTCCATTTGTTGTTTCCCGATTTTCGATTTATGATGACTGACTGATTGAACAAATCAAATCAGTCCTGGCTTGGCCAAGCACTCACATGTGTCATCGCTAAATCATCGAGGGGCCCACAGATATCGCTTTTATCCCGAAGGTAAAAGGAATGGATAAACTTCGACTCATATGGCTTGTTCTACTACTTGTTGAATCATACACAAAGGCACGTTTTATAACATCGAGTTACCAATGCGTTTTCGTGCAATCAATGTATAACCAACTCATAGTAACAACTCATATCTCTAGGTTTTAAGAATATAAGATATTATCGTCTCATGATCACTCGTGATAAAATCCATGAAGTGATTCAAATGAGCGTGGGTTGAATCCAATACTCAGAACTTATGAGCACTCATGAGTGTTGTAGCACCACTTTGTCCACCAACTTGGACCTCTATAAACCAACCCATGACAGTCTTGATTCATATCTACTTCCAACATATGACCGACTGTGGATGGTTTGAATAACTTAATCATTCAGGAAGAGCGACTTAGTTATTCTGGAAGTTAAAACATGCAAAGTGAAACACAAGAATAAATGAATCAAATATGGTATCAAACCCTATGAATATAAATAAACACTTTTATTTATCACCATACTGATTACTCATTATTCATTGTTTCAGTTTTATCAACTTTATACTTGAATTAAAAACACTAGTTGTCCCATGCTCCAAGCATGTACACTATGTTTTTCTTAAACAATAGCTTTGCCATACACCAAGTATGCACTCTATGTTTGTCTATGATCCTTACTTTGTGAAATAAACCAATTGAACATAATTTCAATGATTCTAATTTCACACTCCCAAATCCTTATCGAAAAATGTGAGAAGTTCAAATTCCTATCATTTATCGAAATCTGTTTAGATTTTAAACTTATATGCACTGACCCTCCTGTAATGAATATGTACAAAGTCACAAAGACTTGTCAACAGTCATTATAAGGTATTCCAATGGAGATCAACTCCATGGAAACTAAGTCTCATATTCAAAGTACATTGCTTTGGACATGCTTCTTGCATTAAGTTTTCTAATTTTACACAGATAACTTCCACCTATGGAGACAACTCCATATTCTCATTTTGACTATCACTTCTGAATAAGAGATGCCTCTTTTCAGAATATGTCAATATGGTCCTTCCAAAATTAGCACTATACTTCCAACTGTCCCTGAGCAACCAATCTTTGGTAAACCTCAGATTGTCCTCGACAATTGCTTAATCATTTTAGTCATATCCAATTCTAGACCTTTTCCCTTCTTAATGCCTCTGGGCATTTGGAAAAATTTAGAAATGACAAATATTATAGCACATGCAATCGATCCTGCACCCAAAGTAAATGGTACACGATTCATGATGTCTCACATAAAGACATGATTCTAGACCAGTCTTTTGCTACAATATTTTTATTTGCCATGTTTTCAAAATTTGACTATGAAGTGGGATGCCGTAATCATAATCGAATTTTGAGAACGCAATATATAGAATTTCCTTAAGTTGAACCAATCCAACATGAAATTCATATATATATTCTTGACTAAAGATGATTAAGGTCTCAATCTAAGCCTTTAGAACTGAAATGAAGTATATCCTCTCCCTTAATTATAGCAAAACAACTTTTTCAATCCCTGCAGCCTCACGAATTGAAACTTTTGTTTTCTATAATTAACATTGCTAACTTGCAACACTAACAATAATTATCATGCTCCCACTAACATGATGATTATTAACATAACACTTATGCTCCCACTAGCTTTGACATGTACTCAGAAATCAGCTGGACTTCTAGAAATCAATACTTTATTGACTTTCTTACCAAAGTTCAGATTTCTGATACGAGATGCTTTGATAAAACTTTATCAAAATCATACACCTTTCCTTAGATAGCATGCATGTGTGTCTAAACAATTTCAGAACTATGAAAAGGGATGCCGTAATCATAGTCTCAATTGTTTAGACCTTTTGCCATCTGCTTCAAATCTACTTGGTGGAAGTGTTTCCTCACCATCATTTTCATGAATCGGAGAGAAACCTTATGACCCTTAGATTTTATGGTGTATGTGTTCTTATCCATGTGAATTGTCAAAACCATAGTCACAAGACAAGGATAATGACAAATCCAAACTTATATGGACTGAACTTATGCAATCTTAACTTCTTGCCACCTGGCAGTACAGGGCCTGCCATTGCTTCCAAGTTGTTATGCAACCAATTGAGAACTTTCAGAACTCCTATGCAAAGCCAACTTTAACTGGAATGGACACAGAATATGTCAACACGATAGGTTATAAACCTCAAGTCGTGTGCTAGTGAAGAACCTCAGGTTTTATTCTTGATTAGTTCTTGAAATTATTTTTAGGATCTTTAAGACTCCCACTATCCTCTTGACATATAAGACTATCTTGCCAAATATTCAAGAGATAGTGCGGATTCTTTATCAAGACAAACACTTCACACAATTGGCCTTAGTTGGTCTTTGTTTTATCCAAAACATCACAACTTACCAATTTCAAATGTACAAGAGTAGGACACTTTTACTCTTACATTTGACAAGTGTTTTAAACCTTTCTTTAAGATATGTCACTCAAGTTACAATCTTGGAGTATGACTCTAATAATTGTTTTGGAACGAAGTATGACTCATCTTCCTGATCTAACCATTTCAACAATTCATGACTCCTCTTCTTAGTCATAAGAATGCAATAAGATGACCTTTAGAGGACTAATTGTGATATGATTTATAAATCATTAAGATGATCACAAACATGGTACTAAAGTACTCTCGCATCTTTTCAGATTTGAGAAACTTTTATCTTTCTGCCTAATTTGATTCTTCCCATTCGTTCTGCCATACATTGAGACTTTTCCAATGTTTCATAATTATACTTAAACTTGTAAGTATAACCATATTTACTAAACTTTAGTAAATCAAATAGTCATAACGAGCTTTGTGGTGGACATGACCAGTGCACAAGAATGTGTACTCGATCCCTTTAGTCCTTCACTTGACTCACACATCCATGTGAACAAGTAATTAGTCTTGATTTTCCAATGGTTGAAAGTTCTCATTCATCATACTATTCAACTTGCATGATTCCAAGTTTCGGTCCAATTGAAACTTGGGTGATGAGGAACTTTCCTGATTTGGTAAATTTAGACACTACCACAAATGAAAGAATCAAATCCATTTTCCAATATTGCTGTCAGTGGAATCATATAAGCAACAATTTTCCACAAATGCCGTTGTAAGGATACTTCAAATAAATAAAATTAAACAATTTTCTTTTATTTTAAAACTTTGCGGAAAAACTTATCCTTACAATCCACATGGAAAATTGTTGTTATCTATTCCTTAGCAATATATCATAACTTCTTAAGCAACTGCTCAAAATTCTGATGCGATCGAAATCCACCTTCGCGATCAGAATCAGCATATACTTCCTTCAAGATTTCTCTCTATTCTTTGATTCTTAAAACATCAACATGTGACCCAGTCACATCATGTAATGACGATCTCAGAATAGAACTTAACAGAATTAGATAATGGGCTCTACCTGATGTAGAGTCAAACTTATTGACTTTAACATCCTTAGGTAAATTTGGCAGCTTTGCAATCAACGCCCCTTCCTTTGGCAAAATAAACATATGGACCCTTTGGTAATGGGACTATCTCAGACTTAGCCTTTCTCTTTACCATTTGGTCAACCGGGTTGACTATGGCCAATCCTTTCCATTGGGAAGAGAATGCTTTTTCTCGATTTCCAGTGTCACCATTGTCACTGTCCATAAAGTTTTTCGGAAGTTGATCTTCTAATCAAATTTGCTTTACTATCGTTCCAAATCTATGCTGATTCAGCAGCACCAAGCAAATAGATATGATCATTAAGGTTCATGTCATAGTCTGTTTCATAGTAGTCCCAAAGGAACTCACTATGTGACTTAGAAAGTGATTGAACATCCAACTTTCTCAAGACTTTGACACCCAACTCTCCCGGCTTGTCAATATGTGACTTCATCTCTAAGATGTGCTCACACATAGACCTTGCTTGCCATTAGGGCTTGAGTGACCTTGAACTTGTGGGTTAGGGAGAATAATTGGAGGAGGTGGAGGAAGAGAAGTATGACTTCCATGATCCAAACTCGGGAAGTCATATTCATGAGGAAAGCTTGGTTTGGGAAGATCATTGTTGTCTAAACCAGACATCAACAATGGGAGAAATTCACGTAAAGTTGATTTAAGTCCTTAATATAACACCCAATATGATATATTAAGGCTAGGACCCAACAAACTATTTTATAACTTGGAAGAGGGATGCTGTAATCCAAGCTATAAAATATTTGAAGGTAGGTGAATGACGATTCACCAATTTCCACCAAGATAAACGAAATGTATTATTAGGTTTTAATTGGTTTTGAAACTCCTAGATTCTTTTGAGATTCATTGAACTTTTCAATGGCATGTTTCAATCTCGAGTGTGCCCTTCAGGTTTTGTGGCTGGGATGCCGAGGATCACAAAACAAGGTGTGAAGTAACCATGCAAATATACTTGGTACCCTTAATATTTACCCCTCAATCGATGTGCCGGTTAACCACACACGCTCCAACGATACTATGATAAACATTAAGTTACCCTTTGCCTACTTTGTTAAGTCCAGGTTAGTGTGCCGGTTAACCACACACGCTCCACTAACAACTTAAACAAAATGCAAAGTGTAATTTCATGGATTAGCACCTTATTCACATTTTCCTAAGTAACTAAGATTGAGAATTTATAAGTGTTTAGTTACTTAGTATTTATCATTATACTTATAATGAAGGGAGAATTATAGTCCTTGTCCTACCTGTTCGGCTAACGACCCTCCACCGGTCAAGGAAGCGGTGAGTGAGAGTGGACACCCATTAAACTGCCATTTTATAGGCAGTAACCTTATACCCGCCTTATAGACCGGCTTCGTGAATGTGGCCTACTATTGGTAAGACGACTTGCTCTTATACATATAATATATTAAACTTTTAATATTATAATAGTATAAGGGTGTATTTTAGACATTTAAAATACTTGGTGGTTTAATCTATTAATTAAACTAAACTTTTAATTTAATTAAACTCAAACCATATCTTTATTTATGGATTTAATAATACTCATTTAATTAAACGCTTTAATTAACTATTAATAAAGTCCATAAGAGTTAATTTGAATTATTCAATAAAACATAATAATTCCAATTATTAAATTCAAAATTAAAACCATTTAATTAATTGTTTAAGTTATGAACCCAAGAGTTTTAGAATTCAATTCTTTTTTTTTTCATAAAAAGCTTTTTCCAAATTCCAAAACTTGAGGGCAAGTTTTGTAACTCTTGAAAACCTTTGGATTCCATAACTTATGGAATTAATGGTGTTTTATGATGAAACTTTCCATGTTCCATAACTTAAGAACAAGTTATGGAATTCTTTAAAACATTAACACCAAATTTATTAACTCCATAAAAACTTTGAATCAAATTTTTTTTTTAAAAAAAACTTTCATATCCATAACTTATGGAAGTTTCAAAAACCCTTAAGATCACAACTTTAAAAAAAACTTTTGAGCTCCAAAATTTTATGACAAAATATGTAACTCCTTAAAACATTTAGATCAAACTTTTAAAACTAATAAAATAATCATATCATTTTATCTTTTACTAAATTTGACCTAATTCAACTCATATAACAAATGATTCAAATTTTACAAATAATTCGTTTTTCACAAAACAAGTAATTATCTTAAAATTTGACAAACGTCATGTTTTTTTGTCTTTTTTTTTTCAACTTGAAAATAAAACATTTGCATCAATATAACAGAAAACAACCCATGCCTCTGATACCACTGTTGGGTTTTGAGCATTCTAACACTCCTATGGTGTACATGCAACCCTATAAAGCATGGATCTATGTTTTCTCTATTATACATGCAAATATTAACTATTCCAAGGTTTCATCCTAACTAGCATATTATGAAACACCTATACTACAAAGTTCTAGTTATATGACATACCTTTTTATGTAGCTTGATGTCTTCAAGCTTTAAGAGCTTAGCCCCAATAGTGTGGAAGCCTCAAATGGAATCACAAATCACCAAAACACCTTGGAAGAACTTGAGAGAATATATATGCACACTAAAATCGGCCCACTCTTATTTTCACACACTTGACCCAATTTTGTGAGCCAAGGACCCCTTTATATATTATGGAGGATTAGGGTTACATCCATGTAAACCCTAATACCCATGACCTTTCATTTACATAGGATCCATGGGTTAAAAGCTCCATGGACCATCCATGAAAGCTTAGCCGAACCTAAATGAACTTGGCCCATTCCATATATATAAGAGTCCATATTTTATTAGTTCTTTTTGATCACTTAATTAATTCTAAATTAATTCTTGATCAATACTAATTAAATAATATGATTCCATATTAATATATTAGAACTTATAATATATTAATATAAATCATAAATATACTATTCTCAAAAGACTATCCATATAAATTGTGCCGGTGAAGGGCAACCCAAATGGACCATGCCGGGTCGGGTCAAGTACATACCAAATATAGTTATGGACTTAGACATTAAGACAACACTTTAGACTTGATAAAGGACTCAATTTTGTCCAGACCGATTCTGTAGGCATCAAAAATCTCATCCGAAGAGACAATAGATTCACATTTATAGCAATCAGCATCTATTTCGTCTTCCTTTAATTCAAGGAAATGAAAAATCATTTTGTGAATTTTATCTCCAATCTCACAATTTAAATACAATAGAGTAATATTGGAATAAAGACGTTTAGCAATTAAGCAAAAAATATTCCTTTGTTTCAAAAACATTAAATTGTCACGTTGCAAATAAATCAGTTCATCTCTTGCCCTAACTAACTCTAATTCCTTCTTCTCTTTCCACATCCTTCGCTCCTCACTCTTGGAAGACACCCTGCTGAGTTGATCAATTAGGTACGTGAGGCGAGTTTGTTTTATACTACCACTTAAACTAGAAAACTTGAATTTTAATTCGTTTAATTTCTTTTCATAGTTATTAACTAGTATTTTCAGTGATTCGAGGATAGATTGTACCTTCTTGATCAACTGATCACATTCGTTGATCTGCTCACCCATTGGTTTGGCAGTGAAGCATCTATCTTCTGTTTCCTTCGCCTCATCAGACCCGTCATCCGTTGTGTAGCCTCTCATTTGTGATACTCCAACAGTCACCATCAAGCACCTTCCAACAAACTCATCATTATCTTCCTTCGCCACAAAAGCCCTACGATGCGTAGGTTTGCGAACTTCTTCATCTTTTAGAGTCGGTAGACCATACCTCTAGTCCTCCGAACTCATCATCAACTAAGTTCTCCTGCACAATCAAAGCATTCATAGAATTGTTAGAGGTTTTCTTCTTCTTTATTTCTTCCCGTTTGCGTAGGTGATACGCTTCATCATCTTCTCCATCCTTCTTCTCGAACAGCTTTCTCAACATACAATCTTTGGCAAAGTGATTTTTGTTGTGGCAGAAATTGCAGTCATATCCGGAGTCACCTACAAGCTTGTTCTCCTTCTTAGCTTCTTCTTGCCGAGGAGCGTTTTTAACCTCCTATTTCGTCTTTTTGGAGCTGTAGCTCCCTTGTCAGTTTCGGTTCTTGGAGGTGGGAAACTTTTTGCGAGCAAACTTCTTGGGATTAAATACCATCAATGCATATTCATCATTTGTTAGATCACATTTAGAGAGATCCAACTCTTCATCTTCTTCAGCCATGTTCTTGCCCTTTGAGAGAAGAGCCAAAGATCCCATACTAGACACCACCTTTGTTTCCTTAGTCACTACATTTTCATGTGACTTGAGTATTCCCACAAGCTTAGCCAACGAATAGGTTTTGAACTGTTCATGAGCTTTCACAGTCGAAACCACAACCATCCATTCGGGTCTTAGGCCATTCATAAAAGTGACCTTCTGTTCGATCACTTCTCTTCCAATTCCGTGCTTGATCATCTTGCTGAGAAGATTATTGAAACGATCGAACGCCTGAATGAGTTTTTCTTCTTGCTTTTTCTTGAAGTCACCGAATTCCGAAAGCAGAAGAGTTTGAATTGAATGCTCCAGATCCTCATCGGTGGAATATAGCTCCTTAAGCCTATCCCAGATTTGTTTTGTCGTCGTGCATGAACTGACCAGACGAAAAGTATCAGATTGCAAGGAAAATCTTATCATCCTCATAGCTTTAATGTTGCTCATCAGTTTGTCCTTCTCGTCTTGAGGAACATTCTCCACGTCGATCATTAGCTGGTTGTACTCCTTTTGATTTTTGATGAATTTATTTGTTCCATAGTGAGCAAACGGACCCAAGGTGATAGCCTCCCAGATTAGATACCCCTTATTCTCTGAACCAAAAACATAGTCTTCAAAGTGATGCGTCCAAATTTCATAATCTTGGGTATATAAGATTGGGATTCTCGTAGTAGATCCGATGATGTTGGATATGTTTATGGGGTTTGTTTGTGAATCTTCGTGAGACATGATGACCTGTTTTGAATATCTGTCAAGAACCAGACTTGTGAAGGTTGAATTAGGGTTTTATAAAAAATGTGGAACAACGTCAATAATGAGATGACGGCTCGAACAATTTCAACAAAAGCAGAAACCCTAAAGAGATTCTTCCAACATAAGAGATGCGTATGAATTACACAGTCTCCAGCTCTTATACCAATTGATGAGAATTAAATTCTCTAAGATCGTTTAGATTCGTAACAGATTTTGGCAAACACAATAAAAGCAAAAAAAACACGATGAATCAAACAAGAGCTGAATGATTAATATGCTCCACCTCAGAAGAGCTCGATAAAGAACTTCGACTGTAGAGGTGTGCTAGGGTTACAGTACAATGAATGGAATAATAATTAAGAAGCGTACACAGAACGATGCATGCATGCATCTTATATACTAAACCCTAATGACATAAACACGGCTGGACAAGCCCAAACCGTGATAACAATGGACCGAGGTAACAGACCCAATGACGCAACTCCTAGACTCAGCATATATGATGTGCATAAACTAGCCAAGGACCAATGTGTTGTTATGTTGTTGTGTTGGTTATTTTTGTTATAAAATGGTTGTAATAATTTATTTATTGATATGGTATCTAATAATTAAATAGATTAGCTTTTCTTGGTTATTTTTGTAAAATAATAGATTAGTTTTTAAGTCTAAAAGGGTTTCAAGTCTAAAAGGGTTGTTGGACTTTTAGTAATTGACTTGGCATTTTGTAAAATAATAGATTAGTTTTTTAGATTAGCTTTTAGTAATTGTAGATTAGCTTCTACAACAACATTACAAGAAGTTTTTGGTCCCTTTAAATGTCCCTTTTAGTAATTGACTTGGCATTTTTGTGTTGGCTTACAAAATGTCATTACTTTGTTATGTTTATGCACATATCTTTTTATGCATGTTTGTGTTGTTTATTTTATGCATTATTTTGTGTGGTTGACAAAATTAGTTTTTTCACATGCAAAAATAATTTTGGAAAAAATAAACATCACATGGAGTTTGGGTTTTCAAAATTGGATATAAAATGTAACAAGTTATTGTTTTTAAAATAAAACTCAGTTTTATATAATCGTTAACAATGCCAAATTTTGAAATAATCCATTATAAGTTTTAAGATGGTGATTTTTGTAACTTATACAAACTCCAAATATATAAGTAATAAAATGAAGTTTTATTAAAGATATAAAAGGTTCAAAGGCATTCAAACTTAATACCGGTTATTAAAATTGAATTGCGTTAAATTATATAAAAACTAGTTTTTTATATAGAACCTTTAAAAGTGATTTTCTTTTGAAAATTGATACCATGGTTTTTTATATGCATGTAATAACCATGATATCATATGTTTTTAAACTAGAATTATAAAACATATAAAGACCCTTTTTACAAACCTCAAATCTATGCAATCCTTTTGAAAAACACCTGCACGTCTCTTATATGCACTAGTGGAATAAAAGATACCTAACCGCTTAGTGTTGTCTTTTGATGGTCGGGGTGTCTTCGCGATTTCTATAACCAAGTTATAGGACGATTACACAAGTTTTTCAAATTGGACGATTTGATCGGAAATCTTTTGTGATAAATGATACCTAAGAAAGAGAGTTCCGAGGCATAGACGTGATCAAACATGTCTAATTAAATTTTTTATTAGCGATCCCATAAATCTATAAATTATATAGTAAGATATAATTGATAATCGATCTCTATCGAGTTGAATTCAAATGGATGGGATAAAGGATACCTAACCATTTATTTGTTTTGCAACTTGGATCCTAGACTTTGATAATTAATGTTTTTGGAAACTAAAAGGGTATTAATTAAGATTAAATATTGAAAATACTAAATCAATTTTGTTAAGTTTTTGTTGTTATATAATCCATTCTCATTATCATGAATTATCTTTTTCTTTAATGACTTAATGAAACAATAACATTCAATAGATACAACTTCAATGAATGGGTTCATGTCTTAAGAGATAATCTAGTAAGAGATATGAAATTGTATACACTTAAAGGTCCTAGTCCTAAACTATTTGCTTTGAGCAATGAACCTGAACATGATACCTAGTAAAGGCATCATCGTGATGCTTAAGATGCTTCTAACATCAAGCTAGGAATAGTTATTCATGACTTCTAGGAAGTCTTGGATAATTTAAACATATATATGATGATATAACATGTTAGCAATATTCTAATAAATACAATGATATTTTATTTAAAGTTAGTTTAAACATTGGAATAATTCAAGGCTAAAAGAATCACCTTATGTGATCCAGGAGGCCCGTGTTTTATGGTCTGGACACCTTTAAGCCCAAGAAATGTACTAAAGCCCATATAGATGGATGTTGTTTCTTTTGTGAAGAAACTAGACACTGGAAGAGGATTTAATCCTCTTATTTGGAAAGAAAGTCTGGAAGGGACTAGTACTTCTAGTATCTACTATATTGAACTCATACTTTTCAAATAACACTTAGGTACTTGGTACTTAAATGTTAATCTAATATTTGTAAATGACTTGCAAATATTTACTGAAGAGTAACCAAGCTGAGCACAATCAAGTTGGAACTATACTCTAGTAGTTTAGTTTATTATTTATCCTTAGAACATAAATTACTTATAATATAAAACAATATTTGTTTTGGAACAATGTATGTTTTAATTTAGCATGCCTAAATTTATGTCTCAGTTATTTTATTCAAATGTTTAATAATTTACTTGATGGTTTTTCTTAAAGATTATGTTCATATTCTGAAATGATTAACTTCTATTTATGAGACTAGATCTCATAATAGAATTATGAAGTAAATATCAATATTTTATAAATAAAAATAAGTTCTATATGCAAACACTTTTGACTTAAACTTGTTTTAAATCAAATTCATCTTTGACATTGTTATCTTTTTTATAAATGGCATTCACATATTCCAACTTCAAGAAAGGGATCTTTGAAGGAAAATAATGTAGTTTATTTGACATATTTGAACCTTATTTATATGTAAAGGATTCCTAATGATATTTTCACTAAGGTGTAGAGAAAATAATTAAGGAACTATACACTTTGATGTATGACTTCCTTCTAATGAATATCTGAGATTAAGCACAAGATACCAAATCAACTCTATTAACAACTATAGTAGTTTTTATTATATTTTACGTGGTAAAGCATAATTGTGAAATCTTTGTTGAAGGTTTCAAAAGTTGAGATACAAACCGGTAAGAACCATCTAAGGCCTTAATGATAATAACGAATGAATTAAATCTTACTTGGTATGATTTACTTTCTCATCGGTTGGAATATACTCCTTTAATCTTTTTAGATAATACTTCAATCACTATTAATTTTATCTTAAATACAAATACCAAATAATAAGTAGATTAAACACTTTATAAGATTTAGTATGGAAGGGCTCCATCTTAATCTTACTTAATGTTTTGTGTATTTGAAGTCGATGTTGGACTAAAGCTTCTAAACCCAAAATCTACTAAATACATATTTGTGTAATACTCTAAATGTGGCTTAGATTATCATATATAAAAGCACCAAGAATAAGTTCTTTTATTCTTGTGAAAGCTAAGTTAGTAGAAAGCAAGCTTCTAATGGCAAAGCAAGTGGGAGGTGCATGGAACTTGAAGCAACTCAAAAACCATAACTTTATGTAGTAATAGCTGGCACTAGTTTTAATAAGGATTGTTAAAATTGAATAATAGTTATTCACAAAAACAAATTGTTCGTATTAATGGTAGAATTCATCTATGACTTGAGAAATGTGAAATCTCTCATTGATGAGATTTTATTGATGGTGTCTGGAAAATCCATCATGTAACATCCTAATTTTCTAGACCAAAAATTTCGTTTTTGATTAAGTAATTTATTAAAACCATTTACTGAAAAGCAGCATCAATATCATATCAACTCATAAACCATAAGTCAAATGTCATAAAAACACGTCATGAAGTAATAACAATGTCAGAGTACAATCCCAAGGACATCATAATGCAGAAATCGAGTGTGTGCGCGATGCGCTGCTACCGTTCCGGCTCCTTCACCTTCGATGAAGAGGTACGTGAAAAAAACTGTAAACTATAAGCACTAAGATTAGTGATTTCCCCCATCATACCACATACCATACAATAAACATACTGTCAGGCATATATGGGTGCCCGACCTACCCTGCTAGGCATACCGGGGTGCCTAACTAACCCCTGTCAGACATACTGAGGTGTCCGACGTACCCCTCCGTTTTATCTCAACCGGTTACGGGGACTATTTCACCCCTACTACTACCACATGATAACATAACAAATTCATACTGTCTAGCATAGCTGGGTACTATACTACCCCTTCTGCCCTATCGACCGATAACCGGGGACTATTCCCCTTACTACCACAAACTCATAACATCATATTATACTAGCATGTAAAAGATATCAGAAAGTAGCAAACCCAGATAATTATCATAAAGACAATTATCTAACTAACAACTCCTACTATTGGGCCGACATTGTGGCCTTAGACCCACTTCTACTGGAAGGTAACTCACCTCGTAAAGCTGCGTGTCGAATCTTGCGGAAAGTAGTCTCTAATAGCTGCTCCAATAACTCCCGGCTATCATAATCACATTAACACTCAATCAGAGTCTATAACATTATTTAGGTTAAAATGACCATTTTACCCCTTGGTCCAATTGGAACATTCATAAGTCCCAATTCTAGCTTATTAAGCCCAACCATCCTATATCCCATCAAGGACTCTCTAAGGGCCCACTACTTGCCCAATTTCTGAATTGGGCCTTAACCCCTAAATGGGCTCAAAAGTTCCAAGTCCTAATATAAAAATTCCAAAGGGTCCAATCATGGCCCAATACTCTAGTTCCAGATTCCCAAGCCCAAAATTATACTTCACAGTGGGCCACGTGGACCAAAACTCCAGGTCCATTCTCTTCAGGCCCAAAAGCCCAAAACATCCATTCTACATGTGTACGTGCGGCGTACTTGGCATGTACGCCCAGCGTACGCTGGCCTTGACCAAAACGATGGGGAGGGGGGGGGGGGGTTGACGCAGTACGCCCAGCATACTGCCCAGTTTCTTTGGGGCTTCATTCATGACTTAATCCAGTAAGCCGTTACGTCGAAACTGTTGATCCAGGCCCCCTAAGACCTCCTAACCCATAAAGTCATAAACTTTATATGCTTGCATGCATGGTTGGCTCTCAATACATGATTTTGGTCCTTTAACAAGCTCAATGGACATCAAACACTTGCATGGTTGTGGCTTAACCATCAAGGTCCGATTTTTATGACCTTAGGTGCCTTCAAGAGCCCAAAAGGACAGCTCTTAGGCTCTAAAATCGCAAAGATGCAAGAAACATCAACAATAAGGTCCAAAAGTGACCATAAACACGCCCAACAACAAATCTAAGCATACAATGGCCAAGTATGGAACTTGATACCTCAAAAGAGTCAGAAATGATGTCAATCCTCTGGATCTACACGCTCTTGGTGGATCCTTGCTTCTTCTTAAAGCTTCTTTCTTCCCTTCTCACTAACACAACACCCAAACAGTCTCAAATGGCTTCTAGAACACAAAGGCACACAATAGAGAGCATGGGTTTTCGTGGTGGCAGGATATGGGTGAAAGGAGGCTGAAGCAACAGGGGTTATGTTCTTTATATAGGGAGTAAATCCTAAATTTTAGGGTTTAAGGAACTGCACACGTACGTTGGGCGTACATGCATGGCCTCCGTGGTTCACTCTCATGGGTACGTTGGGCGTACATGGCAATGTACGCCCCGCGTACGAAGCTTCCTCAGCCCTCTAATAAAGCCCAAAGGTCAAAGCCCAAACCAAACCATTCCACACTTCAATTAAGATGATCAATAATAATACCTGGAAGATCCCGAATGCTACAAATATCCCCCACTTGAATTAGACTTCATCCTGAAAGTCCGTTGCCACTACTGAAAATAACTTGGGGTAGTGCTCTCTTATCTCATCCTCCAGCTCCCACGTCCATTCCGAGCCTTTGCGGTGCTGCCACTGCACCTTCACCAGCTCTACTTCCTTGTTCCTCAGTGCCTTCATCTTCCTATCTAGAATGGATATCGGTCGCTCGATGTAGTTCAGGCTATCATCCACCTGAATATCCTCGAGAGGTACCACTGCAGAGTCATCTACCAAGCATTTACGCAGCTGGGAGACGTGAAAGGTGCTATGAATCTGAATAAGATCGGCAGGAAGATCCAACCTATACGCCACCTTGCCCACCCAGGCAACAACCGTAAAAGGACCGATGTACCTGGGGCCCAAGTTGCCCCGCTTCCTGAACCGAATGACACCTTTCCAAGGTGACACCTTCAGGAGGATCATATCCCCGACCTGGAACTCCAGGTCCGAATGACGCTTTTCGGCATAACTTTTCTGCCGACTCTGAGCAGTCTGAAGCCTGCTCCGGACCTGTTGGATCCTTTCCATCGTCTTGAGTACCACTTCGGTACTCCCCATGACTCTTTGCCCAACCTCACCCCAGCAAATCGGGGTCCTACACTTCCTCCCGTATAACATCTCGAAGGGAGGATGATCGATACTCGCATGATAGTTGTTGTTGTAAGAGAACTCATTTAATGGAAGGTAGGTATCCCAGCTACCATGAAATTCTAATATGAATGCCCGCAACATATCTTCCAGAGTCTGGATGGTCCACTCGCTTTGACCATCCGTTTGCGGGTGAAAAGCGGTGCTAAAGTGCAGACGAGTACCCAACTCATCGTGGAATTTCTTCCAGAATCTGGAAGTGAACCGCACTCTGTGTCAGAAATCACAGAGACTGGCACTCCGTGTTGGGCCACAACCTCCCGATGTAGATGTCGGCCAGCTTCTCGGCCGATATGCTCTCCTGGATCGGTATGAAATAGGGACTCTTGGTCAACTGATCCACGATGACCCATATGAAATCCACTCCCCGCGCGGTCCTGGGAAGTTTGGTGATGAAATCCATGGTAATATCTTCCCATTTCCACATGGGAATATCTAGCGGCTGCATCTTGCCGTGTGGCCTCTGGTGCTCGGCCTTGACCATCCTGCAGGTCAAGCACTGCTCTACATACTATGCTACATCCCGCTTCATGCAGGGCCACCAGTAATCAGGGCGAAGATCCCTATACATCTTCGTCGCCTCGGGATGAATAGAAAACCTGGATTTGTGCGCCTCCTCCGTCAGTACCCTGACGCACACCCCCATGATAGGGAATCCACACCCTTCGATGTAGCGTCAACAACCCACAACTATCGTAGTCAAAGGAGGAAACCTATCCCACAATACTCTCGCTCTTCCGCTGTTCCTCCTTCATAGTGTAACACCCGATTTCAGGTACGTAATTAGATTCAAGCAAAACTTCATATTTTACACTGGGACTCGAGGAGTTGGAGGCCCAACTCGTCGAGTAGCATCAGCTGCAGATCGGGGGTAGGGGGTTAATTGACCTACTCGACGAGTCGGGAGACCGACTCGACGAGTAGGAGCTGTCTGAGTGAAACCCTAAATTTGAGGGTTTGCACCCTATTTAAACACTTTATGAGGCCTCCACCCCAGCATTCATCACCTCCAAATGCTGTCCACGAAACCCTAGTCCACTTTTGAGTGTTCTTGAACTATTTTGTGCCATTCTTTGTGATTTGAAGTTGGAAGAAGGAAGGAAAGACTTGGAGATTCAAGAGGAAGTCAGTAGATCTAGTGATTTGGTTGCATTTCCAACTTGTTTGAGGTAGAAAGCTCCTACCTTGACTTCTTACTTGTTAGATCTACTCTAGGGCTTGGGTTTTGTCATCTTTGGGGCATTTCTAAGCCTTTTTCGGGTTGTAGGGTGTAATGTAGAGAAATGGCTTTAGCTCTTGAACCTTGGAGGGTTCTCATGGCATAAAGGTGCCAACTTTATGGCAATGAGAGCCCCATGCATCTTGTAGACCTCATTTTTTGATCTTTTGAGCTTAAAGACCCATGCATGGACATAAAGTTCGAGACTTTATGTGTTATATCGACCCTAGGAGGTCAGATCTACCCTTTGGATGACATGAGCTCAACATAATCAAGTTTATGGACATAGACTTTGGGGGACTCGGCGAGTCGTTATTGGGACTTGACGAGTCGGGTATTGATTCCCCAACCGTTTCTGTTTTTGAGGAATCTGGTTGAGTCTAGAAGGGGACTCAACAAAGAGGGACGTGATTATGGACCTGGGAATCATGGGACTCGGAGAGTGTATGAGCAAACTCGGCGAGTCCAAGGTAAACTCCCAACCTATGAAGACAGACTCAGCGAGTTCTTCATATCACTCGGCGAGTGATAGACTGAACACATTTATATGATGAAGATGAACTCGACGAGTTCAAGGATAAACTCGACAAGTCGGTTGAAGATGGTCCCGCTTTTATGGTTGAAGGAAAATCCGTCGAGCTCTTGCTAGAATTGACGACTAGAGTCGGGGGTTGTGTCATTTTGATAAGATAGGGACTCGACGAGTTGGAGGACCAACTCGGCGAGTCAAGTCAACTGGAGGTTGACTTTGACCAACGTTGACTTTGGACCGGATTTAAGTTGACCCTTGCAGGGGTTGTGAGTATGAATCGATAACTTAGAAGAGTTGTCGTGTAGGGACTGAGGAGCCGAGGAGAGTCGATCTTCACATCGAGGGCAGTACAGACACTACACGCCATTGAGGTGAGTTACCTCCCCAGAATAGCCTGACATGGGTAGGTTAGCACCCCAGAACGGCTTGACATGGGTAGCTCAGCACCCCAGAATGGCTTGACATGGGTAGGTCGGGCACCCCAGAACTGTCCGGGAATTTGTATGTTGTTTGGTATGTGGTTTGATGGGGGAACTCACTAAGCTTTGTGCTTACATTTCAATTTTGGTTTCAGGTACCTCTTCATCCAAGGGGAAGGAGCCGGCGGTGTAGCAACTCATCACACACATGATTTCCGTATTGAGTTTTCTGGGATTGTACTATGATATTTTACCACTTAACTTTCATGGTGTTCGAGACTTGTAATCTGTAAATTGGTGTTGAAACAATTTTACTTATGTTTTCTGTGAGCTATTTCTGAAGTAATATAATTAAACAAAAATTTTTGGGTCTTGATTTTGGGATGTTACAAGTTGGTATCAGAGCCTTGGTTTGAGGGATTCGGACGCACCCTCGGGGGTGTATGGACTCAAATCGAGGGCTTGAAGGATTTTTACAAGAAAACAGTCTTCTAAAATCTAAGTTAAAGAATTTTGAGAAAGAACAAGGTGTGTGATGCGTGCGACCGTCCGAGCTCAAGTAAGTTTTCCCCAAGATACCCATACTTGTTACGTTACGTTATATGATATGATTATGAGAACTGTATGCTAGATTAGGGCTAAGGATCTAGGAGGATGCCTTGTATGCCTCTTATATGATTCTAAGAACTGCATGCTAGAATAGAACTAAGGATCTAGGAAGGATGCCTTATATGCCTGTTGTATGAGCTTATTGAGCTGTATGCTAGGGCTGTCTAGTCAGCAGTAGGATAGCCTGATTGGGTTATGTTTGATTTGGTTACTCAGTGCACGAATGCGGCTTGCTTTGTGCTTATAGGGGTTCTAGCTAGCCTTAACTAACTAGTAGGTGGATATGTAAAAGTATTCGCAAACTAGCTAGGGAAGAATGGTAGGGACTCCTTGTGCAGCTGATGGCGGAGAGTAGGTCGGAGAGGGCCCTAGGTCAAGCCTAGGATGAGATTAGCTTGGAGAGCAGAATTGGTAGAAGGAATTTGGTGAAGTCAAGGCAATTCTTGAGGAAAGTAAGGATAAATGTGGAAGGTAGTATGGGCCCGTACTACTGGAAGCAGAGGATTCGTACTCGAGTCAAGGGAGGCTGAGATTGAACCAAGGACCTAGAAAGCGTGCGAGACCTCTCGAGAGTATGTATGACCCTGACGTGTATGTGTTTTATTTCAGAATGGTGACTACATGTCATGGAGCGGGAGGTTCAGGGTCTGGATCAGGTTCGGGATTGGGCTCGGGTGTGGGATCCGAGCAGGTTGATGACGGTTTACGCGAGTTCATCGCGTCTGAGATCACTAGAGGTATCCTTGAGTCGACCCTATCATTTTCGGGTCAATAAAGGAGGGGATTATCGAGTTGATGGAGGATTGCCTCTAGGCATTCAGGAGGGACTCGGCGTCCAACCACTCGAGTACGCGCACACTGTCCTTCAAGGACTTCAGGGGGAGTGGTGCGCCAGACTTTCATGGGGTGAAGGACCCCATTGCTGCCAGGAGATGGATCGCAGACATTGAGTCTGCGCAGTTGACGAGGTTCTGCCCGGATGGGTCGAAGGTCCGCTTTGCTGCAGGTTGTTTGAGGGATAGAGCTAGGGATTGGTGGGAGTCAGTCGGTGACTCACTGGGAGCCCCAGCCATCGAGGCTATTACTTGGTTAGATTTCGTGACCAGGTTCAGGGCTGAGTTTGCGCCAGCTGTGGAGCTCCAGCAGCTAGCCAGAGAGTTTCTCGACATGAGACAGACGACCAAGACAATGGCGGAGATCACCGCCAAGTTCAGGGAGATGGCCTTGTTGGTACCTCAGTATACGGGGGATGAGGAGATCCGGAAGACCCGCTACCATGATATGTTAAGGGCTGATATCCGGGAGCATGTCAGCTATTCAGCTTGCCCGACCCAGGAGTCCATGATTTTCAGGGCGCGGGAGAGGGAGATTGATTTGGAGCACCTCAGGAAGAGGAAGGCAGAGACTGATCAGGTTACAAGGGTTTCGGGAAAGAAACCCAAGGGATCCGACATTAGGTCGAAGGGCCAGCTGGGCCAGAGCCGCTGCAGGAAATGCGGTAGGCCGCATGAGGGAGCATGTAGAGCGGGATCGTCGGGCTGCTACAAGTGCGGCAAGATGGGGCACTTTGGCAGGGATTGTACTGCCCCCGCCCCCATAGTTCAGACATCAGATCTGATTTGCTTTCATTGCAATCAAAGGGGACATAAAAAGGCCAACTGCCCTAGTTTCCCACCAGCATCGATGTGATTTTGATATGTTATATTATATACTCTGTTTAGGATCGTTCCATGTGAACGATATTCCAGTTCAGGTATTGTTTGATTCGGGTGCTACCCGATCGTTTGTCTCCCTTGCACTTAGCAAGAGGTTCCCCAAGTCTTTGGGCATGTTGGATTGCCCTCTGAAGGTCGAGATTGCAGACGAACGGTCAGTGCGAGCATCAGAGGTTTTTAGGGATTGTGTTTTGAGGTTGTTTGAGGAGCGCTACCTGGTAGACTTGGTTCCCATACCGTTGCGGGGGAACAAGGTTATTATAGTCATGGATTGGTTGAGCCCCAATGGGGCGGTGATCGACTGTGCGCAACAGTTGGTCAGTGTCAGGACCCCAGGTGGGGGAGAGCTGGTGATTCAGGGCGAGAGGCCATAGCATCGATGAACTTTATTTTCAGCAGCGAGAGCTAGGTGCTATCTCCATCAGGGGTGCGCAGGGTATGCAACCGATGTCTTGGATACCCGGGAGGTGGGTAAGGCGACAGTGAGTGATGTGGCAGTGGTGCGAGATTTCGCAGATGTATTTCCAGAGGAGTTGCGTGGAATACCCCCGGAGAGGCAGGTAGAGTTCAGGATCGAACTAGTCCCTGGTGCGGCTCCGATAGCCAAGGCACTGTATCGATTGGCTCCTCCTGAGATGTAGGAGTTGTCTACACAGCTGCAGGATCTGTTAGATAAGGGATTCATCAGACCGAGCAGTTCACCCTGGCGAGCCCCGATTTTATTTGTAAAGAAGAAGGACGGGTCGCATCGGATGTGTATAGATTACCGGGGGCTGAATAAGGTATCGGTGAACAACCGTTACCCACTCCCGAGGATTGATGATCTCTTTGACCAGCTTTAGGGAGCATCTTGGTTCTCCAAGACTGATTTGCGTTCGGGTTATCATCATACGAGGGTCAGAAAGGAGGATGTGCAGAAGACTGCTTTTCGGACGCGATATGGTTGTTGGGTTTTGAGCATTCTAACACTCCTATGGTGTACACGCAACCCTATAAACCTTGGATCTATGTTTTCTCTATTATACATGCAAATATTAACAATTCCAAGGTTTCATCCTAACTAGCATATTATGAAGCACCTATACTACAAAGTTCTAGTTAGATGACATACCTTTTGATGTAGCTTGATGTATTCAAGCTTTAAGAGCTTAGCCCCAATAGTGTGGAAGCCTCAAATGGAATCACAAATCACCAAAACACCTTGGAAGAACTTGAAAGAATATGTATGCACAGTAAAATCGGCCCACTCTTATTTTCACACACTTGTGCCAATTTTGTGAGCCAAGGACCCCTTTATATATTATGGAGGATTAGGGTTAGATCCATGTAAACCCTAATACCCATGACCTTTCATTTACATAGGATCCATGGGTTAAAAGCTCCATGGACCATCCATGAAAGCTTAGCCCAACCTAAATGAACTTGACCCATTCCATATATATAAGAGTCCATATTTAATTAGTTCTTTTTGATCACTTAATTAATTCTAAATTAATTCTTGATCAATACTAATTAAATAATATGATTCCATATTAATATATTAGAACATATAATATATTAATATAAATCATAAATATACTATTCTCAAAAGACTATCCATATAAATTGTGCCGGTGAAGTGCAACCCAAATGGACCAGGCCGGGTCAGGTCAAGTACATACCAAATATAGTTATGGACTTAGACATTAATCCAACAGTCTCCCACTTGGATAAGTCTAAAACTATTATTGAGTATGACTTCAAAACCTAACTGGCAATCGTTGCTCTTAAAGCCGCTGTTGAACTCTGACCTTGTCAATGACTTGTCCATTAGATAAGGGATCATATATTCCTCCATTCTAGATATCATATGGACTGAGACATGGATTATCAATCATTCTCTCTGTCCATTTGTTTTTTCCCGATTTCCGATTTATGATGACTAACTGATTGAACAAATCAAATCAGTCCTGGCTTGGCCAAGGACTCACATGTGTCATCGCTAAATCATTGAGGGGCCCACAGATATTGCTTTTATCCCGAAGGTAAAAGGAATGGATAAACTTCGACTCATATGGCTTGTTCTACTACTTGTTGAATCATACACAAAGGCACGTTTTATAACATCGAGTTACCAAATGCGTTTTCATGCAATCAATGTATAACCAACTCATAGTAACAACTCATATCTCTAGGTTTTAATAATATAAGATATTATCGTCTCATGATCACTCGTGATAAAATCCATGAAGTGATTCAAATGAGCATGGGTTGAATCCAATACTCAGAACTTATGAGCACTCATGAGTGTTGTAGCACCACTTTGTCCAACATCTTAGACCTCTACAAGCCAACCCATGACAGTCTCTATTCATATCTACTTCCAACATATGACTGACTGTGGATAGTTTGAATAACTTAGTCATTCAGGAAGAATGACCTAGTTTATTCTGGAAGTCAAAACATGCAAAATGAAACACAAGAATAAATGAATCAAATATGGTATCAAACCCTATGAATATAAATAAACACTTTTATTTATCACCATACTGATTACTCATTATTCATTGTTTCGGTTTTATCAACTTTATACTTGAATTAAAAACACTAGTTGTCCCATGCTCCAAGCATGTACACTATGTTTTTCTTAAACAATAGCTTTGCCATACACCAAGTATGCACTCTATGTTTGTCTATGATCCTTACTTTGTGAAATAAACCAATTGAACATAATTTCAATGATTCTAATTTCACACTCCCAAATCCTTATCGAAAAATGTGAGAATTTCAAATTCCTATCATTTATCGAAATCTGTTTAGATTTTAAACTTATATGCACTGACCCTCCTGTAATGAATATGTACAAAGTCACAAAGACTTGTCAACAGTCATTATAAGGTATTCCAATGGAGATCAACTCCATGGAAACTAAGTCTCATATTCAAAGTACATTGCTTTGGACATGCTTCTTGCATTAAGTTTTCTAATTTTACACAGATAACTTCCACCTATGGAGACAACTCCATATTCTCATTTTGACTATCACTTCTGAATAAGAGATGCCTCTTTTCAGAATATGTCAATATGGTCCTTCCAAAATTAGCACTATACTTCCAACTGTCCCTGAGCAACCAATCTTTGGTAAACCTCAGATTGTCCTCGACAATTGCTTAATCATTTTAGTCATATCCAATTCTAGACCTTTTCCCTTCTTAATGCCTCTGGGCATTTGGAAAAATTTAGAAATGACAAATATTATAGCACATGCAATCGATCCTGCACCCAAAGTAAATGGTACACGATTCATGATGTCTCACATAAAGACATGATTCTAGACCAGTCTTTTGCTACAATATTTTTATTTGCCATGTTTTCAAAATTTGACTATGAAGTGGGATGCCGTAATCATAATCGAATTTTGAGAACGCAATATATAGAATTTCCTTAAGTTGAACCAATCCAACATGAAATTCATATATATATTCTTGACTAAAGATGATTAAGGTCTCAATCTAAGCCTTTAGAACTGAAATGAAGTATATCCTCTCCCTTAATTATAGCAAAACAACTTTTTCAATCCCTGCAGCCTCACGAATTGAAACTTTTGTTTTCTATAATTAACATTGCTAACTTGCAACACTAACAATAATTATCATGCTCCCACTAACATGATGATTATTAACATAACACTTATGCTCCCACTAGCTTTGACATGTACTCAGAAACCAGCTGGACTTCTAGAAATCAATACTTTATTGACTTTCTTACCAAAGTTCAGATTTCTGATACGAGATGCTTTGATAAAACTTTATCAAAATCATACACCTTTCCTTAGATAGCATGCATGTGTGTCTAAACAATTTCAGAACTATGAAAAGGGATGCCGTAATCATAGTCTCAATTGTTTAGACCTTTTGCCATCTGCTTCAAATCTACTTGGTGGAAGTGTTTCCTCACCATCATTTTCATGAATCGGAGAGAAACCTTATGACCCTTAGATTTTATGGTGTATGTGTTCTTATCCATGTGAATTGTCAAAACCATAGTCACAAGACAAGGATAATGACAAATCCAAACTCATATGGACTGAACTTATGCAATCTTAACTTCTTGCCACCTGGCAGTACAGGGCCTGCCATTGCTTCCAAGTTATTATGCAACCAATTGAGAACTTTCAGAACTCCTATGCAAAGCCAACTTTAACTGGAATGGACACAGAATATGTCAACACGATAGGTTATAAACCTCAAGTCGTGTACTAGTGAAGAACCTCAGGTTTTATTCTTGATTAGTTCTTGAAATTCTTTTTAGGATCTTTAAGACTCCCACTATCCTCTTGACATATAAGACTATCTTGCCAAATATTCAAGAGATAGTGCGGATTCTTTATCAAGACAAACACTTCACACAATTGGCCTTAGTTGGTCTTTGTTTTATCCAAAACATCACAACTTACCAATTTCAAATGTACAAGAGTAGGACACTTTTACTCTTACATTTGACAAGTGTTTTAAACCTTTCTTTAAGATATGTCACTCAAGTTACAATCTTGGAGTATGACTCTAATAATTGTTTTGGAACGAAGTATGACTCATCTTCCTGATCTAACCATTTCAACAATTCATGACTCCTCTTCTTAGTCATAAGAATGCAATAAGATGACCTTTAGAGGACTAATTGTGATATGATTTATAAATCATTAAGATGATCACAAACATGGTACTAAAGTACTCTCGCATCTTTTCAGATTTGAGAAACTTTTATCTTTCTGCCTAATTTGATTCTTCCCATTCGTTCTGCCATACATTGAGACTTTTCCAATGTTTCATAATTATACTTAAACTTGTAAGTATAACCATATTTACTAAACTTTAGTAAATCAAATAGTCATAACGAGCTTTGTGGTGGACATGACCAGTGCACAAGAATGTGTACTCGATCCCTTTAGTCCTTCACTTGACTCACACATCCATGTGAACAAGTAATTAGTCTTGATTTTCCAATGGTTGAAAGTTCTCATTCATCATACTATTCAACTTGCATGATTCCAAGTTTCGGTCCAATTGAAACTTGGGTGATGAGGAACTTTCCTGATTTGGTAAATTTAGACACTACCACAAATGAAAGAATCAAATCCATTTTCCAATATTGCTGTCAGTGGAATCATATAAGCAACAATTTTCCACAAATGCCGTTGTAAGGATACTTCAAATAAATAAAATTAAACAATTTTCTTTTATTTTAAAACTTTGCGGAAAAACTTATCCTTACAATCCACATGGAAAATTGTTGTTATCTATTCCTTAGCAATATATCATAACTTCTTAAGCAACTGCTCAAAATTCTGATGCGATCGAAATCCACCTTCGCGATCAGAAGCAGCATATACTTCCTTCAAGATTTCTCTCTATTCTTTGATTCTTAAAACATCAACATGTGACCCAGTCACATCATGTAATGATGATCTCAGAATAGAACTTAACAGAATTAGATAATGGGCTCTACCTGATGTAGAGTCAAACTTATTGACTTTAACATCCTTAGGTAAATTTGGCAGCTTTGCAATCAACGCCCCTTCCTTTGGCAAAATAAACATATGGACCCTTTGGTAATGGGACTATCTCAGACTTAGCCTTTCTCTTTAACATTTGGTCAACCGGGTTGACTATGGCCAATCCTTTCCATTGGGAAGAGAATGCTTTTTCTGGATTTCCAGTGTCACCATTGTCACTGTCCATAAAGTTTTTCGGAAGTTGATCTTCTAATCAAATTTGCTTTACTATCGTTCCAAATCATTGCTGATTCAGCAGCACCAAGCAAATAGATATGATCATTAAGGTTCATGTCATAGTCTGTTTCATAGTAGTCCCAAAGGAACTCACTATGTGACTTAGAAAGTGATTGAACATCCAACTTTCTCAAGACTTTGACACCCAACTCTCCCGGCTTGTCAATATGTGACTTCATCTCTAAGATGTGATCACACATAGACCTTGCTTGCCATTAGGGCTTGAGTGACCTTGAACTTGTGGGTTAGGGAGAATAATTGGAGGAGGTGGAGGAAGAGAAGTATGACTTCCATGAGCCAAACTCGGGAAGTCATATTCATTAGGAAAGCTTGGTTTGGGAAGATCATTGTTGTCTAAACCAGACATCAACAATGGGAGAAATTCACGTCAAGTTGATTTAAGTCCTTAATATAACACCCAATATGATATATTAAGGCTAGGACCCAACAAACTATTTTATAACTTGGAAGAGGGATGCCGTAATCCGAGCTATAAAATATTTGAAGGTAGGTGAATGACGATTCACCAATTTCCACCAAGATAAACGAAATGTATTATTAGGTTTCAATTAGTTTTGAAACTCCTAGATTCTTTTGAGATCCATTGAACTTTTCAATGGCATGTTTCAATCTCGAGTGTGCCCTTCAGGTTTTGTGACTGGGATGCCGAGGATCACAAAACAAGGTGTGAAGTAACCATGCAAATATACTTGGTACCCTTAATATTTACCCCTCAATTGATGTGCCGGTTAACCACACACGCTCCAACGATACTATGATAAACATTAAGTTACCCTTTGCATACCTTGTTAAGTCCAGGTTAGTGTGCCGGTTAACCACACACGCTCCACTAATAGCTTAAACAAAGTGCAAAGTGTAATTTCATGGATTAGCACCTTATTCACATTTTCCTAAGTAACTAAACTTGGGAATTTATAAGTGTTTAGTTACTTAGTATTTATCATTATACTTATAATGAAGGGAGAATTATAGTCCTTGTCCTACCTGTTTGGCTAACGACCCTCCACCGGTCAAGGAAGCGGTGAGTGAGAGTGGACACCCATTAAACTGCCATTTTATAGGCAGTAACCTTATACCCCCCTTATAGACCGGCTTCGTGAATGAGGCCTACTAATGGTAAGACGACTTGCTCTTATACATATAATATATTAAACTTTTAATATTATAATAGTATAAGGGTGTATTTTAGACATTTAAAATACTTGGTGGTTTAATCTATTAATTAAACTAGACTTTTAATTTAATTAACTCAAACCATATATTTATGGATTAATAATAGTCTTTTAATTAAACGCTTTAATTAACTATTAATAAAGTCCATAAGAGTTAATTTGAACTATTCAACAAAACATCATAATTCCAATTATTAAACTCAAAATTAAAACCATTTAATTTATTGTTTAAGTTATGAACCCAAGAGTTTTAGAATTCAATTCTTTTTTTCATAAAAAAACTTTTCTCAAATTCCAAAACTTGAGGGCAAGTTTTGTAATTCTTGAAAACCTTTGGATTCCATAACTTATGGAATTAATGGTGTTTTATGATGAAACTTTCCATGTTCCATAACTTAAGAACAAGTTATGGAATTCTTTAAAACATTAACACCAAATTTTGTAACTCCATAAAAACTTTGAATCAAATTATTTTTTTTAAAAAAAAACTTTCATATCCATAACTTATGGAAGTTTCAAAAACCCTTAAGATCACAACTTTAAAAAAACTTTTGAGCTCCAAAATTTTATGACAAAATATGTAACTCCTTAAAACATTTAGATCAAACTTTTAAAACTAATAAAATAATCATATCATTTTATCTTGTACTAAATTTGACCTAATTCAACTCATATAACAAATGATTCAAATTTTACAAATAATTCGTTTTTCACAAAACAAGTAATTATTTTAAAATTTGACAAACGTCATGTTTTTTTTTCCTTTTTTTTCAACTTGAAAATAAAACATTTGCATCAATATAACAGAAAACAACCCATGGCTCTGATACCACTGTTGGGTTTTGAGCATTCTAACACTCCTATGGTGTACATGCAACCCTATAAACCTTGGATCTATGTTTTCTCTATTATACATGCAAATATTAACTATTCCAAGGTTTCATCCTAACTAGCATATTATGAAGCACCTATACTACAAAGTTCTAGTTAGATGACATACCTTTTGATGTAGCTTGATGTCTTCAAGCTTTAAGAGCTTAGCCCCAATAGTGTGGAAGCCTCAAATGGAATCACAAATCACCAAAACACCTTGGAAGAACTTGAAAGAATATGTATGCACACTAAAATCGGCCCACTCTTTTTTTCACACACTTGTGCCAATTTTGTGAGCCAAGGACCCCTTTATATATTATGGAGGATTAGGGTTACATCCATGTAAACCCTAATACCCATGACCTTTCATTTACATAGGATCCATGGGTTAAAAGCTCCATGGACCATCCATGAAAGCTTAACCCAACCTAAATAAACTTGGCCCATTCCATATATATAAGAGTCCATATTTAATTAGTTCTTTTTGATCACTTAATTAATTCTAAATTAATTCTTGATCAATACTAATTAAATAATATGATTCCATATTAATATATTAGAACTTATAATATATTAATATAAATCATAAATATACTATTCTCAAAAGACTATCCATATAAATTGTGTCGGTGAAGTGCAACCCAAATGGACCATGCCGGGTCCGGGCAAGTATATACCAAATATAGTTATGGACTTAGACATTAATCCAACAATGGTCACTATGAGTTCGTGGTGATGCCTTTTGGGCTCACCAATGCTCCTTCCGCGTTCATGGATCTCATGAACCACGTGTGTACGCCAATGTTGGATCGATCTGGGATTGTTTTCATTGACGACATCTTGGTTTATTCCAAGACGCAGGAGCAACATGAGGAGCATCTGCGAGAGGTTTTGGACACCCTGAGGAGGGAGAGCTTGTACGCCAAGTTCTCCAAATGCGAGTTCTGGTTGCGCGAGGTGCGGTTTCTGGGGCACCTGGTCAACCAGAACGGGATATTGATCGACCCGGCCAAAGTGGAGGTCGTGATGAGATGGGATGTTCTGAAGTCTCCATCTGAGATTTGGAGTTTCCTAGGATTATCCGGCTACTATCGGAGGTTCATCCAGGATTTCTCCAACATAGCCGTACCCTTGACCCGACTGACGAAGAAGACCGTTGTATTTCATTGGGGGCCTGAGCAGCAAGCCGCATTTGAGACGCTGAGACAGAGATTGTGCGATGCGCCAATCTTAGCCCAGCCTGAGGGCGTGGATGATTTTGTGGTGTATTGCGATGCATCCATCTCGGGTTTGGGCGCGGTGTTGATGAGGAGGGGGGATGTTATCGCCTATGCTTCGAGGCAGCTGAAGCCTCACGAGGCGAATTACCCGACACATGATTTGGAGTTGGGGCTGTCGTCTTCGCCCTCAAGATTTGGCGACACTACCTCTATGGGGTCCGATGTACCATTTACATGGACCACAAGAGTTTGAGGTACCTTATAGATTAGCCGAATCTGAACATGAGGCAGCGTCGGTGGTTAGACGTGCTGAAGGATTACGATTGTGAGATCCTTTACCACCGAGGGAAGGCCAATGTTGTGGCCGATGCGCTTAGCCGCAAGGCAGCACCGATCAGGGATATTTGCTTGCAGATGACTGTAGTGACTCCACTGTTGGAGCAGATCCGAGAGGCCCAGCAGGAGGCTATGAAGGAGGAACATCGGAAGAGCGAGCGTATTGTGGGTCAGGTTTCCTCCTTCGACTACGACAGCCGAGGGTTATTGATTCTACACCGCAGGGTGTGGGTTCCATACCACGCGGGTGTGTGCCAGGATCTGATGGAGGAGGCGCACAAATCCTGATTTTCCATTCATCCCGGGGCGACGAAGATGTACAGAGATCTTCGTCCTGATTATTGGTGGCCCTGAATGAAGCGGGATATAGCCTGGTATTTCGAGAGATACCGGACCTGTAGGAAGGTCAAGGCCGAGCACCAGAGGCCTCACGGCAAGACGCATCCGTTGGATATCCCTATGTGGAAATGGGAAGATATTACTATGGATTTCATCACAAAGCTTCCCAGGACCGCACAGGGAGTGGATTCGATTTGGGTGATCGTGGATCGGTTGACCAAGAGTGCCCATTTCATACCGATCCAGGAGAGCATCTCGGCCGAGAAGCTGGCTGATATCTACATTCGAGAGGTTTTAGCTCGACACGGAGTGCCAGTCTCCGTGATTTCGGACAGAGATGTACGGTTCACTTCCAGATTGTTGAAGAAATTCCATGACGAGTTGGGCACTCGTCTGCACTTTAGCACCACTTTTCACCCGCAGACGGATGGTCAGTGCAAGATGACCATCCAAACTTTAGAGGATATGCTGCGGGAATGTGTTCTAGACTTCGGAGGTAGTTGGGATACTTACCATCCTCTGGCGGAGTTTTCCTATAATCACAATTATCACGCGAGTATTGATCGTCCTCCCTTTGAGATGTTGTACGGGAGGAAGTGCAGAACCCCGATATGCTGGGGTGAAGTCGGACAGAGGGTCATGGGGAGCACCGAAGTGGTGCTCAAAACAACAGATAGGATTCAGCAGGTTAGGAGTAGGCCTCAGACTGCTCAGAGTCGGCAGAAAAGTTATGCCGACAAACACCGTTCGGACCTGGAGTTCCAGGTCGGGGATATGGTCCTCCTGAAGGTGTCGCCTTGGAAAGGCGTCATCTGATTCAGGAAGCCGGACAAGTTGGGCCCCATATATATTGGACCTTTCAGGGTTGTCGCCCGGGTCGGCAAGGTGGCGTATAAGCTGGACCAGCCAGCCGAACTCAGTCAGATTCATAGTATGTTTCACGTCTCCCAGTTACGGAAGTGCCTGGTGGACGACTCGGTAGTGGTGCCCTTGGAGGATATTCAGGTAGATGACAGCCTGAACTACATTGAGCGGGCAGTGGCGATCCTCGACAGGAAGTCGAAGGATCTGAGGAACAAGAAGGTGGAGCTGGTGAAGGTGCAATGGCAGCACCGCAAGGGGTCGGAATGGACTTGGGAGCCGGAGTAAGAGATGAGGGAGCACTACCCCGAGCTTTTTCAGGACTCAGCAGCAGACTTCGAGGACAAAGTCTAAAATAAGTGGGGGAGAGTTGTAACACCCGGTTTCAGGTAGGTAATTAAATTCAAGCAAAACTTCATATTTTACATCGGGACTCGGCGAGTTGGAGGCCCAACTCGTCGAGTAGGATCGACTGCAGATCGGGGGGGGGGGGTGTTAAGTGACCTACTCTACGAGTCGGGAGACCGACTCGGCGAGTAGGAGCTGTCTGAGTGAAACCTTAAATTTGAGGGTTTGCACCCTATTTAAACACTTTATGAGGGCTTCACCCCAACCTCCATCACTTCCAAACCCTGTCCACGAAACTCTGGTCAACTTTTGAGTGTTCTTGAACTATTTTGTGCCATTCTTTGTGATTTGAAGTTGGAAGAAGGAAGGAAAGACTTTGATATTCAAGAGGAAGTCAGTAGATCCAGTGATTTGGTTGCATTTACAACTTGTTTGAGGTAAAAAGCACCTACCTTGACTTCTTACTTGTTATATCTACCCTAGGGCTTGGGTTTTGTCATCTTTGGGGCATTTCTAAGCCATTTTCGGGTTGTAGGGTGTAATGTAGAGAAATGGCTTTAGATCTTGAACCTTGGAGGGTTCTCATGGCATAAAGGTGCCAACTTTATGGCCATGAGAGCCCCATGCATCTTGTAAACCTCATTTTTGGATCTTTTGAGCTTAAAGACCCATGCATGGACGTAAAGTTCGAGACTTTACGTGTTATATCGACCCTAGGAGGTTAGATCTACCCTTTGGTTGAGATGAGCTCAACAAAAATCAAGTTTATGGACATGGACATTGGGGGACTCGGCGAGTCGGGTATTGATTCCCCAACCTTTTCTGTTTTTGAGGAATCTGGTTGAGTCTAGAAGGGGACTCAACAAAGAGGGACGTGATTATGGACCTGGGAATCATGGGACTTGGCGAGTGTATGGGCAAACTCGGCGAGTCCAAGGCGAACTCCTAACCTATGAAGACAGATTCGGCGAGTTGTTCATATCACTCAGCGAGTCATAGACTGAACACATTCATATGATGAAGATGAACTCGACGAGTTCAAGGATAAACTCGACAAGTCGGTTGAAGATGGTCCCACTTTTATGGTTGAAGGAGAATCCGCCGAGCTCTTGCTAGACTCGACGAGTAGAGTCGGGGGTTGTATCATTTTGATAAGATATGGGCTCGACGAGTTGGAGGACCAACTCGGCGAGTCAAGTCAACTGGAGGTTGACTTTGAATAAAGTTGACTTTGGACCGGATTTGAGTTGACCCTTGTAGGGGTTGTGAGTACGAATCGATAACTTAGAAGACTTGTCGTGTAGGGACTGAGGAGTCGAGGAGAGTCGATCTTCACATCGAGAGCAGTATAGACACTACGCGACATTGAGGTGAGTTACCTCCCAGTAGAAGTGGGTCTAAGGCACCAATGTCGGCCCACTAGTAGTTGTTTAGTGGAGACAATTGTCTTTGTGATAATTGTCTGGTTTGCTATTTTCTGATGTGTTTATATGTTAGCATGATTATGATATGATATTATATGCTAGTAGTAGGGGTGAAATAGTCCCTGTGTCCGGTTGAGATAGACCGGAGGGTAGGTCGGCACCCCAGAATAGCCTGACATGGGTAGGTCAGCACCCCATAACGGCTTGACATGGGTAGGTCAGCACCCCATAATGGCTTGACATGGGTAGGTCGGGCACCCCAGAACTGTCGGACAATATGTAGGTTGTTTGGTATGTGGTATGATGGGGAAACTCACTAAGCTTTCTGCTTACAGTTTCAGTTTTTGTTTCAGGTACCTCTTCATCCAAGGGGAAGGAGCCGGCGGTGTAGCAGCACATCACACACACACACATGATTTCCGCATTGAGTTTTCTGGGATTGTACTCTGATATTTTACCACTTAACTTTTATGGTGTTCGAGACTTGCAATCTGTAAATTGGTGTTGAAACAATTTTACTTATGTTTTCTGTGAGCTATTTCTGAAGTAATATAATTAAACAAAAATTTTTGGGTCTTGATTTTGGGATGTTACACATAGCCTCCTGCTGGTCCTCTCGGATCTACTCCAGAAGCGAAGTCACCACTGTCATCCACAAGCAAATGTCTCTGATCGGGGCAGCCTTGCGGCTAAGAGCATCAGCCACCACATTGGCCTTCCCCGGCTGGTAGAGGATCTCACAATCGTAATCCTTCACCACATCTAGCCACCGACGCTGCCTCATGTTTAGATTCGGCTGGTCCATGATGTACCTCAGACTCTTGTGATCCGTGTAAATGGTACAACGGACCCCATAGAGGTAGTGTCGCCAAATCTTGAGGGCGAAGACAACCGCCCCCAACTCCAAATCATGTGTCGGGTAGTTCGCCTCGTGAGGCTTCAGCTGCCTCGAAGCGTAAGCGATAACATGCCCTCTACGCATCAATACCGCGCCCAACCTTGAGATGGATGCATCGCAATATACTGCAGAATCCTCCACGCCCTCTAGCAAGGTGAGGATCGGCGCCTCGCAGAGTCTCTATCTCAATGTCTCAAACGTTGCCTGCTACTCAGGCCCCCAGCAAAAAACAACGACTTTCTTCATCAGCCGGGTCAGGGGTATGGCTATCTTGGAGAAATCATGAATGAATCTCCAGTAATAGCCCACCAATCCCATGAAACTCCGAATCTCAGATGGAGACTTCGGAACCTCCCATCTCATCACGGCCTCTACTTTGGTCGGTTCAACCAAAATACCGTTCTGGTTGACAAGGTGCCCAAGAAACTGCACCTCGCGCAACCAAAACTCACACTTGGAGAACTTGGCGTACAAGCTCTCCCTCCTCAAGGTATCCAGCACCTCTCGCAAGTGCTCCTCGTGTTGCTCCTGTGTCTTGGAGTAAACCAAGATGTCATCGATGAAAACTATCATAGACCGATCCAGCATCGGTCCGCATACGCGGTTCATGAGCTGCATGAGCGCGGCTGGAGCATTGGTGAGCCCGAAGGGCATCACCACGAACTCATAGGGACCATAGCGTGTCCGAAAACGCAGTCTTCTGTACATCCTCGTCTCTGACCCTCATCTGATGGTAGCCTGAACGTAAATCTATGTTGGAAAACCAAGATGCCCCCTGTAGCTGGTCGAAAAGATCATCAATCCTCAGGAGTGGATAACGGTTCTTCACCGTTACCTTGTTCAGATCCCGGTAATCTATACACATCCGATGCGACCCGTCCTTCTTCTTCATGAACAAAATCGGGGCTCCCCATGGTGAACTGCTCGGTCTGATGAATCCTTTGTCTAACAACTCCTGCAGCTGTGTAGACAACTCCTGCATCTCGGGAGGAGCCAACTGATGTGGTGCCTTGGCTATCGGGGCCACACTAGGGACCAGGTCGATCCTAAACTCCACTTGTCTCTCCGGAGGTATTCCAGGCAACTCCTCTGTAAATACATCCGGGTACTCTCGTACCACCGGCACATCATTCACAGTTGCCTTACCCTCCTCCTGGGTATCCATGACGTAGGCGAAATATCTAGCGCAACCCTGCTGAAGGTAGCGCCTAGCCCTCGCTGCTGAGCATAAAGTTGGTCCACGCTGTGGCCTCTCGCCCTGAATCACCAGCTCTCCCCTACTTGGGGTCTTGACACGTACCAACTGCTGCGCGCAGTCAATCACAGCCCCATTAGGGCTCAACCAATCCATACCTATAATGACCTTGTTCCCACGCAATGGTATGGGGACCAAGTCTACCAGATAGCGCTCCTCGAACAATCTCAACACACAATCTCTGAAAACCTCTGATGCTCGAACTGATCTCTCGTCAGCAATCTCGACCTCTAGAGGGCAATCCAACATGCCCGAAGACTCAGGGAACTTCTTGCTAAGTGCAAGAGAGACAAATGATCGGGTACCACCCGAATCGAACAAAACCTGAACTGGAATACCATTCACATGGAACGATCCTAAACAAAACACATAACATAACACATAAATATCATAAACAAGATATAATAAAGGCTAGGGAGAAGAAATCATACCCGTCACCACATCGGGTGCGACACGTGCCTCCTCGGTAGTCAATTGGAAGGCTCGGCTCCTCACCACTGGAGCCTCTGTCTTGCCCTGCCGGCCATCAGTGATCCGTAGGGTCGCTGGAGCTGGCGCCGCCACTGGCGCTGCTGCTGCTGCTGTCAATCTCGGGTAGTTGGCCTTTTTATGGCCTCGCTGGTTGCAGTGAAAACACAGCAACTCTGATGTCGGAATGATGGGGGTAGGGGTTGTACAATCCTTGCTGAAGTGCACCGTCTTGCCGCACTTGTAGCAGCCTGATGATCCCAATCTGCAAGCTCCCTCATGCGGCTTGCTGCACTTTCCGTAGCGGCTCCGACCCTGATGGCCCTTCGACTTAGAGTCGAATCCCTTGGGTTTCTTCCCCGAAACCCATGTCACCTGTCCCTCCTCTGCCTTCCTCTTCCTAATGTGCTCCAAGTCGATCTCCCTCTCCCTTGCCCTGGCAATCATAACATCCAGGATCGGGCATGCCGAGTAGCTGACATGCTCCCGGATGTCAGCTCTCAACATATCATGATAGCGGGTCTTCTGCATCTCCTCATCTCCTACATACTGGGGTACCAGTAAAGTCCTCTCTCTGAATTTGGCGGTAATCTCCGCCACCGTCTCCTTCGTCTCTCTCATATCAAGAAACTCCCTGGCCAGCTGCTGAAGTTCCACCACCGGCACAAAATCAGCCCTAAAGCTGGTCACAAACTCCAACCAGGTCATCGCCTCAACAGCTGAGGCTCCCAAAGAATCACCAACTGACTCCCACCAATCTCTAGCCCTGTCCCTCAAACATGCAGCAACATACCGGACCTTCGACCCCTCAGGGCAGGAGCTAGTCAACTGAGCAGACTCCATGTCTACAATCCATCTCCTAGCAACAATGGGGTCCTTCACCTCGTGAAAGTCTGGTGCACCGTATCACCTGAATTCCTTAAAGGACAGTGTGTGCGCCCCTGACTGGCTAGCCGCCCAGTCACTCCTAAATACCCTGAGGCGATCCTCCATCAGCTCAATAATCCCCTCCTTGATCAACCCGAAACTCACCGGGGTCGACTCAAGGATGCCTCTAGTGATCTCAGAAGCAATGAACTCACGTAGTCCCTCATCAACTGGCTCGGCACCTGATCCCGAACCTGAGCCTGAGCCTGATCCTGACCCTGAACCTCCTCTTCCTCCATGTCGCGTAATTGATGAGAATAAAGTTCTCTTAGATCGATAGATTCAAACAGATATTAAGAAGACAATAACAAGCAATAAGAAACAATGAACACCAACGTGAATCAAACGAATGTCGAATGATTAAAACAACAACCCTCAGAAGAGCTCGATGAAGAACGTCTACTTTAGAGGGTGCAAGGGTTACAGTACTTGTCAAAAGAAATAATCAAGAAGCGTAACAAATGACATGCATGCATGCACCATAAACACTAAACCGTAAAAACAAACACATGGTTGGACAGGCCAAAACCGTGAATACAAATGGACCGAACTATCTAAGCCCAAAGGCGCAACCCATATACTCAACAATCTCTCCCTTTACGCCAATTGAGGCGACATATCACTTCGGTTGAGTAACTGTAGTTTTCCTCACAGTCTTGAACAGCTTGGGGATGATGGCAAGAAGAGTTTGACGAAAAATAATATACCACCGAATCATATCAGTAAACATCTTTTTATCGGCTTCACTGTTCTGATCGCACCCGTGTATGATATCGAGAATATGCTCCAAGCAGGGTGTGGAGAACAGATGTTTGTCAACAAGATCGAACAAGCATTTTTGACCTTCGCCCCTGTTGAACATGACTGTATGATACGTGGGGTCGATTTTACCCTTAATCATCACATTGATGTCGCTTGCCTTCCCAATTGGGTTGATAGTGGGCTTCGTTTTTATGGCAGAGGCGATTTCCTGATCCATATTTGCGACTTCAAGAATATAACACACCAGCATTCGTTTGATGTGATCTATAATAGGCTCATACTCCTTTTGATTAGTCAGCAAAATATTGTTCAGGAGAATCCAGTTATGAGGATTCACATTTGGCAAATCAGCCAGGGAGATCATATGAACCGAACTGTCTGAGCCTCGGGTCACTTTGAACATGATATTGATAAACTTCCCTGCTGAACTGGGTTTCAACACCTTGACTGTTGTGATTTTCTGATTACTCCAAGTCAAGTATTGAGGTTGAGCAAACTCAAGATAGTACTCAAGCAGGTCTCGATCAACCTTCGGGTTAGAAGAGGGGATGGCAACTGTTGACTCAAAACAATGAAAGATGAATTCCATTCGGGTGATTGGCATATCAAATTGAGAATCTTTGGAATTCTCAAGAGAGAATGAAAGAACCGGTTCGAGCCAATGTGTGCTTGGAGCTTCAGTTACCTCCTTCTGAAGCATTTCCATAGTCCAAAGAGGGAGCATATATTTCCTCTATTCTAATACTTCATTCGCTTTCCTCTCCCTATCAAATACTTCCTTCGCTTTTCGAACCTTTTCCTCAATCCCTCGATCATTAGGCTTGACTTTAAGGATTTCGGTTTTAGAAGCTTTGTCTCCTGTATCAGTAACATCATCGATTTTATCCTCATCATCATCACCAATCTTCTTCTTTCGTTTGTCCTTCATACTGCCTGAAGCTTCATTACCCTTCGCCTCAGCAACGACTTTCGGTTGGGTGATAGGTTTGCTTTTTGGAGAATATTGCGATTGACCCTGGCCCTGAGTAACATTTTCTCCCCCTTGTTTTGGAGGGACAACAGGCTCCGGAACACCTTCAATCCTGCTCAGAATGTTTAGATCAGGTCTCAATTTCTCAGCCAAGTGGCGTCGAATCGAGATTGTAAGGACTGAGTCATGGGCTTCTAGAAGATGTAGAAGAATGGAATGCACATCACCAACAGAGCTTTTGACTACTTCTCTTTCAGACTTAAGCTCTTCAATTTCCTTGGTCGCGTTGGTGTAGATGAACTCTGCCCCTGGAATGTAGAACATCTATGAGTAGGATCACTCAAGTTTTGGGGTTCGCCTTGAACTGGAGGTTCGCTTGGATTGTGAGGTTCGCTTTGACCTGGCTGTACGGTTGGTCCTTGATGTTCGCTTTCCATTTCTTTTGCTGCTTCATCGATAATTTTCTTTAGGTTGTCGATCTTGTTGTCAGCTGCTTTTTCCTTAGAATGAATTGCCTTCTCTAGTTCATCAAAGAGCAACATGTATTCTTCAAATAGATTGGAAATTGGAACCAAGACTTGACCTGATTTTGGAAAGATTTCCTTCGTTGGTACGTTGCTGGATTGCAATTTCTTCACATAATTATCATCAAAAGTGACATAGTAGGTTTCTTCAAGTTTATTTGAACGTTTATTCAGAACTCTATATGCCTTTGAAGTCAGTGAGTAACCAAGAAAAATCCCTTCATCTGCCTTTAATTCGAACTTGCTTCGGTTCTCTTTGCGGTTGAAAATAAAGCACCTTGAACCGAACACATGGAAGAACTTGACATTTGGCTTGCGATTATTCAAGATTTCATATGGAGTGATGGAAAATCTCTTGTTGAGGAAGGTTCAGTTCTGAGTATAGCACGCAGAAGCTATTGCATCAGCCCAGAAGTACAGAGGTAGAGAAACGAAACTGAGCATGGTTCAGGCCGCTTCACATAACGAACGGTTTTGCCTTTCAACTATGCCATTTTGCTGTGGAGTATAGGGAGCAGAGAAGTTGTGAGACACTCCCTTATCAGCGAGAAATTCTTCAAACTCTTGGTTTTTGAATTCCAGCCCATTGTCACTTCGGACATTTCTAACCACCTTTCGCAATTGAAGTTCCACTTGCTTTATAAATGCTTTGAGCTTTGGAGTTGCCTTTGATTTCTGTTTAAGAAAGAAAAACCAGGTGAAACGTGAAAAGTCATCAATAATAACTAAAATGTACTTACTACCACCGATGCTTTCTATGGCCAAAGGACCACATAGATCGATGTGAAGCAGCTCAAGAGATTCAATGATCTTTGTGTTGACAATTGTGGGATGACTCTTTCGGCTTTGTTTTCCCATCTCGCATGCTGCGAACAAGTGTTCCTTATCAAATTTGAGAAGTGGGAGTCCTCGTACATGATCACCGATAACCAACTTGTTGATATCCTTAAAGTTGAGATGTAAGAGCCTTCGGTGCCATAGCCAACTTTCGCCAGAGTGTGATTTCGTTAGAAGGCATACAACTGGCTTTCCTCGAATTGGGTTAAGATTTAGAGGATACATTTCGCCTTTCCGCTTGGATTTTAACAGGACAACCTTCGTTTTCTTTTCAACAATCTCATAACCTTTATCATCGAACGAGACCTTCAACCCAGTTCCCACAACCAGTTGAGAGACACTGATGAGATTGTCCTGCAATCCCTCTACATATGCTACCTTTCGGATTGAGAATTCCCCGTTTTTGATCATTTCGTAGCCTTTGATCGTGTCATATGAATTATTCCCAAATTTGACACATCCACCATCCTTAAGAGCTCGAAACTCCCTTATCTTTTCCCTCCTTCTTGTCATGTGACGTGAGCAGCCACTATCAATGTACCATTCGTCGTCGAACTACTCGTCACTTATAACTTGCAAAAATAAAGCAGATTTAGGAACCCAAAGTTGCTTGGGTCCACGTGAGCCTTTTACAGAACAGGGAATAGCAATAGAAGGATCAACCATATAATTTCTTTTTATTAGTGTGGTTGTGTCTTTTCTCTTGATGGTAAAGACCTTGAGTTTGTTTAAATCAGATTTAGGAATTTTGTTTTGATTCTTAACAAATTTGTTTTCATGTTTCCTAGGGTTAGCTGACATCTTCTTTATTTGAGTTTTGTCTTCAGAGACGAGCTTCCCTTTTCCCTTGCTATCCTTGACATCCTTGTTAGGATTCTGCTTTGGTTGAGACTGAGGAGGATGGGATTTAGGACCGAAACTTATCTTTCGGCTCTTATCAAGACTAGACTTTGGACCGAAACTAGACTTTTGGTTCTTGTCGCTGCAAGAATTGGGACCGAAACTAGGATTTCAGTTCGCTTGACTGTAGGTCGGAAAGTGAGTACATGGATCAGAACTATCCTTTGATCCATCTTTCGCCTTGAGATTTGACGCCTTTTCTATGCGAACATAATTGGAGTTTTGGGAGTTCCAAAACTGTTTCCTTTCATTGAGATTCTTTTGATATCTTTTGTTTCGCTGGCGTTTCTGTTCAGCAAGCTGCTTTTGAGACTTGTGTATGTTTGCTCTTGGCTTTGGTCTCTCAGCATGAGTTTCGCTCTTTAATGAAGAGGATTTGCGTGCAGCCGTCATTGGTTCGCTTGGGATTTCTTTGGTACCACTTGTGTTGGGTACATCAAAGCTTGTAGGCTTGTTAAGTGGTTCTGCCACGTATCTGCCTTTAAACCTCCATGAGGTTCTCTCAGATAAACCGACAGTTTCATCTGCATTGTCGATTGGAGCAGACAAAAAATAATCATCACAACCACCTGCGTTATCTTCGTTTACTATAGTTGTCAGTTCGGCTGTGTGTATCTGAGTAACCCCTGTTGTGGCGTATACCTGGTTTGGTATAGTTCGTACCTTTTGATAAACCACTGCTTTCGGTTTCAGGACCTTGGATTTATCTTGGGTCACTCGAGCGAACTCAACCGAATTCTCAGATATAATACCTTTGGTAGGTTCGGTTTCGCTCTTGACAAATTCTGAACAGTCAACCTCATCTTCTACAGAAATTTCACTCATGTCACTGTCCTCGTCAAATTCAGAAGTGTTTTCAACATTTATTTTGTTTTCTGAACATAACTTGGCATTCAATGAGTCAAATTTTTGTATGGTTTCGGTCTTGATTTTCAATTTATCATTCTCGTCCAGAATATTTTTAAGCATGTCCTTATGGTCTTTGGACTTGATAAAGGACTTGATTTTGTCCAGACCAACCCTGTAGGCGTCAGAGATGTTATCTGAAGAAACAATAGATTCACATTTATAACCATCAATATCAACTTCATCCTCCTTTAACTCTAGGAAGGGCAAAATCATTTTGTGAATCTTTTTGCCAATTTCACAATCTAAATGCAAATATGTGATATTTATATAAACGTTTAGCAATCAAGCAAAAAAAATTTCTTTGTTACATGAGTTTCAAATTATCACGTTGCAAATAAATAACTTCATCTCTCGTCCTAACTAACTCTAACTCCGTCTTCTCTATCCACATCCTTTGCTCCTCACTCTTGGATGTCACCCTACTGATTTGATCGGTTAGGTTAGCATTTGTGAGGCGTGTTTGCATTAAACTACCACTTAAACTAGAAAATTTGAATTTCAAATCATTTAAAACCTTTTCATAGTTAGTTACATGTATTTTAAGTGATTCGAGAATGGATTGTACCTTCTGGATCAACTGATCGCAATCATTGATCCTCTCGCTCACAGGTTTGGCAGCAAAACACTTATCTTCCTTCAGATTCGCCTCCTCATACTCGCCTTCGGTTGTGTAACCCCTCATTTGTGACACTCCAGCTGTCACCATCACGCATCTCCCAGCAAACTCAACACTCTTTTCTTTTGCCATAAACGCCTTGCCATGGGTAGGTTTACGTACTTCTTCATCTTCAGAGTATGTAGACCAGACCTCTACACCACCGAACTCATCATCCACATCGTTCTACTGCACAATCAAAGCCTTCATTGAACTCTTAGAGGCTTTCTTCTTCTTTATCTCCTCCAGCTTACGCATATAGTACGCTTCATCATCTTCACCCTCTTTCTTCTCTGATAGCTTTCTCAACATGCAATCTTTGGCAAAGTGATTTTTGCCATGGCAGAAATTGCAATCATATCCGGAGCCTCCCACCAATTTGCTCTCCTTCTTCTCCTCTTCTTTCTGAGGAGTATTTTTGATCTCCTCTTTGGCCTTTTCTGAGCTATAGCTTCCCTGCCAGTTTCGGTTCTTGGCAATAGGAAACTTTTTGCGAGCAAACCTCTTCAGGTTGGAAACCATACTTCATTTAGAGAGAAGGGCCAAGGATCCCATACCAGACACCACTTTCGCTTCCTTTGTCACAACACTTTCATGAGACTTGAGAATACCTACCATCTTCGCCAGTGAATAGTTTTTAAATTGCTTGTGAGCCTTCACCGTTGATACCACAGCCATCCATTCGGGTCCTAAACCATTCATAAATGTGACCTTCTGTTCGATCACTTCTCTTCCAATGTCGTGCTTGATCATCTTGCTCAAAAGATGGTTGAAACGATCGAAAGTCTGAACAAGTTTTTCATCAGGCTTCTGTTGGAAAGCACCGAACTCAGAGAGCAATAGAGTTTGAATAGAATGCTCTAGGTCTTCATCACTGGAATACAACTCTTTAAGTCTAACCCGGATCTCTTTTACCGTGGTACATGCGCTTACTAAACGAAAAGTATCAGACTGTAAAGAAAATCGAATCATTCTCATGGATTTAACATTACACAACAACTTATCTTTTTCGTCTTGAGGAATCTTCTCCCCATCAGTTACGAGCTTGTTGTACTCCTTTTGAGTCTTGACAGTTGTATTTGTACCAGAACGAACAAAAGGACCCAATGTTATGTTGGGTTTTGAGCATTCTAACACTCCTAAGTGTACATGCAACCCTAAATACCTTGGATCTATGTTTTCTCTATTATACATGCAAATATGAATATTCCAAGGTATTACCCTAACTAGCATATAATCTTTGATACTTAGGTAATAAAATAGATAGAATACATACCTTGTTGATGTAGCATGACTCCTTGATGCTTATGAGCCGAGTGCCCCAAGTGTGACACCTCAAATGGTTCACACAACATCATCAACACTTGGAATAACCATGAAAAGAAGACACTCATGCTCAAATCGGCTAGCCCTCCTCTATATATCACTTGTGCCTATTTCTTGAGCTAAAGGGGTCCTTATATAGTGTGCACATTAGGGTTACACCATGTAACTCATGACTTTACCCATTCCTTATGCTCCATGGGTTTTAACCTCGATGGAGTATCCATGGGTCACCACATGGGTTAAACCCAACATAAGGAATCATGGATCATAAGCCCACATATATAAGAATGAATGATTTACACAATCAATCCCCATATATTTAATTAGTCTCTTTTTGATCACTAAATTAAGTCCAAATTAATTCTTGATCAATGCTAATTAAATAACATGATTTCATATTAATATATTAGAACTTATAATATATTAATATGTCACAAATGTCCTCTTCTCTTAAAATGGTCTATCCAAATGTTCCGATGCCATGCAACCCAAATGGACCATGCCGAGTCGGGTCAAGTACATACCAAATATAGTTATGGACTTAGACACTAATCCAACAGTCTCCCACTTGGATAAGTCTAAAACTATTATTGAATATGACTTCAAGAACCGACTGGCAATCGTAGCTCTTTAAGCCGCTGTCGAACTCTGACGTTGTAACTGAACTCTGATATCGTCAATGACTTGTCCATTAGATAAGGGATCATATATTCATCCGTTCTAGATATCATATGGACTGAGACATGGATTATAAATCATTCTCTCTGTCCATTTGTTGTTTCCCGATTTCCGATTTATGACGACTACTAATTGAACAAATCAAATCAGTCCAGGCCCGGCCGAGCACTTACATTTGTCATCACTAAATCATCGAGGGGCCCACAGATATCGATTTTATCCCGAAGGTAAAAGGAATGGATAAACTTCTACTCATATGGCTTGTTCTACTACTTGTTGAATCATACACAAAAGCACGTTTTATAACATCGAGTTACCAATGCGTTTTCGCGCAATCAATGTACAACCAACTCATAGTAACAAATCATATCTCTAGGTTTAAAGAATATAAGATATTATCGTCTCATGATCACTTGTGATAAAATCCATGAAGTGATTCAAATGAGCGCGGGTTGAATCCAATACTCAGAACTTATGAGCACTCATGAGTGTTGTAGTACCTCTTTCCTATGTCCAACATCTTAGACATCTACAAGCCAACTCATGACAGTCTTGATTCATATCTACTTCCAACATATGACCAACTGTGGATGGTTTGAATAACTTAGTCATTCAGGAAGAACGGCCTATTTATTCTGGAAGTCAAAACATGCAAAAGTGAAACACAAGAATAATTGAATCCAATATGGTCTCAGAACTTATGAATATAAATAAAACACCTTTTATTTATCACCATATTGATTACCCATTATTCATTGTATATTGTTTCAACTATCAACGTTATACTTGAATTAAAACAATAGTTGTCCCATGCTCCAAGCATGTACACTATGTCTTCTAAACACTAGTCATGCCATACACCAAGTATGCACACTATGTTTGTTTAAACATTAGTTATGCCATACATCAAGTATGCACACTAACTTTGTCTATGATCTTTACTCTGTGAAATATATCGATTGCACATAATTCGAATGATTCTCATTTTACAATCCCAATTCCTTACCGCAAATGCAAGAATTCCAAATCCTGCCATTTACCAAAATCTGTTAGATTATAAACTTATATGCATTGATCCTCTTGTAATGATTATGCACAAAGTCAAAAAGATTTGTCAACAAACATTACAGAGTATTCCAATAGAGATCAACTCCATGGAAATATCCTTCTTGCATTAAGTTTTTCTAATCTTACACAGATTGAATAATTTCCACTTGTGGAAACATTTCCATATTCCCATTTTGACTATCACTTCTGGACAAGAGTTGCCTCTTTTTAGAATATGTCAATATGGTCCTTCCAAAATTAACACTATACTTCCAACTGTCCCTGAGCAACCAATCTTTGGTAAACCTTCGATTGTCCTCGACAATTGCTTAATCATTTTAGTCATTTCCAATTCTAGACTTTTCCCCTCTTAATGCCCTGAGCATTTGGAAAATTTAGAAAGGATGAATATTATAGCACATGCAATCGATCCTATATCCGAAGCATATGGGACATGATTCATGATGTCTCACATAAAGACATGATACTAGACCAGTCTTTTGCTACAATATTTCTATTTTCCAAGTTCTCATAATTCAGATTTTGAAACGGGATGCCGTAATCATAATCGAATTTTAGAACGCAAATAATGGATCCATATATAGAATTTCCTTATGTTAAGCGATTCCAACACAAAAATCATATATATCCTTGACTAAAGATGATTAAAAACCTCAATCTAAGCTTTTAGAATTGAAATGAAGTATAATTTCCTCTCCCTTAATTATAGCAAAACAACTTGTCAACCCCTGCAACTTCACGAATTGAAACTTTTGTTTTCTATAATTAACATTGCTGTCTTGCAATACTAATCATAATTATCATGCTCCCACTAACATAAGAATTATTATCATAACACTTGTGCTCCCACTAGCTTTGACATGTATTTAGAAATCAGCTGGACTTCTAGAAATCAAAATTGTATTGACTTTCTTACCAAAGTTCAAATTTCTGATACGAGATGCTTTGATAAAACTTTATCAAGATCATACACCTTTCCTTAGATAGCACACATGTGTGTTTAAACAATTTCAGAACTATGAAAAGGGGTGCCGTAATCGTAGTCTCAATTGTTCAGACCTTTTCCATTCCTCACAAGTCCATGTTAGTGTGCCGGTTAACCACACACGCTCCACTAACGACTTTGAGAATGCAAATATCACACTTTCTATCTACCTAAAATCTACTTAGTGAAAGTGTTTCCTCACCATCATTTTCATGAATCGGAGAGAAACCTTATGACACTTAGATTGTTTATGGTGTTAGTGTTCTTATCCAAACTCATATAGACTGGACTCAATCTTACTTTCTTGCCACTTGGCAGCACAAGGGCCTGTCATTGCTTCCACGTTGTAATGCAACCAATTGAGACTCTCAGAACTCATATGCAAAGCCAACTTTCACTGGAATGGGCACAAAAGTAGGAATATGTCAACATGATAGGTTATAAACCTCAAGTCATGTGCTAGTGATGAACTACAGGTTTTATTTTTGATTAGATCTTGAAGTTTTTCCAAGATCTCTAAGACTCCCACTGTCCTCTTGACATATAAGACTCACTTGTCAAATATTCAAGAGATAGTGCGGACTCTTTATCAAGACAAACACTTCACACAATTGGCCTAAGTTGGTCTTTGTTTTATCCAAAACATCACAACTTACCAATATAAAATGTACAAGAGTAGGACACTTTTACTCTTACATTTGACAAGTGTTTTAAACCTTTCTTTAAGTTATGACACTCATCTTACAGTCTTCGAGTATGACTCTAAGACTTGTTTTGGAACGAAGTATGATTCATCTTCTTGATTTAACTATTTCAACAATTCATAACTCCTCTTCTTACCCATAAGAATGCACTAAGATTTCCTTAGAGGACTAATTGTGATATGATTTCTAAATCATTAAGATGATCACAAAACCTGATACTAAAGTACTCTCCCATCTTTTTAGATTTGAGAAACTTTTATCTTTCTGCCTAACTTGATTCTGCTCATTCGTTCTGCCATACATCGAAACTTTTCCAATGTAACAGAATTATACTTAAACTTGTAAGTATAACCATATTTACTAAACTTTAGTAAATCATGAAGAATAGTCTTACCGATCTTTTGTGGTGGACTTGATCAGTGCACCAAAATGTGTACTCGATCCCTTAGTCCTTCACTTGACTTACATATACATGTGAACAAGGAATTAATCTCAATTTTCCAAAGATGAAAATTCTCATTCATCATACTATATAACTTGCATGATTTCCAAGTTTCTATCCAACTGAAACCTTGGGTGATGAGAATCTTTCCTTATTTGGTAAATTATGACACTACCACAAACGAAAGAATCAAGTCCATTTTTCCAATATTGCTATCAATGGAATCATATAAACAACCATTTTTCACAAATGCCACTGTAAGGATATTTAAAATAAATATAAAATTAAATTTTTTTTATTTTATTTAAAAAAATTTGCGGAAAAAACTTATCCTTATAGTGCAAATGCATATGAAAAACTTGTTGTTATCTATTCCTAAGCAATATATCATAACTCCTAAGTAACATCTCAAAAATTATGATCACCAATCGAAATCCATCTTCGCGATCAGGATCAGCATATACTTCCTTTACGTTTCTTCACTTTTCTTTGATTCTTAAAACAACAACATGTGACCCAGTCACATCATGTAATGAGAATCTCAAAATTGAAACTTAACAGAGTTAGATAGTGGACTTCACCTGAAGTAGAATCAAACATCTTGACTTGATCAACCTTATGAGCCTTCGGGTAAATAGGCAGTTTTTGTAACCAATGCCCCTTCCTTTGGCAATATAAACATATGGACTCTATGAAAATGGTACACGGGACTATCACAGACTTATACTTTCTCTTTACCATTTGGTCAACCGAGTTGACTATGGCCGATCCCTTTCCATTGGGAAGAGAAAGCTTTTTCTGGATATCCAATGTTACCATTGCCAATGTCTATTCAAGGTTTGGGAAGTTGATCTTCTTAATCAAACTTGCTTTACTAGTCCTCCAAATCATTGCTGATTCAGCAGCACCAAGCAAATAGATAAGATTATTTAAGGGTCATGTCATAGTCTGTTTCATAGTAGTCCCAAAGGAACTCACCATGTGACTTAGAAAGTGATTGAACATCCAACTTTCTTAAGACTTTGACACCCAACTCTCCCGTCTTGTCAATATGTGACTTCATCTCCAAGATGTTAGCACACATAGACCTTGCTTGCCAATAGGCTTGAGTGACCTTGAACTTGTGGGTTACGGAGAATAATTGGAGGAGGTGGAGGAAGTAAAGTTCCAAGAGATTTGGGAAGATCACAGATGTCTGAACTAGACATCTTTTGGGAGATATTCAAGATAGTTGATTCAAAGTCCTTAATATAACACCCAATATGAAATATTAAGGTTAGGACCCAACACAATATTTTATAACTTGGAAGAGGGATGCCGTAATCCAAGCTATAGAATATTTGAAGGTAGGTGAATGACGATTCACCAATTTCCACCATAAAAAAACAAAATAATTTATTAGGTTTTAATTGGTTTTGAAACTCCTAGGTCTTTTGAGATTCGTTGAACTGTTCAATGGCATGTTTCAATCTCGATTGTGCCCTTTAGGTTTTGTGACTGGGATGCCGAGGATCACAAAACAAGGTGTGAAGTAACCATGCAAATTACTTGGTACCCTTAATATTTACCCCTTAATCGATGTGCCGGTTAACCACACGCGCTCCACCGATACTATGATAAATATTAAGTCACCCTTTGCCTACCTTGTTAAGTCCAGCTAATGTGCTGGTTAACCACACGCGCTCCACTAACCGACTTAAGCAAAGTGCAAAGTGTAATTTCATGGATTAGCACCTTATTCACATTTTTCCTAAGTAACTATGATTGGGAATTTATAAGTGTTTAGTTACTTAGTATTTATCATTAATACTTTTAATGAAGGTAGAATTATAGTCCTTGTCCTACCCGTTCGGCAAACGACCCTCCACCAGTCAAGGAAGCGGTGGGTGAGAGTGGACACCCATTAAACTGCTATTTTATAGGCAGTAACCTTATACCCCCCGTATAGACCAGCTTCGTGAATGAGGCCTACTAACGGTAAGACTGACTTGCTCTTATACATATATATATATATATATATATATATATATATTGTTAACTTATAATACTATAAAGTATAAGGGTTGAATTTTAACTTTTAAAATTCTAAGGGCTTAACTTGGAATTAAAGTATTTATAAGGGAAAATTTTTCAAATTCCAAAACTTGAGGGCAAGTTTTGAAACTATTCAAAACTATTCAATTCCATAACTTATGTGTTTAAAGTAGTTTTAATACAAAAAAAAAAACTCTTCAAGTTCCATAAGTTGAGGACAAGTTATGGAAGACTTTAAACTATTAAAAGAATGTAACTTTTCCTTTATTCATAACTTATGAAATATTTATGAGTTTTACGATTCTTAAATGTGACTCTTCATGTGACATGAGGACAAGTTACAAAAACACATTTTAGAATCAACTCTTAGATTAAAATGGATTGAAAACACATTTTCACATAAATTTTCTATTAATCTAAGAAACTCATAAGAACAAGATAATACAAATCAAACTTTTTCATGTAATTAGCCTAATCCTTAAACTAATACAAAACATGAATCTATTGACAATTATCTTTGAAATTGGATTAGCATGAACATTACCACATCAAAAACAGGTTTATAATATGAAAAACAGCTTAGGGTAATGTTCCTAGTCCAATTCCAGCCAAAACAGTCGAACATATGCTGTCTGGGGGTCGAACTCGTCGAGTGCACTAACCAACTCGGCGAGTTGGATGAGTTTTGCCTTGGACTCGTCGAGTCCCTTTATGGACTCCGCGAGTCTGCTGTTCAGACAGCAAAAGACTTCGATTTTTCAGCAATTTTAGCAAGTATAACAAGAAATCAAGCCTAGTCTCTGATACCACTGTTGGGTTTTGAGCATTCTAACACTCCTAAGTGTACATGCAACCCTAAATACCTTGGATCTATGTTTTCTCTATAATACATGCAAATATGAATATTCCAAGGTATTACCCTAACTAGCATATAATCTTTGATACTTAGGTAATAAAATAGATAGAATACATACCTTGTTGATGTAGCTTGACTCCTTGATGCTTATGAGCCGAGTTCCCCAAGTGTGACACCTCAAATGGTTCACACAACATCCTCAATACTTGGAATAACCATGAAAAGAAGACACTCATGCTCAAATTGGCTAGCCCTCCTCTATATATCACTTGTGCCTATTTCTTGAGCTAAAGGGGTCCTTATATAGTGTGCATATTAGGGTTACACCATGTAACTCATGACTTTACCCATTCCTTATGCTCCATGGGTTTTAACCTCGATGGAGTATCCATGGGTCACCACATGGGTTAAACCCGACATAAGGAATCATGGATCATAAGCCCACATATATAAAAATGAATGATTTACACAATCAATCCCCATATATTTAATTAGTCTCTTTTTGATCACTAAATTAAGTCCAAATTAATTCTTGATCAATAATAATTAAATAACATGATTTTATATTAATATATTAGAACTTATAATATATTAATATGTCACAAATGTCCTCTTCTCTTAAAATGGTCTATCCAAATGTTCCGATGCCATGCAACCCAAATGGACCATGTCGAGTCGGGTTAAGTACATACCAAATATAGTTATGGACTTAGACACTAATCCAACATGTTATGGCTTCCCAGATAAGATAACCATTGTCTTCGGAACCAACGACGTAGTCCTCAAAGTGATACGTCCAAACTTCATAATCTTGAGTGTATAGAATCGGGATTCTGGTTGTAGATCCAATGTTGTTGGAGATATTGATCGGATTGGTTTCTGAATCTTCGTGAGACATGATGACCTTTTTCAAATATCTTCTTAGAATCAGACTTGTAAAGATTGAATAGGGTAATATCGAGATCTATGAACAACGTCAATGAAGGAATGATGGCTTAACAGATCCAATAAAAGCGGAAACCGTAAGAAAATTCTTCAAACAGAATAGATGCGTATGATTTACACAGCCTCTTGCTCTGATACCAATTGATGAGAATAAAGTTCTCTTAGATCGATAGATTCAAACTGATATTAAGAAGACAATAACAAGAAATAAGAAACAATGAACACCAACGTGAATCAAACGAATGTCGAATGATTAAAACAACAACCCTCAGAAGAGCTCGATGAAGAACTTCTACTTTAGAGGTTCTAGGGTTATAGTACTTGTCAAAAGAAATAATCAAGAAGCGTAACAAACGAGATGCATGCATGCACCATAAATACTAAACCCTAAAAACAAATACACGGTTGGACAGGCCCAAACCGTGAATACAAATGGACCGAACTATCTAAGCCCAAAGGCACAACCCGTATACTCAACAGTAATCATGACCATTCTGAAACAAAACACATAATAGTCAGGGTCATACATAACCTCGAGAGGTATCACACACTACAAGTTCCCTGGTTCCATCTCGGCCCTCCTTGACTCGAGTACGGATCCTCTGCTTTCAGTAGTACGGGCCCATACTACCTTCCACATATATCCGTACTTTGCTCAAGGATTGCCTTGACTTTACCATGTCCCTTCCACTACTACTGCTCTCTACACTAATCTCATCCTAGGCTTACCCTAGGATAACTCTCCGACCTACTCTCTGCCGTCAGCTGGATAAGGAACCCCTGCTACCTTTACCTAACTAGCTTGCGAATACCATTACATATTACTAAGACCAGATAATTCTTCGAATGAAAGGTCCTACCCTACAACAGTTGGACTCAAACAAGAGTTGCGCAGTAGGGCTAGACCTAACCTTCTAAAATTATTTCTTCCTTGCAATATGTAACTTAACGTATTCTTTTACTAGTTAGCTAAAGACAACTAGAACTCCTAAAAGCACAAACCAAGCAACATTTGAGCATTGAGTAACCATACTAAGCATATCCTACTCAGGCCATCATATTACTAATTAATCAGCTCTAGGATATAATTCAATAGGCACATATAGCAGGCACATAAGGCATCTTTCTAGATCCTCAGCCCTAATCTAGCATGCAGTTCTCATACAAGGGCAGCAAGCATATAAGGCATCATTTATAGATTCTTAGCCCTAATCTAGCATGCAGTTCTCATAATCATATCACATCATATCATAACATGTATGGGTATATTGGGGAAAACTTACTTGATCTCGGCCGATCGCACGCATGACACACCTTGTTCCTTCTTAAAACTCCTTATTTAAATTTTAAAAATTATTTTGTTATAAAAATCTTTCAAACCCCCGATTTGAGTCCAGACACCCCCAAGGGTGTGTCCGAATCCCTCAAACCAAGGCTCTGATATCTTCGATTTGAGTCTAAACCAAGGCTGGGCGTACTCCTGGTATGCTAGGCGTACGTGCATGGCCTTCGCGGTTCACTCTCACGAGTACGCTGGGCGTACATGGCAATGTACGCCCTGCGTACGAAGCTTCCTCAGCCCACTAATAAAGCCCAAAGGTGAAAGCCCAAACCAAACCATTCCACACTTCAATTAAGATGATCAATAATAATACCTGGAAGATCCCGAATGCTACACATCAAATACCAAGATGCTATGTCAGATCTCGAATCTGATAAATGACTTAGAGTCGTGAGCATGAGATAAAATCCATGTATGAGAATCAAGTATGGGATTGATTAAAATTTATCCCTATAGCAAGGCTAGAAGGAGAAAATGATTCTTCTAGAAAGAATAAATAAACATGGATAACCATACAAATTCAAAGCAAGACTTGTAGTAAAAGGATTTTCTCATACTCATGTCATTGACTGTGGTCCTCATCATACTCATGACATTGACTGTGATCAAACCTTTTTCACAGGTAGCTATGATTAGATCAACAAGGATATTATTTACTATAAATTCATATTCTTAATATGAGATATAGTAAATAGATTTCAAGAAAGACCACTTTTCTTAATAGACATCTACTGGAACATATCTATATAGGTTAGCCTACAGGTTTTCTTAATTCATGTTATCCTAACAAAATGTGTAGAGCTGGAATCCACTTGTAGATATAATGCAAACATCTCAATGTTGCAATAATCATTTTATGTAAAACCACAAGGTATGTTTTTATATCAAAATTAATAGAATATGTGTGTCTACTAAAAACTAGTGGGTGCATAGTGAAATTCCTAATCTTGTATGAATGAGACATCCTTAATAATTTGAAATCACATTCCGACTAAGCAAGTTCGTTTTCACCTTGAATCGGAAGTTGTTTCTAAAATGAAAGACTTAGGAAGGAAAGGATACATTCTTGGAATGTAAAATTTATAAAGGATAGCTAAAATGAATGTTAAAATTTTCATGTCCTTATACATATATTGGCAATATCTTGAAAGGGATCAAGACACAAGCCTTTTTGGAGAATTCTTGGCATTGTTATATGGTACCATTTTGAGCTACCTCAAAATTACATAACTCATAGGTTTGAACTAGATGAAATGATTTATATTCTATTTTCTTGGCAAATAAATTCATCATTTGTGCCATATTATGCATAGTACATGGTATTTGATCATGTTGTAAGCTTGTCATAGGATACTAAATGAATACATGTTTAAGTCACTGGATAAGAAAGAGAGTATTCTAAGAGTATTTTAGAAGAACTAAGAGAATGCATATGAGACCATCAGTTTAGAAAGGATCTTTTTGGAAAGATCTACACAAGATGTTAATTTCTAAACAGAAATATATAATTATGAATTATAACTGGACTTACTTCATTATGGAATGAAAGGTAAGTTTTGCTGGAATAAGGTCCAAGCAAAATATAATGACACAATCAAGTACAAAATAAGAATACACTACTTTAGAAGTTGAATTCAAATATGATTGGATGAATGAGATAATTGAAAAACTATGTTCATTTCTGCCATTCGAGGATCATATAGAAATCTTTGTGACCTCGAGAGTATACTTAATCAGGCTAAGAGACTCTATGTCACGAAAGAACACCAATCATATTATCCAAGATATTTAACTACCTAGAGTAAAGTTAAGTATGGAGATGATAGTATTCACAGAATTCACACAAACTAAATTTTGATAGATCCATTAATAAAGTCATTCTTTAAGCTAAGTATGAAAGGTCACACTTCATCTATAAGACTTATTATTCTAGAAATCGATTTTGTATTTGGATTTAGTATTTAGATATTGAAACATTATAACAACAACTATTAGATAATGTTATGATATATTGGGATATAGTCATCACATTAATACTTGTCGTGTTCTATATTAACATGTTTAATCTATGAATAATGTTATTATTCTAAAAGTTCATAGTCGGTTATAATTCTGGGAGGAATTATGAAGTAAGACTAATATGAATTGGATTGGTTGACTCTCACTAGACGAAAGGAGGCAAGTAGTTGTAACCAAGTTTCATAGGTACTTGTCAGAGAACTAGTATTGAAATGACCCACATCAAGATCATCTCATGGATCGCTATCATGAATGATACTTGATTAAAAGGTACTATCTTTCTATGCTTAATACATGAGATACATAGTGGAACATAAGTGTAGGGAGTACTATGCTTTGATAATGGTCAAATGATGTTCCTTAACCGGGCAGTTATAAAAGCCATTTTCAGGTATGGTGTGAACTATGCAAGAGGCTTATGTAGTCAAGATGGGATTTGTTCCTCTTATGTGTTAAGAGTTAGATATCTAAGGCGCCTTACTAAAAGTTGAACAAATAATGAGATTGATCGTGATCTGAATCTCATGTTCAACATGATCTATAGCAAAGGGATAACTGATAAACTTACCTTATACACCAATTGTAGCTTTGAACTTTTCAGGAATTGGGCGTTGATAGAATGGAACAAACAGTCGTCTGGTCTTAGGGGCAGTGAAATATTGCTAGATGTTCACCATTGTTTATATGAGTCTAATATGAGTCGTACGCAAGTAGGAGATATTATGCTCAAGATTCATATTAAAGTGATAATGCTAAATAACATAAGATACTAATGGGTCACACTAACAACAACTTGATAAAATTGATTATTTATTAGAAATTGATTTTAATAAATATTCAATAAAACTCTTATAATTAAATTGGAAATTATTTATTTCATGGAAATCATAATTTTCATTAGCAAGTAACATTATATTATTTCATATGGTATGAATTAATAAGTCATGCACAACTTTTTGGACTAGTTGGAAACCTTTTGTCTTTTACTCAATAGACAAAGTTTCTATTTTATAAAACTTGAGTTTATAAAATTTAAACTAACTTTCTTCTTTTTCTATATAATTTCGAGATTTGCATGAAAGGAAGAGAAGTATGGTTTTCCAATTTGTTTATTAAAAAGGTACAAGCATGGGAGAAGGCATGCTTGGACATGCTTATGACATGGGGACAAGTTTTCTAAAGTTGAAGGAACTAATGGTTATTAACTTCACTTTATGCGTATAAATAAGAGGGCTTGCACTTGGCTTCTTTGCTCGTTCCTTTTTCCTTACTAGTGGCCGAAACTAGTTTGTTCCCTCTCATTATCTCTAGTTTTGCTTAGAAAACTTGAAGAATACTTGCATCTTCATGCCCTATTTAAGTTCATATTGGTTATGAACTTAAAGCTTAAGGGTTTAAGAGTTTTAGACTAGCATCTACATCAAGTTGAGTCATTGTTGGTGTCTCAAAGGTTCCACATTCTTCATCAACTTCCAAGCCTCCCAAGAGGACCCAAAGAACTACAAAGGTTGTTATTTCTTCATCCTTACTTTGGTTGGTGTTTAATCTTTATATAACTTGCAAGAAGATCCTTGGTGGGTATAAAATGTTTATGTTACTTCAAAAATTAAAGTCTTCCGTTGCCATATTTTTCTAGTTTATGAAACTATTTTTGTACTAAAACCCAACAATAAGATTTAGCTTAGGGATTGTTTTTTATGTTTATATGGTCCTTTAAGCCATGCTTGAGAGTATGAGCTACTCCAGAAGCTAGGAATGGTAGATCTTGGTATTTTTTTGGTCCCTTATTGATAAAAACGCAATCTTGATGAATCATTTTGGCCCATGCATGAGTTAGGGTTACACTTATGGCTCTTTTTGAGTTTTGGGCCCCATTATGTCATAAAAGAGTGTAGAGTTGCCAACTTTACGTGTTAAGACACAATTTAGGATCAGATTTGAGAGTTTGGCTTAGTGGCCTAATCGATTAAGTGCTTAATGGAAGGGGTTGGTTGCTTGCAGAGTATGCTAGGCGTACCCCAGCTCGTACGCAGCATGTACTGGCCCCAGAGGGGGTACGCTAGGCGTAAGTTGGAGTACGCCGAGCGTACTCAACAGTTTGACTTTCGTTGACTTTCATGTTTTGGGACATATTTGGACTTTTAGCGTTTGGGCCTTGTTGGGCCAATAGTCTTTTGACCTTTGGGATATTATTTGACATTGGGCCTTCTTGGATTGGGCCATTAATGGGCTTTGGCTGGTATTTAGGATTTTAGGCCATATTGGGCTTCTGGAGCTATTGGCATGGGCTTTGGTTATTGGGCCAAGTGAGGAAAGGGTAAACTCGTCTTTTACCTTGGGAATTGGACAACTGAATGTGACTCATAGTTGTGGTTTATAACCCAACTTATTAATTGTGTTTATTTGATTGGTTAGCACGGGGATTTTCCGGATCAGCTGTCCGAGCATTTATCTAAGACAATCAGCAGCTTGAGGTGAGTTTCCTCACTGTGCTTGGTGGGTCGAAGTCATCATTTCCGGCCCATGATTTATTATGGTTAGGATGCTAGTTGTATGTGTGAACCTTGCATGCATTGTATTTGATATGTATATTGGGCGGGGCCCGATGCCAGGCAGGGCCTGTTGAGTGTATTGTAAGTTATTTTTCTTATTCATTATTGCATGCGTTTATATGCCTATATGTATACCATACGGGGCATGATGAATGCGATGAGGCGGGGCCCATCTCATATTACTGACAGATCTGTTCTGAGATAGCCCGATACCGGGCGGGGTCCTATGGTTGTTGGGCTTGGCCTGTTGTATGTTTGATATGTATGGTATGAGGTATTTTGGGAAACTCACTAAGCTTCGTGCTTACGATATTCAGTTTATGTTTCAGGTACTTCCGGATCGAAGGGGAAGAGCTCGAGATGATCGCATCGCACACACCACATTGTTCTGCTTTTTATTTGACTCTGATGATTCTGCATGATTATTGATATACTCTGATTTCATTATCGTTTTATGAAACATTTTGGTCGATGGTTTTAATATTATAAAAATGAAATCTTTGGTCTTTAATTTTGTGATGCCCGAATCGCCAAGTAAAAACTCTTGCAAATTATTTTAATTATCCGTGGACTAGACTTGAGTATGCTGGGGGTACACATGGTACACACAACATACTCCTATGCATGCGCGAAGCGGGGATTTCCCTATGTATTCTAGGCGTACCCATGCGTACGCAAGCCATGGGAAAACCCTAATTTTTTGGGTTTGCACCCTATGTAATCTCATTAAGCCCCCTAAGTCCTTCACCATATCAACCTCCATTTCCTTTTGAGCTAATCTCAAAAAACCTAGCCATCGTCAGAGTATTCTTGAGCTTTCTAAGAGTTTTTGGGTGTTCTTTTGTGATCTTGAAGAAGAAGACTTGAGGAGAATTATTGGACAAGAAAGAGGTTGTGCATCATTTCTAGTTCATTGGAGGTATAAAGTTTGAACCTTGTTCATTCTAAGCCTAAACCTAAGTTTGGAGAAGAACTTAACATATTTTGGTCCCATAAATTTGGTCTCATGGAGTATGGAATACTCTAGACCATCTGAATTGTCCTTTTGGGCTCTTAGGGGTGCATGACGTCATAAAAATCGGGTCTTCGATGTTAGAACTAAACCATGTATGAGTTGGTGAGCACTTAAGGGAGATAGAAGGCGTATTCCGTGGTTTGAGTCCCATTAAGTCATTCAAAAGCATAAAGTTTGCAACTTTATCGATTAATACACTTTAATGAACTTGGATCTGAATTTGGACGTTTTGGGCTCAAGATTAGTTGGGCTTTTTTCCATATTTGAGTTTGGTCCTTAGGCCTATTTATGCTATCAGGTCATTTGTGGGCTTTAGGCCATCATGGAGCTCTTGGGACAATGTTGGCCCTTAGGGTCTTTTCTTTAGTTGGACTTGGAATGCCTTTCTGGCTAGTTTGGATTTGGGCCTTAGTGGGGTAGGCCCAATAAGGTAAGGATTAAGCCGCCTTTTTTCCCTTAAAGTCAGGATTTAGGGTTTGGACTCACGGGTTGGATTATTGACCTAATTTATAATTCGGGTTTCATTACTTGTGATTTAGTGAGAGGATTTCATGAGGCAGCAGCCCGAGTGTGATTTGACATCTTCAGTCTGAGGTGAGTTTCCTTCACTGTATCCGTGAGTCGAAGGCACCAATCCCATCTCACTAAATTATGTTTGTAGTATGATGGTTGTCTTCGTGAAAATTACCTATTGTGCCTGTATCTTCTTGATGTTTGTGTGACTCTTATTGTTATGATTACATGTGTTAGTGGTAGGGGTAAAATAGACCCAATACCGGTTGAAAGATACCGAAGGGGCTGAAATAGACCCAGTACCGATTAAAAGATACCGAAGAGGGTGAAATAGACCCAATACCGGTTGAAAGATACCGAAGGGGGTGAAATAGACCCAATATCGGTTAAAAGATACCTGTAATGTCCCGACAATCACAAGGTAAAAATTTCATTTTTATTTCAAACAAAACACCAGCTATCTTTTATTCAAACATTTAAAAGTAGTTTATAAGAAAACAGTTATTAGAGTACAATCCCAAAATCATCATATTGCAGAAACATGGGTGGATGCAGTGCAGTTACGCCGGGCCCTTCCCTTTTGAACCGGAAGTACCTGAAACCATAAACAGTAAGCCGTAAGCACAAAGCTTACTGCGTACCCCAATATACTGATGGGTTTTGAGCATTCTAACACTCCTAAGTGTACATGAAACCCTAAATACCTTGGATCTATGTTTTCTCTATTATACATGCAATTATGAACTTTCCAAGGTATTACCCTATCTAGCATACAATACTTGATACTTGGGTAATCAAATGGATAGAATACATACCTTTGTTTGATGTAGCTTGTCTCCATGAAGCTTGAGTGCCTAGTGCCCCAAGTGTGACACCTCAAATGGTTCACACAACATCAAATGCACATGGAATGACTTGAGAGAAATGGAACACTCCTTGAAATCGTCTAGCCCTCATATTCACACATTAGTGCATGATTTCTTTAGCCATGGGATTCTTTTATATGGTGGCTATTAGGGTTACACCATGTAACTCATAACTTTACCCATTCCTTATGCTCCATGGATTTTAACCTCCATGGAGTATCCATGGGTCACCCCATGGACTTAGTCCAACATAAGGAATCTTGGATCACAAGCCCACATATAGAAGAATGAATGATTTACACAATCAACCCATATATTTAATTAGTCTCCTTTTGATCACTTAATTAGTTCCAAATTAATTCTTGATCAATACTAATTAAATAACCTTATTAATATATTAGAACTTATAATATATTAACCAACCTTAAGTGTTATTTCTCTCATTATAGTCTATCCAAATGCATGATGCCATGCAACCCAAATGGACCATGCCGGGTCGGGTCAAGTCTTACCAATTATAGTTATGGACTTAGACATTAATCCAACAGTCTCCCACTTGGATAAGTCTAAAACTATTATTGCGTATGACTTCAGGAACCGATCAGCAATCGTAGCTCTCAAAAGTTTCTGTCGAACTCTGACCTTGTCGATGAACTCTGACCTTTATCAATGACTTGTCCATTAGATAAGGGATCATATATTCCTCCATTCTAGATATCATATGGACTGAGACATGGATTATTAATCATTCTCTCTGTCCATTTGTTGTTTCCCAATTTCCAATTCATAATGACTGACTGATTGAACAAATCAAATCAGTCCTGGCTTGGCCAAGCACTCACATGTATCATCTTTAAATCATCGAGGGGCCCACAGATATCGCTTTTATCCCGAAGGTAAAAGGAATGGATAAACTTCGACTCATATGGCTTGTTCTACTACTTGTTGAATCATACACAAAGGCACGTTTTATAACATCGAGTTACCGAATGCGTTTTCGTGCAATCAATGTACAACCAACTCATAGTAACAACTCATATCTCTAGGTTTGAAGAATATAAGATATTATCGTCTCATGATCACTCGTGATCAAATCCATGAAGTGATTCAAATGAGCGTGGGTTGAATCCAATACTCAGAACTTATGAGCACTCATGAGTGTTGTAGCACCGCTTTGTCCAACATCTTAGACCTCTACAAGCCAACCCATGACAGTCTTGATTCATATCTACTTCCAACATATGACCGACTGTGGATAGTTTGAATAACTTAGTCATTCAGGAAGAATGACCTAGTTTATTCTGGAAGTCAAAACATGCAAAATGAAACACAAGAATAAATGAATCAAATATGGTATCAAACCCTATGAATATAAATAGACCACTTTTATTTATCACCATACTGATTACTCATTATTTCATTGTTTCGGTTTTATCAACTTTATACCTGAATTAAAAACACTAGTTGTCCTATGCTCCAAGCATGTACACTATGTTTTTCTAAGCAATAGCTTTTCCATACACCAAGTATGCACTCTATGTTTGTCTATGATCCTTACTTTGTGAAATAAACCAATTGAACATAATTTCCATGATTCTAATTTCACACTCCCAAATCCTTATCGAAAAATGTGAGAATTTCAAATTCCTATCATTTATCGAAATCTGTTTATATTTTAAACTTATATGCACTGACCCTCCTGTAATGAATATGTACAAAGTCACAAAGACTTGTCAACAGTCATTATAAGGTATTCCAATGGAGATCAACTCCATGGAAACTAAGTCTCATATTCAAAGTACATTGCTTTGGACATGCTTCTTGCATTAAGTTTTCTAATCTCACACAGATAACTTCCACCTATGGAGACAACTCCATATTCTCATTTTGACTATCACTTCTGAACAAGAGATGCCTCTTTTCAGAATATGTCAATATGGTCCTTCCAAAATTAGCACTATACTTCCAACTGTCCCTGAGCAACCAATCTTTGGTAAACCTCAGATTGTCCTCGACAATTGCTTAATCATTTTAGTCATATCCAATTCTAGACCTTTTCCCTTCTTAATGCCTCTGGGCATTTGGAAAAATTTAGAAATGACAAATATTATAGCACATGCAATCGATCCTGTACCCAAAGCAAATGGTACACGATTCATGATGTCTCACATAAAGACATGATTCTAGACTAGTCTTTTGCTACAATATTTTTATTTGCCATGTTTTCAAAATTTGACTATGAAGAGGGATGCCTAATCATAATCGAATTTTGAGAACGCAATATATAGAATTTCCTTAAATTGAACCAATCCAACATGAAATTCATATATATATTCTTGACTAAAGATGATTAAGGTCTCAATCTAAGCCTTTAGAACTGAAATGAAGTATATCCTCTCCCTTAATTATAGCAAAACAACTTTTTCAATCCCTGCAGCCTTACGAATTGAAACTTTTGTTTTCTATAATTAACATTGCTAACTTGCAATACTTATCATAAGTATCATGCTCCCACTAACATGATGATTATCAACATAATAGTTATGCTCCCACTAGCTTTGACATGTATTCAGAAATTAGTGGACTTCTAGAAATCAATACTTTATTGACTTTCTTACCAAAGTTCAAATTTCTGATACTAGATTGCTTTGATAAGACTTTATCAAAATCATACACCTTATTATAGATAGCCCACTGGTGTGTCTAAACAATTTAAGAACTATGAAAATGGATGTCGTAATCATAGTCTCAATTGGTTAGACCTTTGCTATTTCTCATAAGTCCATGTTAGTGTACTCTACTAACGACTTTGAGAATGCAAAGATTACTATCTACTTAAAAAACTACTTAGTGAAAGTGTTTCCTCACCATCATTTTCATGAATAGGAGAGAAACCTTATGACACTTAGATTTTTATGGTGTATGAGTTCCTACCCATATGAATTTGTCAAAACCATAATCACAAAACAAGGTTAGTGACAAATCCAAACTCATATGGATTGAACTTGTGCAATCTTAAGTTATTGCCACCTGGCAGCACAAGGGCCTGCCATAGCTTCCAAGTAGTTGTGCAACCAATTGAGAACTCTCAGAACTACTATGCAAAGTCAACTTGAATAGGCACAGAAATGTCAACACGATAGGTTATACACCTCAAGTCGTGTGCTAGTGAAGAATTCCAGGTTTTATTCTTGATTAGGTCTTGAAACTTTCAAGAGCTTTAGGACTCCCACTGTCCTCTTGACATATAAGACTCGCTTGCCAAATATACAAGAGATAGTGCGGATTCTTTAGCAAGACAAACACTTCACACACTTGGTCTAAGTTGGTCTCTGTTTTATCCAAAACATCACAACTTACCAATTTCAAATGTACAAGAGTAGATAACCTTTTACTCTTCCATTTGACTAGTGTTAATAAACCTTCTTTAAGATATGTCACTCAAGTTACAATCTTGGAGTATGACTCTAAGAATTGTTTTGTAACGAAGTATGACTCATCTTTTTGATTTAACCATTTCAAGGATCAATTGTGATATGGTATCTTAATCATTAAGATGATCAAAACATGATACTAAAGTACTCTCCCATCTCTTCAGATTTGAGAAACTTTTATCTTTCTGCCAAATTTGATTCTTCTCATTCGTTCTGCCATACATTGAAGTATTTTCAATGTTTTTCAGAATTATACTTAAACTTGTAAGTATAACCATATTTACTAAGCTTTAGTAAATCATGACGAATATTCTTGTCCATCTTTTGTGGTGAACTTTGACTAGTGCACATGAATGTGTACTTGATCCCTTAGTCCTTCTCTTGAGTCACATATACATGTGAACAAGTAACTAGTCTTAATTTTTCCAAAGTTGAAAATTCTCATTCATCATACTATACACCTTGTATGATTCCAAGTTTCGGTCCAATTAAAACTTGGGTGATGAGAAACTTTTCTTATTTGGTAAATTAAGACACTACCACAAATGAAAGAATCAAAACCATTTTCCTATATTACTAGCAATGGAATCATATAAGCAACAATTTTTTTTTTCCACAAATGCCATTGTAAGGATACTTAAAATAAATAAAATCAAAAATTTTATTTTATTTTAAAAAACTTTGCGGAAAAACTCATCCTTACAATCCATATGAAAACCTTGTTGTTATCTATTCCTAAGCAATGAGTCATAACTCCTAAGTAACAGCTCAAAAATTCTGATGCGATCGAAGTCCATCTTCACGATCAGAATCAGCATATACTTCGTTTAAGCTTTCTCTCTTTTCTTTGATTCTTATAACATCAACATGTGACCCAGTCACATCATGTAATAAGAATCTCCAAGTAGGAACTTAATAGAGTTAGACAATGGACTTTACCTGAAATAAAGTCAAACTCATTGACTTTACCATCCTTAGGTAAGTTTGGCAGCTTCGTAACCAAAGCCCCTTCCTTTGGCAATAGAAACATATGGACCCTTAGGTAATAGTACATGGGACTATCTCAGACTTAGCCTTTCTCTTTACCATTTGGTCAACCAAGTTGACTATGGCCAATCCCTTTCCATTGGGAAGAGAATGCTTTTCTGGATTTCCTGTGTCACTATTGTCCCTGTCCATAACGTTTTGGGAAGTCGATCTTCTAATCAAATTTGCTTTACTAGCCTTCCAAATCATTGTTGATTCAGTAGTACCAAGCAAATAGATAAGATCATTAAGGGTCTTGTCATAGTCTGTTTCATAGGAGTCCCAAAGGAACTCACTATGTGACTTAGAAAGTGATTGAACATCCAACTTTCTCAAGACTTTGACACCCAACTCTCCCAGCTTGTCAATATGTGACTTCATCTCTAAGATGTGATCACACATAGACCTTGCTTGCCATTAGGGCTTGAGTGACCTTGAACTTGTGGGTTAGGGAGAATAATTGGAGGAGGTGGAGGAAGTAAAGTTCCAAGAGATTTGGGAAGATTATAGATGTCTGAACTAGACATCTTTTGGGAGATGTTCAAGATAGTTGATCTAAAGTCCTTAATATAACACCCAATATGAAATATTAAGGCTAGGATCCAACAACCTATTTATAACTGGAAGAGGGATGCCGTAATCCGAGTTATAAAATAGTTGAAGGTAGGTAAATGACGATTTACCAATTTCCACCATGAAAAACGAAATAATGTAATTAGGTTTTTAATTGGATTTGAAACTCCTAGATCTTTTGAGATTCATTGAACTTTTCAATGGCATGTTTCAATCTCGAGTGTGCCCTTCAGGTTTTGTGACTGGGATGCCGAGGATCACAAAACAAGGTGTGAAGTAACCATGCAAATATACTTGGTACCCTTAATATTTACCCCTCAATCGATGTGCCGGTTAACCACACGAGCTCCACCGATACTATGATAAATATTAAGTTACCCTTTGCCTACTTTGTTAAATCCAGGTTAGTGTGCCGGTTAACCACACACGCTCCACTAACGGTTTAAACAAAGTGCAAAGTGTAATTTCATGGATTAGCACCTTATTCACATTTTCCTAAGTAACTAAGATTGGGAATTTATAAGTGTTTAGTTACTTAGTATTTATCATTAATACTTTTAATGAAGGGAGAATTATAGTCCTTGTCCTACCCGTTCGGCTAACGACCCTCCACCAGTCAAGGAAGCGGTGGGTGAGAGTGAACACCCATTAAACTGCCATTTTATAGGCAGTAACCTTATACCCCCTTATAGATCGGCTTCGTGAATGAGGCCTACTAACGGTAAGACTGACTTGCTCTTATACATATATTTATTATTAACTTATAATACTATAAAGTATAAGGGTTGAATTTTAACTTTTAATAATCTAAGGGCTAACTTGGAATTAAAGTATTCATGGGGAAAACTTTACAAATTCCAAAACTTGAGGGCAAGTTTTGAAAATATTCAAAACTAATTAATTCCATAACTTATGTGTTTAAAGTAGTTTTAATTAAAAAAAAAACTCTTCAAGTTCCATAACTTGAGGACAAGTTATGGAAGACTTTAAACTAATAAAAGAATGAAACTTTTCTTTATTTTTGTAACTTATGGAACTAATTAAGGTTACATATTTTATCATTTAATGAAGTGACTCTTGAACCTCCATAACTTGAGGACAAGTTATGGAGTCATAAAACCATTTAATGAGGACAAGACTCTTCATTTTTGTAACCATTGCCAACTTTTTATGAGTTTTATGAAACTTAAATGTGACTTTTCATATAACTTGAGGACAAGTTACAAAAACACATTTTAGAATCAACTCTTAGATTAAAATGGATTGAAAACACATAATCAATTAACTTTTCTATTAAGCTAATAAACTCATATGAACAAAGATAATTCACATCAATTTTTTTTTTCAAGTAATTAGCATAACTTTTAAACTAATACAATTCGATTTTTCAGCTAATTTTGCAAGTATAACAAGAAAACAAGCCTTGGCTCTGATACCACTGATGGGTTTTGAGCATTCTAACACTCCTAAGTGTACATGCAACCCTAAATACCTTGGATCTATGTTTTCTCTATTATACATGCAATTATGAACTTTCCAAGGTATTACCCTATCTAGCATACAATACTTGATACTTGGGTAATCAAATGGATAGAATACATACCTTTGTTTGATGTAGCTTGTCTCCATGAAGCTTGAGTGCCTAGTGCCCCAAGTGTGACACCTCAAATGGTTCACACAACACCAAATGCACATGGAATGACTTGAGAGAAATGGAACACTCCTTGAAATCGTCTAGCCCTCATATTCACACATTAGTGCACGATTTCTTTAGCCATGGGATTCTTTTATATGGTGGCTATTAGGGTTACACCATGTAACTCATAACTTTACCCATTCCTTATGCTCCATGGATTTTAACCTCCATGGAGTATCCATGGGTCACCCCATGGACTTAGTCCAACATAAGGAATCTTGGATCACAAGCCCACATATATAAGAATGAATGATTTACACAATCAACCCATATATTTAATTAGTCTCCTTTTGATCACTTAATTAGTTCCAAATTAATTCTTGATCAATACTAATTAAATAACCTTATTAATATATTAGAACTTATAATATATTAACCAACCTTAAGTGTTATTTCTCTCATTATAGTCTATCCAAATGCATGATGCCATGCAACCCAAATGGACCATGCCGGGTCGGGTCAAGTCTTACCAATTATAGTTATGGACTTAGACATTAATCCAACATATACCACATACCATATATACAATAGAGGATGCTATGTGCCAACCATAGTCTTATTATTATACCATGATATGTATCATGGTCTTTCTTGCCAGACTGGGGTCCAAAACCCTTGGTCTTACAGACAAGTGCCAGGAGCCACCTCCTAGTCTTCTATGAAAGCATCACAAACACAACAAGCATACTATGCATACACATAAACTATCTACCTATTTGCTAGGGTCCGATCCCCGGTATTGCATACAATTTTCCAGGAGCCACATCCGTGTCTTTCATACAAATGCCAAGGCCCACCCCCCGATATTCCAATATATCATAAGCCAATGGGCCGACATTGGTGCCTTCGACCCATAGTATAGTGAGGAGACTCACCTCAAGCTGTTGAATAACACCGACAAAAGCTCGGGCTGCCGATTCGGAAAATCCCCGCGCTAACAACATCAAATAACACCAAATAAACAATTGGTCCTCAACCCATAGCTAGAAACCTAGACCGATCTCCCAATACTCAGGGTGAAAGTCCATTTTACCCTTTCCTCATTTGACCCATCATTTGACGCCCAAACCAATAACAACACAGGTCCAATATGGCCCAATTTCCAAATTGGGCCCAAAACCCATCATGGGCCTAATCCAAATAGGCCCAATTTCCTAAAAGGCACAAAATATCCAATTGTCAACCCTAGTCAAACTTCTAGTTAATGGTCAAAGGTCAAAAAGTCAACACTTCAAGGAAGTCCATATAGAGTGGGTACGCCCTGTGTACCCAGTTGGTATGCCTAACGGACTACGGATCTTGACTAGCCCACATGGGTTTGACTCAGTACGCACTACGTACCAAGAGGTACGCCCTGGGTACGCTGCATAAACAGTAAACCATAACCAATAAGCCATCTAGAAAAGGTCTTAAACCTTTAAGCCAAAACGTCTAATTCTCAAAAATAGTTCCAAACCATGTATTAACCCATAAAGTCGTTAACTTTGAGCTTTTGCATGGCTCAATGGGTCCCAAATCCAATACATAACTTTACAACTTCAACAAGGAGCTAATACACTTGCATGGGTAGATATCAACCATCAAGATTACATTTTTATGCATTTGGGACACCTAAAACGTACAGATCTAGTGACCAAACTCTTGGAGAAAACTCATCCTCATAAAGACAAACCAAAGAGACCAAAATGTGCCATAAACCACCCAAAACAAGATCTACCTAAAGAGATGTCAAGATCAGAGCTTTTTACATTCAATCGGTTGCAAAAGATATGTAACTTCTGGATCTCCGAGCTCCACTCCAAATGATGATTCTTCAAAAACCTTCTACCTCTTCAAATGCACAAGAACACACCAATATTCCTCACAAGAGCTCAAGAACTCAAAGATAGTGGCTAGGGGTAGAGATTAGGGTTTAGGAGGCATGGAGGCTAATAAGTGGTAAGACCTCATGAACCTAATGAGCTTAAATAGGGGTAAGACCCTAAAAATTAGGGTTTCAAGCTGAAGGGAGTATGCCCTGCGTACTCCTACGTACGCCCAACGTACTCAAATAGAATTCACGATCAAATCTTCCACTACGGCTTGCATACTCAATGAGTACGCCCCACATACTAGACAAAGCTCCAAAACACTTCAACTTCAATCGACTATAACTTCTTCGTTCTATGTCCATTTTCGACGTTCTTTATATCTGCAGAAAGGTAAAAAGAAGCTCCACCATTCTATCAACTCTCCCTTTCATGAAAACTTCCCGAACTTAAAGCCAAATTTTATAAAGTCCTGAACTGTCCATTCACGGTTATATCCTTGGGCTCTGAAACACAATCGAACACTCGGATAACCTAATCTATAATACCCACATCCAAAAGGGCTAATTCTCTCTTCCCCCAAGGTCTGAAGCCTTATGATAGCTGATAATCGGGCAACGGCGCCAAATAACGAAGTGATTCAAAACCGGGTGTTACAATACCGAAGGGGGTGAAATAGACCCAATATGTTTTTGACTGTTATATATATATGGTATGGGGTAATTTGGGGGAGCTCACTAAGCTTTGTTCTTAAAGTTTTTAATTTATGTTTTAGGTACTTCCAGCTCGAAAGGGAAGGGACCAACCTGATTGCACTACATCCACCTATGTTTTCCGCATCACGTGATTTTGGGATTTTGTACTCTGATATTATTTACTATGATATACTTTCGACTGTTTTGATATGATTATCTTATGATTGGAACGAATTTAGAAAATAAAAATTTGATCTAAATTTTTAGGATGTTACAAGTTGGGATCAAAGCCTTGGTTTGAGGGATTCGGGCATACTCTCGGGTGTATCTGAACTCAAATCGAGGATTTGGTAGATGTTCCATAAAAAGAAACATTTTAATAAGGGATTTTAATAAAAGGAAGGAATGTAATGCGTGCAATCAGCCGAGCTTAAGTAAGTCTTCCAAAAATACCCATACATGTTATATGTTTGACGTTATGATATGAAAATTGCATGCTAGATTAGGAATAAGGATCTGCTCAGGATTGCGTGATAGTAAGCTAAGAGAGATGCCTTTATGTGTCTATTTTATGAGCTTATAGATCTGCATGCTAGTATGAGATCATTTATATAATAGGATGGCCTGTTTAGGTTATGTTATGACTTGAATTGCTTGATGCTTAAATGTTGCGTGCTTTATGCTTTTAGGAAATTTTATTAGTACCAGCTAAGTAGTGGATGAATACATTTGGTTACATATTATTAAGATTAGATAATTTTAGAAGCATAGCTTTAACTCTATTGTGCAGCTCTTGTTTGAGTCCAACCATTGTAGTGTGGGACCTTTCATTTAAAGAATTATCTAGTACTGATAGTATGTAATTGTATTCATGTAGTAGTTAGATGGTATTAGTGGAAGTTCCTTCTACAGCTGATAGGAGAGAGTGGTAAGGAAGAAACCCTAGGAAGTTTCTGGAGTATGTATTGGCACGTAGGACGCCTTACAGTATGAGGAGAGTATCAGATGGGAAGGAGTGACTTGGATGAGTCGAGGTACTCCTTGAAGAGGGTATAAATAGGCGTGAAAGGTAGTATCAGCCCTGTATTACTGTAAGCAATAGATTTATACACGATACTAGGAAGACTACGATGAATCTAGGAAGCTCGAGAGTGTGAACCTCTTCGTGTGTTTACTAATTGTATATGTGGTTATGTTTCAGCATGGTGGTGACACGCAATGGAGCAGGGGGTTTTGGATTTGGATCCGGTTCGGGCACGGGAACCAAACCATTTGATGAGGGACTACGCGAGTTCATTGTGTTGGAGGTTACTAGAGGCATCCTTTATTTGACCCCGCTGATGTTTGGGTCGATCAAGGAGGTTATCATTGAGCTAATGGAGGATCACCTTCGGATATTCAGGGTTGATTTGGCCGCTAGCCAGTCTAGGGCCCAAACTCTCGCCTTCAAGCATTTCAGGGGATGTAGGGCAGTAGATTTCTTTGGGACGAAGGACCCCATTACAACCAGACGTTGGATAATAAACATTGAGTGTGACCAGATGACGAGCTTCTGTCCCGAGGGGTCGAAGGTGAAGTTCGCTACAGGATGTCTGAGGGAGCGAGCTCGGGATTGGTGGAGCAGGTTGGTTATACCTTGGGAGCCCCAACCATTGAGGCCATGACTTGGTCGGATTTTGTTACCCGGTTCCGAGCGGAGCTTGCACCAGCAGTTTGGTGCAATAACTAGCAAGGGAGTTCCTGGACATGTGACAAACAACTGAGACCATGGTGGTGATCACAGCCAAGTTCCAAGAGAGATCTTTATTGGTACCCCAGTATGCGAAAGATGAGGAGATGAGGAAGACATGGTACCATGACATGTTGAGATCTGATATCAGGGATTTTGTTAGTTTTTCCGCCTGCCTGACTCTGGACGACATGATATCTATGGGTCGGGAATGGGAGATTGATTTGGAGCACCTAGGAAAAGGGAAGGCAGAGTATGGGCAGATGAAGGGCATTTCATCTAAGAAACCCAAGGGCTTCGATGCTAGATCGAAGGGACAAAAGGGCCGGAGCTACTGTGGCAAGTGCGACAGGGCACATGATGGGGTATGTAGAGCGGGTGGTTCAGTTTGCTACAAGTACGAGAAGACATGGCACTTTGGCAGGGATTATACTACTACTTCTACCACCCAGGGATCTGATCTGATTTGCTTTCATCGCAATCACAGGGGCCATAAAAAGGCCAACAACCCGAGTTTAGCGTCAGGAGGACCAGTAGCAGGAGATTCTAAGATGGTCCTATTTCATTCGGGGTCTACCCGATCTATTGTATCTCTTTCCCTTAGCAGGAGGTTCGACAATGTTCATGGGGAGTTGGATTATCCACTAGAGGTTGAGATTACGGATGACCTTCTGGTGCGAGTGTCGAGAGTTCACCGACGATGCACTTTGGAGTTATTCAGTGAGCAGTATCCGATTGATTTGTTTTGAGTCCCCTTCGCAAGATCATGGTCATTATGGGGATGGATTGGGAGAGCCCTAATGGGGCGAGGATTGATTATGGGCTTCATTTGGTATGTTTTCGGACCCCATTTGGGGGAGACTTGGTGATCCACGGTGAGGGTGCTGAGTGTGTGCCGACTCTCTGTTCGGCAGCCAAGCCCATGCGTTATCTTCAGCAGGGATGTTCCGGTTTTGTGGCCTATATGATGGATACCCGGGAGAAGGTTGAGGTGACCATTGATGATGTACCGATCGTTCGAGAATACCCAGATGTGTTCCCGGATGATTTTCTGGGAGTGCCTCCGGAGAGGCAGGTGGAGTTTCGGATTGACTTGGTCCTAGGTGCAATTCCGATAGCCAAAGCACCTTATCGCTTAGCACCTCCGTAGATGCAGGAGTTGTCTACGTAGCTGCAGGAGCTGCTAGAAAAGGGATTTATTCGACCAAGTATTTCACCATGGGGAGCACCGATCTTATTTGTAAACAAAGAGGATGGGACATATCAGATGTGTATTGACTACTGGGAGCAGAATTAGCTAACAGTGAAGAACCGTTACCCACTAACGAGGATCGACGATTTATTTTATCATCCTCAGGGCGCATCTTGGTTCTCCAAGATTGATATGTATTCGGGTTATCACCAGATGAGGGTCAGAGAGGAGGACATGTAGAAGACGACCTTCCGAACTCGCTATGGTCATTACGAGTTTATGGTGATACCTTTCTGGCTCACCAACGCTCCAGCCGTATTCATGGATCTCATGAATCACGTATACAGACCCACGTTGGATCGGTCTGTGATTGTGTTTATTGATGAAATCCTAGTCTATTCCAAGACTTGAGAGCATCACAAGGAGAACTTGAGGGAGGTGTTGGAGACTCTGAAGAGGAAGAGATTATACGCGAAGTTCTCCAAGTGTGAGTTTTGGTAGCATGAGGTGTAGTTTCTGGGGAACCTTATCAACCAAAACGGTATTATGGTCGATCCGGCCAAGATTAAGGCGGTGATGAGGTAGGAAGTTCCGAGGTCTCCATATGAGATTCGTTGTTTCCTTGGATTGGCAGGTTACTTTCAGAGATTCATTCAGGATTTCTCCAAGATAGTGGTTCCTTTGACCAAGCTGACAAAGAAGACTGTCATATTTTGTTGGGGGCCTAAGCAGCAGGCAACTTTTGAGATCTTGAGACAAGAATTGTGTGAGGTACCGATTCTGACCCTAACGGAGGGTGTTGATGACTTTATGGTATATTGTTATCCTTTGATCACGGGTTTAGGTGCAGTATTGATGCATCACTGTCATGTGATTACATACGCTTGGAGGCAGCTGAAGCCTCATGAGGTGAATTACCATACACACGATTTGGAGTTGGGGGCAGTGGTGTTTGCCCTCAAGATTTTGCGACATTACCTCTATGGGGTCCATTGTACTATCTGCACGGATCACAAGAGCCTAAGTGTCACAACTAGGAATTCTAATGCTTTGTAAACATTGAACAAGGATAACATTGTAACTAAAAACTTGAAAGCAATGTATGATGCTTATTCAATGACAACCAAATTCCATCAAACACTCTATTCAAAACACTCAAATAGTCAACAAAAGGTTGGAAACCCTAGAAATCCCGGTTTAAGTCCATTATGGACTAGGATTTCTTTATTGGGCCTAATGGGCCAATAAACCTCCAATGTGACTATCTTGGGCTTAAAACTCTTAAATGGGCTCTAATTGGACCCACTATCATAAGACTTAACCTTTTTGGGCTTTATAAGTCTAAAATGGACTAGTTACCTTTAATGGGGCTTATTGGGCCATAACAATCCAATAAGCCCTAAAAAGCCACAAATCCATTCTTGCATGTACATTTGGGCCGTAACCCACTCCAAAGGCTCAAATGGGCCAAAAGCTATTAAATTGGGCTCCATATTTTGGACTTTAACACCAAGGCCCAAATCTTTTCTTCTCCCTCTCTCTCTCTCTCTCTCTCACGGTCCAAGTTAAACAAAACAAAAAAAAGGAAAAGAAGGGATAAGGGAGGGTTGACTTTCCATGGTGCCACTTCATAATTATCCATGGGATATCCATGCATCAAGTCACATACTTCCATGCATCCATCCTATCACCTCTCTCTCTTCTCCTTCTACTACTCTCGGCCGAGAGTATCAACACACACACACACACACACTTATTTCACTTCTAAATCCTCTCAAGAACTCACAACAACTTCTTCACTTCTCCTTCAAAATTTTCAAGAGTTAGGGCTCTTCAAGGAGGTTATTCCATAATAATCATCATCATTGGTAAGTTATTGTTTAGATCCATAGCCTAGTCTCTTTATTTCATCAAAACTTCTTCCTAACTCACACCATTTTCGTGATCTACTTCTTAGAAACTTCTTAAGTTCGAAATCAACCCAAGAAAGCTTGCTAGGGCCGAAAAATAGCATCAAACTCTTCCCTTTCTTCTTCAAATCGAAAACAACAAGCAAAGGTGAGTTCATACCCCTCTATTTTCGGTTTTCACAAGTTTTATGGGGGAGAATACAAGTAAAATGTGTAGATCTATGTGTATGTGTATGTTATGTGTGATTTCATGTGTTTATGTGGTAAATATGTAACAAAAAGAAAGAAATCTCGAGATCTATGGCACAAGAAGGAAAATAAACATGATCTAAGATGTATTACACTAAACAAGTCAAGAAAAATTACCCTCTAAGGTTATAATAAACATATTGCTACATAAAACTCATTTTTGGACTATATTTGTCAAATAAACAAAAGTTGGGTTAAAAATGGCCATTCACGGTTTTCTTAAGGACCAAAAGAGTCAAAACAATTAAAATAAATGTTTTTATGAATATTATGCTCTTTAAGGGACTAGAAATGTGATTTGTAACCTAATGGGCCAAATTTTGGGATTTTCGGCCCATAGGCCCAAAAATTGCGAAACATGTGATTTTCAAGGGGTTGAAATGGTAAATTTCTCAAAACAAGGGGTAAAAGGGTAAACAAAACTATTTCAGGGGTTAAAATGATTTTTTTTCCAAAAAGGATCAAAAAGGTAAAGTTTTTGGAAATTGGGTCAAAATGGTAAAAGTTTCGAAAAGTTTGGACTTTAACTGAAAAACTCTTTGCTGAATGGGTTGAAACTGCCAAAGAGTAAATTTTGAGCTAAAAACATTACTTAAACAAGTCTATGGGTCAAAGATGTCAAGAAAAATGGTTCAAGGACCTAAAATGTCATGTTTTTATAAAAAAGGGCAAAAATTGCCAACTTTACAAAAATAAGGGGCTGAATAGGTCAAACTAATGTTTTTGGTCAATTATGTTGATAGTAAAATTTTGGTCAAAATATGCAAAACTTTATAACTTATGGGTTGTAAATAGAAAAAAATAGCTATTTTTACAAATCTATAAATCGTTATAAAACAAATTCGTTAATTATACGACACATCGATTAAATAACTCGCAACATTAGTTCTATATAAAACAAGTAAACGTTCAAGTGGTTGGGCTTGAGAGATTCTAAACATGTTTAATGGGCCTTCGTGACTCATTAACATGGCTTTTGGGCCCAACATAAATAATACATGTTATTGGGCCTCCTGTGACCCAATTACATGCTTAATGGACCCTCAATGGTTTTTACATGCTATTGGGCCTCAGTGGCCCATTATGCATTACTAGTAAGGTCCAAGTAAATTATATGCGAAAGGGGCCAATGCGCTTTTCGTATACTCGACAGCCTTATATAACATACTAAATTAGTAGGGCCTAGTAGTCCTCTTCTCCTCGTCTGTTAGGCTTACCTTCTTTTCGTATAAAATAAAATTCGATCATTAATCAAGGTTAATCAAACTCATGTGGATTGAGTGAGTAATAACGGGTGACACCAATAAGTGTCGGTCGTAGTCTGTAGTTGTAATCAAAGTCTCTTGGAGGGAGAGCGAGAGTTTGTTTATAGATCCATATGGGGGTGACTCCCCCACACCTAAGCTGTTCGCTACAGTTAGACTCGGCCAGTCTAGGGTGACAAAGTCTTAGGATCAAAATTCGGTGTTCATTAGAATACTAAGACAGACGAACTAGTTATTATCATGCATGGTTATAAAGAGTCACGTAGAAATCCGACATCATTAATCAAGGGAAATCATTAATCAATGGAAATCATATTCATTCGATGTAACGATTCAATAAAGCAAAACAATCATAACTTTTATTCGGAAGACATCGGGTTTTCCGGGGAAATAAATCTTACTCACTTGTACTTTCAAACATTATAATGCAAAGCTTCTCATTTATTCATGTTTTGAAATCATTCACGCATATACTTACAGGATCATCACAATATTCTTCAAGAAAGTTTTATTACAGAAAATATCGGATTTTCTGGGTTTTACCAATGACATAAACTACTTTACCTCAAACACACTTATGAACTCACCAATATTATATATGTTGACCGTTTTCAAAATAACTTGTATTCTCAGGTAATCATTAGACAAGGAGGCATCCAGTGTGTTGAAAGTTTTCTTTTGTAGTAGCTAATCACCAAACACTTTATATTTTGAAATCATGTAATGTAAACCTTGTACTTGATGTAAACAATGCCAGTTGTACTATGTAATGGTTGGTGATGCATGTGTTATGTTTCATATATATTCATTGTAATGATATTTCAATTTAAGTCACGCGAGCCCTCGGACGTTTCCGCCGTCTGGTTCGGGGGTGTGACAGGTTGGTATCAGAGCACTGTTTATAGTGAACTGGCATATCTAACCACACATTGATATGCAACTATAAACCCATCAAGGGACTAAATAACTCTGAACAAAACAAATAAAATATACCAATAAACACTCTTATTTGTGAGACTTAGAAAAACGAACACAATAACAACTCGAATAAAACAATTGGGAGAACCTGACATCTCAGTTAAGCCAGGACTGTTCACAGTTGTATTAGGGACGAATGTAGCCTGATCAACTACATTTCTTCGTAATACAACTATCACATGCCCTGGAACGATCGTGATGGTCAGTAAAGCCAAGGCATACCCTATTGTTAAACAAGAGGAATGCATCAACCCAATTTCTTTTTATAACAACTAAAAATATTTTAGGATTAAAAATAGCTTATTTATATACCTCCTTACGTGTTTCCCCCCCCCCCCCTCACAGCCACCATGGAAGAGGAGCATCAGGGCATCCAGTTTCATCAGGTCTTGGTTGCCCATGGGATGATTGAGCACGACCTCGGAGGAGAGCAAGAGAGAGCACACGGCATTGGACCCGACGAGTACACAGACACAGTCTACAAGTTTGATGAGACCGATGAAGATATGGAGGAAGAAGGAGGCACAGACGAGGCCTCCGTCACAACACCGACGAGCGAGACACCACATAACCACCCCGCCCCACCAGGAAATCCCGTAAGAGAGAATGGCTCTCCGGAGGCTGAGGCTGCCGCACTACGACAACAGCTATTCGCCATGGCAGCACGAGCGGTGCAGGAAAGAGATGAAGTCATTGGAGAAATGACTGAGATGGCCCAGTTGTTGGCACAAGACTTCGACATATGATCTCACTACCGCTATTTGGCGCTTCCTAGTGTGTTAGGACCAGCTTTTCCCTACTAATGCTAGGTTCTCTATGTTCGCTATATTATGTACTACTGACTCCATGTTTAAGTGATTACACTACTCATAGAGTCATTATGCTGTCGAACTTTGTACCTCTATGTATGCTCTTTCGAGCAAATTTTCATGTATCAAAGTACGGATATTAGTAGTGAAAAATATTATGTGTTTTATGGTCATGTTGTGACCTGCTATGTGTTTTTATACTATTATTGTGTGGTGTGAATTTATGGGAACACTTAGATACAAAAATCGATTCACGAAATCTTCAACTTAAAAACAATTCATACTCAACATCTTTCTGTTCCATAACAGCAAGATGCCTCAGAGACCAAACCGCAGAAATAACCAACCACCGACGCCACCGGAAGTCAACTCAGCCGCGTTTCAAGCCGCCGTATCTGCTGCAGTCACAGCAGCCATAGCGCAAATCCACTAGGGGAACAATGGCGGAGGAAACGGGCAGGGAGCTGGAAGTTCAAACAATAGGATAAATCCAGGACCTACCAAAACATGCTCTTACAAAGACTTCACCAACGCCAAGCCACGAACCTTCAATGGAACGGGAGGCGTCATAACCCTAAAGAGGTGGATTGAGAAAATTGAATCCGTCTTTGAAATTTGCGGGTGTCCAGATGGGTGCAAGGTCAAGTTTGCAGCATGTACCTTTGTTGATCAAGCTCTTTCATGGTGGAATGGTCATATTGAAACCATGACCCTTCCAGTGGCAAACGCGATGCCCTGGGAAGAACTGAAGGAGATGATGTTGGCAGAGTACTGTCCTCGAGGAGATATACAAAAGATGGAACAAGAATTGTGGAACTTGACGGTTCAGAACTCCAACATCGAAGCATACATATCCAGGTTTAGCGAGCTATCCCTTCTGTGTCTGGGTATGATCACCTCAGAAGGGAAAAAGATTGAGAGGTTCATCTGGGGATTGATTGCACCTATCCAAGGGAATGTCATTGTGGAAAACCCCGAGACATTTGATAGCGCCAAAAGATTGGCCAAGAAACTGTATGATCATGGCAACAAGAAGAGTGTTAAGATCATGGAAACGGATGTCAAGAAGGAAGAAGAGAAAAAGAAAGGAAAGAATAACAAGAGAAGAGGTAAACAGAACTCAGAGTCATCTAAGAAGCAACAGACAGTGACTGACCATACAGCAACCCAAGCTACCCCAGCACCACATGCTCCAGCCTCATCCACGCCGAATACTCCGAGGCAGTACACAGGGAATCTTCCCAAGTGTAACAAGTGTAACTACCATCACCTCGGGGAATGCAGAGAGATGATGTGCACAAGATGCAACCGAAAGGGCCATACAACAAAATATTGTAAGGCCCAGTTTCCACAAAACCAGATGCACAACAACAACAACAACAACAACAACAACAACAACACCAAGGACGGAGCCACTTATACCTGTTATGGGTGCAGGAAGACCGGACATTTTAGATGAAATTGTCCCAATGCGAACACCCAGGCGACAGGAGCAGCAGGAAGAGTGCTGACTATGGGGTAAGGAGAAGTGGTTCAGGATCCCGCTGTCGTAACCGGTACGTTTCTCCTTAACCAATCATATGCATGCATCTTGTTTGATACCGGAGCAGAGCGAAGCTTTGTGAGTAACAAATTCAAACACTTGCTAAAACAACAAACCCAAAAGCTTAATGAAACCTTTGCAGTGGAAATGGCCAATGGGAAAACAGAATCAGCTGGGGAAATCTATGTAGGATGTACCCTAACTTTAAATCAGCATACCTTTCAAATAAACTTGATGCCTGTAACTATTAGGAGTTTTGATTTGATTATCGGCATGGACTGGTTAAGCCCCCATCATGCCGAAATTTTGTGTCGCGAGAAGGCCGTTTGCCTTCACCTCCCTAATCACGAAACCCTAATTATATACGGAGACAAACCTAGTACGAACCTTCGTCTTATCTCTTGCATTAAGACACAAAAGTGTCTTCAAAAGAAGGACTTGGCGTTTCTGGCACACATAGTGGATAAGTCCAAGGAAGAGGTCAATATTCGAGACATCCCAGTGGCTTGCGACTTCCCAGACGTCTTTCCCGAAGATCTTCTGGGGATACCCCCGAAAAGACAAGTCGAGTTCCGAATTGACCTGGTACCGGGAGCTACGCCAATGGCCAAATCACCCTATAGGTTGGCTCCTGCGGAGATGCAAGAACTGTCAAGCCAACTCAGCGAGCTCTAGAGTAAAGGATTCATCCGACCTAGCTTCTCACCCTGGGGAGCTCCGGTCCTTTTTGTTAAGAAGAACGACGGATCCTTTAGGATGTGTATCGATTATAGAGAGCTGAATAAGCTCACTATCAAAAAGCGCTACCCGCTTCCACGAATCGACGACCTGTTTGACCAGCTCCAGGGAGCAAATTACTTCTCTAAGATAGATCTACGGTCCGGCTACCACCAGCTCAAGGTCCAGGAAGAGGATATCCCCAAAACTGCTTTCCGAACCCGCTATGGACATTATGAATTCGTGGTGATGCCCTTCGGTCTAACGAATGCCCCTGCCGCATTCATGGACCTAATGAATCGAGTCTGCCGACCATTCCTTGACAACTTTGTCATCATTTTCATCGACAATATCCTAGTCTATTCTCGAAGCGAAGAGGAGCACGGCCGACATCTCCGGCAAATCTTGGAAACCCTTCGAACTGAAAAGTTATACGCAAAACTCTCTAAATGCGAGTTCTGACTCCGTAGCGTAAACTTTTTAGGTCATGTTGTCAGCCAAGAAGATATACATGTGGACCCCTCTAAGATCAAAGCCATTAAAGGATGGGCAGTCCGAGCGACACCCACAGAAATTCATCAATTTTTAGGTCTCGCAGGCTATTACAGGAGATTTATTCAGAACTTCTCCAAAACAGCCAAGCCACTTACCATGCTTACACAGAAGGGTGTACCATTTAAATGGACAGAAAAGCAGGAGGTTGCCTTCCGAACTCTGAAGCAAGCTCTCTGTAGTGCACCCGTATTATCACTACCAGAGGGAACAGAGGACTTCGTAGTTTACTGCGATGCTTCGAATCAGGGTTTAGGCTGTGTACTCATGCAGCGTGGCAAGGTGATAGCTTATGCATCCCGACAACTGAAAACACATGAGGTGAATTATACCACCCATGATCTCGAATTAGGAGCTGTGGTCTTCGCCTTGAAAATTTGGAGGCAGTACCTTTATGGTACCAAGTGCACCATTTTCACTAACCACAAGAGTCTCCAGCACATTTTAAATCAAAAGGAGTTGAACATGAGGCATCGAAGATGGGTTGAGCTGCTGAACGATTATGAGTGCGAAATCAAGTACCACCCAGGCAAGGCTAACGTGGTAGCTGATGCCTTGAGTCGGAAGGAATACACCCGTCGTCATGTGAAGACACTTTCAATAACCATCCAATCTCATATGTCCTCACAAGTCAAAGCAGCCCAGTTCGACGCCATGAAGACAGAAAACAGAACGAGCGAAGCGTTACGTGGGATGGAAAAGAACTTCGAAGTCAAGGAGGATGGAACATATTATTTCATGAACCGAATTTGGGTCCCTAAACATGGAGGACTCAGAGAAGTAGTCATGAATGAAGCTCATAAGACACGATACTCCATCCATCCAGGGTCAGATAAAATGTACCTGGATGTCAAGAAATGTTATTGGTTGCCTAACATAAAGGCAGAGATTGCCGCATACGTTAGCAAATGCCTCACTTGTGCTAAAGTGAAGGTAGAGCATCAAAAGCCCTCGGGACTATTACAGCAGCCGGTAATACCCGAGTGGAAATGGGAAAGGATTACTATGGACTTTGTGACCAAATTACCCAAAACAACAGATGGATTGGATACCATATGGGTGATAGTCGACAGATTGACAAAATCCGCTCATTTCCTGCCAATAAAGGAGACATACAAGATGGAGCGACTAACAAGGATCTACATCAAGGAAATTGTGAGACTCCACAGAGTGCCAATATCTATTATCTCAGATTGAGATAGTAGGTTCACTTCACGCTTTTGGCAATCACTACAGAAGGCTATAGGGACACAACTCGACATGAGCACTGCTTACCACCCCCAGACGGATGGTCAGAGTAAGCGAACCATTCAAACGCTTGAGGATATGCTTTGAGCATGTGTGATAGACTTTGGAAGGTCGTGGGATACCCACTTACCTTTAATTGAGTTTTCATACAACAACAGTTATCACACAAGCATCAAAGTTTCTCCTTTCGAAGCATTATATGGTCGTAAATGTAGATCACCGTTGTGTTGGACAGAGGTAAGTGACACTCAGCTAGCAAGAGGGCATACATCTAGCAATGCATTGACAGGACCAGAAATTATTCGTGAAACGACAGAGAAGATAGCCCAAATCAAAACTCGACTTCAAGCATCACGCGACCGACAGAAGAGCTACGCCGATAAATGGCGAAAGCCTTTGGAATTTCACGTCGGGGATCGAGTGTTGTTAAAGGTCTCCCCCTGGAAAGGGGTGATCCGTTTTGGGAAACGGGGAAAGCTAAACCCACGGTACATTGGACCCTTCGAGATTCTTGCCCGAATCAGTCCAGTGGCTTATAGACTGCAATTACCTACCGAACTTAGCAGTGTACACCCCGTGTTTCACGTTTCCAATTTGAAGAAGTGCTTATCTGACGAAACTCTCGTCATTCTGTTAGAAGAAATCAAAATCAATGAAAATCTCCTGTTCATCGAAGAACCCGTCGAAATCATGGACAGGGAAGTGAAGCGTGCTAAGTAAAGCCGCATTCCAATAATGAAGGTTCGGTGGAACGCAAAGCGTGGACCGGAATTCACTTGGGAACGCGAAGAACAGATGATGCAAAAGTACCCTCACCTATTCTCGCATTCTTAAATCTAGTTTCAAAAAGAATTTCGGGACGAAATTCCCTCTAACGAGGGGAGGATGTCATAACTAGGAATTCTAATGCTTTGTAAACATTGAACAAGGATAACATTGTAACTAAACACTTGAAAGCAATGTATGATGCTTATTCAATGACAACCAAATTCCATCAAACACTCTATTCAAAACACTCAAATAGTCAACAAAAGGTTGGAAACCCTAGAAATCCCGGTTTAAGTCCATTATGGACTAGGATTTCTTTATTGGGCCTAATGGGCCAATAAACCTCCAATGTGACTATCTTGGGCTTAGAACTCTTAAATGGGCTCTAATTGGACCCACTATCATAAGACTTAACCTTTTTGGGCTTTATAAGTCTAAAATGGACTAGTTACCTTTAATGGGCCTTATTGGGCCACAACAATCCAATAAGCCCTAAAGACCCACAAATCCATTCTTGCATGCACATTTGGGCCGTAACACACTCCAAAGGCTCAAATGGGCCAAAAGCTATTAAATTGGGCTCCATATTTTGGACTCTAACACCAAGGCCCAAATCTTTTCTTATCCCTCTCTCTCTCGGCCCAAGTTAAACAAAACAAAAAAAAGGAAAAGAAGGGATAAGGGAGGGTTGACTTTCCATGGTGCCACTTCATAATTATCCATGGGATATCCATGCATCAAGTCACATACTTCCATGCATCCATCCTATCACCTCTCTCTCTTCTCCTTCTACTACTCTCGGCCGAGAGTATCAACACACACACACACACACACACTTATTTCACTTCTAAATCCTCTCAAGAACTCACAACAACTTCTTCACTTCTCCTTCAAAATTTTCGAGAGTTAAGGCTCTTCAAGGAGGTTATTCCATAATAATCATCATCATTGGTAAGTTATTGTTTAGATCCATAACCTAGTCTCTTTATTTCATCAAAACTTCTTCCTAAATCGCACCATTTTCATGATCTACTTTTTAGAAACTTCTTAAGTTCGAAATCAACCCAAGAAAGCTTGCTAGGGCCGAAAAATAGCATCAAACTCTTCCCTTTCGTCTTCAAATCGAAAACAACAAGCAAAGGTTTGTTCATACCCCTCTATTTTCGGTTTTCACAAGTTTTATGGGGGAGAATACAAGTAAAATGTGTAGATCTATGTGTATGTGTATGTTATGTGTGATTTCATATGTTTATGTGGTAAATATGTAACAAAAAGAAAGAAATCTCGAGATCTATGGCACAAGAAGGAAAATAAACATGATCTAAGATGTATTACACTAAACAAGTCAAGAAAAATTACTCTCTAAGGTTATAATAAACATATTGCTACATAAAACTCATTTTTGGACTATATTTGTCAAATAAACAAAAGTTGGGTTAAAAATGGTCATTCACGGTTTTCTTAAGGACCAAAAGAGTCAAAACAGTTAAAATAAATGTTTTTATGAATATTATGCTCTTTAAGGGACTAGAAATGTGATTTGTAGCCTAATGGGCCAAATTTTGGGCTTTTCGGCCCATAGGCCCAAAAATTGCGAAAAATGTGATTTTCAAGGGGTTGAAATGGTAAATTTCTCAAAACAGGGGGTAAAAGGGTAAACAAAACTATTTCAGGGGTTAAAATGATTTTTTTCCAAAAAGGATAAAAAAGGTAAAGTTTTTGGAAATTGGGTCAAAATTGTAAAAGTTGCGAAAAGTTTGGACTTTAACTAAAAAACTCTTTGCTGAAAGGGTTGAAACTGCCAAAGAGTAAATGTTGAGCTAAAAACATTACTTAAACAAGTCTATGGGTTAAAGATGTCAAGAAAAATGGTTCAAGGACCTAAAATAAGGGGCTGAATAGGTCAAACTAATGTTTTTGGTCAATTATGTTGATAATAAAATTTTGGTCAAAATATGCAAAACTTGATAACTTATGGGTTGTAAATAGAAAAAAAATAGCTATTTTTACAAATCTATAAATCGTTATAAAACAAATTCGTTAATTATACGACACATCGATTAAATAACTCGCAACATTAGTTCTATATAAAACAAGTAAACGTTCAAGTGGTTGGGCTTGAGAGATTCTAAACATGCTTAATGGGCCTTCATGACTCATTAACATGGCTTTTCGGCCCAACATAACTAATACATGTTATTGGGTCTCCTGTGACCCAATTACATGCTTAATGGACCCTCAATGGTTTTTACATGCTATTGGGTCTCAGTGGCCCATTATGCATTACTAGTAAGGTCCAAGTAAATTATATGCGAAAGGGGCCAATGCGCTTTTCGTATACTCGACAGCCTTATATAACATACGAAATTAGTAGGGCCTAGTAGTCCTCTTCTCCTCGTCTGTTAGGCTTACCTTCTTTTCGTATAAAATAAAATTTGATCATTAATCAAGGTTAATCAAACTCATGTGGATTGAGTGAGTAATAACGGGTGACACCAATAAGTGTCGGTCGTAGTCTGTAGGTGTAATCAAAGTCTCCTGGAGGGAGAGCGAGAGTTTGTGTATAGATCTATACGGGGGTGAATCCCCCACACCTAAGCTGTTCGCTATAATTAGACTCGGCCAGTCTAGGGTGACAAAGTCTTAAGATCAAAATCCGGTGTTCATTAGAATACTAAGGCAGACGAACTAGTCATTATCATGCATGGTTATAACGACTCACGTAGAAATCCGACATCATTAATCAGGGGAAATCATTAATCAAGGGAAATCATTAATCAAAGGAAGATCATTAATCAATGGAAATCATATTCATTCGATGTAACGATTCAATAAAGCAAAACAATCATAACTTTTATTCGGAAGACATCGGGTTTTCGGGGGAAATAAATCTTACTCACTTCTACTTTCAAACATTATAATGCAAAACTTCTCATTTATTCATGTTTTGAAATCATTCACGCATATACTTACAGGATCATCACAATATTCTTCAAGAAAGTTTTATTACAGAAAATATCGGATTTTCTGGGTTTTACCAATGACATAAACTACTTTACCTCAAACACACTTATGAACTCACCAACATTATATATGTTGACCGTTTTCAAAATAACTTGTATTCTCAGGTAATCATTAGACAAGGAGGCATCCGGTGTGTTGAAAGTTTTCTTTTGTAGTAGCTAATCACCAAACACATTATATTTTGAAATCATGTAATGTAAACCTTGTACTTGATGTAAACAATGCCAGTTGTACTATGTAATGGTTGGTGATGCATGTGTTATGTTTCATATATATTCATTGTAATGATATTTCAATTTAAGTCACGTGAGCCCCCGGACGTTTCCGCCGTCTGGTTCGGGGGTGTGACACTAAGGTATTTGATTGTAACATCCAAATATCATGTATTATTATTTTACCTCTTAAAATTATCAAAGATTTACAATTGGTCCCTTATGGTAAAAGCTTCGCAATTTTAGCAGTACGCTTAACTAAAACTATACAATTGTATCTCTTGCGCTCAACAAGAGGTTTTTTGATGCTCCGGGGGAGCTGGATTACCCATTAGAGGTTGAGATTGTTGACGATCATCTTGTGCGAGTATCTAGGGTACATTGGGGATGTGTACCGGAGTTGTTCGGCGATCGATATCCAATTGATTTGGTTCCTATTCCACTACATGAGAGCAAGGTTGTCATAGGGATGGATTGGTTGAGCCCCAATAGGGAAATGATTGACTGTGAGCAACAATTGGTGTGTATCTAGACTCCAACTGAGAGAGATTTGGTAGTTCAGGGAGAGGGTGTTCAGTGTGGGCCGATTTTATGTTCAGCAGCTAGGGCCAGGCGCTATCTTCAGCATGTTTGTTCTGGATTTTTCACCTATTTTACGGATACCCGGTCATTCGGGAATATCCGGATGTTTTCCCTGATGATTTGCCTGGAGTTCCTCCGGAGAGGCAAGTGGAGTTTTGGATTGACCTGGTTCCCGGTGCGCCTACGATAGCCAAAGCACCTTATCGGTTATCACCTCTAGAGATGCAGCAGTTATCTACACAGTTGCAGGAGCTGGTAGACAAAGGGTTCATTCAGCCAAGGAGTTCGCCATGTAGAGCACCGATCCTTTTTGTGAAGAAGAAGGATGGGACACATCGAATGTGTATCGACTACTGGGAGCTAAATAAACTAACGGTGAAGAACCGTTACCCACTCTCGAGGATTGACAATTTATTTGACCAACTTCAGGGTGCATCTTGGTTTTCCAAGATTGATCTGCATTCGGGTTATCATCACATGAGGGTGAGAGAGGAGGATACGCGGAAGACATCCTTCCAGACCCGTTATGGTCATTAAGAGTCCGTGGTGATGCCATTCGAGCTCACCAATGCTCCAGCCGTATTCATGGACTTCGTGAATCGCGTATGTAGACCCATGTTGGATCGGTCTATGATTGTGTTTATCGATGATATTCTAGTGTATTCTAAGACCCAAGAGTAGCATGATGAGCATCTGAGAGAGGTATTGGAGGCCTTGAGGAGGGAGAGACTGTATGCGGAGTTCTCCAAGTGCGAGTTCTAGTTACGCGAGGTGTAGTTTCAGGGGAACCTTATCAAGCAGAACGGTATTCTGGTCGATCCGACCAAGGTCGAGGCGTTGATGGGATAGGAGGTTCCGAAATCTCCATCTGAGATTTGGAGTTTCCTTGGTCTGGCAGGTTACTATCGGAGATTCATTTAGGATTTCTCCAAGATAGAGATTCCTTTGACTTAGTTGACGAAGAAGATCATTGCGTTTCGTTGGGGGCCTGAGCAGCAGCCAACTTTTGAGACCTTCAAGTAGAAATTGTGTGAGGTGCTAATTTTAACCCTGCATGAGGGTGTTAAGGATTTTGTAGTTTATTCTGATGCATCAATCACAGGTCTGGGTACAGTTCTGATGCAGAGGGGTCATGTTATTGCTTACGCTTTGAGGCAGCTGAAGCCTCGTGAGGTGAACTACCCTAAGCACGATTTGGAGTTAGGGGGTGTGGTGTTCGCCTTCAAGATATGGCGGCAATACCTCTATGGGGTCCGTTGTACTATCTACATGGATCATAAGAGCCTAAGGTATTTGATGGATCAGCCGAATCTTAATATGAGTCAACACAAGTGGTTGGATGTGGTGAAGCATTATGATTGTGAGATCATTTATCACCCATGGAAGGCCAATGTGGTGGCCGATGCTCTTAGCCGTAAGGCGGTCGTCGCTCTGATCGGGGATGTGTGCTTAAGGATGATGGTGATTACTCCACTCTTGGAGAAGATCCGAGAGGCTCAGATTGAGGCTATGAAGGAGGAGCATCGAAAGAGTGAGCGTATTGTGGGTTAGGTGGCTTCCTTCGATTACGATAGTCGGGGGTTATTGACTCTCCATCGTAGGGTGTGGGTTCCCTACTGGGGTGGTGCGCAGCAGTTGTTGATGGAGGAGGCACATAAGTCGAGGTTCTCTATTCATCCTGGAGCGACAAATACGTATAGAGATCCAAACCTCGGAAAACGTTGTTGATCAAACAAGTGTTGATGGTCCGAGACCATATGTAACCAGTCCGAAGGAAGTAAAAATATGAATCTCGGAAAGATCCAAACCTCGGAAAACGTTGTTGATCAGACAAGTTTCCGAATGAAAATATGTGGATCCGAATCTCTGAAGCATGTAAATCGGAGGCTGCAAATGCGACTTGGTCGGTAGGAGGAAGAACACACAAACAATAATCTCTGAAACAATTGTGTCTTCACTCATAATCAGCAAAAAGAATGAAGTCTTGAACCATGGGGATAAAATTGATGTTAAAAAAATTGGTTTTAAGCAAAAATAATGGGTCTTAATGAAAAGCAAATTGTTTTTTTTAGAAGAATAAAAAAAAACAAAAACAAAAAAAAAGTAATCTGTAAGGTATATGTGAGATTCAAATGGATAGAAATTAATCCATAAGTTTCTCGGAAATATGGGTCCAAACAAGGTTTTAAGTCCGAAATAAAAAAAAATGAATCCTATTTGAATTGATAACGTCGGAATGGGTTAGCAAAAAAAAAATAATTGGATATAAGAAATACTAATTGGTTTTATAACATAATGAATTGGGTTTGCTCAGAATGGGATTTGAAAAAAAAAAGGATCCAAACAAAAAAAAGTGAGTCCAAAATTGTGGTGAAATCCGAGAAGTGAAAAGATAATGGGTTATGGTATTTGGACGCAACTAAGTCCGAAATTGGCATAAAAAAATTAATCGGACAACTCAAATATGTAACAAAATTTGGAATCTCGGAAATGTGATGGATTTGTGGCTCCGAAATTGAAAAAAAAAGCGGGATGGACAAAAAAAAGGTTCGGAATTTTGGAGGGTATCTTGGATTAGGAAGGGCTGAGTCCGAGATTTGGGATCCATTTCTCACAAAGGAAATCTACAGAATTTGGCTCGAAAAAAATTAAAGTCTCGGAAATGATAAGGACCGAAGAAAAAAAAAGTTAATGTAGGTGACAAGCTAAGGTTTGTGACTGTAACGCCTGGTTTCTGGTATGCATTTAATTTATTATTTATTCATGTTTTAGAGCAACTTGAACAGTTGGAAGCCCCAAACTCGTCGAGTAGAGATTTTCAGGCCCGCGTGATTTATGTAATCTACTCGACGAGTTGAGAGGCCTCAACTCGACGAGTAGACTGGATGGGATGAAATCCTAATTTCTAAGGTTTTGCACCCTATTTAAAGGACTTCATCTTTTCCCACCAGCCCTCATCAGCCTCCCTGAAACCCTAAATCGTATTGTGAGCTCCTTGGTGAGAAACTTGAGGTTTTGAGTGGATTTTGTGTGATTTTGTGCTTGGTGAAGGACTTGGAAGAACTAGAAGGTCATTGAGCTTGAAGGGAAGCACTAGATCTGCAATCTCGTCCATCTTTGGCAACATTTTGAGGTAAAAAGTCCTTAACTTGATGATTCATAGCTTAGATCTCTCTTAGTCTTGTTTTATGCGTCTTTTTGACCCCATTGTTGGAAACAAGATAACCCTCATACTCCTGATGATAAGAATTTCCATTCCCAGTGCTATTTTGTCCTTAGATTCATAAAATGGGTCTTAAACCCGTTCTTGTCCAAGAAAAGACCATGTCCATAGAAGTAGATTGCTATATCTCGAGATTGGGTCCATTTGAGGCATGCAAAGCCATCAAGTTGTCGACTTTACAGAAATATGCCATGGAAACAATGTAGATCTATGTTCTAGAACCTTAGATCTGAGTAAAGAGTTGAATAGACTAGAAATGTGAGGAAGTCGGCGAGTTCATAGAGGAACTCGACGTGTTGGGGTCGAGCATTCCCGATTCTGCTAATGGAACTCGGCGAGTCCACAAGCGAACTCGACGAGTTGCACTAGGAAAGTCCCGTTTCTGTTGAGAAGGAGGAACTCAGCGAGTTGGTGGAAAACTCGACGAGTTAGATCGCGATTCCACGATTCTGTGATTCATGAGGACTCGACGAGTTGAAGGGTAAACTCGAAGAGTTGAGTCAACTCGGAGCATTGACTTTGACTTGACTTTGACTTTGACTTGATCAGAGTTGACCCTTCAGGGTTATGAGTATGGAATGTTATCTAAGGAGTTGTTTTGGTTCAGGGAGCAAGTAGAGGTAATTCTAGGCAGAGAAGTTTCAGCTATCATCAGACAGTGAGGTGAGTTTCCTCCTGGTTTGAACGGGTCGAAGGCACCAAGGCCGGCCCGTATATGTTATTTGTATTGATTAGTAGCTGAGTGTGGGTGAGGCCTGTATCTCATAGATAGCTGAGTGTGGGCGAGGCCCGTATGTCATAGCATTATCTGAGTATGGATATAGGACTAATTGATAGATTTGACTATGCTTGTTGTCTGTGTGATACTTGTATGTATGTTTAGTAGCTGAGTGTGGGCGGGGCCCGTATCTCATAGTTAGCCGAGTGTGGGCGGGGCCCGTATCTCATAGTTGGCCGAGTGTGGGAGGGGCATGTATCTTGTAGTTAGCCGAGTGTGGGCGGGGACCGTATCTCGTAGCCCTTGGAGTGTGGGTGGGGCTCATATCTCCTTGAGTGTGGGCGAGCCGGTATCTCCTAGTAGCATGATTATGTGTATGGTATGTGGTAGTTTAGGGAGACTCACTAAGCTTAGTGCTTATAGTATTCAGTTTTGGTTTTAGGCACTTCTGATAGCAAGGGGAAGAGCTCGGGATGACTGTATTGCACACACCATTTGTTTAGCCTGGGATGTTTTTACTCTGATATATTCATATGAGTTTTGATGTGATACTCTGATGTGGTACTATGACTTATATTTTTGGATGAAATGATTTTGATTATTATGGTTCTTTTAATAAATAAAAATAAAATTTTTTGTCATGATTTTTGGGATGTTTCAAGTTGGTATTAGAGCCTTTGTTTGAGGGATTCGGGCACACTCTCGGGTGTGTCTGAACTCAACCTGAGGACTTGGTATAAAAGTTTTAAAAGAAGACCATTTTTATAAAAAGGATTTTGAAAAGAGAAAAAGGTGCGGTGCATGCAATCAGCCGAGCTCAAGTAAGTTCTCCCAAATTACCCATACAAGTTTGTTATGTTATGATATGCTTGTGAGAACTGCATGATAGATTAGGGCTATGGATATAGGAAGGATGCCTTGTATGCCTGTTATATGTGAATGAGCTATATGAACTGCATGCTAGTACTGATTAGTCAGTGATATGATGGCATGATTAGGACATGATTGGTTTTGTTTACTCAATGCTCGAGTGCTGCTTGCTTTGTGCTTTTAGGAGTGCTAGTTATCATTAACTAACTAGTAAACCAATACGTTAAGTTACATATTACAAGGACTAAATAATTTAAGAAGGTTAGGTTTAGCTCTATTTCGCAACACTTGTTTGAGTCCAACCGTTGTAGGGTAGGACCTCTCATTCGAAGAAGTATCTAGTCTTAGTGATATGTAGTGGTATTCACGGGCTAGTTAGGGAGGGATAGCAGGGACTTCTTATGCAGATGATGGTGGAGAATGGGTCGGAGATTACCCTAGGGCAAGCCTAGGATGAGATTAGCACAGAGAGCAGTAGTAGTGAAAGGGACTTGGTGGAGTCAATACAATTCTTGAGGATAGTACAGATAGATGTGGAAGGTAGTATGGGCCTGTACTACTAAAAGCAGAGGATCCGTACTCGAATCAAGGAGGGCTGAGATGAATCCTGGGAACTTGTAGTGTGTGTGATCCATCGAGTTATGATGAGTATTCTGACGTTTGTTGTGGTGTATTTCCAGTATAGTGACACTACACACTAGACCAATTGGCAGCTCTGACGCAGGCGAGGGATCAGGCTCGGGCTCTGGAGTCGGGCAGATTGATGAGCACATGAGGGAGTTCATTTCATCTGAGGTCACGCAGTATATTGGACCAGACTCCTATGATCTTCGGTACGGTCAAGGAGGGCATTTTGGAGATTCTTGATGAGAGGTTGAGTGCATTCCGCACCGAGATGGCGGCCATGCTAGGGGAACGCACGATGACATTCAGGGAGTTTCGAGCTTGTGGAGCTCCATACTATCATGGGGCTCGGTACCCCATTGCTAGCAGCAGGTTGTTGGTTGATGTCGCCAACACCTTCTGTATGAGTCGATGTCCCGAGGTTTAGATGCGACGAGCCGATGTCCCAAGGTCCGACTTGCTCCTGTCCCCTAAAGGATAGAGCATGTGACTGGTAGGAGGAGGTCGGACATGCCATTGGAAATGATGCAGCTTTAGATGCGATGAACTGGAGTGACTTTTCGGCCAGGTTCAGGGCCCAGTTTGCACCTATGATCAAGGTGCAACAGCTTATAGGGAGTTCCAGGATCTCCAGCAGACGACTGAGACGGTGACTGAGATCACCGCCAAGTTCAAGGAGAGGGTCACTCTTGTTCCGCAATATGTGGCGGACGAGGAGATGAAAAAGGCCCGGTACCATGAGATGTTGTGGAGTGATATCCACCAGTTTGTGAGCCGATCTAGATGCAAGACGCTGGAGGATATGATAGTGAGGGTTCGTGAGAGGGAGATTGATTTAGAGATGGAGAGGAAAAGGAAGCCAGATGTGGCAGCTAGTGTGGAGGGCTCGGGCAAGAAGCCCAAGGTAGATTCCCGTGGGAAGGGCCAGCAGGGCCGAGGCCGATGCGGCAAGTGTGGTAGGTCGCACGAGGGGACGTGCAAGGCGGGTAGTTCGGGCTACTTCAAGTGCGGCCGAACTGGTCATGTCAGTAGGGACTGTACTGCTACTACCACCACCATAATAGTATCTGGTCTGATTTGCTTTCAGTGCACTCAGAGGGGCCACAAGAGGTCCCAGTGTCCGAGTTTAGCAGCAGCAGGACAGGTGGCAGCACCCGCTCCTGCTACATTCAGGATTATTGATGGCCATCAGGGCCGGGCAGAGGTGTTAGTGGCGAAGAGCAGAGCCTTCCAGCTGACAGCAGAGGAGGCACGTGCAACATCTGATGTAGTGACTGGTATGTATCTTCTCATTATATCTTCATTTATATGGATTATTGCTTATGTTTATGTGTTTCATTATAGGATCGTTCCATGTGAACGGTATATCTACTCTGGTATTATTCGATTCGGGGGCTACCCGGTCTTTTGTATCGCTCGCGCTGAGCAAGCGATTTGTTGGAGCTCCAGGAGAGCTGGACTGTCCACTTGATGTAGAGATAGCGGATGATAGGATCGTTCAGGTTGCGAGGTTTCATCAGGGATGTACACTGCAGTTGTTTGATGCGTAGTTTTCCATGGATTTAGTCCCCATTCCCTTACGAGAGAATAAAGTTATCGTGGGTATGGACTGGTTGAGCCCTAACGGGGCAGTGATTGACTGTGAGTCGCAGATGGTACGAATTAGGACCCCAAGTGGGGGAGGGTTAGTGATTCAGGGCGAGAGGCCACAACATGGGACGCCCTTGTGTTCAGCAGCGAGAGCTAGGCGCTACCTTAGCAGGGTTGTGCAGGTGATGTCGCCTATGTTATGGATACCCGGGATAAGGGTAAGGCGACCGTGGATGATGTACCGATCGTACGGGAGTACCCGGACGTGTTCCCGGAGGATTTGCCTGGGGTACCTCCGGAGAGGCAGGTAGAGTTTAGGATTAACCTAGTTCCTTGTGCGGCTCCGATAGCCAAGGCACCATATCGGTTGGCTCCTCCCGAGATGCAGGAGTTGTCTACACAGCTGCATGAGCAGTTACACTAGGGATTTATCAGGCCGAGCAGTTCGCTATGGGGAGCCCCGATCCCATTTGTGAAGAAGAAGGACGGGTCACATCGGATGTGTATAGATTACCGGTAGCTGGATAAGGTCACGGTGAAGAACCGTTATCCCCTCCCGAGGATTGATGATTTATTTGACCAGCTACAGGTTGCATCTTGGATCTCCAAGATTGATCTGCTATCGGGTTATCACCAGATGTGAGTCAGTGACGATACGTTCCGAAGACAGCCTTTCAGACTCGCTATGGTCACTATGAGTTTGTGGTGATGTCGTTTGGGCTCACCAATGCTCCTGTCGCGTTCATGGATCTCATGAACCGCGTGTGTAGACCGATGCTGGATCGGTCTGTGTTAGTCTTCATCGATGACATCTTGGTTTACTCTAAGACGCAGGAGCAGCATGAGGAGCACCTGAGGGAGGTGCTGGAGACACTGAGGAGGGAGAGACTTTTTTGCAAAGTTCTCCAAGTGTGAGTTCTGGTTGCGCGAGATGCAGTTTCTGGGGCACCTTGTCAACCCAAAGGGTATTCTGGTTGATCCGACCAAGATAGAGGCCGTGATGCAGTGGGAGGTTCAGAGGTCTCCATCTGAGATTTGGAGTTTTCTTGGTCTAGCGGGTTATTATAAGAGATTCATCCAATATTTCTCCAAGATTGTTGTCCCTTTGACCCGACTGACCAAGAAGTCGGTGACATTCTGCTGGGGGCCTAAGCAGCAGGCAGCCTTTGACACTCTCAGACAACAGTTGTGTGAGGCACCGATTCTGACTTTGCCGGAGGGCACCGACGATTTTGTGGTTTACTGTGACGCTTCGATCACAAGTATGGGTGCAGTACTAATGCAGCGGGGTCACGTGATTGATGGGTTTTATGTACTCTAACATTCCTATGGTGCACATACAACCCTAATGCTTTGTATCTAAGTTTTCTCTAATTATACATGCAACATTGTTTTTCCAAAGCATAAAGCCTAAACTAGGATGCAAGGCAACATTTGAATCATAAAAAACAGTTAAAAGATTACCTTGTGTAGTAGCTTTCTTGTCTTCGACCTTTAGGAGCCTAGCACCTCATGTGTGATGCCTCAAATGTCTTATAATAAACCAAGAACAAGAGAATGGACTTGAGAGGGAGGCTTGGGAGCTCAAAATCGGCTAGCTGCAACTAGTGTGCATGAGTGGCCGATTTTAGGTGTTAGGGACTTATTTTATATCTTAGGATTACAACCATGAAAACCCTAATGACTCTTCATATCTCTTAGTCTTTTGGGCTAAACCTTCTTGGACTTTCACATAGGTTTAGTCCAACTCCAATCAACATGAGTCATGATTCCAACTAGAAGTATTACTGATTTACTTAATCAGTCCTTGTATCTTTAATTAGTTTCTTTTGATCACTAAATTAATATCAAATTAATTCTCGATCAATACTAATTAAATAATGTAATTTCTCAATTAATATATTATACTTATAATATATTAATAAATCACAATAACCTCTTCCTCAAGTATCCACCCAATCAAATCGTTCCAGAGTGTTACAACCCAAATGGACCATCCTATTATCGGGTCAAGTACATACCAATTATAGTTATGGGCTTAGACACCTAATCCAACAGTCTCCCACTTGGATAAATACAATAACTATAACCGCCAATGTAGCTTCAAAATCCGAGTAGCAATCGTAGCTCTCTAAAAGCCAATGTTGAATCCTGACGCACCATTTAGATAAGGGATCATATAATCCTCTGTTCTTCAAGATATCATGCGGACAAATACATGGAACTTAGTCATACTTATTGTCCAGCAGTTTGTTTCCCGATTATCTGATTTGTTTGACATAGAACTTAATCAAACACATCAATTTAGTCCTGACAGGGCCCGACACATAAGTCAAAACAAAATCATCGAGGAGCCCAAGATATCGCTTTTAATCCTCTTAGGATAAAAGGAACAAATAAACTTCGACTTATATGCTTGTACTAACTACTTGTTAAATCATACAAAACAACACGTTTCATAACATCAAGTTACTGCTGCGGTTTCGCATTGTCAATGTACAACCAACTCACAATCAACAACTCATATATCTCGGTTTGAAAATTATACGATATCATCATCTCACAATCACTCGTGATATATTCCATGAAGTGATTCATGTGAGTGTGGGTTGATCCAATACTCAAATCTTATTTAAAGAGTACTCATGAATGTTGTAGCAAACCTTTGCAATGTCTAACTCCTTAGATAATCTTACAAAAAAAACCCATTCATGATAGTCTACTTACATAACCTACTTCCAAAGTATGATCGACTACGGATAGTTTGAATAATCATATTATTCTGGAAGTCAAAACATGCAAAATGAAACAATAGTAAATAATTGACACAATATAGTAACTTTACTTATAAATAAAACTCCTTTTATTCAATCATCAAATGTCAATTACATTTTAGCTATTACAAGTTTCTAAATATCTATCTAATCATTAAAACTAATATCGTCCTTCAGCCCAATACTCCTTGCATACAACAAGTGCTTATCCCTGCAGAGTCCCTTTGTAAGGGGATCTGTTGGGTTCTTTTCTCACGATATCCTCTTCATTACGAGTAATCCTTCTTCTACTTGATGTCTTATAAAGTGATATTTTCTGTCGACGTGTGTGGATCTGCCATGATCCCTTGGTTCCTTGGCTAAGGCAACTGCACTTTCATTGTCACAAAAAATATCCATAGGCTCCTTTACAGCTGGTACAACTCCAAGGTCTCCATGAAGTTCTTCAGTCATATTGCCTCCTTAGCTACTTCGCTTGCTGCTATGTACTCTGATTCACACGTTGAATCAGCCATAGTTTCCTGTTTGGAACTTTTCCATGTTATTGCTCCTCCATTAAGGGTAAATATCCAGCCCGACTGAGAGCGGAAATTATCTCTGTCGGTCTGAAAGTTGGCGTCACTATACCCTGTCACTCTCAAGTTATCACTACCATCGAGGGTAAGGATCCAGTCATTAGTCCTCCGCATGTACTTAAGAATGTTCTTTACCACAGTCCAGTGAGCTTTACCAGGGTTCCCTTGATATCTGCTGACCATGCTCAAAGCAAAGGCCACATCAGGGCAAGTACATGTCATAGCATACATGATCGAGCCAATTGCGGAAGAATATGGTATTCGACTCATTTCTGCTATCTCAGCCTCTGTACTCAGACTCTGAGTGTTACTCAGTTTGGTAATGCTCTAGATAGGTAATTCTTCTCTCTTGGAATTCTCCATGCTGAAAAGTTTCAACACCTTATCCAAGTAGGTACTTTGACTAAGTCCTATTAGTCTTTTACTCCTGTTTCTCAATATCCTTATCCCTAGAATGTAATCAGCTTCTCCGAGGTCCTTCATAGCGAAACACTTCCTAAGACAGGACTTAACCTCCTGCAAGGTTGGGATGTCATTTCCTATGAGCAGTATGTCATCCACATACAACACGAAAAAGCTGACTATACTCCCACTAGCTTTGACATATACGCAAGACTCATCCTCTCTTCTCGAAAATCCAAACTCTTTGACTTTCTCATTAAAACAAAGATTCCATCTGCGAGATGCTTTTTTCAATCTATAAATGGATTTCTCAAGCTTACACACTCTATTGGGGTACTTTGCATTGACAAAACCCTCTGGCTGACTCATGTAAGCATCTTCAGCGAACTTCCTATTAAGGAAAGTGGTTTTGACATCCATTTTCCATATTGCATAATCATGAAATGCAGTTATGGCTAGCATAACCCTTATAGATTTAATCTTATCCACTGGTGAGAAGGTCTCATCATAGCCAACTCCAGGAGTTTGAGTAAAGCCCTTCGTAACCAATCGCGCCTTATATGTGTGTAGTTTCCCATCCATGTCGGTCTTCTTCTTGAAGATCCATTTGCACCCGACTGTCTTACTGCCCGATACATTGTCAACCAAGTTCCAAACTTTATTGTCATACATGGACTGTATCTCGTTGTCCATAGCCTCCTTCCATTTTATAGACTCTGGGACTACCATGGCTTCCTTGTAGTTGTTAGGTTCATCCAAATTTACTAGTGTACTATTACTGATAAATGTATCACCTTCAGTAGTAATGTGGAAACCATAAAACTCAGGTGCCTATCTAACTCTACTAGAACGCCTCAGAGGTAAGGGGTCGTGAATCGGTTCAACATGAGTTTCCTCCTCAGGTTGAGTGCTAGTGTTTGAGGTTCCTTCATCGCTTAACTCTTGAAGCTCTTCAAGGTCAATTTGCCTCCCACTGTCCTCTTGGCATATGACTTCTCTCTCGCGAAAGACTCCTCTCCTTTCAACGAAGACAACATTGTCACTCGGTCTATAGAAGAGATATCCAAAAGATTTCTGTGGATAACCGATGAAAATACAACGCTCACTTCGAGGTTCGAGCTTGTCGTGAGTTTCTTTTCTCACAAAATCCTCGCAACCCCAAACCTTGATGTGTACTAACGAGGGAACCTTACATGTCCACATCTCGTGAGGTGTTTTGGAAACCTTTTTAATTGGGACTAGATTAAGGATATGGGCGGCAGTCTCTAAGGCATACCCCCAGAATGAGATAGGCAACGAAGCTCGACTTATCATAGAACGAACCATGTCTAGCAAGGTTCGGTTGCGCCTCTCTGCCACACCATTCAGTTGTGGTGTCTTAGGTGGTGTCAATTGTGAAACAATTCCACATTCCTTAAGATAGTCGTGGAACTCGATACTAGGATACTCATTACCTCGATCAGATCGGAGCATCTTTATCTTCCTGCCCAGCTGATTCTCCACTTCTTGTTTAAACTCTTTGAACTTTTCAAAAGTTTCTGAATTATGATTGATTAAGTAAATATACCCATATCTACTATAATCATCAGTGAAAGTCAAATAGAAGCGGTTAGCATCCCTTTTAGCGGTTCTAAAGGGGTCCACACAGATCTGTGTGTATGAGATCCAACAAACCTTCACCACTTTCACAAGTACAAGTGAAGGGTGACTTGGTCATCTTTCCAAGCAAACAAGATTCACAAGTGTCATCTGACTTTAAGTCAAATGACTCCAACACTCCATCCTTTTAGAGTTGGGCTATGCCCTTCTTGTTAACATGTACAAGACAACAATGCCATCAGCATGCTTTATCCAAACTATTGGACGAATCGATATGCAATACATTATTTCCTAAGTTATCTACAATCATCACAGTTTCATATATACCGTTACAAGGTAATGCTTCAAAATACAATACACCATTATAATAAGCATTCATACTACCAATTTCATTATTAAAAGAAAAGGTAAAACCTTGTTTATACAAACTATGAAAGGAAATAATTTTTCTCGCCATATCAGACGAGTAGCAAGAATTATCCAGTTCTAAATTTAACCCACTACTAAGCAATAGCGTATAAACTCCAATCTTGGTGACAGGCGACCTTTTCCTATTCCCCATGATCAACTTCATCTTCCCGTGCTCCACATCCCAACTTCTTTTTAGACCCTGCAAATCAGAACAAATGTGAAAACAACATCCTATATCAAGGACCTCAGAATTAGCATGTGGTGAGTTATTAAACAGAATAGTATAAATACCTGCGAAGGAGGGTTTGATCTTCCCATCCTTTATGTCTTGCAAAGATTTGGGGCAGCTTCACTTCCAGTGCCCTTTTTCATGACAATGGAAACAATCTGCTTCATTTGGATTTGAGGAGGGTGTAGTAGGACCACCTTTGGACCCACTAGAAGAGGATCCAACATGGGAATTTCCCTTGTGGCTCTTTGAGGAAGCTTTCCTCTTCTTTCCCTTCCCATGTCTAATTGCCAAGAGAGGGGAAGTAGCAGTAGGAGTAGAAACAACAAATTTTCCTTTAAGACTACTTTCAGCAGCCTTAAAAGACCTTGAAGCTTGCTTAGGGTCACCTCCTCCTTGTTCATATGATAAGTCATACGAAACTGATCATAACAGGGAGGTAAAGAGTGTAGGATAATGTCAATTGCCAATTCTTCATCAAAATTGACAGTGAAAGTCACGTATTTTGCAAGTGGGCCGTGATAGACTCTCCATCCTTCATTTTGGTAGTAATCATGGCGGCTATGATTTCATACCTTTCCTTCCTAGCACTTTGATGGTACCTTTCCATCAAGTCTTGTTGCATTTTATAAGGCCAAAAGTCCTCATAGAACTTCTGAAGCTCAGCAGTCATGGTAGGAATCATAATACATGACACCTTTGTTGCGTCCCTCTCATGGGTCTTAAAATCAACAATTTGTTCAGGAGTAGCGGTAGATTCATCAATCTCCTTAAGCTCTTTGTCGAGAAAATCTTCTTTGTCCTCGTAGCGAATGGCCTTTTGAATGTTTCGAATCCAATTATTGAAGTTCGATCCATCAAATATGACCCTCCCACATAGGTTCATGAGGGAGAAAGAGCCAGAAGCAGTTAAGTTTGAAGCAGTGTTGGAAGACATCTGAAAAGAAAGACAAAGTTTAAATTAGATAACGATCCTTAATATAACACCCAAAATGAGATATTAAGCCTAGGACCCAACACAATATTCTACAATTCGGAAGAGGGATGTCGTAATCTAATTGTAAAATATTTGAAGGTAGGTAAATGACGATTTACCAATTTCCACCATGAAAAACGAAATTGATTATTAAGTTTTAAATGAATTGAAATTCCTAGATTCTTTTGAGATTCATTGAACTTTTCAATGGCATGTTTCAATCTCGATTATGCCCTTCAAGTTTGTGATTGGGATGACGAGGATCACAAACAAGCTGTGAATAACCATGCAAATTAGCTTGGTACACTTAATGTTACAAATCACCTAATCAATGTAGCAGTTAACCACACATGCTCCATTGATCCATGATTAACATCAAGCTACCCATTACCACACATTGTCAGTCCCAAATTAGTGTGCCGGTTAAGCACACACGCTCCACTAACGACTTAACAAGGTGCAAAGTGCAATTTCATGGAATAGCACCATTTTCACATTTTTCCTAAAGTAACTAAGATTGGGAATTTATAAAATTTTATTTACTTTAATAACTATCATTATACTTATTAATGAAGATTAATGTCCTATCCTACCCGTTCGGCTAACGAACCTCCACCAGTCAAGGAAGCGGTGGGTGAGAGTGGACACCCATTAAACCACCATTTTATAGACTGGCTTCGTGAATGAGGTCTACTAACGGTAAGACTGACTTGTCTTTTATATATATATATATATATATATATATATATATATATATATATATATATATATATATATATATAGGTATTAAACTCTTAATGTTATAATAGTATAGGGGTTGAATTTTAAACTTTTAAGATTCTAGGGTTTGGAATTAAAGTTTCATAAATGAGACTCTTCAAGTTCCAAAACTTGAGGGCAAGTTCTGTAACTTGTCAAAACTTTTGATTTCCATAATTTATGGATTTTAAAGTTCAATGAATGAGACCTTTCAAATTCCAAACTTGAGGACAAGTTTTGAAACCTTTCAAGATCTCTTGAATTCTATAACTTACAATAGTTAATAGTTTCATAAATAAAGACTTTTCATATTCCATAATTTGAGGACAAGTTGTGGAACTTTTTCAAGAAACACATAGATCAAATTAAACTAATCCAATGATCATATAATTCATCATTTACGAATTTGACCTAGTTCATATTCAAGATAGCTTCAGATTTTACAAATAATTAGTTTTTCACAAAATCAAGTAATTATCTTAAAATTGAACAAACTTCATGTTTTTGGATGGGGATAATTATTACCATATCAGTAAAATCAAATTTTATGAACCAAAACAGTTTGTGGTAATGATCCTAATCCAAAATAGGCCAAAAACTCGAAAATTCTGCCATCTGATGAACCAACTCGTCGAGTTAGGATTTGGACTCGTCGAGTTCAAGGCAAAACTCATCCAACTTGTCGAGTCCATCTATGGACTCGTCAAGTTCATCAGACAGTGGCCAGAAAAGTCATTTTTCCAACTTTGAAAATCACACATTTGCATCAATATAATAAAAAACACCCTACGCTCTGATACCACTGATGGGTTTTATGTACTCTAACATTCTTATGGTGCACATACAACCCTAATGCTTTGGATCTAAGTTTTTAATAATTATACACGCAACATTGTTTTTCAAAAGCATAAAGCCTAAACTAGCATGCAAGGCAACATTTGAATCATAAAAAACAGTTAGAAGATTACCTTGTGTAGTTTCTTGCTTGTCTTTGACCTTTAGGATCCTAGAACCTCAAGTGTGATGCCTCAAATGTCTTATAACAAACCAAGAACAAGGTAATGGACTTGCGAGAGAGGCTTGGGAGCTTAAAATCGGCTAGCTACAACTAGTGTGCATGAGTGGCGGATTTTAGGTGTTAGATACTTCTCTTATAGCTTATGATTACAACCATGCAAACCCTAATGACTCTTCATATTTCTTAGTCTTTTGGGCTAAACCTTCTTGGACTTTCACATAGGTTTAGTTCAACTCCAATCAACATGAGTCGTGAGTCCAACTAGAAGTATTACTGATATACTTAATCAGTCCCTGTATCTTTAATTAGTTTCTTTTGATCACTAAATTAATATCAAATTAATTCTTGATCAATACTAATTAAATAATGTGATTTCTCAATTAATATATTATACTTATAATATATTAATAAATCACAATAACCTCTTCCTCAAGTATCCACCCTATCAAATTGTTCCAGAGTGTTACAACTCAAATGGACCATGCTATTATCGGGTTAAGTACATACCAATTATTGTTATGGGCTTAGACACCTAATCCAATAGTGATAGCATACGCTTCCAGGCAGTTGAAGCCTCATGAGGCGAATTGCCCGACACACGATTTGGAGCTGGGGGCGATGGTTGTAGCCCTCAAGATTTGGCGACATTACCTCAATAGGGTTCGTTGTACCATTTACACGGACCACAAGACCCTGAGGTATATGATGGACCAGCCGAATCTGAACATGAGGCAGCGTCAGTGGTTAGATGTAGTGAAAGAGTATAATTATGAGATCATCTACCACCCAGGGAAGGACAATGTGGTGGCCGATGCGCTTAGCTGTAAGGTGGTTGTAGCTCCGATACGAGACATATGTTTGAGGATAACAGTGATTACTCCGTTGTTGGAGCGGATTCGGGAGGCCTATGTCGAGGGTATGAAGGAAGAGCGCCGGAAGAGTGAGCGGATCGTAAGCCAGGTGGCCTCATTTTATTACGACAGTCGTAGGTTGTTGACCTTGCACCGGAGGGTATAGGTTCCTTACTGGCGCAATGTACGCCAAGTGCTGATGGATGAGGGACACAAGTCGAGATTCTATATCCATCACGGGGCGACGAAGATGTATTGGGATCTTCACCTTGATTATTGGTGGCCCTACATGAAGTAGGACATAGCATGGTATGTAGAGCGGTGCTTGACTTACAGGAAAGTCAAGCCCAAACACCAGCAACCTCCCGACAAGATGTAGCCGTTGGATATTCCCGTGTGGAAATAGGAGGACATCACTATGGATTTCATCACGAAGCTTCCCATGACCGCACGTGCAGTGGATTCGATTTGGGTCATCGTGGATCGGTTGACCAAGAGTGCTCATTTCATCCCGATCCAGGAGAGTATATTGGCTGAGAAGCTAGCCGATATCTACGTATGTAAGGTGGTGCCACGTCATGGAGTACCAGTTTCGCCGTTTCGGTTGTGTCAAACCGAGATGTTTGTTTCATTTCCAGATTTTGGAAGCGGTTTCATGACGATATGGGTACTCATCTTCACTTCAGTACCACTTTCCATCCTCAGACAGATGGACAGAGTGAGAGGACGATTCAGACTCTAGAGGACATGCTACGCGCGTGTGTATTAGATTTTGGAGGAAGTTGGGATACAAATCTTCCGTTAGCGGAGTTTTCGTATAACAACAATTACCACGCTAGCATAGATCAACCTCCCTTCGAGATGCTTTACGGGAGGAAATGTAGGACCCCAATCTTTTGGGGCGAGGTCGGTCAGAGAGTCATGGGGAGTACCGAAGTGGTACTCAAGACCACTGAGAAGATTCAACAGGTCTGGAGCAGGCTTCAGACTGCTCAGAGTCGGCAGAAAAGCTATGGTGACAAGCACCGTTCAGACTTGGAGTTTCAGGTGGGCGATATGGTGCTCTTGAAGATGTCACCTTGGAAAGGTGTCATCCGGTTTAGGAAGCGGGGCAAGCTGGGCCCCAGGTACATCGGATAGAGTTTCGGATCGGGTGGGCCATGTGGCCTATCATTTGGATCTTCCAACAGAGCTCAACCATATCCACAACACTTTCCATGTCTCCCAGCTGCGGAAGTGCTTGGTGGATGACTCCACAGTTGTGCCTGTAGAGGACATCCAGGTGGATAACAGCCTGAACCACATTGAGAGGCCAGTGGCTATTATGGATGGCAAGACGAAAACCTTGAGAAACAAGGTTTTATAGTTAGTAAAGGTGTAGTGGATGCACCGCAAGGGGTCAAAGTGGACATGGGAGCCCGAGGAGGAGATGAGAGAGCATTACCCAGAGTTATTCAAGGCAGCAGACTTCGAGGACGAATTCTGTGGCAATTGGGGGAGAACTGTAACGCCTGGTTCCTGGTATGCATTTAATTTATAATTTAGTCATGTCTTAGAGCAACTCGGCGAGTTGGAAGCCCCAAACTCGTCAAGTAGAGATTGTCAAGATCGCATGATTTAGGTAATCTACTCGACGAGTTGAGATGCCTCAACTCGACGAGTAGAACGGCTGGGATGAAACCCTAATTTCCAGGGTTTTGCATCCTACTTAAAGGATTTAATATTTTCCCACCAGCCCTCATCAGCCTCCCTGAAACCCTAAATCGTATTGTGAGCTCCTTGGTGAGAAACTTGAGGTTTTGAGTGGATTTTGTGTGATTTTGTGCTTAGTGGAGGACTTGGAAGAACTAGAAGGTCATTGAGCTTGAAGGGAAGCACTAGATCTGGGATCTCGTCCATCTTTGGCAACATTTTGAGGTAAAAAGTCCCAAACTTGATGATTCATAGCTTAGATCTCTCTTAGTCTTGTTTTATGAGTCTTTTTGAGCCCATTGTTTGAAACATGATAACCCTCATAGTCCTGATGATCACAACTTCCATTCCCAGTGCTATTTGGTCCTTAAATTCATAAAAAGGGTCTTAAACCGATTCTTGTCCAAGAAAAGACCATGTCCATAGAAGTATATTGCTATATCTCGAGATTGGGTCCATCTGAGGCATGCAAAGCCATCAAGTCGTCGACTTTACAGAAATATGCCATGAACACAATGTAGATCTATGTTCTGGAACCTTAGATCTGAGTAAAGGGCTGAATAGACTAGAAATGTGAGGAACTCAATGAGTTCATAGAGGAACTCGACGAGTTGGGGTCGAGCATTCCCGATTCTGCTAATGGAACTCGGCGATTCCATAAGGGAACTCGACGAGTTGTACTAGGAAAGTTGGAGGAAAACTCGACGAGTTAGATCGCGATTCCACGATTATGTGATTCATGAGGACTCGATGAGTTGAAGAGTAAACTTGACGAGTTGAGTCAACTCGGAGCGTTGACTTTGACTTGACATTTCCTTTGACTTGATCAGAGTTGACCCTTAAGGGTTATGAGTATGGAATGATATCTAAGGAGTGTTTTTGGTTTAGGGAGCGAGTAGAGCTGATTCTGAGCAGAGACGTTTTAGCTATCATCTGACAGTGAGGTAAGTTTCCTCCTAGTTTGAACGGGTCGAAGGCACCAAGGCCGGCCCGTATATGTTATTTATATTGATTAGTACCTGAGTATGGGTATGGCCCGTATCTCATAGCATTATCTGAGTATGGATATAGGACTGATTGATAGATTTGACTATACTTGTTGTCTGTGTGATACTTGTATGTATGTTTACTAGATGAGTGTGGGCGGGGACTGTATCTCATAGTTAGCCGAGTGTGGGTGGGGCACGTATCCTATAGTTGGTCGAGTGTGGGCGGGGCCCGTATCCCGTAGCCCTTGAAGTGTGGGCAGGGCCCGTATCTCCTAGTTAGCCGAGTGTGGGCGGGGCCCGTATCTCCTAGTACCATGATTATGTGTATGGTATGTGGTAGTTTGGGGAGACTTACTAAGCTTCATGCTTACTGTTTTCAGTTTTGGTTTCAGGTACTTCCGGTAGCAAGGGGAAGAGCTCGGGATGACTGCAATGCACACACCATTTTGTTTAGCTTGGAATGTTTTTACTCTGATATATTGATATGAGTTTTGATATGATACTCTGATGTGGTATTATGACTTATAATTTTTGATGAAATTATTTTGATAATTATGTCTCATTTAATAAATAAAAATGAAATTTTTGGTCATGATTTTTTGGATGTTTCAGTGACAGAGAGAGAAAGGGGTTTTATTTTTTATTTTTTTCAAAAATTGTAACACTTGGTGGATGCATGGACATCAAACACAAATAAGAACGGAATGCAGTTGTTCCCTAATCTCAGACAACATTTAATGTTCCATATGAGTTTTGTCTTTTCAGCAAAAATTGCAGACAAAAGTTTCCAAGAGATGCTCTTTTGACCGATATTCAAAAACACGCAAATAGTGCTTGTACATTCAGCTATTCAACATGTACTCTCGGAAAAACAATTACCAAGTCACATCAAAATCCATATCAACTCAAAAAATGCATGCATATAAACATTGTATCTTGAACTCTGTCAACTTGTACATTCTGAAATAAATACTCAAGCACTTCTAAAAATCATATCTTCCAAACACATACCCTCTGTTCAATCTCTTATCCCACAAACATATTTTTGTCTTTTTCAAAACACTTTTTTTCATGGGATAAAATGATCAAACACTATCTTTTTCACAAAAAGTTCATCTTCTTCAACAAAAAATATTTTGCTTCTTAACTTAGATTTAACAGCAACAAATGTGTAATGAACAGAACAACAAATTATTTATTTTTCAAACAACATCACCAACAAAACAGTAAATAACTCACAGAAAATTTTCCAGATGCGAAGGCTGAAAAAATCTTCAAGAATGACGAAAATCTTCAAGATAATAAACCAATCGGGATCGTTCCCTTCAAATAATCATGTGATCTTCAAGGTCTCGCTCTGATACCAATTGTAGGTTCCCATTTTCTCGATTGGATTGGTGCAGAAAGATAATATCAAGAAGATAATCGTATGAACAATGATGAACATAAACATGTGAGTAAAACTGATAATGGATAGATAGATAGATATCAAATGCTACATGAACAACTCACATGGCTAGGGAGAATCCCCAGCCAAACACTCTCTAATCTAAATGTATACATGGTGCACACTTAATAAAATGACCACTTACCTCCACTTTATATACTAGTAGAGGGAATATACTCTCATATAATGGAATATTCTAACTAACTAAATCACTCATCATTATAGAGCATTTTAATGCTCCAACAATATATGACTTAGAGACATGAACATTGAAATGTAATCCATGTGTAATAATCAAGTATGGGCTTGATTAATCTTCCTCTCTATAGCAAGGCTAAAAGGAGTAAGTGATTCATTTAGAAAGAATGTATACATGGATATCACACACATTTAGCAAGGCTTGTCATAACATGATTTTATTATACTCATGTTATTGACTATGGTCCTTATCATACTCATAACATTGACTATGATCGAACCTTTTTACAAGTAGCTATGATTCAATCAATACGGATATTATTTACTATAACTTCATATTCTTAATATGAGATATAGCAAATAGATTTCGAGAAATACCGCTTTTCTTAATAGACATCTACAAGAAGACATATATACAACTTTTCCTGGAGGTTTTCTTAATCCATGTTATCCTAACCAAATGTGTAAGGCTTAAGATTCACTTGTGGATATAAAGCAAACATCTCAAGGTTGAAATAGACATTTTAATATGAAGATACAAGCTATGCTTTTATATCACAATGAAAAGAACGTGTGTGTTTACTAAGAACTAGTGGGAGGATAGTGATATTCCTATCTTGTATGAATAATACATACTTAATCATTTGAAATTACATTCCGACTATGGAAGGTTGTTTGACCTTGCCTCGGAAAGTATTTCTAAAATGAAAGACCTAGGAATGACAAGATACATTCTTGGAATGTAAAATCTATAGAGATGGATAAATATAAATGTTAAAAGTTTTTAAACTCTTTTGCATGAATTAACAATATCTTGAAAGATGTCAAGATATAAGATTCCTTCGGAGGATTCTTGGTATTGCCACATGACACCTTTTTGAGTCTGTTTCAAAAGGAGCTAGCACATAGGTTTGAGCTGAATAAAATGATTTATATTTTCTTGGAAAATAAATCCATCATTTATGTCATATCATACATGATTAAGTCATTGGTGATTAAGTCATTGGATGACTATGAGAACATTCTAAGAGTGCATAAGAAGAACTAAGAGAATGTATATGAGATAATTAGTTTAGAATAAGACCTTCATGTAAAGAGCTACAAATGATTCTGATTTTTAAACAAATATAGATAATTATGAATTATAAATGGATTAGGACTTCATTATGGAATGAAGAGTGAGTTTAGTTGGAATGAGGTGCAAGCAAAACATAATGACACAATCTACTACAAAATAAGAATACCCAACTAAAGAAGTTGAAGTCAAATATGATTGGATGAATGAGTTCATTGAAAAGCTATGTTGATTTCATCAATTCAAGGATCACATAGAAATCCTTGTGACTTTGAGAGTATACTTAATCAAGCTAAGAGACTCTATGTCACAAAAGAACACCAATCACATTTTCCAAGATATTTACCTAAAACTAGAGTAAAGTCAAATATGGAGATGATAGTATTCGCGAAATTCACACAGACTAAATTTTGTCAAACCCATTAATTACGTCTTTCCTTTTGAGCTAAGTATGAGTAATCACTCTTCAGCACAAGATTTTATTATTCTGGAAATGGGATTTTGATTTGGATTTGGTATTTGGATATTGGAACATTGTAACAACAACTATTACATAATGTTTTGATATACTGGGATATGATCATCACATTAATACTTGTTGTGTTCTATATTAACATGTTTAATCCATGCATAATCTTATTCTTCTAAAAGTTCATAGTCGGTTGTAATTATGGGAAAAATTATGAAGTAAGACTAATATAAATTGGATTGGTTGACTCTCACTAGATGAAAGTAGGCAACTGGTTGTAACCAAGTTTCATACGAACTTGTCGGAGAACTAGTACTCAATAGACCCGCATCAAGATCAACTTATAGATCGCAGTCATGAGTGAGACTTGATTAAAAGGTACTATTTTTGTATCCTTAACACCTGAGATACATATTGGGACTTAAGTATAGGGAGTACTATGCTTTGATATGGTCAAATTCTGATCCTTAACCGGGCAGTTATAAAAGCCATATTCAAGTATGGTATGAACTATGCAAGAGAATTATGTAGTCATGATGGGATTTGTTCCTCTTATGTGTTGACAGTTAGACATCTAACGCGCGTTACTTAAAGTTGAATTTCAAATGAGATAGATTGCGATCCAAGGCTCATGTTCAACAAGATGTATGTAACAAAGGGATAATTGATAAACTTACCTTTATACATCAATTCAGGCTTTGAGCTTTTGGGAATTGGATGTTAATGAATGGAATTCTTCTTCATGTGTTGTTGGGGAAAGTGAAATGTTAGTACATGTTCATGTAACACCCGAAATCTAGAAGATTAATTGTGGAAATAAATCCCCTTTCCTAGGGACCAACTCGACAAGTTGATGGCGGGAAAATCGACGAGTATGAGGCTTTTGGGTCGTGCGTTTTATGGACCAACTCGGCGAGTTGGTGAAGGGAACTCGGCGAGTTGGACGCTGATTGGCAAACCCTAATTTTAGGGTTTTGCACCCCATTTAAACACCTTAAGTCCCAGGTGTTGGCCTCATTCCTAGCCTCCATAGCCCCTAACCCTAATCTCGAACCCCTAGAGCCTCCTTGAATGTTGTGAGCTCATTTTGGGTGTGTTTTGGTGTGTTTGAACCTAATTGAAGGAAGAGAAGCTTGGTGTAAGGTGGTGGCTCGAGTAGGATCTTTCAAATATTGATTCTCTGCTCCATTTCCAGCAGATTTCGAATATAAAGTTCTCACCTTGCTTAATATTTTCTTAGATCTCTTCTTGGGTTAGATTGTATGCTTTTTGCCATGGATGGGTGGTTATTGGGGAAGTAGAAGTCCAAAGTGTTTATTCTTTCAGATCTACGGTCTTCATGAGCTCTTTTGGCATAAAGGTGCCAACTTTATGGGTTTAAGGGCTTCATGCATTCATTAAGGCACCAATGCCGACCCATTTTGTTTATGTACTATAGGAAGACCCGGGGGTAAGCCTTGGCAGTTTGTATGAAAGACCAGGAGGCGGCTCCTGGTAACCTGTATGAAAGACCAGAGTCTGAATTCTGGTAATAGTAGCTAAGTATTTGTAGATTGTATACTAGTTGTCTTTGTGATGCTTGCATGGAAGACCAGGAGGTGGATTCTGGCACTTATCTGTAAGACCCAGGGTTTTGGCCCCTGTCCTGGAAAGGAAGACCAAGAGGCGGCTCGTGGCATAATGGCAAGACTATGGTTGGCACATAGTACTCTTATTGATTATGGTATATGAATGATATGTATCGCTCAAGGTTATGTATGGCATGTATGGTTCGTTTGATATGTATGGTATGTGGTATTTGGGGAACTGAGTAAGCTTTGTGCTTACGATTTTCAGTTTATGTTTCAGGTACACCAGTTTTCAAATGAAAGAGCTTGGGACGATTGCAGCGCATACACCCGTATTTTCCGCAATATGTGATCTTTGGGAATGAACTCTGATAATTGTTTTATTTGAAATGCTTTTTCAATGTTTAGACAAGTTACAATAGTGTTTTGATTATAATAAAAATGAAATTTTTACCCTTGATTTTTCAGATGTTATAAGTTGGTATCAGAGCCTTGGTTTGAGGGATTCGGGCATACTCTCGGGTATGCCTGAACTCAAACTGAGGGCTTGGTGAATTTTTTTATAAAATAAACATTTTATTAACAGGAAATTTCTAATCAAAGAAAGGGGTGTAATGCGTGCAATCGGCCGAGCTCAAGTAAGTGGTTCCCAAAATACCAATACATGTTTATTATGTTATATGTTATGTTTGTGTGAATCGCATGCTAGATTAAGGTTAAGGATCTGCTCAGTATTATATTATTGGAGAGATGCCTTTATATGCCTGATTGTATGAGACTTTAGAATTCAATGTAATATGGTTTTCAGATCAGAGGATAGAATGGCTTGATTAGTGTATGCTGATTAGATTTTTCGTTGCCTGAATGTTGCTTGCTTTGTGCTATGTGGGATTCTTAGTGATGTGGATCAACCACTAAGTGAATATGTTAAGTCATATGCCGCACAGGTTAAATAATCTAAGAGTGATGGATTTGACCCTATTGTGCAACTCTCGTTTGAGTCCAACTGTTCTAGGGTTGAGTCTTTTACTAGAAGGATTATCTGGTCTCTGTTGCAAGTGACTATATTCATGAGGTAGTTGGTCAACATTGGTGAGAGTCTTTCAGCAACTAAGGGTAGGGTGAGGTCGGGAACCTAGGCGAGCCTAGGATATGTTTCAGTGGGTTAGTGGTGCGGATTAGTGATTTTTGGTGCATTGTTTTGAGGAAGGGACTTAGAGGATTTGGGAGGATTGCTGAGGAAAGTATGGATATGTGTGGAATGTAGTATTGGGCCCATAATACTGAAATCATAGGATCCATACTCGAATCGGTGAGAGTCTTGGAGAATCTAAGAAGCTTATAGGAGGAGGATTCTTGGGCATTTTTTATCATTGGCATGTTGTATTTCAATTTGGAGATGAGCACTCAGGGAGGCGGTTCAGGTTCAGTATCCGGTTCTAGTTCGGGTTCTGGCTAAGGTGCAAGTACTGAGCCGATTAGCAAGCAGTTGCGGGAGTTCATCTCATCGGAGATTTCTTGCAGTATTTCAGAGATCTTGGATAAGCGCTTGGGCGCGTTCCGTGCTGAGATTATGGATATTGTTTGAGCTCGAACTCTTTCTTTTCGGGAGTTCCATGCATGTGGAGCTCATGCATTCCATGGGGAAAGGGACCCCATTGACAGTAGGAGGTGATTAGCGAATGTAGCTAACGCGTTCAGGACGCGTTTCTGCCCCGAGGAGGCAAGGGTCAGATATTCTTCCTGCCTGTGGAAGGACAGGGCTCAAGATTGGTGGGAATAGGTTGGTGGTGAGTTGGGTGATGATGATGTTGATGCTATGTCATGGGATGACTTCTCGACCAGGTTCTGAGCTAAGTTTGCACCAGCGATTGAGGTGCAGCAGTTAGCACGAGAGTTTCCAGATCTCCGCCAGACTACTGAAACTATGGCAGAGATCACTGCCAAATTCCGGGAGAGGGCTTTATTGGTACCGTAGTATGCAACAGATGAGGAAATGAAGAAAGTGAGGTATCATGATATGTTGTGGGATGATATCAGAGAGTTCGTGAGTATTTCGGGGTGCGAGACCCTGAATGATATTATTTCTAGAGCCCGAGAGCGGGAAATTGATTTGTAGCACATTGGGAAGAGGGGGTCTGATCAGGTGCATATAATAGAGGCTCCCGGGAAGAGACCCAAGGCTTCTGACCAGCATTTGAGAGGCCATCAGGGCCGGAGACACTGCAACATGTATATGAAACTGCACAATGTAGTTTGTCGTTCCAGGGGTTTGGGCTGCTACAAATATGGTAGGTTTGGTCACGTCAGCAAGGATTGTACTCAGGAGGCAAGCTCGTTATGTTTTCACTGCGATCAGGTGGGCCACAAGAAGGCCGACTGTTCGATGTTGAGGCGAGGAGCAGTGAGTGCGCCTGCTACGACTACTTTGAGTATTACCGATGGAAGAGAGGGTGGGGCAGGAGCCCCATAGGAGAGAATTCAGGCTTTGCAGTGTCAGATAGGGGAGGCCAGGACTCCATCAGGCGATGTTGCAGGTATGTATCTTTTGCTTTCTTTTCGGTTTTATCTAAATTTTTTTGTTGGAATCTTGCATGGGTTTTGGGTAAGCGTATCTTTGGTTTATTTCTCTGCTTATGTTTGGTTTATATCTTCATGAAATGTTATATACCATTTTCATGCCATGAATCATTAGTGGATTAGTAAGGGTTGTTTATTATATAGTGGGTTTCAATTGTTCAGGTGTTATTCTGGTGGTCGGGATCGGATCAGGAGCGTTGTGCGGAAAGTCTATGGCCCAGGTTCGGCAGGATGATCCTCCAACATCGTCAGGACTTGATGGTTTTAGTATTGTGCTGGGTTGGCCCTAAAATATATGCCGAAGGAAGTGGTCTATTGCGAAGGTTTTGGTTTGGGCATCTGTTCTTTGGACTTCAAGATTTGAGTGTAATGTCATTTTTCAGCTTCTGGGGTTGTCAGTATTGTTGGAATTTGGGGAGTGTGCAACTGGTCTTCAGGGGTTGTGCGGTCCTTGTGTTGGATAGTGATGGAGTATTCGCATTGTTAAGCGTCGGGTCTCAGGAGATCGATCATTGGAAGGTAAGAAGGATTGGGAATCCTTCAATTCTTGTGTGCTGTGAGGACTTAGTTGAATCAAATTGGGGGAGAACCGTTCAGGTATTCAGGACAGAAGCAAGTATGAAACTTGGATGAGTTTCACATCCCCATCGGGGATTGAGGATTATGTGAGTTAAGGAGGGTGCAGGCGGCCCAAGTGGCTGTTTGGATTGAGGATTATGTGAGTTGGGAGTTCGGGAAAACATCCCAACATTGGGTTCGTGTCTTCTTGATGTTTGATGGCAGGCATTGGGGGACCCAGTTTGGGGTTCCAGTCACGACTCGTGTTCAACTCAGGTGTTGGTTCGAGTGTGTGCTCAACTTTTGATGTCTTCGAATTAATAGATTAGCGGTAAGGCTTTGTCTGATAGTTGTGGTAAGGTGGAACTGAAGACTGCGGGGTGGCCCGTAGCATTCCCCGGTCCCTATGCAGCGGTGAGATTGTGGCAAATCTATGATTTTCTCATAGATTTCTTCAGACGGATTAGGCCAAGGTGGCTCTGTTCGCAAGATTGTGGGAGGGACACAACATATTTGGGATCAGGAATTGGTAGGTCGCGGGAGACCGGGCATGAGATAAAGCTACAGTTGGTCCTATAGCGTTCAGTTTAGCATCGGGTGTTGGATTAGGTGTCTAAGCCCATAACTATAATTGGTATGTACTTGATTTGATAGTAGATGGTCCTTTTGGGTTGCCTTCACCATAACAACTTGACAGGATGACTTTTGGAGAAAGAGGTTAATAAATGATTTATTAATATATTATAAGAGTAATATATTAATTAGAAATCATATTATTCAATTAGTATTAATCAGAAATTAATTTTGGGATTACAGGAACTGATTGAAAGTACGGGGACTGGTGTTGCAAATCAATGATAGTTGCAAAGTTGGGTTCATGGACTCCTTTACATGGAGTGGACGAAATCTATAGGAGGGCCTATAGAATTTCGCTCAAGGCTTCTAGGAATGAGGTCCATGGATTGCTTAAGGCCTATGCAATCAGATTAGGGTTTCCACCTGAAAACCCTAGCTGCCTCAGCTATATAAAGAACCCCTTGGCATGTGATTTTCCGCCGATGCATTCTAAGAGAAACCCTAGCCGAAAATTATAGTGTTCTATTATCTCTCTCACTCATCCTTTTCTATTGGTGTTTATGAATCCATTAGAGGTGCAAAACTTAAGGCACTAGAGCTTTCAAGAGTCAAGATCATCCAAGGAATACTTGTTATTACTAGATAACAAGCAAAGTAACATTCAAACCCTAGTTTTCATATTGATTTCGAAAATTGTATGCTAGTATTAGGGTTATTGCTTTGGAACTTCTATTTGCATGTATAACTAGAGAAAAACTTAGATCCAAAGCAAATTAGGGTTGCATGATCACATAGAAATGTTGTTGTGCTCAAAACACATCATCAGGTTGGTGTCGCGATGGTTCGGGTAACTATTGCCAGTCGAGGTTTTCGTACGGAAGTCGTGTGGGGCGACTGTGGGGGTGTCGTTTGACTCAGCAGCCGGGCGGGAATTTGGTATTTCAGATAGTTGGTAGACAAGTTGGGACCAGGGAGGTCTCGACTCCTTATAAGAAGCAGCCAAGAGGCAACGTGGTGCTCCGAGCAGTAGTTATGATTTTAGATTTCTTGTGAGAGTGGGGTAACTGGTTGATTGGGAAATGCTAAGTCACTTATAGTGGGATTAAATAATCTCAGAGTAATTGATTGGACCCTGTTGTGCAGCTCTCGTTTGACTCTAACTGTTGCAGGGATGAATCTTCTACTCGAAGGATTATCTGATCCTTTTGTCGAGTATAAGTATTTTGTAGCTGTAATTGGTCAGTGACATTGTTTTCTTGGAAGCAGCGATGTGATCGGGGATTGGAAGCATTTTGTTGGTACAAAACTCAATGAGGTTAGTATAGTGGCGGTTCGGTGTAGGAGGTCTGACAGGGAGTCAGCCCTTTGATACTTTAGGTTTCGGAATTCAGGTGAGAAAGGATTGGTTTTTATTCAAGAAATTATGGTTTCGTTCTTCATCGGGCTTGAAGAACTATTCTAAGGATGGTTTCACTAAATCTGGATAGGTTGTTGTGTGATCAGAGTTGGAAGTGTTATGTTTGTTTTGTTATTCGTTGAGAGTTTGACATGGAGTTGTTTTAGCGTGGGCGGTCTGTCGGGGAGTCAGACTATAATAGGTTTCAGATCTCAGAAAGGTAGAAGTGGTTTGCAGCGGTTGAAGGTTTGATTGTTGTCTTTGGGATGGAAGTTTCGGTTTGGGTTTCGGGTGTCTTGGGAAGATTGTCTTATGCGCTTAATTTCTGATAGTGTTCCTCAGGTTGTTTGATTTGATATGAGTTTTAATAAGGAGCGATTTCGAGGACGAAATCTAATTTAAGTGGGGGAGAGTTGTAACACCCAGAATCTAGAAAATTAATTGTGGAAATAAATCCCCTTTCCTAGGGACCAACTCGGCGAGTTGATGGTGGGAAACTCGACGAGTTGGAGGCTTTTGGGTCGCGCGTTTTTATGGACCAACTCGGCGAGTTGGTGAAGGGAACTCGGCAAGTTGGACACTGATTGAGAAACCCTAATTTTAGGGTTTTGCACCCTATTTAAACACCTTAAGTCCTAGGTGTTGGCCTCATTCCCAGCCTCCAGAGCCCCTAACCCTTATCTCGAAACCCTAGAGCCTCCTTGAGTGTTATGGGCTCATTTTGGGTGTGTTTTGGTGTGTTTGAAGCTCATTGAAGGAAGAGAAGCTTGGTGCAAGGTGGTGGCTCAAGTAGGAGCCTTCAGATATTGATTCTCTGCTCCATTTCCAGTAGATTTCGAATATAAAGTTCTAACCTTGCTTAATATTTGCTTAGATCTCTTCTTGGTTTAGATTGTATGCTTTTTGCCATGGATGGGTGGTTGTTGGGGAAGTAGAAGTCCAAAGTGTTTATTCTTTCAGATCTATGGTCTTCATGAGCTCTTTTGGCATAAAGGTGCCAACTTTATGGGTTTAAGGGCTTCATGCATTCATTAAGTCTTTCCTTTAGCCCTTTTTCAGCTTTGAGCTCCTTCTAGTCATGCTTAAGCGTAAAGATGGAAACTTTATGCGACCATCTAGCCTTATGCGGTCAGATCTGCATTTTGGGGTATTGTCTTTGATGATTAAGTGCTCAATGGTTAAGCCCTCACTCTTTCAAGTCTAGGGTATGATTTTGGACCCATTTAGGTGGTTCCTAGGGGTAAAGTTGGAAACTTTACCCTTCTTGATCTCATTTTAGTCCAGATCTGAGCTTTGGAGCTCTTGGATTCGATGAAGGCAGCTTAATACGTTAAGTTGTTGGGTCTTTGGCGAACTTGGCGAGTTGTGGGTCAACTCAGCGAGTTGTTTTGGTTTACCCCGTTTCTGAGTTGATGTGGGTCAACTCGACGAGTTGATTAGGCAACTCGACGAGTTGGGTCGATATGGATCATGGATATTGTCTTTTGGTTTATTTCTTTAACCAAGTTTGTCCCAGGGGGTGCTTGAGATAATCTGAGTTGGATCTAAGGAAAATATGGGCTTAAGATAAGGCCCATATAGGATTGGGCCGAATTTGGAAAATTGGGCCATTAGTGGGCCTTTGTGGATCTTTTGGTTTTGGGCCTTCTTGGTTATTAGAATCAGGCCTCAGTTGTGGTTCATGTTGGGTTCAGGGGTAAAATGGTCATTTTACCCCAAGTATGGTTGGTGGGCCTTGGGATGGAATCCAATTGCTAGATGGGTGTTATTTTGATCTGATAGTTCGGAGGTGTCGTTAGGGCAGCAGCTAGGGAATTCTTTCAGTGAGCTTTCGCATTCGAGGTGAGTCTCCTCACTGTTCTATGGGTCTAAGGCACCAATTTCGGCCCATTTGGTTTATGTATTATAGGAAGACCCGGGGGTAACCCTTGGCAGTTTGTATGAAATACCAGGAGGCGGCACCTGGCTACCTGTATGAAAGACCAGAGTCTGAATTCTGGTAATTAGTAGCTAAGTAGTTGTAGATTGTATGTTAGTCGTCTTTGTGATGCCTGCATGGAAGACCAGGAGGTGGCTCCTAGCACTTGTTTGTAAGATCCAGGGTTTTGGCCCCCGCCTGGAAAGGAAGACCACGAGGCAGCTCGTGGCATAATGGCAAGACTATGGTTGGCACATAGTAGTCTTATTGATTATGGTATATGAATGATATGTATGGCTCACGGTTATGTATGACATGTATGGTTCGTTTGATATGTATGGTATGTGGTATTTGAGGAATGGATCATCAGACAAAGGAACTGATCAAGTGCCAAAGGAACGGATCGTGTTCAATGGGGTTTGGAGCACCTCAAAGGAGTTTGGAGCACTTGGAAGAGGTTTGGAGCACTTTGAAGGTATATGAAGTAACAAGGGGTTCGTGTTGCGCCACATGATGAAGAGATGGGTCAAGAGGGATGCTCTTGCGCCATCTTGTTCTCCTCTTGAGCTATGCATGGCCTTGTTGAGCCATGCATGTGCATGTTGCTCATGGTGACACTGTTGCTCAAAGATTGATCTTGTGCGCCATACTTGATGCTCCTGCGCCATTTATATCCCTGTCGCGCCAACTAGGGTTGCTGTTGCGCCATGAAGAAGCTATTGCGCCATCATGGACCATCTTGGTACATGATGCGCCATATTGATTCCTTTGTTGTGCCATGTTGATCCAAGTATGCCTAGAATATGATAATGCTCAAGAATGTTCCAGAAGATGCTGCATGGCGGATTTTGATTCGTTGACACCCTTCATGGGCCAATGGGCTTGGCCCATTAGGGTTTTAGGTCTAATCCCTCAAGTATAAATAGGGATGCATGCTAGGTCATTTTGTATCTTGAATTCTAGAGTGATAGGAGAATCTCTGTGTAATTGTACTTCTAACCTCTGTGTTGAGAGCTCTGAAATAAAGAATACTCCCCTCCTGCCTGTGGACGTAGGTCACCTTGACCGAACCACGTAAATACTATGTCTTGTGTGCTTTTGGTTTTGCTAGTTATACGCTTTACTAATGGGTTTGAGCACTATAACAATCCTATGGTGCACATACAACCCTAAATGCTTTGGATCTAAGTTTTCTAAAGTTATACATGCAATTTCATTTCATCCAAAGCATATACCCTAGCTAGCATGCAATTGGAGATATACAACATAAAAACTAGTTAGATGAATACCTCTTTGTTGTAGCTTGTAGTTCTTGGCCTTTGAAAAGCTTAGTACCTCAAATGTGATACCTCTAATAAGTCACAAACACCAAATTCAAAAGGAGGCTTATGAGAAAGAGGTTAGGAAGCACAAAATTCGGCTAGGGTTTCACCTTTGAATTGCTTGGCCGATTTTAGGGTTCTTAGGGGTTACTTTTATAGTGTGGAATCCTAGGGTTTCATACATGTAAACCCTAATTCACCATGACTCTTCACCTTTGATGGCCCTTTGGACTAAACCTTCATGGACTCTCATATAGGTTTAGTCCATGCCTAATCAACATGGATCATTAGCCCAAACTATAAGTATCACTGATTTAGCAAATCAGTCCCTATAAATTTAATCAGTCTCTTTTGATCACTAAATTAATTCCAAATTAATTTTTGATCAATACCAATTAAATAATATGATTTCTCAATTAATATATTATTCATATAATATATTAATAAATCATAAATAACCTCTTTCTCAAAAATCTATCCTATCAAATTGCTCCGGTAAAGGCAACTCAAAAGGACCATACTACTATCGGGTCAAGTACATACCAATTATAGTTATGGGCTTAAACACCTAATCCAACAGTCTCCCACTTGGATAAGTCCAATAACTATAACTACCAACGCAACTTTAAAATCTGATTAGCAATTGTAGCTCTCAAAAATCGCTTTCCAACTCTGATCTAGTCAATGACTCGTCCGTTAGATAAGGGATCATATAATCCTCTGTTCTTCAAGATATCGTGTGGACAAAGACATGGAATAAAAGTCATAATCATTATCCAACAGTTTGTTTCCCGATTACTAATTTGTTTGATATAGAACTTAATTGAACACATCAATTGAGTCCTGATCGGGCCCGGCATATAAGTCAAAACAAAATCATCGAGGGGCCCAAGATATCGCTTTTAATCCTCTTAGGATAAAAGGAACATATAAACTTCGACTTATATGCTTGTACCAATTTCTTGTTAAGTTATACACAACAATACGTTTTATAACATCAAGTTACTGATGCGTTTTTGTACTATCAATGCACAACCAACTCGTAATCAACAACTTATATATCTTGGTTTGAAGACTATACGATATTATCGTCTCACAATCACTCGTGATAAATTCCATGATGTGATTCATGTGAGCGTGGGTTTAATCCAATACTCAAATCTTATTTCAGGAGCACTCCTGAACGTTGTAGCAAACTTTTGCTATGTATAAACACCTTAGGCAATCTACAAGCCAATTCATGACAGTCTAATTTCATAACCTACTTCCAAAGTATGATCGATTGTGGATAGTTCGAATAATCATATCATTCTGGAAGTCAAAACATGCAAAAGTGAAACATAAAATAACCAATTGACAAAAGACAGTAAACTTTACTTATAAATAAAACCCATTTTATTTAATCATCAAATGTCAATTACATTTATTTATTACAAGTTTATAACTGCGTATCTAATCTCTAAAACTAATATCGTCCCTTAGGCCAAGGCTCTTAGCATGCTGCAAATGCTTAACCATACTCAATCCCTTCAGGTAAAGACAACTCAAAAGGAGCATGCTACTATCGGGTCAAGTACATACCAGTTATAGTTATGGGCTTAAACACCTAATCCAACAGTCTCCCACTTGGATAAGTCTAATAATTATAACTACCAACGCAACTTCAAAATCTGATTACCAATTGTAGCTCTCAAAAACCGCTTTCCAACTCTGATCTAGTCAATGACTCGTCCGTTAGATAAGGGATCATATAATCCTCTGTTCTTGAAAATATCGTGTGGACAAAGACATGGAATAAAAGTCATACTCATTGTCCAACAGTTTGTTTCCCGATTACTGATTTGTTTGATATAGAACTTAATTGAACACATCAATTGAGTCCTGACCGGGCCCGACCCATAAGTCAAAACAAAATCATCGATGGGCCCATGATATCGCTTTTATTCCTCTTAGGATAAAAGGAACAGATAAACTTCGACTAATATGCTTGTACCAATTTCTTGTTAAATTATACACAACAATACGTTTTATAACATCAAGTTACTGATGCGTTTTCGTACTATCAATGCACAACCAAATCGTAATCAACAACTTATATATCTTGGTTTGAAGACTATACGATATTATTTTCTCACAATCACTCGTGATAAATTCCATGATGTGATTCATGTGAGCGTGGGTTTAATCCAATACTCAAATCTTATTTCAGGAGCACTCATGAACGTTGTAGCAAACGTTTTCTATGTATAAACACCTTAGACAATCTACAAGACAATTCCTGACAGTCCAATTTCATAACCTACTTCCAAAGTATGATCGATTGTGGATAGTTTGAATAATAATATCATTCTGGAAGTCAAAACATTCAAAAGTGAAACATAAAATAACCAATTGACAAAAGACAGTAAACTTTACTTTTAAATAAAACCCATTTTATTTAATCATCAAATGTCAATTACATTTATTTATTACAAGTTTATAACTGCGTATCTAATCTCTAAAACTAATATCGTCCCTTAGGCCAATGCTCTTACCATGATGCAAATGCTTAACCGTACTCAGTCCCTTCGTAAGGGGATCTGCTGAGTTATCCTCTGACGATACCCTCTTCACTACGAGGAGTCCCTCTTCTACTCGATGTCTTATAAAGTGATATTTTTTGTCGATGTGCCTGGGTCTGCCATGATCCCTCGGTTCCTTGGTTAACGCAACCGCACACTCGTTGTCACAGAAAATCTCCATAGGCTCCTTTACAGTTGGTACAACTCCATGGTCTCCGATGAAGTTCTTTAGCCATAATGCCTCCTTCGACGCTTCGCTTGCTGCTATGTACTCTGATTCGCACGTTGAATCAGCTATAGTCTCCTGTTTGGAACTTTTCCATGTTACCGCTCCTCCATTCAGGGTAAATACCCAGCCCGAATGAGAGCGAAAATTATCTATGTTGGTCTGAAAGCTAGTGTCACTATACCCTGCACTCTCAAGTCATCACTCCCTCCGAGGGTAAGGACCCAGTCCTTATTCCTCCGCAGGTACTTAAGAATGTTCTTTACTGCTATCCAGTGAGTTCTACCAGGATTCCTATGATATCGACTAACCATGCTCAAAGGAAAAGCCACATCAGGGCGAGTACATGTCATAACATACATGATCGAGCCAACTGTGGAAGCATATGGTACTCGACTCATTTCAGCTATTTCAACATCGGTACTCGGACTCTGAGTCTTATTCAGTTTGGTATTGCTCTGGATAGGCAATTTTCCTTTCTTGGAATTCTCCATGTTGAAATGTTTCAACACCTTGTCCAAGTAGGTACTTTGACTAAGTCCTATTAGCCTTTTACTTCTATTTCTCAATATCCTTATCCCCAAAATGTAATTAGCTTCCCCGAGGTCCTTCATAGCAAAACATTTCCCAAGCCAGGACTTAACTGTTGGATATAGTGTCTAAGTCCATAACTATATTTGGTATGTACTTGACCCGACCCGGCATGGTCCATTTGGGTTGCACTTCACCCGAACAATTTATGGATAATCGTTTGAGAATAGTATAAGTTATGATTTATTAATATATTATAAGTCCTAATATATTAATATAAAATCATATTATTTAATTAGTATTGATCTATAATTAATCTAGAATTAATTTAGAGATCAAAAGTATGACTAATTAAATATGGGCTCTTGTATTTATATAGTGTGGGCTAATGCTTATTTGGAATGGGCTAGGCTTGCATGGAAAGTCCGTGGATACTCCATGGAGCTTTAACCCATGGATCTCATGGAAATGAAAAGACATGGGTATTAGGGTTTACATGAATGTAACCCTAATCCACCACACTATATAAAGGAGGCTTTGGTTCTTGAAATCACACTAGTTGATGTGTGTAAACCAAGAGGGCCGATTTCAAGAAGTTTGTGACTATTCTCTCAAGTTTCCAAGTTTGTGGTGATTTGTGACTTCCTTTTGAGGCATCCACATTATTGGTGCTAGGCTCTCAAACTCCAAGAAATCAACTACTACTACAAGGTAAGTAATTCTACTAGTTTTATTTGATTCATGTATCCCATGCCATGCTAGTTAGGATAAGAACCTTGGAAAAATAATTATTTGCATGTATCTTAGTCAAACATAGATCCAAGGTTTCTAGGGTTGCATGTACACCATAGGAGTGTTAGAATGCTCAAAACCCATCAGTGGTGTCAGAGCCTGGTTTGTTTATTTGATACTTGATGCAAAAAAAAAAAAAAAAAAAAAAAAAAACAAAAACTTGAAAATCGAAGTTTTGTTCAAAAGCTCGTATCAAAATTTCAAGTTTTGTATATGTACTTACGATTCTTGAAATTTTTGATATGAACATTCATAAACATATGAGTTTAGAAGATCATAGAAATTATGTGCTAATAATTGATTAGATTAATTCTTGATCTTTATGTGTTTTAATGGAGTCCATAACTAGTTCTTAAGTTATGGATAACAAAAAGTCACATTTATAAATAACCATTAAAAGAACCCATAGGTTACAAAAAATGAAGAGTCTTCATTTTTAATAACCATTAACTCATAAGTTATGAGAAATGAAAAGTTTTGAAAGTTTACAAAACTTTCCCTCAAGTTTTGGAACATGTAAAGTCATATTAAAAACTTTAGTTCCAACCCCTAGAATTTTAAAAGTTAAAATTCAACCCTTATACTTTATAATATTATAAGTTTAATAATATTTATATATGTATAAGATCAAGTCGTCTTACCGCTAGTACGCCTCATTCACGAAGTCGGTCTATAAGGGGGGTATAAGGTTGTTGCCTATAAAATGGGAACTTAATGGGTGTCCACTCTCACCCACCGCTTCCTTGATCGGTGGAGGGTCGTTCGCCTAACGGGTAGGACAAGGACTTATAAATTCTCATTAAAAGTATAATGATAATACTAAAGTAACAAAACTTTATTGAATTCCCAATCTTAGTTATTTTAGGAAAATTTGAATAAGGTGCTAATCCATGAAATTACACTTTACACTTTGTTTAAGTCGTTAGTGGAGCGTGTGTGGTTAACCGGCACACTAACTTGAACTTAACAAGGTAGGTAAAGGATGACTTAATGTTTATCATAGTATCGATGGAGCGTGTGTGGTTAACCGGCACATCGATTGAGGGGTAATACATTAAGGGTACCAAGTAATTTGCATGGTTACTTCACACCTTGTTTTGTGATCCTCGGCATCCCAGTCACAAAACTTGAAGGGCACACTCGAGATTGAAACATGCCATAGAAGAAAGTTCAATGAATCTCAAAGAATCTAGGAGTTTCTAAACCAATTAAAACCTAATTAAATATTTCGTTTTTCATGGTGGAAATTGGTGAATCGTCATTCACCTACCTTCAAATATCTTATAGCTTAGATTACAGCATCCCTCTTCTAAGTTATAAAATATTGTGTTGGGTCCTAGCCTTAATATTACATTTGGGTGTTTTATTAAGGACTATCTCAAAATCTAATCTAATCTATTCCATCCTCTTTTCAGATGTCTTCCAATAACAATGCTTCTGGCTCAAACCCTACTAGCTCCTTCTCTCTCATGAATCTTTGTGGGAGAGTCATCTTTGATGGGTCCAACTTTACTGATTGGATCAGAAACATCAGGATGGTCACTCGGTATGAGAACAAAGAATATGTTCTCGACAAGGAGCTGAAGGTACCCGAGCCAACTGCTACTCCTGAAGAGCTTGCTGATTATGAGGTACATGAAAGAGATGCTACAAAAGTGGCATGCATCATGATGTCCACCATGACAACCGAGCTCCAAAAGTCCTATGAGGACTATTATCCTTTTGAGATGCACCAGGACTTGATGGACCGCTACCATCAAAGTGCTCGTCAAGAGCGATATGAAATAATCTCCTCCATGATAACAACCCGAATGAAGGATGGTGAACCCATCACGGGCCACATGCAGAAAATGCAAAGGTATGTGGACCGTTTACTGAAGCTGAATGTGAACTTCCCTGAGGAGTTAGCAATAGACATCATTTTGCACTCCTTGCCATCGTGTTATGATCAATTCCGCATGACATATCACATGAACAAGGAAGAATTCACCCTCAGCAAACTTCAAGGACTCTTGAAGACCGCCGAAAGTGGTCTAAAGGGTAAGTCGGTTGTTACTACTCCTACTCCTACTCCAACTGCGGCCAATGTCTTGGCAATCGGGCATGGCAAAGGGAAGAAGAGAAAGAACCCTTCTAAGGGTACCAAGGGTAAGACCCTTGAAGGCTCCTCTTCAAGCAAAACCAAGAAAGGTTTTGTCACTCCTTCTACTAACCCTAATGAGGCTGAATGCTTCAATTGTCATGAAAAGTCGCACTGGAAGCGAAACTGCCCAAAGTACCAGCAAGATTTGAAGGATGGGAAAGTAAAACCCAACCATGCAGGTATATACACTATATTGTCTAATAACTCACCTCATTCTAGGTCTTGGGTCCTTGATACAGGTTGTGGTATTCACATATGTTGTGATTTGTAGGGACTAAGAAGAAGTGAGAATATGGAGCAAGGAAAGATAAAATTGATCATGGGAAACAGGAAAGCTTCACCTGTCACCACAATAGGAGTTTATTCCTTAGTGCTAAATAATGGGTTTACATTAGATTTGAATAAATGTTATTATTCGCCAGAAATGGCAAGAAATGTTATTTCCTTTCATGCATTGTATAAACAAGGTTTTACCTTTTATTTTGATAATAATAATGGTAGTATTGATGCTTTCGTTAATAATGTTCTTTATTTCAAAGCATTACCTTGTGATGGTGTGTATGAAACTGTATCTGTTATATATAATCTAGGAAATAATGTATTGTGTATTGACTCTTCCACTAGCTTAGATAAAGCATCTTTATGGCATTGTCGCCTTGGACATGTAAGCAAGAAACGCATAGGCCAACTCCAAAAGGATGGAGTCTTGGAGTCATTTGACCTAAAGTCAGATGATAGTTGTGAATCTTGTTTGCTTGGTAAAATGACAAAGTCACCTTTTACTGGCACTTGTGCTAGGGGTGAAGGTTTGTTGGACCTCATACACACGGATGTGTGTGGACCCTTCAGAACTGCCACAAGAGATGCTAATCGGTTCTATGTGACTTTTACTGATGATTTTAGTAGATATGGATATGTCTACTTAATCAAGCATAAGTCAGAAACCTTTGAGAAATTCAAAGAGTTTAAGAAAGAAGTGGAGAATCAGTTGGGCAGGAACATTAAGATGCTTCGATCCGATCGTGGTGGTGAGTATCTTAGTACTGAGTTCCTTGACTATCTTAAGGAATGTGGGATTGTCTCACAATTGACACCTCCTAGGACACCACAGTTGAATGGTGTAGCTGAGAGGCGCAATCGGACCTTGTTGGACATGGTTCGTTCCATGATGAGTCGAGCTTCGCTACCAATCTCATTTTGGGGGTATGCCTTAGAGACTGCCGCCCATATCCTTAATCTAGTCCCTACAAAGAAGGTTGCCAAAACACCTCACGAGATGTGGACTGGAAAAGTTCCCAATCTAGACCACATCAAGATTTGGGGTTGCGAGGATTTCGTGAGACACGAGACTCACGATAAGCTCGAACCCCGAAGCGAAAGGTGTATTTTCATCGGCTATCCACAGAAATCCTTTGGCTACATTTTCTACAGACCTAGTGATAATGTGGTCTTTGTAGCAAGAAGAGGATTCTTTCGAGAGAGAGAATTCATGAGCCAAGGAGACAGTGGGAGGCAAATTGACCTTGAGAAAATTCAAGAGTCAAGTGGTGAAGGAACTTCAAACCCTAGTACTCAACCTGAGGAGGAAACTCCTGTTGAGCAGACTGAAGAATCTATACCTCTGAGGCGTTCCACCAGAGTTAGGACTGCACCTGAGCATTATTATGGTTTCCATATTACTGCAGAAGGTGAGACACTTATCAGTGATAACACACTGGCAAATATGGATGAGCCTAACAGCTACACGGAAGCCATGGCAGGCCCTGAGGCTGCTAAATGGAAAGAGGCTATGGATAGCGAGATACAGTCCATGTATGACAATCAAGTTTGCAACTTGGTTGACAATGTACCAGATCGTAAGATAGTTGGGTGCAAATGGATCTTCAAGAAGAAGACCGACATGGATGGTAATGTACACACTTATAAGGCACGACTGGTTGCAAAGGGTTATTCTCAAACTCCGGGAGTTGATTATGATGAGACCTTTTCACCAGTGGCCAAGATTAAGTCTATTAGGGTTCTGTTAGCCATTGCTGCATTTCATGACTATGAAATATGGCAAATGGATGTCAAAACCGCTTTCCTTAATGGAAAGTTGGCTGAAGATGTTTACATGGTTCAGCCAGAGGGTTTTGTCAGTACAGAGTATCCCAGTAGAGTGTGTAAGCCCGAGAAATCCATTTATGGATTAAAACAGGCACATCGCAGATGGAATCTTTGATTTGATGAGAAAGTCAAAGAATTTGGCTTTTCAAGAAGTGAAGATGAATCTTGTGTCTATATCAAGGCTAGTGGGAGTATAGTAAGCTTCTTGGTACTGTATGTGGATGACATACTACTCATAGGAAATGACATCCCAACCCTGCAGGAAGTAAAGTCCTGGCTTGGGAAGTGTTTCACTATGAAGGACCTTGGAGAAGCTGCCTATATCCTAGGGATAAGGATTTTGAGAAACAGGAGTAAAAGACTAATTGGACTTAGTCAAAGCACCTATGTGGACAAAGTGTTGAAAAGGTTCAACAAGCATAATTCCAAGAAAGGAGAGTTACCCATCCAGAGTAACGCCAGATTGAGTAAGACACAAAGCCCTATTACTGAGGCTGAGATACCATAAATGAGTCGAATACCTTATGCTTCAGCTGTAGGATCGATCATGTATGCTATGACATGTACTCGACCTGATGTAGCCTTTGCTTTGAGCATGGTTAGCAGGTATCAGGGGAACCCTGGCAAGGCACACTGGACTGCGGTAAAGAATATCCTCAAGTACTTGCGAAGGACTAAGGACTGGGTACTTACCCTCGGTGGCAGTGAGGACTTGAGAGTTGTAGGGTACAATGATGCTAGCTTTCAGACTGACAGGGATAATTTCCGCTCTCAGTCGGGCTGGGTCTTTACTCTAAATGGAGGGGCAATTACTTGGAAAAGTTCCAAGCAGGAGACAGTGGCTGATTCCACTTGTGAATCAGAGTATATAGCAGCAAGCGAGGCAGCAAAGGAGACTATATCGTTAAAGAACTTCATCGAAGACCTTGGAGTTGTACCAGCTATAAAGGAGCCAATGGAGATTTTCTGTGACAGCAATAGTGCGGTTGCCTTAGGCAAGGAACCAAGAGATCATGGGAGATCCAGACACATTGACAGAAAATATCACTTCATTAGACATGGAATAGAAGAAGGAATCCTCGTGGCAAAGAGGGTATCATCGGATGAGAGCCCAGCAGATCCCTTCACGAAGGGACTGACTCGGGCTAAGCATCTCCAGCATGCTCGGGGCATAGGGCTGAAGGATGATATTAGTTTTAGTAGTTAGATAATCTTGAAATTTGTAAAATGTAATTGACATTTGATGATAAATAAAAGCTGTTATTTATGAGTAAAGTGTTGCTATCTCTTGTCAATCGTTTACTATTATTTCTTTTTGCATGTTTTGACTTCCAGAATAATTATGTTGTGGTTTATATCATATTATTCAAACTCTCCACAGTCGGTCATATGTTGGAAGTAGATATGAATCAAGACTGTCATGGGTTGGCTTGTAGAGGTCTAAGATGTTAGACAAAGCGGGGCTACAGCACTCATGAGTGCTCATAAGTTCTGAGTATTGGATTCAACCCACGCTCACTTGTATCACTTCATGGAATTTATCTCGAGTGATCGTGAGACGGTAATATCATATAAGTCTTCAAACCTAGAGATATGATTTGTTGCCTATGAGTTGGTTATGCATTGATTGCACGAAAACGCATTGGTAACTCGATGTTATAAACCGTGCTTTTGTGTGTAATTCAACAAGTAGTAGAGCAAACATATGAGTCGAAGTTTATCTGTTCCTTCTAGGATTAGAAGCGATATCTGGGCCCCTCGATGATTTTTTTTGACCTATGTACCGGGCCCGGTCAGAACTAAATTGATGTGTTCAGTTAAGTTCTATGTCAAACAAATCGGAAATCGGGAAACAAATGTTGGACAATAAGCAAGACCATGTTCCATGTATTTGTCCGGCTGATATCTAGAACAGAGGATTATATGATCACTTATCTAAAATGGCGCTTCATAGTTCAACAGAGTTTAAAGAGCTACGATTGCTGATCGATTCCTGAAGTCATACTTGCAACTATAGTTATTAGACTTATCCAAGTGGGAGACTGTTGGATATAGTGTCTAAGTCCATAACTATATTTGGTATGTACTTGACCCGACCCGGCATGGTCCATTTGGGTTGCACTTCACCCGAACAATTTATGGATAATCATTTGAGAATAGTATAAGTTTTGATTTATTAATATATTATAAGTCCTAATATATTAATATAAAATCATATTATTTAATTAGTATTGATCTATAATTAATCTAGAATTAATTTAGAGATGAAAAGTATGACTAACTAAATATGGGCTCTTGTATTTATATAGTGTGGGCTAATGCTTATTTGGAATGGGCTAGGCTTGCATGGAAAGTCCGTGGATACTCCATGGAACTTTAACCCATGGATCTCATGGAAATGAAAAGACATGGGTATTAGGGTTTACATGAATGTAACCCTAATCCACCACACTATATAAAGGAGGCTTTGGTTCTTGAAATCACACTAGTTGATGTGTGTAAACCAAGAGGGCCGATTTCAAGAAGTTTGTGACTATTCTCTCAAGTTTCCAAGTTTGTGGTGATTTGTGACTTCCATTTGAGGCATCCACATTATTGGTGCTAGGCTCTCAAACTCCAAGCAATCAACTACTACTACAAGGTAAGTAATTCTACTAGTTTTATTTGATTCATGTATCCCACGCCATGCTAGTTAGGATAAGAACCTTGGAAAAATAATTATTTGCATGTATCTTAGTCAAACATAGATCCACGGTTTCTAGGGTTGCATGTACACCATAGGAGTGTTAGAATGCTCAAAACCCATCATTAACTTCCTCCAAGGTTGGAACATCGTTTCCTATGAGTAATATGTCATCCACATACAATACCAGAAAGCTAACTATACTCCCACTAGCTTTGACATATACGCAGGACTCATCCTCGCCTCTCGAAAATCCGAACTATTTGACTTTCTCATCGAAACAAAGATTCCATCTGCGAGATGCTTGCTTTAATCCATAAATGGATTTTTCAAGCTTACACACTTTATTAGGGTACTTCACATCTACAAAACCCTCTGGCTGACTCATGTAAACATCTTAAGCCAATTCCCCATTAAGGAAACCGGTTTTGACATCCATCTGCCATATTTCATAATCATGAAACGCAGCTATGGCTAGCATAACCCTTATAGATTTGATCTTCGCTACTGGTGAGAAGGTCTCGTCATAGTCAATTCAAGGAGTTTGAGTAAAGTCCTGCGCAACCAATCGCGCCTTATATGTATGTACTTTCCCATCCATTTTGGTCTTCTTCTTGAAGATCCATTTGCACCCGACTGTCATACATAGACTGAATCTCGCTGTCCATCGCCTCTTTCCACTTCACAAACTCTTGGCCCGCCATGGCTTCCTTGTAGCTGGTAGGTTCATCCAAATTTACCAGTTTTCTATCACTGATAAACGTATCACCTTCACTTGTTATATGAAAACCATATAACACAGGTGGAGCACTAACTCTACTGGAACGTCTCAGAGGTAAGGACTGGTGAAATGGTTCAACAGGAGTCCCATCCTCAGGTTGAGTGCTAGTGTTAGAGGTTCCTTCATCGCTTAACTCGTGAAGCTTTTCAAGGTCAATTTGCCTCCCACTATCCTCTTGGCATATGAGTTCTCTTTCACGAAAGACACCCCTTCGTGCTACAAAGATCACGTTCTCACTAGGTCTATAGAACAAATATCCAAAGGATTTATGTTGGTAGCCAATGAAAATAGAACGCTCACTACGAGGTTCGATCTTGTCATGAGTCTCTCGTCTTACGAAAGCCTCGCAACCCCAAACCTTGATATGTGCTAATGAGGGAACCTTCCATGTCCACATTTCGTGAGGTGTTTTGGCAACCTTCTTAGTTGGGACTAGATTAAGGATATAGACGTCAGTCTCTAAGGCATACACCTAGAATGAGATAGGTAACGAAGCTCGACACATCATGGAACGAACCATATCCAATAAGGTTCGATTGCGCCTCTCAACCATGACATTTAGCTGCGGTGTCCTAGGTGGCATCAATTATGAAGCAATTCCACATTCCTTAAGATAGTCATGGAACTCAAGACTAAGATACTCACCACCTAGATCGGATCGAAGCATCTTTATCTTCCTGCCCAATTGATTCTCCACTTCTTGCTTAAATTCGTTGAATTTTTCAAAGGTTTCCGACTTTTGCTTGATTAAGTAGATATACCCATACCTACTATAATCGTCGGTAAAGGTTACATTGAAGCGGTTAGCATCCCTTGTGGCGAATCTGAAGGTCCCACACACATCGGTGTGTATGAGATCCAACAAACCCTCACCACTTTCACAAGAACCAGTGGAAGGTGACTTGGTCATCTTTCCAAGAAAACAAGATTCGCATGTGTCATCCGATATTTAGTCAAATCACTCCAACACTTCGTCCTTTTGGATTCGGGTTATGCGCTTCTTATTGACATGTCCAAGACGACACTACCACAAGCATGCTTTGTCCAAACCATTGGATGAATCAATATGCAATACATTATTTCCTAAGCTGTCTACAACCATAACAATATCATATACACCAATACATGGCAAAGCTTCAAAATAAAATTGATCATTATAAAAAGCATTAATAGAACCAATTTCATTATTAAATGAAAATCTAAAACCTTGTTTATATAAACCATGAAAAGAAATAATGTTTCTCGCCATATCGGACGAGTAGGAACAATTGTTCAAATCTAGCCCTAACCCATTACTAAACAATAAAGAATAAACTCCAATCTTGGTGGCATGCGACGCTGTAACATTCGGATTTTCAGGGACATTATTGAGTATGTTAATCTTGAGATTTAAGGAGGGACTCGACGAGTTGAGGGACCAACTCGCTGAGTCGAGTCGAGTTGCTCGCATGGATTTAATGAGTGGAATCGACGAGTCAGAGGAGGGACTCACCGAGTAGGTGCTGGGAAGAAAAACCCTAATTGTCCGGGTTTGTGACCTATTTAAAGGTACTTATAGCCTCTTTTGCGGCTCATCTTCTGATCAACTCTCCTGTGTGAAACCCTAGGCGGCCATGGAAGCTAAGAGAGATTCCTTGAGCTTGTATCAAGTGTTTTGATGGACCTTTTTGGAAGAAGATGAGTGAGCTTTAAGCAAGGAGTGGGATGAGGCTGTGGGATCTAGCATTTATTCTCAAAGAGCTTCTCTGGAAGGTAAAAAGCCCACACCTTTCTCATCTATTTAGTTGGATCTCATATCTATGAAAATTTTGGGCTTTTGTCATTTTGGTTGGGTTTTTGAGTATCATGTGTTATCCTGAAGTCTAGAGCTCAGATCTGGACCTTGTGAGGTCCTTAGAGTTTAGATGCCCAACTTTATTCATCCATATGAGGGTTTTTGGGCTTAATCATTCATGAAAGGCATGTATTAGCATTTTGGAGCAATAACCTCATGTATGAACGTAAAGATCGAAGCTTTACGTGATTATTGAGCCTTGAGATGATAGATCTAGTGTTTGAAGTAATAGATCTGATTGGAATCGTCTGAATGAACATTTGTTCTGAATGAACTCGCCGATTCAATGAGCCGACTCGACGAGTTGGTTAGGGTTTGTCCCGAAGAGCTGAATCATGCGATAGCTCGACGAGTTAGGGATCAACTCGACGAGCTGAGCTGGACTTTCACGAGACTTCTGAGGAAATAAGTGGACTCGACGAGTCACAAGGGTGCACTCGACGAGTCTGGTCAAAATTGGACCGTTGACTGGAGTTAAATTCAGTTGACCTTAGGGTTTGGTCAAACTGATTAGGAGGGGGTCAAGGGGGGTAGGATGGTCTTCTACCCATTCTCTAGAGAAGAGGATCTAAAGAGAGTATTGATTAGAATTATTATCATTGTGCTAGGCGGAGGCTAGATCGAGGATATCGAGCATGAGAGTTTACTAGACATCATACGAGGTGAGTCTTCTCACTATACCTTACCTAGAATGGTAATTGTGTGTGACCGGAAGGTCTTATGTGCTATGACAAGTATGTGATATATGTTTCTATGTGATATGTATGTTATGAGTAGTATGGTATGGACCGGAAGGTCAACAGGGTATGGACCGGAAGGTCAGCAGTGGATGGACCGGAAGGTCAATATGGTGTAGACCGGAAGGTCGACAGAGTAGGACCGGAAGGTCTACTCAGTTTGTGGGACCGGAAGGCCCCTGAGACACATTGACCGGAAGGTCTCGTAGAGCTACAGCCTCGAGTGGCTTATGTGTTGTATGTAGTATTTTGGGGAACTCACTAAGCTTCATGCTTACCGTGTTATGTGTTATGTGTCTCAAGTTTTCTCATGATCGCGGGACGGCACAGGCTCGATTGTACACACCAGAGAAAGAGTTATGTTTGAGGATCCTGGATTATTAATGGAGTTGTGTTTGTAAATTGAATAAATGAGATCTTTATACACTATGTTATGAAAAGTATGCGATTTTAAAATTAAAAAATTGTTTGAAAATTTACGGTGTTACAAGTTGGTATCAGAGCCTTGGTTTGAGCGATTCGGATGCACCTTCGGCTGTGTTTGAACTCAAACTGAGGATTTGAGAAAAATTTTCAAAAGAGATAATTTTTCTAAAAATGAGAAAGAATTTAAGAGAAAACGAGTTGGAGCAGTGTGTACAATCAGCCAGGGCCCGAACGGTGATTTCCCAAAATACCCTTACTTTTGTATTATGAGATATCAAGTATGCTAGAGATAGGCTAGGTAATTCATAATTTAGGACTAGAGTGGCCTGATTTGTGATGCCTTAGCCTAGGAGTTGCTATTATATGTGATGTGCTTTCGAATATGTGTTGAGTAAGAGTATCCAGCAGGGATCCTCTACATAGGGATTTGAGTAGAGGAGTAATCTAGGAGAGATACCTAGATGAGCATTTGAGGAGTCTACTGAGAGAGTAGTCAGATGACCGCGTGGGGTAAAGTTGCTTGAGTTCGGTGGTATCCTTTAAGTATGAGGAAAGCAAGTGGGTAATAACCTAGAGTGGTTTTACATGTTGGTAGAGATTATCCGATGCCCGAATGTTGCTTGCTTCGTGCTTTGTGGAACTCTTGATGATGAGAGTCAGCTACTAAGTGAATATGACGATATTTAGGAGGTAGATGGCTGGCATCATAAGGAGTTCTTCAGCAGCTGATGGCGGAGAAATGTGAGAACCTAGGAAGAGCGTAGGAAAGGGTGACCCTAGTCAGATGAGTACGCTGACAGAGTAGGACATTTCGCAGAGGAGCGAACACGCATGACGGGGTTGGTGATTAAGAAGGTCGAGCAGCTACTTAGGAACTCGGGGATGGTCCGTGTGGAAAGTATGGGTTGATGTGGCAGGTAGTATGGGCCCGTACTACTGAAAGCAGAGGACCCATACTCGATACAGGGAACATTCTATATGTTTTAAGTAGCAGATCGAGAGGTGATTTCATGGTTCGAGTACCATGATTTGTAGCAGATCGAGAGGTGATTTCATGGTTCGAGTACCATGATTTGCAGCAGATCGAGACGTGATTTCATGGTTCGAGTACCATGATTTGTAGCAGATCGAGAGGTGATTTCATTGTTCGAGTACCATGATTTGCAGCAGATCGAGAGGTGATTTCATGGTTCGAGTACCATGATTTGTAGCAGATCGAGAGGTGATGTCATGGTTCGAGTACCATGATTCGTGGCAGATTGAGAAGAGATAACATGGTCCGGGTACCATGATTCATAGCAGATCGAGAGGTGGCCACATGGTTCGAGTACCATGACCCGTGGCGGTTAGTGTTACTGGTTCTACCAGTTATTCCGTTGTGATTGGTTAGACTGAGATCAGATCTGAAAGAGTATGGGGCCAGAGGGCCATGATGAACGAGTTTTAGTGGAGCATCCCTTGAGATGGAAATCGAGTTAGCTCCGAGGGATTTTTGGTAAGATGTCAGATGAAGTTGCAAGGCTCAAGGATGAGTAGAGATGGCGGTTATGGAGGATTGCGGCATGAGTTGAGCAATCAGCCGATAGTGGAGATGTCACCTTCTGTGACATGGATGGTATTATTTCTGTTTCCTGTGGGAAACATAAGAGGTGTTGAGAATTCAGTTTCTGAGCTTGGGGGTAAAACCCTGCGGGTTAGCATTGATGGCGACCTTCCATCATAGTATTTGGGCAGTATGTCTGCCGAGAGGTAGTGTTAGAGCATGAGCAGGTTGTCAGTGGGGACTGAGACGGTTAAGGACAAGGATACACCCTATTTGAGCATAGTAGGGAATGTATTAGCTGCAAAGGCAGACGATCAAGAAGAGGATATTGGGGTGGTGGCTCTTATTGTCTATGATGGGTATCGAGTGTGGTAATGGGGTCTCCGCTCTTATTACAACCCACGTGATGGAACGTTGGTTGAGGAGTCGAGAAGGAGGAGTATGATAGTTCATTATTTCAGATTAAGAGTCAGAGTTACTACTGGAGAGTTGAGATGTCTGGTAATGGGATGGTATGAGATTCTGTATGATTAAAGGCAATCATGATGAGAAGTTTCTGAGAATTTCATTTGAGATTCGGGGTATTTGGAGTTGTGGGGTCTCTATCCGGGAGACCACCGAGCATTGTGTAGTACCTTCCAAGAGTAAGTGTGATGTTCCTGGTGGAAACAGTATGTGGAATAGATTTTTGGTGCGCCAATCGGTGATGGTTCGAACCCTGAGTGGGGGAGAACCGGGTATTCTATCGAGAGGATCAGATATTTGTTCAAGAGCGGTTAGGGAACTGAATAGAGACATGCACTATGGATTCATGAGACCAGGGTTATTGGTGGTCAAGGCGAGGGCAGATCGAGATAATGCATGTTGTACATGTTAAGGAAAGGATGAGCGTCTCCACGGCAAGTGGTCGTCGGTCGAAGACCGTGTGGTGGCTAGTAAGGATAGTTTTGACGGCTGGGACTTTCTGGCTCAAGGTATGGGATTCTGAGCAATAGAGGAGGGAATTTCGGATGTTCATCAACATGTTCTCAGTCGTTGACAATTCTTCCGTGTTTCAATGGAGAGTTGGAATTTTCTGAAGATACGTGATGTGTGGCATGAAGATTAGTTGTGAATCCTGAAGGAACGTATTGTTGTATCTGTGTATGATGTTGTAAGTAGGAGATCAGTGGTTGAGACAGCACATCATGAGGTTCTGTGATGGTGTACCGAGGTATCCGAGTATGATGTTCTAAATTTCGGATTATTTTGAGACTTGAGTTATGGGATGACGAGTGGTGTATCAGGTGTCTACGGTTCTAGTGGGAGCCCTTTCAGCTAATTGACATCAAGAGGGATTATTCGAGAATGTGGATTGTAGCAGGGAAAGGAGTTTTGTTATGGCAGATGTCGTCAGAAATAGCAATGCATAATTTGGGTAAGTATGTACACCTATGGTAAGACTACGGGGAGCCGTAGTACTCACTATTCAGTGAGAGGTTGTGGTGATGCTACGGGGAGCCGTTGTACTCACTATTTTGTGAGAGGTTGTGGTGATGCTACGGGGAGCTGTAGTACTCACTATTCAGTGAGAGGTTGTGGTGATGCTACGGGGAGCCGTAGTACTCACTAATCAGTGAGAGGTTGTTGTGATGCTGCGGGGAGCCGTAGTACTCACTATTCAGTGAGAGGTCGTAGTGATACTGCGGGAAGCCGTAGTACCCGCTAGTCAGCGAGAGAATGTTGTGATGAAGTACTCTCTGATCAGAGCGTGACGCAGAAGAGGTTTAGGCTTGGGTAGCCCTAATATTTGAGTTTGTGGGAGCCTGGTGGTCAAACTAGGGGCGATACTGGGGTCTCCATATTTGTCAGGAGTCGTTATATTCTGAATTGAGTAGTGGTTGTCGCAACCAAAGGGAAGTGGATAAGTGAAGAACGCATGGGTTGCGGGTCATGAGTCATGAGTGGAGTGGTTTGTTGGGACGAGTGGTTCCAACTCTGCGCCAGACCAGACTCTCGAGTTGAGTTCGATTCTAGTGGTGTATTGAGTAGGCAGAATGAGATTCCGGATTCAGAAATGAATTTCATTTGGAAGGGGGTATTGGTTCCATCTGGTGTCTTAGACCTGAGTGGGTCAATTCATTGGTATGAGAAAACCGCGAAACGCATGGAACTAATGAGTAGTAGACGGCAGAGGTCGATAGTGAGTCGAATTTCGTATTCGCTTGATGTGAATCGAACTTCGTGACTTGTGTGTCACACAGGGCCGAGATAGTTGCATTGATAAGGAAGTCAGTGAGGCGTTTTGGTACACGCAATGGGTAACCTTTGGAGCTTCAATTGCTGGGTCGGGAGATGACCTAGTGCCCAGTCTTGACAGGGATATTAAGAAGGGAGCTGAGGTTTATGTTTGTCAGATGTCGGAGGACGCTTCTGAACAAGCATGGTCATTGTTCGTGTCTGAGGACAGGGTGTTGAGGGTTCGTTGTTCAGAAGGGTTGTGATTGCAGTACAGTGGATGAGTCTCTGGTGTGATGTGATCCTTCCATTCCTTGGTATATGATCTGGATTGTTTATCATGTCTGGGACGAGTGATCGGTAGCTAGTTTTGGGCATTGACTTGTTTTATCGGTCCCCACTAGAGAATCAGAGGGGCAGTGAGCTATCGGGGTTTGTTATTCGAGGAGCGAATAATGTGGTGACATCTGGAGAGGGCGGTATGGCTGTGTGTCAGGCTACTAGAGTTCCAGATTCTTGAGAGTCAGAAGGGATAGCATAGTGGCAGATGGGTCTGTCCTTTTCCAGGGAGGGTGTAACATCCGGATTTCCAGGTACTGTATTTATCTAATTATTTTTGACTTTTGGAGAGGGACTCGGCGAGTAGGCGCTTAGACTCGCCGAGTAGAGCCGCGCATTGTTAGACTAGATTAATGACTTGACTCGGCGAGTCCATACGTGGACTCGGCGAGTCCACGCTGTTTAATGAAACCCTAATTTCTTGGGTTTGGGACCTATTTAAAGGCCCTTATGGCCGTCACTTGCGGCTACCAAACCCCAGAGAGAAACCCTAAAAGAGCTAGAGCGTTTGTGAGAGGAAAGGAGCCATTTCTTGATCTTTGTGATTGATTCTTGCAAGAAGGAGGTGAATTCAGCTTGGAGGAGACCAAGGAGGTTGTGCATCTGGGGATTTCGAGCAAAAGACTTCATCTTTGAGGTATTATGTCGCCCCTTTATCTGTTTTGTTGACGGAACCCAGAGATGTAGAGTTTTTATGTCTTTTATTGGAAGGAGTTGTGAGAATATGGCCCCTATTCATTTTGAGACTTCGGATCTGGACCCATAGTGGTCTAAAGAGCTTATTCCAGCTTGCTTTATGTTGAACTATGGAGGCAATGAGCTTAGGTTGTTGTGTTTGGGGATAAATCACCAAGTAAAGCCTCCTAGACGTCACATGAGAGTCAAGATCCAAGCTTTACATGATTATCAGGCTTGGGAAGGTCAGATCTATGGTTCTAAGGAACAGATCTGACCTCAGGAGGTCATTTGAGTTTGTGCATGACATGAACTCGCCGAGTCCAAGGGCAAACTCGGCGAGTAGGGTTAGGGTTTCCCGTGAATCACTCAGTGAGTGACTTGCCGAGTTGGAGGAATGACTCAGTGAGTCAGAGGGGGAATAGAGGACTCGAGTTCACAACTGAACTCGCCGAGTCACATTTGTGCACTCGGCGAGTCTGGTCAAGAGTTGACCGTTGACTTTTGTTGACTTTTAGGGTTTGGTCAACAATGGAACTTGTGGAATGTGTGAAGGGTAAAATAGCCTTTTAGCCTTCTTAGAGGACATATGAGAGTCTAGTCTAGCCTAGAGAGCCGTGATTGATTGAGATGATTATGTTATGTGTATAGGCAGAGGCTAGATCAGTATATACACAGGCGGGATATTATCCGAGACATCCGAGGTGAGTCTTCTCACTATACATTACCTAGAGTGGTATTTATGTGTAGACCAGAGGGTCTTGTATGCTATGTGTATGTATGAGATTATGTGTATTGTATAGACCGGACCGAAGGGTCCAACGATATAGACCGGACCGAAGGGTCCAACGATACACACCGGACCGAAGGGTCCAACAATATAGACCGGACCGAAGGGTCCAACGATACAGACCGGACCGAAGGGTCCAACGAGCTATGACCGGACCAGAGGGTACAACGAGCTACGGGACTGGAGGGTCCCGCTGAGACACATCGGACCGGAGGGTCGTATTGTAGCCTCGAGTGGCGTATGTGTTGTATGTGGTATATTGGGGAACTCACTAAGCTTTTATGCTTACAGTTGTTATGTGATGTGTTTCAGGTACTAGTGAGGATCGCGGGAAGGCGCCGGCATGATTCGTACACACGAGAGATGATTTATTTATATGAGATCTTGGGACATGTTTTGTGATGATACAGAGATTTATTATGATTTTGTGATTTTTATGTGGTGGAAAGTATGTTTTGAAATGAAAAATTGTTTGAAAAATTGGGTGTTACAAGTTGGTATCAGAGCCTTGGTTTGAGGGATTCGGGTGCACCTTCGGGCGTATCTGAACTCAAACTGAGGATTTGAGAGAATTTCAAAATAAAATCCACAAAATTTTATTAAAGAGTAGAATGTTTTGAAAGAGCAGAGCAGAGCAGTGTGTACGATCAGCCAGCGCCCGAATGGTGATTTCCCAAAATACCCTTACCTTATGTGTTATGAGATATTATGAGATATTATGCATGCTAGAGTAGGCTAGGTAATCATATTAGGACTAGAGTGGCCTGATTTGTGATGCCTTAGCCTAGAAATGATTTTGCTGCTATGTGATGCTTGAGAGCGAATAGGTAACAGTGAGGAGCTGTTGAGAGGCCAACCGAAGGGTAGCCTATGCCAGTGAGATATTGTATACTTGTGATCTGGGATCCAAGGAGGAGGACTTAGAGTGAATGCTGATGCGGTGTGGATGGTAGTATAGGGCCCGTACTACTGAAGACACCGGAGCAGCGCGCACCCTAAGTAAGAATCCATTGGGTACTAAGGAGCAAGTAGGGTTGAGTTATCGAGTGCGAGTATACTCGAGCGAGTCTCTGATATCTTGTGTTGTATTTGAGAGAGACATCATGGTAGGGACGCGCCACCGGCCAGGGACTAGCGAGGGGGTTGTGAGCGATGAGGAGCTCCGCCAGATGATTCATGATGAGGTGGTTGCTGCCATCCGCGTTGAGATTCCAGAGATGTTCGGGTCTATCAAGACCACGATGATGGAGGCTTTTGATGAGCGGTACGCCGCTCTTACTGATGCAGCTGTTGCTGCGGCCACCGCAGCCGTTGCTGCTGCCAGGCTGCAGGGGGGTGACTCGTTGCTGTACAGAGAGTTCAGCAACACGAAGCCACCAGAGTTTGATGGGACGCAGGATCCGATTGCTGCTATGAGATGGATTACCGATGTTGAGGGTTGTTTCTATACCTGCTCGTGTCCAGAGCATCTGAGGGTTCGGTTTGCGCTGAACCAGCTTCGCTTGGGAGCGAAGGACTGGTGGAAGTTTGTGACGGCAGACTTCACTACTGCAGAGCTGACTGCGGTGACCTGGGAGAGGTTCACCATGATGTTTCGAGATGAGTATGTTCCTCCGGTGGAGAGGGAGCGATTGGCTCAGGAGTTCTTGACCCTCAAACAGGGTACTGATTCGGTTACTGTGGTTACCCGGAAGTTTCATGAGAGGGTGATGTTCTGCCCTGAGCAGGTGTCTACTGAGCAGGCACGTATGAGCCGGTACTTGGGTGTTTTGAGGAGGGATATACGGGAGTTCGTGTCGAACTCGACTTATCGGACATTTGCTCAGCTCCAGGCAAATGCCCGGAAGAGGGAGATTGAGCTGGAAACGCAGGCAGGGAGGAGGCCGAGTCTCAGAGGGTGGATCGGCGACCGACACAGTCTCAGCCAGCAGCCAAGCGGGCAAAGCCCGCAAATTCTAGATCTGGGGGTCCGAAGGGCCGCATTTGTGGAAAGTGCGGCAAGAGCCACGAGGGGACATGCAGAGCTGGGGAGTGTTATAAGTGTGGGAAGGAGGGGCATTATGCGAGGGACTGCCCCAAGGGATTCACGGTTTGCTTTCATTGCAACCAGACCGGCCATCGGAAGGCCGAGTGCCCACAGCTACTGCAGAGATCAGCGTAGGGATCTGCGCCTGCTGTTCGAGCTATAGAGAGTCGGCCGGCGAAGGCCGAGGCGCCGAAGGCTCGCGGGAGAGCCTTCCAGTTGACAGCGGAGGAGGTCCGCGCAGCACCCGATGTGGTAGCTGGTATGTATTCTTTCCTCTGTTTATATTGAGTTTGTGATATTATGCTTATTCTGAGGTATGCATAGGTACATTTCTTGTGTGTTCTGTACCTGCTTTGGTGTTGTTTGACTCGGGTGCGAGTCGGTCATTTGTGTCGATAGCGTTTAGTCGACACATCAGTGTTCAGCGAGAGGCGTTGAGTCGACCTCTACGAGTTTCTATAGCCGACGAGCGAACAGTGTATGCTACTGATGTGATTCGAGGATGTGTACTCGAGATCTTCGGTGTCGAGTTCCCGATAGATCTGGTCCCGATTGCTATGGGGGACGTATGTGTCATAGTAGGCATGGATTGGTTGAGCCGATGTGGGGCTGTGATAGACTGCGAGCGACAGTTGGTGACAATACGAGATCCCAGTGGGGGAGTACTTACGGTGTACGGCGAGGGTACCCGTTCTGGCTCAGCATTTTGTTCGGCCGCTAGAGCGAGGCAGAGTCTACAGCAGGGCTGTAGTGGGTTTGTGGCTTATGTGGTGGATACGAGACTAGATGCAGAGAGACCGAGGTCGGTCGATGAGGTCCCGATAGTGCGTGAGTTCCCAGATGTTTTCCCCGAGGAGTTGCCAGGAGTACCTCCCGAGAGGCAGGTAGAGTTCCGTATTGAATTGGTTCTGGGGGCAGCGCCTATCGCCAAGGCGCCCTATCGCCTTGCGCCACCAGAGATGCAGGAGTTATCCTCGCAGCTTCAGGAGCTGCTGGGGAAGGGGTTTATACGGCCGAGTAGCTCGTCGTGGGGAGCGCCGATCCTTTTTGTCAAGAAAAAGGATGGTTCACACTAGATGTGCATTGATTACCGGGAGCTGAACAAACAGACGGTCAAGAACCGTTACCCCTTACCGAGGATCGACGATTTATTCGATCAGTTGCAGGGAGCGTCTTGGTTTTCCAAGATCGACTTGAGATCTGGATATCATCTGATGAGAGTACGAGATGAGGATATCCAGAAGACAGCATTCAGGACTCGTTACGGGCATTACGCGTTCGTGGTGATGCCTTTCGGGCTCACCAATGCACCGGCGGCATTCATGGATCTCATGAACAGAGTATGCAGACCGATGTTGGATCGTTCGGTGATCGTGTTTATCGATGACATATTGGTGTATTCGAGATCCAGAGAGCAGCATGAGGAGCATTTGAGAGAGTTACTTGGAGTTTTGAGATCGGAGAGGCTTTATGCCAAAATTCTCCAAGTGTGATTTCTGGTTACGAGAGGTCCAGTTCCTAGGGCACCTCGTTAACCAGAATGGGATTTTGGTCGATCCGGCCAAGATTGAGGCAGTGATGAGTTGCGAGGTGCCGAGATCCCCCACCGAGATCAGGAGTTTCCTCGGGTTGGCCGGCTATTATAGGAGATTTATCAGGGATTTCTCCAAGATCGCCGTACCACTCACCAGATTGACCCGGAAGGGTGTTGCTTTTTCATGGGGCCCAGAGCAGCAGGCCTCCTTCAAGACACTTCGCCATAGACTATGCGAAGCCCCGGTGTTAGCCCTTCCGGAGGGAATGGAGGGCTTTGTGGTGTATTGTGACGCATCGATATCGGGGCTGGGAGCGGTGCTGATGCAGAGAGGGCATGTGATAGCATACGCATCAAGGCAGCTGAAGCCTCACGAGACGAGGTATCCCACCCACGATCTGGAGCTGGGGGCAGTAGTGTTCGCCCTCAAGATCTGGCGTCACTACCTGTACGGGGTTCGGTGTACCATATATACGGACCATAAGAGCTTGAAGTATTTGATGGATCAGCCCAACCTGAACATGCGTCAGAGGAGATGGTTAGATGTGGTGAAGGACTATGATTGCGAGATCCTATACCACCCGGGCAAAGCTAATGTTGTAGCTGATGCCCTGAGTCGCAGGGCAGAGAGTGCCCCGATACGAGATGTTTGTATGAGATTGACAGTGATGACTCCGGTGTTGGACACCATTCGAGGGGCGCAGGCTGAGGCCATTAGGTCGGAGAACCGGAAGAGAGAGCGGGTTATTGGACAGGTATCGGAGTTCGTTACCGATGGTCGAGGACTTATGACCTTTCAGGGTCGGATTTGGGTGCCGTTCGTGGGTGAAACGCGTACCATCTTGATGGAGGAGGCGCATAGATCGAGGTTCTCGATCCATCCCGGGGCCACTAAGATGTATTTGGACCTGAAGAGAGAGTATTGGTGGCCCTGTATGAAGAGGGATGTTGCATGGTTCGTAGAGAGGTGCTTGACCTGTCGCAGAGTTAAGGCCGAGCACCAGAGACCGCATGGTAAATTGCAGCCGTTGGAGGTTCCCGAATGGAAATGGGAGCAGATTACCATGGATTTTATCACCAAATTGCCGAGGACTACTAGGGGCGTCGATGCAATTTGGGTGACTGTGGACAGGTTGACGAAGAGCGCTCACTTCCTTGCTATCAGTGAGAGCTCTTCCGCTGAGAGGTTGGCAGAGCTGTACGTGAGGGAGGTGGTATCACGGCATGGAGTACCGATCTCGATCGTCTCAGATCGAGATGTGCGTTTCACTTCCAGATTCTGGAAGAAGTTTCATGAGGAGTTGGGTACGAGGCTGCATTTCAGTACCGCATACCACCCCCAGACAGACGGGCAGAGCGAGCGAACGATTCAGACGCTCGAGGACATGCTCCGGGCATGCGTACTCGAATTCGGAGGAAGTTGGGACACGTACTTGCCCTTGGCTGAGTTTTCCTACAACAACAGCCATCATTCGAGCATTGGTATGCCACCTTTTGAGCTGTTGTATGGGAGGAGGTGTCGGACTCCCATTTGTTGGGGTGAGGTCGGGTAGCGTGTGATGGGTAGTACAAAGATAGTGCTTCAGACGACAGAGCAGATACAGCAGGTCAGACAGAGGTTGTTGACCGCTCAGAGTCGCCAGAAGAGTTATGCGGACAGGCGCCCGTCTGAGCTCGAATTTCAGGTTGGTGACTTCGTCCTCCTAAAGGTATCTCCTTGGAAAGGAGTGATCCGATTCAGGAAGAGAGGCAAGTTGGGGCCTCGGTATATTGGTCCTTTCAGGGTGATCGCCAGGGTGGGCAGAGTAGCGTATCGTTTGGAACTACCTGCAGAGTTGAGTCAGATTCATGATACCTTCCACGTATCTCAGTTGAGGAAGTGTATCGCCGATGAGTCGGCAGTGGTTCCCCTTGAGGACATTCAGGTGGATGCGAGCCTGAACTATATTGAGAGGCCAATCGCGATTCGGGATAGGAGGATCAAGGTTTTGAGAAACAAGGAGGTGTCATTGGTTCAGGTCCAGTGGCAACATCGGAAGGGGTCCGAGCTGACTTGGGAGCCGGAGTTAGAGATGCGTGAACAGTACCCAGAGTTATTTGCTGAGAGAGACTTCGAGGGCGAAGTCTGATTCTAGTAAGGGAGAATTGTAACATCCGGATTTCCAGGTACTGTATTTATCTAATTATTTTTGAGTTTTGGAGAGGGACTCGGCGAGTAGGCGCTTAGACTCGCCGAGTAGAGCCGCGCATTGTTAGACTGGATTAATGACTGGACTCGGCGAGTCCATACGTGGACTCGGCGAGTCCACGCTGTTTAATGAAACCCTAATTTCTTGGGTTTGGGACCTATTTAAAGGCCCTTAGGGCCGTCACTTGTGGCTACCAAACCCCAGAGAGAAACCCTAAAAGAGCTAGAGCGTTTGTGAGAGGAAAGGAGCCATTTCTTGATCTTTGTGATTGATTCTTGAAAGAAGGAGGTGAATTCAGCTTGGAGGAGACCAATGAGGTTGTGCATCTGGGGATTTCGAGCAAAAGACTTCATCTTTGAGGTATTATGTCGCCCCTTTATGTGTTTTGTTGAAGGAACCCATAGATGTAGAGTTTTTATGTCTTTTATTGGAAGGAGTTGTGAGAATATGGCCCCTATTCATTTTGAGACTTCGGATCTGGACCCATAGTGGTCTAAAGAGCTTATTCCAGCTTGCTTTATGTTGAACTATGGAGGCAATGAGCTTAGGTTGTTGTGTTTGGGGCTAAATCACCAAGTAAAGCCTCCTAGACGTCACATGAGAGTCAAGATCCAAGCTTTACGTGATTATCAGGCTTGGGAAGGTCAGATCTATGGTTCTAAGGAACAGATCTGACCTCAGGAGGTCATTTGAGTTTGTGCATGACATGAACTCGCCGAGTCCAAGGGCAGACTCGACGAGTAGGGTTAGGGTTTCCCGTGAATCACTCAGTGAGTGACTTGCCGAGTTGGGGGAATGACTCAATGAGTCAGAGGGGGAATAGAGGACTCGAGTTCACGACTGAACTCGCCGAGTCACATTTGTGCACTCGGCGAGTCTGGTCAAGAGTTGACCGTTGACTTTTGTTGACTTTTAGGGTTTGGTCAACAATGGAACTTGTGGACTGTGTGAAGGGTAAAATAGCCTTTTAGCCTTCTTAGAGGACATGTGAGAGTCTACTCTAGCCTAGAGAGCCGTGATTGATTGAGATGATTATGTTATGTGTATAGGCAGAGGCTAGATCAGTATATACACAGGCGGGATATTATCCGAGACATCCGAGGTGAGTCTTCTCACTATACATTACCTAGAGTGGTATTTATGTGTAGACCAGAGGGTCTTGTATGCTATGTGTATGTATGAGATTATGTGCATTGTATAGACCGGACCGAAGGGTCCAACGATATAGACCGGACCGAAGGGTCCAACGATACAGACCGGACCGAAGGGTCCAACGATATAGACCGGACCGAAGGGTCCAACGATACAGACCGGACCGAAGGGTCCAACGAGCTATGACCGGACCAGAGGGTCCAACGAGCTACGGGACTGGAGGGTCCCGCTGAGACACATCGGACCGGAGGGTCGTATTGTAGCCTCGAGTGGCGTATGTGTTGTATGTGGTATATTGGGGAACTCACTAAGCTTTTATGCTTACAGTTGTTGTGTGATGTGTTTCAGGTACTAGTGAGGATCGCGGGAAGGCGTCGGCATGATTCGTACACACGAGAGAGGATTTATTTATATGAGATCTTGGGACATGTTTTGTGATGATACAGAGATTTATTATGATTTTGTGATTTTTATGTGGTGGAAAGTATGTTTTGAAATGAAAAATTGTTTGAAAAATTGGGTGTTACAAAGGGGTTCCTGTTTGGATTCAGGTGTCCAGAGAGGAAGATAGTTGTGTGGTATGAGACCCTTTCGATGGTGCTGTTTGGTTATTGGATTAGATCTATATGTTGTGGATGAGTGATTTCGAGGGCGAAATCTAATTCAAGTGGGGGAGAATTATAACATCTGGATTTTCAGTTGCTCGCGTGGATTTAAGGAGGGACTCGACGAGTTGAGGGACCAACTCGCCGTGTGAAGTTGAGTTGCTCGCGTGGATTTAATGAGTGGACTCGACGAGTCAGAGGAGGGACTCGCCGAGTAGGTGTTGGGCAGAGAAACCCTAATTGTCCGGGTTTGTGACCTATTTAAAGGTACTTATAGCCTCTTTTGCGGCTCATCTTTTGATCAACTCCCTGTGTGAAACCCTAGGCGTCCATGGAAGCTAAGAGAGAGTCCTTGAGCTTGTATCAAGTGTTTTGATGGACCTTTTTGGAAGAAGAGGAGTGAGCTTCAAGCAAGGAGTGGGATGAGGCTGTGGGATCTAGCATTTCTTCTCAAAGAGCTTCTCTGGAAGGTAAAAAGCCCACACCTTTCTCATCTATTTAGTTGGATCTCATATCTATGAAAATTTAGGGCTTTTGTCCTTTTGGTTGGGTTTTTGACTAGCATGTGTTATCCTGAAGTCTAGACCTCAGATCTGGACCTTCTGAGGTCCTTAGAGTATAGATGCCTAGCTTTATTCATCCATATGAGGGTTTTTGGGCTTAATCATTCATGAAAGGCATGTATTAGCATTTTGGAGCAATAACCTCATGTATGACCGTAAAGATCGAAGCTTTACGTGATTGTTGAGCCTTGAGATGATAGATCTAGTGTTTGAAGTAATAGATCTAATTGGAATCGTCTGAATGAACATTTGTTCTGAATGAACTTGCCTAGTTAATGAGCCGACTCGACGAGTTGGTTAGGGTTTGTCCCGAAGAGCTCAATTATGCGATAGCTCGACGAGTTAGGGATCAACTCAACGAGCTAAGCTGGACTTTCACGAGACTTCTGAGGAAATAAGTGGACTCGACGACTCACAAGGGTGCACTCGGCGAGTCTGGTCAAAATTGGACCGTTGACTGGAGTTGACTTCAGTTGACCTTAGGGTTTGGTCAAACCGATTAGGAGGGGGTCAAGGGGGGGTAGGATGGTCTTCTACCCATTCTCTAGAGAAGAGGATGTAAAGAGAGTATTCATTAGAATTATTATCATTGTGCTAGGCGGAGGCTAGATCGAGGATATCGAGCACGAGAGTTTACTAGACATCATACGAGGTGAGTCTTCTCACTATACCTTACCTAGAATGGTAATTGTGTGTGACCGGAAGGTCTTATGTGCTATGACGAGTATGCGATATATGTTTCTATGTGATATGCATGTGTTATGTATTTTATGAGTAGTATGGTATGGACCGGAAGGTCAACAGGGTATGGACCGGAAGGTCAGCAGTGGATAGACTGGAATGTCAATATGGTGTAGACCGGAAGGTCGACAGAGTAGGACCGGAAGGTCTACTCAGTTTGTGGGACTGGAAGGCCCCTGAGACACATTGACCGGAAGGTCTCGTAGAGCTACAGCCTCGAGTGGCTTATGTGCTGTATGTAGTATTTTGGGGAACTCACTAAGCTTCGTGCTTACCGTGTTATGTGTTATGTGTCTCAGGTTTTCTCAAGATCGCGGGACGGCACCGGCTAGATAGTACACACCAGAGAAAGAGTTATGTTTGAGGATCCTGGATTATTCATGGAGTTGTGTTTGTAAATTGAATAAATGAGATCTTTATACACTATGTTATGAAAAGTATGCGATTTTAAAATTAAAAATTTGTTTGAAAATTTACTGTGTTACAAACGCTTTCCTATTCCCCATGACCAAGTTCATCTTCCCCTGCTCCACATCCCTACCTCTTTTTAGACCCTGCAAATCAGAACAAATGTGAAAGCCACATCCTATTTCAAGGACCCAAGAACTAGCATGTGATGAGTTGTTAGATTGAATAGTGTAAATACCTGCGTAGTTCGGCTTTATCTTCCCATCCTGAATGTCCTGTAAGTATTTAGGGCAGCTTCATTTCCAATTCCCCTTTTCATTACAATGAAAGCACTCTGCTTCCTTTGGGTTGGATGAGGGAGTAGCAGAACCACCTTTGGATCCACTAGAAGAGGATCCATCACGAGACTTTCCCTTGTTATTCTTTGTAGGAGCTTTCTTTTTCTTCCCTTTACCATGTCCAATTTCCAGAACTAGGGTAGCAGTAGTAGGAGTGGGTACAACAGACTTGCCTTTTAAACTACTTTCAGCAGTTCTCAGAAGGCCTTGAAGCTTGCTTAGAGTAACTTCCTCCTTGTTAATATGATAAGTCATACGGAACTGATTATAACAAGAAGGTAAAGTGTGTAGGATAATCCAACTTCAGCAAGCGGTCCACATATCTTTGCATCTTCTGCAAGTGGGTCGTGATGGACTCTCCATCCTTTATTTTGGTTGTTATCATGGAGGCAATGATTTCATACCTTTCTTGTCGTGTACTCTGATGGTACCTTTCCATCAAATCTTGGTGCATCTCGAAAGGACAAAAGTCCTCATAGGACTTTTGAAGCTCAGAAGTCATAGTGGCTAGCATGATGCACGACACCTTTGTCGCGTCCTTCTCATGAGCCTTATACTCGGCCAGTTGCTCATGAGTAGTAGTTTCTTCATCAATCTCCTTTAGCTCTATATCAAGGACATGTTCTTTTTCCTCGTATCGAATGGCTATACGAATTTTACGAATCCAATCGTTAAAGTTTGATCCATCTAAGATTACCCTCCCACATAAGTTCATGAGGGAAAAAGAGCCAGAAGAGTTGGATCCAGAAGCGTTGTTTGAAGTAGACATCCTGAAAAAGAAAGACAAGTTTCATTAGATAGAAATTCCTTAATATGACACCCAAATGAAATATTAGGGTTAGGACCTAAACACAATAATTAACAACTTAGAAAAGGGATGCCGTAATCTAATTGTAAATTATGTGAAGGGAGGTAAAAGACGATTTACCAATTTTCTCCACCCAAAACAAATATTTAAAAGAATTAAGTTATATGAAAATCCTAGATCTTTGAGATTCATTAAACTTTTCAATGACATGTTTAATCTCGATTATGCCCTTTAAGTTTATGACTGGGATACCGAGGGTCACAAACAAGGTGTGAATAACCATGCAAATGTGCTTAGTACTCTTGATGTCATTTATCACCTAATCAATGTGCCGGTTAACCACACACGCTCCATTGATCTATGAGAAACATCAAACTACCCTTTGCCACCCTTGTTAGTCCAAGTTAGTGTGCCGGTAAACCACACACGCTCCACTAACGACATGGCAAGGTGCAAAGTGCAAAGTGCAATTTCATGGAATAGTACAATTTTCACATATTTCCTAAAGTAACTAAGATTAGGAATTTAGAAAAGTATTCAGTTACTTCTTATAATTAACATTATACTTTTTAATGAGAATTAATGTCCTATCCTACCCGTTCGGCTAACGACCCTCCACTAGTCAAGGAAGCGGTGGGTGAGAGTGGACACCCATTCAATCGCCATTTCATAGGCAATTTCCTTATACCCCTTTATAGACTAGCTTCGTAAATGAGGCCTACTAACAGTAAGACCGACTGTCTTATACATATATATATATATATATATATATATATATATATATATATATATATATATATATATATATATATATATATATATATATATATATATATATATATATATATATAAGTATTAAGCTTTTAATGTTATAATAGTATAAGGGTTGAATTTTACACTTTTAAAACTCTAGGGTTTAGAATTTAAATATTTCAAAATTAAAACCTTTTAATTAATTTTTTCAAATTCCAAAACTTGAGGGAAAATTTTGAAACCTTTCAAAACTCTTGGATCAATTTGATAATAATTAAATTAATCATATAATTAACTATATCACAAAATTGACCTAATCTAATTTCACATAGCAAGATGATTCAAGTCAATTCTACAAATAATTAGTTTTTCACAAAATCAAGTAATTATCTTAAAATTTGATAATCATCATGTTGGATTTGGTGTCTAAGCCCATAACTATAACTGGGATGTACTTGACCCGATTGTAGCATGGTCCTTTTGAGTTGCCTTCACCAGTGCAATTTGATAGGATGGACTTTTGAGAGTAAGGTTATTATGATTTATTAATATATTACAAGTATAATATATTAATATGAAATCATATTATTTAATTAGTATTGATCAAGAATTAATTTTGAATTAATTTTGTGATCAAAAGAGACTACTTAAATATATGGAGATTGATTGTGTAAATCAATGATTCTTATACAGTGGACTAATGATCCATGGTTATTTAGGATGGGCTAAACCAATGATAATCCATGGATAGTCCATGGAGGTTAACCCATGGAGCCTAAGTAATATGAAAGGTCATTAGGGTTTACAAAGTGTAACCCTAACATTTGCTACACTATAAAAGCATACCCCTAGTCCCAAAATCGGCACCCATTGCATTCTTAGAGAGTGAAGTTGATTTTGTGCCAAGTAACCTATTCTATCAAGCCTCCTCTTGCATATTGGTGTTTGTGAACCATTATAGGCATCACACTTGGGGTGCTCAAGCTTTCAAAGATCAAGAACTACAAGTCCTTCTAAGAGCTAAGTCATCTAACTAGTTGTATTGTTCATTTGACAATTTGTATGCCAGTTAGGATATATGCTTTGGAAAACTGAAAATATGCATCTATAATTAGAGAAAACATAGATCCAAAGAATTTAGGGTTGCATGTGCACCATAGGAGTGTTATAGTGCTCAAAACCCAACAGTGGTATCAGAGCCTAGGATTGTTTTCTGTTATACTTGATGCTTGTTTTTTTTCCTAATTGAAAAAATCGAATTTTTGGCATCTGACTGATGAACTCGCCACGTCCTGGCTGACTCGACGAGTCCACTCAGAAACAGAGCAACTCGACGAGTCAGTTCATGCATTCGACGAGTTGCAGGCTCTTGTTGCAGAAATTCGAGGTTTTTGGCTAGAATTGGATTAGGATCATTACCACAAACTGTTTTGAATCATAAAATCTATTTTTATGATATGGTAGTGATCATTCTCATCCAATTACAAGATAATTGTCAAAGTGTTTAAGATAATTGTTGATTTATATGATAAACAAAGTTGCTTGCAAATTGTTGACTTGATATTATCTTGTTTATGAGTTTAGCTAGATCAATCTATAATCATATGATAATTTTAGTTGTTGAAAAATTTATCTAAATGAATTTTAATGAGCACCATAACTTGTCCTCAAGTTATGGAAAATGAAAAGTCTCATACATTAAAATGACATTAAACTCATAAGTTATGGAAATGAAAGGACAATTGTCAAATATTAAGATAATATGTTATTTATTTGTATTATTTGATATGAATTGCCTTGCTATATGAGTTAGATTAGATCAACAGAATATTATATGATAATTTTCCTTGTTAGAATTGATCTAAATGTTCTTAGTGGGTTTTATAACTTGTCCTCAAGTTATGGAACATGGAAAGTCTTATCATAAATGTTTTAATGAACTCCATAACTTGTCCTCAAGTTATGGAAAATCAAGAGTCTTTTAAAGTTATAGAATTGAAGAGTTTTGACAAGTTTCAAAACATGCCCTCAAGTTTTGGAATTTGTAAAGTCTCACTAAAGAAACTTTAATTCCGAACCCTAGAGTTTTAAAAGTTAAAATTCAACTCTTATACTTTATAATATTATAAGTTTAATTGTATATATATATATATATATATATATATATGTGTGTGTGTGTGTGTGTGTATAAGACAAGTCAGTCTTACCGTTAGTAGGCATCATTCACGAAGCCGGTCTATAAGGGGGGTATAAGGTTACTGCCTATAAAATGGTGGTTTAATGGGTGACCACTCTCACCCACCGCTTCCTTGACTGGTGGAGGGTCATTAGCCGAATGGGTATGATAAGACATTATTTATCCATCATTAAAGGTATAATGATAAATATAAAGTAACTAAACTTTTTTTAAATTCCCAATCTTAGTTACTTTAGGAAAATGTGAAAATGGTGCTAATCCATGAAATTACACTTTGCACCTTGTTAAGTCGTGAGTGGAGCATGTGTGGTTAACTGGTACACTAATCTGGGACTGATAATGTGTGGCAAAGGGTAGGTTGATGTTAATCATAGATCAATCGAGTGTGTGTGGTTAACTGGAACATTGATTAGGTGAGTTGTAACATTGAGTGTACCAAGCTAATTTGAATGGTTATTCACACGTTGTTTGTGATCCTCGGCATCCCAGTCACAAACTTGAAGGGAACAATCGAGATTTAAACATGTCATTTAAAAGTTCAATGAATCTCAAAGGATCTAGGAATTTCAATCCAATTAAAACTTAATAATCTATTTCGTTTTTCATGGTGGAAGTTGGTAAATCGTCATTACCTACCTTCAAATATTTTACAATTGGATTACGGCATCCCTCTTTGCAATTGTAAAATATTGTGTTAGGTCCTAGCCTTAATATTTCGTTTTGGGTGTTACATTAAGGACTTAAATCAACTAACTTGAAATTCTCCCTTGTAGATGTCTAGTTCAGACAACTATGGTCTTCCGGAATCTTTTCGAAAAAATTTTCCACATGAAGATGATATTCTACAATATCATACTTCACTTCCTCCACCTCCTCCAATTATTCTCCCTGACCCACAAGTTCAAAGACTTGAAAAGTTCAAGGTCACTCAAGCCCTATTGGCTAGTAAACACCAAGATGGAAGGTCTATGTGTTCGCATGTCTTGGATATGAAGTCACACATTGACAAGTTGGGATTGTTGGGTGTCGTTTTCCCGAGGAAGTTGGTTGTTGACTTGGTTCTTCAGTCACTTCCCGAGTCGTATAGTCAGTTAGTTAAAGACTACTATATGACAGACCGCAACTTGATCCTTATTGATCGTACCTATTTTCTTATTGCTGCTGAATCAGCAATGATTTGGCGCAATGATCAAGCAAATTTGATTGGAAAATTGTAACGCCCACAGATTCGGGCTAGTCAATTTAGAGACAATAATTGTCAAAAATGACTTTTTGATAGAAGATTATTTAGAATAAATAATCTTAACTAAGTTATAGTATATGTCACAAGGGTTCCATACATATAAAGAACGCTAAAATCCGAGTTATAACGAAGAAGTTATGACTTGTCGAAGTTTACGGCAAAACCGACACGACACCGCGTAACGTAAAAAGTAAATTTTTTATAAACTACTTTTTATCCTTAGAGATATAAATGAAATTTTTAGTATACGTTAAACTGAGATCGTGCATAAAAAGAAGACCCAAATCTGACTTCGTATGAGGAAATTATGATTTTTCTAAGATTTGGCATAGCAGTCCACAGCCCGGAATTCGAATTTTAGATCGATTGATTTTTGGCCAACACAACCTAAATAAGAGTTGAAGATCTCATTAATAGGATCTCAACTATAAAAATATAGACGAAAACGGAGTCCGTATGTAGAAGTTATGAATTTTACACGGTCATTTAACAGTATAATCTTCTCATACTGTTAAATTTAAATCGGTCAAGAATTATCCGATGGAGTCACAAGTAAAGTTATAGATCTTGTCAGTACCTACGCGTGGATATAAAGAAAGTCAAAAACGGAGTTCTTATGTGAAAGTTATAATTTTTTGAAGTTTGGTTGTTTTCCCTGTGTCATGTGCCACGTGTCAGCACCAGGCTTCACCTTGTTGCCTACGCAAAGCTCACGACGTGAGCACCTTGTCTCACGACGTGAGAACGGCCAGACAGCCTATAAATAGATGCGTAAATCACCCCCAAAACTCACACCAAAACCATTCTTTTTCTCCCATTACCCCCCAAACCTCTCTTCCCTTCCCTAGCAACTTCTAAGTGCTAGAGGCAAGTCTCGGAGTACCGGAAGGCTCCGAGAAGAAGAGTTTTTAGCTTAGAATTTATGCCCCTGCAGAGCCCGGTTGCTAACCAAAGCCCCTAGTAAGTGAGTTATGTTTACCCTACTTTAAGTATAACTTATGTTTAAGTTCATTTTCGTTATTATCAACCTATAAACAAGATTTATCAGTGATTCCAAGTTGTTATACTGATTGATCTACTTACGGGGATGATGTATAGGCTGTGATTTAGTGAGGTGTTTAAAGTGGGATTTCCAAACAGTATACTTCGTATACCAAACAGACCATACCTTCGATATCATCCTACCAGGTTGTTCCTTACTTGATAGATCATGAAAGTAGACTTTGAGTTAATGATGAATCTAGACTAATAATTAGTCGGAACAAAGATTAGACTAAAACTTAGCGATAATAACGCTAGGTTTCATCGAAGGAAAAATAGAATCATTAGAAGAGAAGCGTTGCCCGGGTTTGGAATCATCACTTTAACAAGTGAATGCATAGTCCCTTTCATGAACATAATTTTAATACATATATTGATTGAAGTATTAAATATATGTTTATGTGCGAATTATTTGATGTTGCCTGAAATACGTGTTAAAGAACATATCTGATAATATATGATGATTTAGGATCAAGAGTAAACCTAAATTAATTATGAGGAATATTGGGTAGTATCTTCTTATGAGTACGAGTGAGATATACATGGAGAATAGAACTTTAATATATGTCATTGATCCGGGAGCATGGATTAGACATAGTCATTGTCCCTAGTCCGAGAATATGGATTGGACATACTCAATTGTCATTAATCTGGGAATATGGATTAAGACATAGTCAGTTTTCCTTAGTCTGGGAGTATGGATATGACATAGTTATTTGTCATTAATCCGGGAGTATGGATTTAGACATAGACATTTGTCCCTAGTCATAGAGTATGGAATGGGAACAGTCATTGATCCTAGAGCATGAATTAGATCCGAGTGTATGGATTAAGTAAGAGGTAAAAATTAAGGTCCGAGAGTATGGATAGTGTCGTTGGGAGGATCGACGGGGTGGTGTAAGAGTTGCTTATATAAATGGTGAAATTGTATATTTTATGAGTTCTAAATTATATATATGATATAACACTGTGGGATTGAAATCCCTATGTACTCACCAGGTTTCCCAACCTGACCCACACAAGTTTATTTGTATCACAGGTGTCGATATGAAGCTACTTTACACTGAGAGATTTAAAAGAGATCTAGATCACAAGTGTAAAAGAATGTAAGGTATGTTTATGCTTTTGTTTCTGTATTGACGATGACCTCCCAAAGTTTTAAAAGAAATAAAATACATTTCTTCATAAATGCTTTGATAATACATTTATCATGTTTTTCTGGGAACAAATTCCGCAACATTTTTATTAAAAGGGTACTCTGATTTTTATAAAGCATAAACAAAATCGATCTTTTCTGGCCGTGAAAAATGGGGATGTCACAGTTGGTATCAGAGCCTTAGTTTAAACGAACAAGGAATAAACATTTATTTCTAGACTTAAACTTAGAATGCTAAGCGATGATCGTGAGGAGTGTGTCTAATATATTTTAGGTAGTACACCTGAATAGACACAAGCACTAGCTTAATTAAGGAAGATGCCTAAAATGCTTTTATGTGCTAAATGATTTGTGATGCTTTATGCTATCGTTTGATCGGATCTATGGTCTGTTGCCGACCGGATGCTGAAATTTTATGTGTTCAGATTTCTAAACGTTTAAATACGGTATTAGAACTGGCATGTACCTTTCAAAGTAATAAGGAGGATTACGCGTCTAAACCTTCTGTATCTATATTCTCATCTCGATAAACTAAACGCATGCTTCGGTGAACATAGCATCATGGTGAAGACTCGTAGAGAATTGAGTAAATGGAGGAAATGAAAAGGCTTATGATAGTGAATGACACCTATCGGAAGATATCGTAAGAGTGGTATGTTGCCTTTAGAATATATCTGATAAAATAACAGTACATTCAGAGGAGTACGGTACATCTGAAGTACACCTTCGATTGGCAGGATGATGGAACGATTGGTGTAATTCCATGAAGTTATCCCATCATCTGACATTTCCATCACCAACCGAGTTGAAGCGGAATTGATGATCGAAGATACGCATGGAGGAAGTCCTAGTAGAGTCTAGGGAAAATTTATGATTGTTTGGACACATTTGTATGTGTTGAAATTGTTTTTGTGATAATGACTTGGAAACCTGCGAGACAATACTTCTGACGAGTATGAGTAGGTGTGAATGGTAGTAGAGGCCTATACTACCGGAAGCACAGGACTCACACTTGGATCAGGTAAAGTCACAAGGTTACCAAGAAGCTAGTAATTGATTCCATTTTGTTCAAGTATTTCGTTACCATCGTTTCGGTAATGACTAAGAAGATGACTATTATTCCGACCCGAGTGGTCATATCATATCGAGTCCGACTAAGATATGTATTCTACGTGGTTCAAAGATCCAAGTTAGACGTAGTACCTGACTTAAGCCAGAAGATTTAAGTGAAATCGAAGCAATCAATAGAAATATCACGAATCGCCGTTAAATTAAGAAACTTGTAGCTAGAAGTGCTACATGCTATAATGTGATTATATCACATTAGAACATGAAGGAAGGTATAGTCTGTTATGGAATCTGACGCTAAAAGATCTGAGTCCAAACGTTGCATCACACGATGATAGGTTATTAGAATATGACACATCGGTCCATTGTAGTAATCAAAGAACTTATCTTAAGTTTGTTAAGAAGAAGGAGTCTCCAATAAGGATCAATATTGTGACTGGAAGATCATAATTTGGAGTCTAACATGAGATAGAGAGTGGGAGCAAGATCGAGCACCGCCTGCAGTCAAGAAGTCCAAGAGTTAGATACTCGTTCAAGGAAACATAGAATTTATGGTTATTACCTAGGATGAAGAGATAATGTATGGAGTCATTATACAAGCCCTGTTTTGTTGATGATTCTGGGACGTAATCATCCTAAGGGGGAGATAATTGTAATGCCCGCACATTCGGGCTAGTCAATTTAGAGACAATAAGTGTCGAAAATGACTTTTCGATAGAAGATTATTTAGAATAAATAATCTTAACTAAGTTATAGTATATGTAACAAGGGTGCCATACATATAAAGAACGCTGAAATCCGAGTTATAACGAAGAAGTTATGAATCGTCGAAGTTTACGGCAAAACTGGCACGACACCGCGTAACGTAAAAAAGTGAATTTTTGATAAACTACTTTTTAGCCTTAGAGATAAACATTAAAGTTATAGTATACGTTAAACCGAGATCGTGCATAAAAAGAACACCCAAATCTGACTTCGTATGAGGAAGTTATGATTTTTGTAAGATTTGGCATAGTAGTGCACAGCCCGGAATTCGAATTTTAGATCGATCGATTTTTGGCCAACGCAACCTAAATGAGAGTTGAAGGTCTCATTAATAGGAGATCAACAATAAAAATACAGACGAAAACGGAGTTTGTATGTAGAAGTTATGAAATTTACACGGTCATTTAACAGTATAATCTTCTCATACTGTTAAATTTAAAATCAGTCGAGAACTAGCCGATGGAGTCAAAAGGAAAGTTGTAGATCTTTTCATTACCTATGTGTGGATATAAACAAAATCGAAAACAGAGTTTGTATGTGAAAGTTATGAATTTTTAAAGTTTGGTTGTTTTACCTACGTCATGTGCCACGTGTCAGCACCAGGCTTCGCCTTGGTGCCTATGCAAAGCTCACGACGTGAGCACCTTGTCTCACGAAGTGAGAAGGCCCAGACAGCCTATAAATAGAGGCATAAATCACCCCCAAAACTCACACCAAAACCATTCTTTCTCTCCCATTACCCCCCCCCCCCAACCTCTCTTCCTTTCCCTAGCAACTTCTAAGTGCTAGAGGCGAGTCTCGGAGTGCCGGAAGGCTCCGAGAAGAAGAGCTTTCGGCTCAGAATTTCTGCACCCGCAGAGCCCGGTTCCTAACCAAACCCCCTAGTAAGTGAGTTATGCTTACCCTACTTTAAGTATAACTTATGTTTAAGTTCTTTATCGTTATTATCAACCTATAAACAAGATTTATCAGTGATTCCAAGTCGTTATACTGATTGATCTACTTACGGGGATGATGTCTAGGCTATGATTTAGTGAGGTGTTTAAAGTGGGATTTCCAAATAGTATACTTCGTATACCAAACAGACTCTACCTCCGATATGATCCTACCTGGTTGTTCCTTACTTGATAGATCTTGAAAGTAGACTTTGAGTTAATGATGAATCTAGACTAATAATTAGTCGCAACAAAGATTAGACTAAAACTTAGCGATAATAATGTTAGGTTTCGTCGAAGGAAAAATAGAATCGTTAGAAGCGAAGCACTGCCCGAGTTTCGAATCATCACTTTAATAAGTGAGTGCATAGTCCCTTTTATGAACATGATTTTAATACAAGTATTGATTGAAGTATTAAATATATGTTTATGTGCGAATTATTTGATGTTGCCTGAAATACGTGTTAAAGAACATACCTGATAATATATGATGATTTAGGATATAGAGTAAACCTAAATTAATTATGAGGAATATTGGGTAGTATCTTCTTATGAGTACGAGTGAGATATACACGGAGAATAGAACTTTAAAATATGTCATTGATCCGGGAGCTTCGATTAGACATAGTAGTTGTCCCTAGTCCGAGAGTATGGATTGGACATAATCAATTGTCATTAATCCGGGAGTATGGATTAAGACATAGTCAGTTGTCCTTAGTCCGGGAGTATGGATAGGACATAGTTATTTGTCATTAATCCGGGAGTATGGATTTAGACATAGACATTTGTCCCTAGTCCGAGAGTATGGAATGGGCACAGTCATTGATCCGAGAGCATGGATTAGATCCGAGAGTATGGATTAATTAAGAGGTAAAATTTAAGGTCCGAGAGTATGGACAGTGTCATTGGGAGGATCGACAGGGTGGGGTAAGAGTTGCTTATATATATGGTGAAATTGTATATTTTGTGAGTTCTAAATTATAAATATGATATAACATTGTGGGATTGAAATCCCTATGTACTCACTAGTTTTCCCAACCTGACCGAGTCAAGTTTATTTGTATCACAAGTGTCGATACGAAGCTACTTTACACTGAGACATTTAAAAGAGATGTAGATTACTAGTGTAAAAAAATGTAAGGTCTGTTTATGCTTTTGTTTCTGTATTGACGATGACATCCCAAAGTTTTAAAAGAAATAAAATGCATTGATAATACATTTATCATGTTTTTCTGGGAACAAATTCCGCAACATTTTTATTAAAAGGGTACTCTGATTTTTATAAAGCATAAACAAAATCAGTCTTTTCTGGCCGTGAAAAATGGGGATGTCACAAAGATCTACTTCCCAAGCTGCCATGGACATAGGCAGTGACATAGATAGTCCAGAAAAGATCCTTTCTCCTATGGGAAGGGAATTGGCTTTGGTCAAAAGATTTGACCATAAGAGAAAAGCCAGTTCTGAGATAGTTCCATGTGCAAATGCCAAAGAATCCACTTGTTTCTACTGCAATTTGAAGGGACATTGGAAGCGAAGATGCCCTGAATACCTGAAGGATCTAAGAGAAGGTAAAGTCAAAAAGATTTGACTCTACTTCAGGTAAGTCGACTATCTAACTCTATTAAGTTCCTGTTTGTAGATTCTTAATACATGATGTGATAAGATTACATTTTGATGTTTTGTAGGATCAAAGGAAGCTTAAAGGAAAGGCATGTAGAGTCTGATCGCGAAGAGATGGAGTTCGATCGCGTGGTTCGATGATCGGATTTTTGAGCTGCTGCTTAAGAGTTATGATAGATTGCTTAGAAATTTGTAATAACATAGTTTTCATTTTTAATTGCATTGTAAGGAAAAGTTTTTCCGCACCTTTTATAAATAAATAAAATTTTCAATTTTTATCTTATTTTATATTTCCTTGCAATGGCATATGTGAAAATTGATGTTTTTATTTTTGTAGCAATATGGATTTGATTCTTTCGTTTGTGGTAGTATCTAAATTTACCAAATAAGGAAAGATTCTCATCACCCAAGTTTCAATTGGACAGAAACTTGGGATCATGCAACTTGTATTGTATGATGAATGAGAACCTTCATCTTTGGAAAATTAAGACTAATTCCTTGTTAACATGTATATATGAGTCAAGTGAAGGACTAGGGGATCAGGTACACTTGGTTGTGCGCTGGTCAGGTCCACCACAAAGAACGATAAGACTATTCGTTATGGTTTACTAAAGTTAGTAAATATGGTTATGCTTACAAGATTAAGTATAATTCTGAGTCATTGAAAAGTCTCAATGTATAGCAAAATGAATAAGAAGAATCAAAGTCGGCAGAAATATAAAAGTTTCTCCAATCTGAAAAGATGGGATAGTACATGAGTATCGTGTTTTATGATCATCTTAATGATTATGAAAACCATATCACAATTTGATCCTCTAAGGACGCCTTAGTGCATTTTTTTGGCTATTAAGAGGAATCAGGAATTGTTGAAATGGTTAAATCAATTAAGATGAATCATACTTCGTTCCAAAATCAAATCTTAGAGTCATACTCCAAGATTGTATATTAAGTGACATATCAGCAAATGTAGAATGTTTTCTACTCTTGTACATTTGAAATTGGTAAGTTGTGATGTTTTGGATAAAACAAAGACCAACTAAGACCAATTGTATGAAGTGCTTGTCTTGATAAGAAATCGCACTAACTCTTGAATATTTGTTTGTCAAGTAATGTTTCTTGACAGAGAAAATCTTATATATCAAGAGGTTAGTGGGAGTCTTAGAGATCTTGAAAAGTTTTAAGAACTAATCAAGAGTCAACTTATTGTTGATCACTAGCACACGACTTGAGGTTTGCAACCTATCATTTTGACATATTCTTGTTTCCGTGCCCATTTCAGTTTAAATTGACTATGCATGTGAGTTCTATGAGTCCTCAATTGTTTGCATAACAACTTGGAAGCAATGGTAAGCCCTTTTTCTACCGAGTGGCAAGAAATTAAGATTGAACAAGTTCGGTTCATATGAGTTTGGATTTGTCACTAACCTTGTCTTGTGATTATGGTTTTGACAAAATCACATGGATAGGAAGACATACACCATACAATCTAAGTGTCATAAGGTTTCTCTCCAATTCATGAAAATGGTTGTAAGGAAACGCTTTCACTAAATAGATTTTAAAGAGTTAGCAATTGTGATATTTGCATTCTCAAATTCGATTATGACTGCGGCATCCCTCTTCATAGTTCGAATTGTGAGAAATGGCAAAAGGTCTAAACATTTGAGACTTATTGCTATAAGTTCTAAAATTGTTTGGACACACATATGAGCTTTCTAATAAAAGGTGTGTGAGCTTAGATAAAGGCTTATCGAAGCATCTCGTTTCAGAAATATGAACATTGGTAAGAAAGTCAATAAAGTATTGATTTTTGTAAGTCCAACTGATTTCTGGATTTATGTCACAGCTAGTGGGAGCATAAATGTTATGCAAGTAAAAAAATAATTTTTATGCTAGTGGGAGCATAATTATTATGGTAAGTGTTGCAATTTAGCAAAGTTAATTATAGAAAACAAAGTTTTAAATTCGCAAAGTTGCAGGGTTGAAAATGTTGTTTTGCTATAATTAAGGGAAAGGAACTTATACTTCATTTCAATTCTAAAAGTTTAAATTGAGATTTTAATCAAATTTAGTCAAGGATTTATATGAATACCATGTTGAAATGCTTCAACATTGGAAACTCTATATATGGAAGTATTATAGAAAAAGACTGGTCAAATATCATGTCTTTATGTAAGATGTTATGAATCGTATCCCATATGCTTCGAGTATAGGATCGATTGCATATGCTATAATATGATTTCATTCTAATTTTCCAAATGCCTAGGGAATTAAGAGGGAAAAAGGACTAGAACTGGATATGACTAAAGTTTTTAAACAACTATTAAGAACAATCCAAGGTTCGCCAAAGATTGGTTACTTATGGATAGTTGGAAGTATAGTAATGGATGGACCATATTTACATTATTATGAATAGACAGGATTCTATTAACAATGAGTTGTCATATGGAAAATATGGAAATGTTTCCATAATAGGAGTTAGATATCAAGAATCTATGAGAAAGTTAGAAACTTTTATGCAAGAAGGATGTTCAAAGGAATGTGCGTTGAATACGAGACTTCGGATCTGTGGAATTGTCTTGTAACAATCTCCAATGGAAATTTTGTAATTGACAAAGTCTCTGTGACTTGTGTACATAGTCATTACAAAAGGATCACTGCATATAAGTTTAGAATCTAACAAATTACAGTAAGTGGCAAGAACTTGGTATTCTTACACTTACGATAAGGATTTGGAATTGTGAAATGAGTATCGTTGGAAATGTTTACAATTGATCTATTTCACAAAGTATGGACCGTAGGCAAACATAGTATGCATGCTTAGAGCATGGGATAACTATTGTTTTAATTCAAGTATTAGTTGATAAATCGAAACAATATACAATGAATAATGTGTAATCAATATGGTGATTAAATAAAAGGTGTTTTATTTAGACTCAAAAGTTTTGGGGCCATATCGGATTAGTATTATTCTTGTGTTTCACTTTGCATGTTTTGACTTCCCGAATAATAAGATTATTCAAACTATCCACAGTCGATCATATGTTGGAAGTAAGTATGTAAGAAGACTGTCTTGAGTTGGCTTGTAGATTTTCTAAGGCGTTAGACATAGCAAAAGTGTGCTACACCATTCATGAGTGCTCCTGAAATAAGATTTGAGTATTGGATTAACCCACGCTCACCTGAATCACTTCGTGGAATTTATCACGAGTGATTGTGAGACGATAATATCATATAATCTTCAAACTAAGATATATGAGTTGTTGACTACGAGTTGGTTGTGCATTGATGATACGCAAACACATCAGTAACTTGATGTTATAAAACATATCGGTGTGCATGACTTAATGAGTAGTTAGTACAAGCGTATAATGTCGAAGTTTATCTGTTCCTTTTATCCTAAGAGGATTAAAAGCGATATCTTGGGCCCCTCAATGATTCTGTTTTGACTATGTGCCAGGCCCCGTCAGAACTAAATTGATGTGTTCAGTTATGTTCTATGTCAGACGAATCGCAAAACGGGAAACAAAATTACAGGAAAATAAGTATGACTATGTTCCATGTATTTGTCCGCATAGATATCTTGAGAACAGAGGAGTTTATGATCCCTTATCTGAAGGACTCGTCACTGACTAGGTCAGAGTTCGATAGCGACTTTTGAAAGCTTACGATTGTTAAGTCGGATCCTAAAGTCGCATTGACAGCTATACTTATTACACTTATCCAAGTGGAAGACTTTTGGATTTGGTGTCTAAGCCCATAACTATAACTGAGATGTACTTGACCCGATTATAGCATGCTCCTTTTGGGTTTCCTTCACCAGTGCAATTTGATAGGATAGACTTTTGAGAATAAGGTTATTATGATTTATTAATATATTACAAGTATAATATATTAATATGAAATCATATTATTTAATTAGTATTGATCAAGAATTAATTTGGAATTAATTTTGTGATCAAAAGAGACTAATTAAATATATGGGGATTGATTGTGTAAATCAATGATTCTTATACTATGGGCTAATGATCCATGGTTATTTAGGATGGGCTAAACCAATGATAATCCATGGATAGTCCATAGAGGTTAACCCATGGAGCCTAAGTAATATGAAAGGTCATTAGGGTTCACAAAGTGTAACCCTAGAATTTGCTACACTATAAAAGCATACCCCTAGTCCCAAAATCGGCACCCATTGCATTCTAAGAAAGTGAAGTTGATTCTGTGCCAAGTAACCTATTCTCTCAAGCCGCCTCTTGCATATTGGTGTTTGTGAACTATTAGAGGCATCACACTTGGGGTGCTCAAGCTTTCAAAGATCAAGAACTACAAGTCCTTCTAAGAGGTAAGTCATCTAACTAGTTGTATTGTTCATTTGACAATTTGTATGCTAGTTAGGATATATGGTTTGGAAAATTGAAAATATGCATGTATAATTAGAGAAAACATATTTCCAAAGCATTTAGGGTTGCATGTGCACCATAGGAGTGTTATAGTGCTCAAAACACAACACATCATTCAATTGGATGAGGATAATCATTAACTTATAAGAAAATTTGAATTTTAATAGTCAAAACAGTTTGTGGTAATGATCTTAATCCAAAACAAGCCAAAAAAAACTCGAAAATCTGCAAGCAGATGATCCAACTCGTCAAGTTCATGGCTTGGACTCGTCGAGTTGGACCAACTCGTCGAGTTCCTTCATAGGATTCTTCTATTCCAGTAGTCAGAGGCAAAAAATCAAATTTTTCCAGCTTTGAAAACCATACAATTGCATCAATATAACATAAAACACCCTAGGCTCTGATACCACTCATGGGTTTTGAGCACTATAACAATCCTATGGTGCACATACAACCCTAAATGCTTTGGATCTAAGTTTTCTCATGCTATACATGCAATTTCATTTCATCCAAAGCATATACCCTAGCTAGCATGCAATCAGAGATATACAACATAAAAACTAGTTAGATGAATACCTCTTTGTTGTAGCTTGTAGTTCTTGGCTTTTGAAAAGCTTATTACCTCAAATGTGATACATTTAATAAGTCACAAACACCAAATGCAAAAGGAGGCTTATGAGAGAGAGGTTAGGAAGCACAAAATTCTGCTAGGGTTTCACCTTGGAATAGATTGGCCAATTTTAGGGTGCTTAGGGGTTACTTTTATAGTGTGGAATTCCTAGGGTTTCATACGTGTAAACCCTAATTCACCATGACTCTTCACCTTTGATGGCCCTTTGGACTAAACCTTCATGGACTCTCATATAGGTTTAGTCCATTCCTAATCAACATGGATCATTTGCCCAAACTATAAGTATCACTAATTTACCAAATCAGTCCCTGTAAATTTAATCAGTCTCTTTTGATCACTAAATTAATTCCAAATTAATTTTTGATCAATACCAATTAAATAATATGACTTCTCAATTAATATATTATTAATATAATATATTAATAAATCACAAATAACCTCTTTCTCAAAAATCCATCATATCAAATTGCTCCGGTGAAGGCAACCCAAAAGGACCATGCTACTATCGGGTCAAGTACATACCAATTATAGTTATGGGCTTAGAAACCTAATCCAACATTTACTTCCTAACAAGTGGTATCAGAGTTGCGGTTTGTATTCATGTGATTGAAGATGTCTACTCATAAGTTTGATGTGGAGAAGTTCAATGGCTCAAATGACTTCACTTTGTGGAAGTTGAAGATGAGGGCTCTTCTGGTTCAACAACGATGTGCAGCGACACTGGAAGGAGAGACAAAACTGCCAAAGGACATGGTGGCTGATAAGAAAGTGGATATTCTGACAAAGTCACATAGTGCCATTCTATTGAGCTTGACAAATGAAGTATTGAGGGAGGTTGTGGATCAAACAACTGCTTCTGGGCTCTGGGATAAAATTTGTAACAAGTACTAGAACAACTCACTAACGAACAGGTTGTATCAGAAGCAAAGGTTGTACACTCTTAGAATGTCTGAAAGTACCCAAGTGAAAGATCTTATGTATAACTTCAATCGTATAATATTGGATCTACAAGGTGTTGATGTGAAAATTAAAGATGAAGATCACGCGCCCATTCTCTTATGTTTGCTTCCTAACTCATATGAGAATTTCGTTAATACCATGCTTTATGGTAGGACAACGATCACTGTGAATGATGTAAAGGACTCCCTGATATCCAAGGAACTGAAAAGAAAAGTTTCATGTGGAGAGGAGGTGTGCAGTTCTGGTTTGTTTGCAGGGACAGGGAGGACAGAAGAGAGGAAAGGGGGAAACAGAGGGATATCACATTCAAAATCGAAGTCTAAAGGTTCATAAAACATGAAATGTTATAACTGTAAGGAGAAGGGGAACTTCAAGCGAAATTGTCCACAACTGAGGAATGGGAAGTTTAAGAGTGAATCAAGCAGCAATAACATTGATGATGTGGTTCAGGAAAGTTCTGATGAAGGGGTCGATGGTGATGTACTGACTGTGTATACATCAACGTCTGTTGATGCTTGGGTCTTGGATTCTGGAGCATCCTATCACATGATGTATAATCTGTTGGATAAGGTGTCTAAGTCCATAACTATACTTGGTATGTACTTAACCCGGCTTGGCATGGTCCATTTGGGTGTTCGGCATCTCAATAATTGGATAGACATAATGAGAAAAAGGACACTTATGGTTTGTTAATATATTATAAGTTCTAATATATTAATATGAAATCAAATTATTTAATTAGTATTGATCAAGAATTAATTAGGAATTAATTTTATCATAAAAAAGAGACTAATTAAATATATGAGGATTGGTTATGTAAATCATTCATTCTTATGTAGTGGGCTTATGGTTCATGATTCACTAGATTAGTCTAGGACCCATTGGGTGCTCCATGGATGCTCCATGGAGGTTAAAACCCATGGATCATGGAGGAAATGAAAAGCCATGCATATTAGGGTTTACATGGTGTAACCCTACATGTGACACACTATATAAAGAACCTCATATGGAGTAGAATCGGCCACTAATACAAGACAAGGAGGGCTAGCCGATTTTGTGATCAAAGTGTTCTTCTCTCAAGTTATTCCAAGAGTTGTAGGTGTTGTGTGAAACATTTGAGGCATCACATTTGGGGTGCTAGGCTGACAAGGTCTTAAGGAATCCAAACTACAAGAAAGGTATGTCATTCTACTAGTTTTTTATATTACAAGTACCCTATGCCATGCTAGTTAGGATGAGAACCTTGGAAAATCAAATTTGCATGAATATTAGAGAAAACATAGATCCAAGGTTTCTAGGGTTGCATGTACACCATAGGAGTGTTAGAATGCTCAAAACCCATCAATGGTATCAGAGCCTAGGCTTGTTTTCTTTTTATTTGATGCAAACTGCTTGAAAAAATCGATTTTTCTGCTCACTGTTCAGTGAACTCGCCGAGTCCATGGGGGGACTCGACGAGTCCAAGTGAAAATGCATCCTACTCGTCGAGTAGGTTCTTGCACTCGGCGAGTAGGAGCCCCTGTGTGCAAAATTTCGAGTTTTGCTGCTGGAAATGGACTAGAATCATTACCCTAAACTGTTTTGGACTTATAAAACTTGTTTTTAATGGTGTAATGATTATGCTAATCCATTTACAATGGTTATATCAAAATTTTTATTTTTATATGTGTTTATATGATTCTTGAAATTGTTGATATGAATGTTCATACTTATGAGTTTTAGAAGATCATAGGAATTATTTGCAAATTGTTTGTTAGTGTAATTCTTGATCTTAATGCCTATTGATGGAGTCCATAATTTGTCCTAAAGTTATGGATTACCAAAAGTCACTTCTTTAAATTGTCATTAAAGAGCCATAGGTTACATAAAGTGAAGAGTCTTCATTTTAATAAACCATTAAACTCATAGGTTATGAGCATGAAAGGTTTTGAATAGTTTCAAAACTTGCCCTCAAGTTTTGGAATTTGTAAAGTCACTTTAGAAAACTTTAATTCCAAACCCTAGAGTTTTAAAAGTTAAAATTTAACCCTTATACTTTATAAAATTATAAGTTAATAATATATATATATATATATATATATATATATATATATATATAAGAGCAAGTCAGTTTTACCGTTAGTAGGCCTCATTCACGAAGCCGGTCTATAAGGGGGGTATAAGGTTGTTGCCTATAAAATGGCAGCTTAATGGGTGTCTACTCTTACCCACCGCTTCCTTGACTGGTGGAGGGTCGTTAGCCGAACGGGTAGGACAAGGACTATAATTCTCATTAAAAGTATAATGAAATATATAAGGTAACTAAACCTTTTTAAATTCCCAATCTTAGTTACTTTAGGAAAATGTGAAATTGGTGCAAACCCATAAAATTACACTTTGTACCTTACCAAGTCGTTGGTGGAGCGTGTGTGGGTAACCGGCACACTAACATGGACTAGTAAGAGTGACAAAGGGTGACTTAATATTTATCATAGATCGGTGGAGCGCGTGTGGGTAACCGTCACATCGATTAGGTGATAAAGATTGAGGGTACCAAGTAAATTTGCATGGTTATTCACACCTTGTTTGTGATCCTCGGCATCCCAGTCACAAACTTGAGAGGGCACAATCGAGATTTAAACATGCCATTGAAAAGTTCAATGAATCTCAAAAGAATCTAGGAGTTTCAATCCAATTAAAACCTAATAATTTATTTCGTTTTTCATGGTGGAAATTGGTGAATCGTCATTCACCTACCTTCAAATATTGTATAGCTTGGATTACGGCATCCCTCTTCCAAGTTATAAAGTATTGTGTTGGGTCCTAGCCTTAATACTACATTTGGGTGTCTTATTAACGATTCTATATCTAATCTAAACTTGTCTTTCTTATTTTCAGATGTCTTCCAACAATGGTGCTTCTGGCTCAATCCCTACCGACTCCTTCTCTCCATGAACCTTTGTGGGAGAGTCATCTTTGATGGTTCAAACTTTAATGATTGGATCAGGAACATCAGGATGGTCACTCGTTACGAGGAAAAGGAATATGTCCTCGACAAGGAGCTGAAGGAAATAGATGAGTCTACTGCTACTCTAGAGGAGATCGCTGACTTTAGGGCATATGAGAGAGATGCTACCAAGGTGGCGTGTATTATGTTGGCCATAATGAAAGCTGAACTCCAAAAGTCCTATGAGGACTTTTACCCTTTTGAGATGCACATGGACTTGATGGACCGATACCATCAAAGTGCTCGTCAAGATAGGTATGAAATCATCTCCTCCATGATAACAACCCGAATGAATGATGGTGAACCCATCACGGGCCACATACAGAAAATGCAAAGGTTTGTGGACCGTTTGCTCAAGTTGAATGTGAACTTCCCCGATGGGTTAGCTATTTATATCATACTACACTCCTTACCTACTTGTTATGATCAATTCCAAATGACATATCATATGAACAAGGAGGAGGTCACACTTAGCAAAGATCAAGGGCTCTTAAAGACCGTTGAAATTGGTCTTAAGGGCAAATCGGTTGTTACTACTCCTACTCCTACCGCCGCCCCTGTTCTGGCAATCGGGCATAGTAGAGGGAAGAAGAGGAAGACCCCTTCGGAGGGTACCAAGGGAAATTCTCTTGATATTTCCTCTTCAAGTGGAACCAAAGGTGGTTCTGTCACTCCTTCTTCCAACCCAAAAGAAGCTCAACTCTTCTATTGTCGGGAAAAGGGGCACTGGAAACGAAACTGCCCCAAGAACCTGCAAGATGTTAAGGATGGGAAGGTCAAGCCTACCCATGCAGGTATTTACACTATATTGTCTAATAACTCACCACATACTACTTCTTGGGTTCTTGATACAGGTTGCGGTATTCATATATGTTCTGATTTGCAGGGCCTAAGAAGAAGTGAGGATGTGGAGCACGGAAAGATAAACTTGATCATGGGTAACAGGAAAGCTTCACCTGTCACCAAGATTGGTGTTTATTCTTTGTTGCTAAGTAGTGGGTTAGTGTTAGATTTATATAAGTGTTGTTACTCGTCTGAAATGGCAAGAAATATTATTTCTTTTCACAGTTTCTACAAACAAGGATTTAGTTTTTCATTTGATAATGAAGTTGGTGGTATTAATGCTTTTTATAATAATGTTATTTATTTTAAAGCATTACCTTGTGATGGTGTATATGAAACTGTGTCGGTTGTAGACAACTTAGGAAATAATGTGTTACATATCGATTCTTCCACTAGTTTGGATAAAGAATCCTTGTGGCATTGTCGTCTTGGACATGTTAACAAGAAGCGCATAGGCCAACTTTAGAAGGCTGGAGTCTTGGAGTCATTTGACTTAAAGTCAGATGATAGTTGCGAGTCTTATTTGCTTGGAAAAATGACAAAGTCGCCCTTCACTGGTACTTGTGCTAGGGGTGAAGGTTTATTGGACCTCATACACACAGATGTGTGTGGACCCTTCAGAACCGCCACAATGGATGCTAACCGCTTCTATGTGACTTTTACTGATGATTACAATATATATGGTTATGTATACTTAATCAAGCATAAGTCAGAAACCTTTAAAAAGTTCAAAGAATTTAAACAGGAAGTGGAGAATCAGTTGGGCAGGAACATTAAGATGCTCCGATCCGATCGAGGAGGAGAGTATCTTAGTATAGAGTTCCTTTACTATCTTAAGGAATTTGGAATTGTTTCACAATTGACACCTCCTAGAACACCACAGCTTAATGGTGTGGCTGAGAGGCGCAATCGAACCTTGTTAGACATGGTTCGCTCCATGATGAGTCGAGCTTCGTTACCAATCTCATTCTGGGGGTATGCCTTAGAGATTGTCGCCCTTATCCTTAATCTAGTCCCTAACAAGAAGGTTTCCAAAACACCTCACGAGATGTGGACTGGGAAAGTTCCCAATTTAGACCACATCAAGATTTGGGGTTGCGAGGCTTTCGTGAGATGTGAGACTCAGGATAAGCTCGAACCTCGAAGTGAGCGATGTATTTTCATCGGCTACCCACAAAATTATTTTGGTTATCTCTTCTACAGACCTAGTGAGAATGTGGTCTTTGTGGCAAGAAGAGGGGTCTTTCGTGAGAGAGAATTCATAAGCCAAGGAAACAGTGGGAGGCAAATTGATCTTGAAGAACTTCAAGAGTCAAGCGGTGAAGGAACCTCAAACCCTAGCGATCAACCTGAGGATGAAACTCCTGTTGATGAATCTATACCTCTGAGGCGTTCCACAAGAGTTAGGAATCCACCTGAGCATTACTATGGTTTTCATATTACTACGGAAAGTGATCAATTTATCAATGATAGGACACTGGTAAATCTGGATGAACCTAACAACTTTAAGGAAGCCATGGCAGGCCCTGAATCTGCCAAATGGAAAGAGGCCATGGATAGCGAGATTCAGTCCATGTATGACAATCAAGTTTGGAACTTGGTTGAAAACATACCGGGTCGTAAGACGGTCGGGTGCAAGTGGATCTTCAAGAAGAAGACCGACATGGATGGGAATGTATACACTTATAAAGCGCGACTGGTTGCGAAGGGCTACACTCAAACTCCGGGAGTTGACTACGATGAGACCTTCTCACCAGTAGCGAAGATTAAGTCTGTTAGGGTTTTGCTAGCCATAGCTGCATTTCATGATTATAAAATATGGCAAATGGATGTCAAAACAGCTTTCCTTAATGGAAAGTTGGTTGAGGATGTTTACATGAGTCAGCCAGAGGGTTTTTTCGATGCAAAGCACCCTAATAGAGTGTGTAAGCTTAAGAAATCCATCTATGGATTGAAACAAGCATCTCGCATATGGAATCTTTGTTTCGATGAGAAAGTCATAGAGTTTGGTTTTTCAGAGAGCGAAGATGAGTCCTGTGTATATGTTAAGGCTAGTGGGAGTATAGTTAGCTTTTTGGTATTGTATGTGGATGACATACTACTCATAGGAAATGACATCCCAACCTTGCAGGAAGTTAAGTCCTGGCTTGGGAAGTGTTTCGCTATGAAGGACCTTGGAGAAGCTGCCTATATCCTAGGGATAAGAATATTGAGAGAAAGGAGTAAGAGACTAATTGGACTTAGTCAAAGTACCTACTTGGATAACGTGCTGAAAAGGTTCAGCATGCAGGATTCCAAGAAAGGTGAGCTACCGATCCAGAGCAACGCCAAACTGAGTAAGACTTAGAGTCCGAGTACAGAGGCTGAGATAGCTGAGATGAGTCATGTACCATATGCTTCCGCTGTGGGCTCAATCATGTATGCTATGACTTGTACTCACCCTGATGTGGCCTTTTCTTTGAGCATGGTCAGCAGATATCAAGGGAATCCGAGCAAGGCTCACTAGACTGCGGTGAAGAATATTCTCAAGTACCTACGAAGGACTAGGGACTGGGTCCTTACCCTTGGTGGGAGTGATGACTTGAGAGTAGTGGGGTATAGTGATGCTGGTTTCCAGACTGATAGGGATAATTTCCGCTCTCAGTCGGGTTGGGTCTTTACCCTAAATGGAGGAGCAATTACTTGGAAAAATTCCAAATAGGAAACAGTGGCTGATTCAACCTGCGAATCAGAGTATATAGCGGCAAGCGAGGTAGCAAAGGAGGCAATATGGCTAAAGAACTTCATTGGAGACCTTGGAGTTGTACCAGCTATTAAGGAGCCTATGGAGATTTTCTGTGACAATTAGGGTGCAGTTACCTTAGCTAAGGAACCAAGGGATCACGGCAAATCCAGGAAAATCGATAGAAAATACCATTTTATTAGACATCAGATAGAAGACGGACTCCTCGTGGTGAAGAGGGTATCATCGGATGAGAAACCAACAGATCCCCTCTCGAAGGGACTGCGTAGGGCTAAGCATTTGCAGCATACGAAGCGCATCGAGCTGAAGGATGATAATAGTTTTACATATTAGATAGTTTTTTGGAAACTTGTAAAGTGTAGATTGACATTTGATGATTAAATAAAAGTTGTTGTTTATTTATAAGTAAAGTGTTGCTATCTTGTGTCAATTATTTACTATTGTTTCAATTTTGCATGTTTTGACTTCCAGAATAATTATTTTTTTCAAACTCTCCACAATCAGTCATATGTTGGAAGTAGATATGAATCAAGACTGTCATGAATTGGGTTTGTAGATGTCTAAGGTTCTAGACATAACAAATGGTTGCTACAACATTCATGAGTGCTCATAAGTTCTGAGTATTGGATGCAACCCACGCTCACTTGTATCACTTCATGGAATTTATCTCGAGTGATCGTGAGACGGTAATATCATATAAGTCTTCAAACCTAGATATATGAGTTTGGATATTATGAGTTGGTTGTGCATTAATTGTACGAAAACGCGTTGGTAACTCGATGTTATAAAACGTACTTTTGTGTATGATTAAACAAGTAGTTAGTACAAGCATATGAGTCGAAGTTTATCTGTTCCTTTTAGTCCTTGGAGGATTAAAAGCGATATCTGGGCCCCTCGATGATTTTGTTTTGACCTATCTACCGGGCCCAGTCAGAACCAAATTGATGTGTTCAGTTTAGTTCTATGTCAAACAAATCGGAAATCGGGAAACAAAATGCTAGACAATAAGTACGACATTGTTCCATGTAATTGTCTGGCTGATATCTAGAACAGAGGATTATATGATCACTTATCTTAAATGGCGCATCATCATCATCTTAGTTTCGCGAGACTTTGAAAGAGCTACGATTGCTGGTCGGTTCCTGAAGTCATACTTGCAACTATAGTTATTACACTTATCCAAGTGGGAGACTGTTGGATAAGGTGTCTAAGTCCATAACTATATTTGGTATGTACTTGACCCGACTTGGCATGGTCCATTTGGGTTGCTCGACATCTCAACAATTGGATAGACATAATAAGAAAAAGGACACTTATGGTTTGTTAATATATTATAAGTTCTAATATATTAATATGAAATCAAATTATTTAATTAGTATTGATCAAGCATTAATTTTGAATTAATTTTGTCATCAAAAAGAGACTAATTAAATATATGAGGATTGGTTATGTAAATCACTCATTCTTATGTAGTGGGCTTATGGTTCATGATTCGCTAGATTGGGCTAGGACCCATTGGGTGCTCCATGGATGCTCCATGGAGGTTAAAACCCATGGATCATGGAGGAAATGAAAATCCATGCACATTAGGGTTTACATGGTGTAACCCTACATGTGACACACTATATAAAGAACCTCATATGGAGTAAAATTGGCCACTAATACAAGACAAGGAGGGTTAGCCAATTTTGTGATCAAATTGTTCTTCTCTCAAGTTATTCCAAGAGTTGTAGGTGTTGTGTGAAACATTTGAGGCATCACATTTGGGGTGCTAGGCTCACAAGGTCTTAAGGAATCCAAACTACAAGAAAGGTATGTCATTCTACTAGTTTTTTATATTACAAGTACCCCATGCCATGCTAGTTAGGATGAGAACCTTGGAAAATCAAATTTGCATGAATATTACAGAAAACATAGATCCAAGGTTTCTAGGGTTGCATGTACGCCATGGGAGTGTTAGAATGCTCAAAACCCATCATAATCATGACTGGTTCGACTCCTTCAAAGAGTGGGATGGCAAAGTCAAGATGGGTGATGATTGGGTGAGCAGTACAAAAGGTAGTGGCACGATGTAGATCAAGATGCATGATGGCATGGTCCGGAAGTTAGATTGCCGGTACGTTCCAGAACTTCAGAAGAATCTAATTTCTCTTGGAACATTGGCTAAGAATGGGATGAGGTACGCTGGTGAAGGCGACTGGGTCAAAGTGACCAAACGCTCTATGGTTATAATGAAAGGGAAGATGAATCGTAGAGGGATCTATATCCTAGAAGGCAGTACGGTTATGGGAACGGTGGCTATCTCCCAATCCTTGAATGAAGGTGATGACAACATAGAGTTGTGGCATCGTAGGTTGGGGCACATGAGTGAGAAGGGCATGTTAGTTCTAAGTAAACAAGTACTGCTTGGTGGAGAGGCTAATGGAAAGATAAAGTTTTGTGAAGCTTACGTCAAGGGAAAGCATCGCAAAGTAAAGTTCGGTACCGGTCAACACACAAGCAAGGAAATCCTGGAGTATGTTCACTCAGATCTATGGAGTCCTGCACCAGTGAAGTCTCAAGGAGGATGCTTATACTTTGTGACGTCCATTGATGACTATTCAAGGAAGGTTTGGTTGTACTTTCTGAAGACGAAGGATGAGGTGTTTGGGAAGTTCAAGGAGTGGAATACCATGGTTGAGAAAAGGACTGGAAAACAGGTCAAGACTCTGAGGACAGACAATGGTTTGGATTTCTGTAATGCTCTATTTGACAATTTCTACAAGGCAGAAGGTATAGTGAGGCACCGCACTGTATGACACACACCACAGCAAAATAAAGTGGCAGAACGTATGAAACAAACACTCATGCAGTGTGCAAGGTGCATGAGGATACTTGCTAACTTATCCAAGCAATTCTGGGCGGAAGCAGTTAACACTGCATGCTATCTGGTGAACAGATCACCATCAACTGCAATAGACTTGAAGACTCCTCAAGAGGTATGGTCTAGGAAACCCTCTAACTATTCTGGTTTACGAATATTTGGATGCCCCGCATATGCTCATGTGAATGATGGTAAACTTGAGCCAAGGGAAATGAAGTGCATAGTTCTAGGATATGCAACAGGAGTAAAAGGTTATCGAATATGGTGTACAGAAGAAGGAAGAACTCCTAAATTTATCATGAGCGGAGATGTGACCTTTGATGAATATGCCATGGGTAACCAGGGAGGAGGTGATACAAGTCAAGCAGGGAACAAAGATCAGCGTGCTAGCCAGAAGGTGGAGTTTGTATCTCAAACTCCAGACAGAGTTGTGATAAGTGAAAAAGAGCAAGGCGGAAGTGAACAGCCTGGACAAGATAAAACCCAAGAGCAACACATGGGATCTTCGTCCAGTGGTGCTGATGTCTGGAAAGATGATGGGTCTGAATCTATAGCAAAGAGTAGATCGAAGAGGGTTATTCGACAACCTAACAGATATGTGGGATTTGTGAATTCAGGTGAACTTGACTCCATTGCTTTTGCTTTAGCAAGTGGAGAAGACATTGACACCGAGGAGCCTCAATCGTATAAAGAGGTTGTGGCGAGTAAAGAAGCAAATGACTGGTTGATGGCCATGAATGAAGAAATGAATTCGTTAGAAAAGAATGAAACATGGGATCTTGTTCCATTACCAAAGGGAGCAAAGTCAGTGGGATGCAAGTGGATATTTAAGAAGAAGGAAGTAATACCAGGAGTTGAACATGTTAGGTTCAAGGCAAGGTTGGTGGCAAAAAGGTTCTCTCACAAAGAAGGAATTGATTATCACGAGGTGTTCTCACCGGTCGTGAAGCACAAGATAATTCGGGTTCTTTTAGCCATGGTGGGTGTATTTGATCTGGAGCTTGAACAGCTTGATGTGAAAACTGCATTTCTTCATGGAAATTTAGAAGAGAAGATTTATATGTCCCAATCAGAAGGGTTCCTTGATGCTAAGAAGGACCATGTATGTTTACTGAAGAAATCCCTGTATGGTTTGAAGCAGTCTCCATGATAATGGTACACGAGATTTGATTCATTTATGATCTTGAATGGCTACACTCGGAACCAGTTTGACAATTGTGTTTACTCAAAGGAATTGTCACCAAATTCCTACATATATATGTTGCTATATGTTGATGATATGCTCATCGCAGCCATAGACATGGCTGGAATAAATGACTTGAAGGCAACCTTGAAGAATAAGTTTGAGATGAAGGATTTGGGACCAGCAAAGAAGATACCGGGGATATAGATACAAAGGGATAGAAAAGCAGGGAGGTTGTGTATTTCTCAACAAAAGTACATCGAAAAAGTTCTGCAATCCTTCAACTGTGATCAGTCCAAGCCAGTTGGAACTCCTTTGGCTGCTCACTTTAAACTTGGTCCAAGCACTATACCCACTACTAATGAAGAAAGGAAGTACATGAGCAGGGTTCCATACTCTAGTGCTGTTTGAAGTCTCATGTATGCTATGGTTTGTACCAGACCTGATTTGGCTCATGCAGTTAGTGTGGTTAGCAGGTTTATGAGTAATCCAGGGAAGACTCATTAGGAAGCTGTAAAGTGGATCTTGCAATACTTGAAGGGAACGACGGATATTTGCCTGGTGTATGGAGAAAATACGAAGAGTGACTTAGTAGGATATGTTGAATCTGATTATGTTGGTTACTTGTTGAAGTGTAGGTCGTGGGCGTGCTACATATTCACTTTATTCGGATGTGCCATCAGTTGGAAGTCAACGTTACAAGATACCGTTTCTTTGTCTACAACTGAATTCGAGTATATGTCCATGACGGAAGGAATAAATGAGGAGATATGGTTGCAAGGGCTTTTTTAGAGTCTTGGTCTGAAGGTGGAGAAACCTGTCTTGTATTGTGACAGTCAAAGTGATTTGAGTCTTGCAAATAATCTTGTGTATCATGAGAAGATGAAGCACATTGATGTCAGGCTGAATTTTATTCGGGATATTCTGTAAGGAGACAAGTTTTCAATACTGAAGATTGATACCAAGGTCAACCCAGTAGATATGTTGACAAAGTCGTTGCCCACGGAGAAGTTCAAGCTTTGCTTAGACTTGGTTGATGTTCGCATGAGGTAGGTCACTTCGGAGACGAATGGCAGGAAGGGAGAGGAAGTTCTTGTTCGAGGTAGAGTTCAGAGGATGCTCAAGTCAAGGTGGAGATTGTTAAATGTGACTCGAATATTTGGAGTAATTGGATCATTATCATGAAGCATTTGGATCACTTGGACCTCAATGGAGCACTTGGGTTCACGGAGCATGTGACAAAGGAACGGATCTTCTAAGAGAGGAATGGATCATCAAACAAAGGAACTGATCAATTGCCAAAGGAACGGATCGTTATCAAGAGGGTTTGGAGCACCTGGAAGGATTTTGGAGCACTTGAAAGAGGTTTGGAGCACTTGGAAGGGATATGGCGCAACAAGGGGTCCTTGTTGCGCCACATAATGAAGAGATGGTTCAAGAGGGATGTTCTTGCGCCATCTTGTTCTCCTCTTGAGCCATCTTGTTTTCTTGTTGAGCCATGCATGACCTTGTTGAGCCATGCATGTGCATGTTGCTCATGATGATGATGTTGCTCCAAGATTGATGTTGTGCGCCATACTTGATGCTCTTGCGCCATTTAGATCCCTGTTGTGCCAACTAGGGTTGTTGTTGCGCCATGAAAAAGATATTGCGCCATCATGGACCTTCTTGGTACATGATGCGCCATACTGATTCCTTTGTTGTGCCATGTTGATCCAAGTATGCCTAGAAGATGATAATCCTCAAGAATGTTCCAGAAGATGCTGCATGGCGGATTGTGATTCGTTGACACCCTTCATGGGCCTTTGGGCCAATATGCTTGGCCCATTAGGGTTTTAGGTCTAATCCCTCAAGTATAAATAGGGATGCATGCTAGGTCATTTTGTATCTTGATTTCTAGAGTGATAGGCGAATCTCTGTGTAATTGTACTTGTAACCTCTGTGTTGAGAGCTCTAAAATAAAGAATACTCCCCTCCTGCCCGTGGACGTAGGTCACCTTGACCGAACCACGTAAATATTGTGTCTTGTGTGCTTTTGGTTTTGCTAGTTATCCGCTTTACTTCCTAACAATTAATAAATATATCAACATTTGTATTTAATGGGAAAATTATTATTTCATGGAAATAATATTTTACTAACTGGAATTATTATTTATAAAAATAATATTTAAAGGAGAAATAACAACTTATGAAATATATAGCTAACTAGTTAAATAAAGTAAATTGACACTCTCTATTTCATTTAATAACCATGGGTTTCTTCATGCTGAAGGAGACAAGCTTTTCATTTGTTTATTCTACAAACAATGCTATTAAGAATGCCTTAACTTTTACTTTATTGTCTTACTTTTTTATCATGCTTTTTTCATATAAAAGAAAGGCATTAGACAAGAGTTTTGGCTAGTTTTTACTCACTTTTTTCCCCATAAAATGGCAGCCAAATTTCAAATTTTGCATGCCCTCTCTCTCTTCTTCTTTCTTCCATTTGGTGCTAGAAATGAAGGTCTTAATGTTGCTTCTCTTTAAGGATTTATTTGGTATAAATCTTAAAGCTTAAGAACAACATTTTACAAGTGTTTACTAGCATATTCTTGTGGTGAAAAGCTTGTTTGGTGGATACATTATAGAGAGCTTAATTTAGAGCTTAATGTCAAACTTCATCAACTTCCAACCTTCCATGAGGATCAAAGTCTTCAAAGATTGTTAACACTTTCTTTCTATGGTTGTTTTTTAATCTTTCTAAGTCTTGCAAAATGATCCTTGGTGGGAATAATATTAGTTTTCTTTTTGTTCAAATCTTAAGTCTTCTGTTGCACTGTTTATGTTTTTGAAACAATTTTTGAATAAAAAGCACAACAGATTTCTCTTTGAGAGGCGAGGCCATTGAGACGATGAATTGGGATGAGTTTGTGACCCGGTTTAGGGTGGAGTTTGCACCATCTATCGAGGTGCAGCAGTTGGCGAGGGAGTTTCAGGATCTTCGCCATACAACTAAGACTGTGGCGGAGATCACTGCCAAATTCAGGGAGAGGGCCTTATTGGTTCCGCAGTACACTGCAGATGAGGAGACGAAGAAGATGAGGTACCATGATATGCTGCGAGACGATATTAGGGAGTTTGTGAGCACGTCCAGTTGCAAGAATCTAGAGGATACAATTGCTAGATCCCGAGAATGGGAGATTGACTTGGAGCACGTCGGAAAGAGGAATACAGATCAGGTTCAGATAGCTGGGGATCTTGCGAAGAGGCCCAAGACTCAGGATTCGCGAGTAAGAGGCAATCAGGGTCGGGGTCGTTATGCGAAGTGTGGGAAGACGCATGAGGGGAGCTGTCGGGAGACAGGAAGATGATGTTTTAGTTGCGGTCAGATTGGTCATTTTAGCAGGGATTATCCTCGAGGCTCGATTCCGATGTGTTTTCACTGCAACCAGGCGGGCCACAAGAAGGCCGACTGTCTGAGGCTGATGAGTGAAGCAGTGAGAGCACCCACTCCAACTACATTGAGGATTACTGACGACGGTGATGGCAGGGACGGAGGCTCCAGCAGTGAGGAGCCGAGCATTACAGTTGCAGACAGGTGAGACCAGAGTTCTATCAGATGTTGTCACGGGTATGTTCCTATTACATTTTCTTCATCCCTTATTATATTATGCTTTTGATCATGTGCCTATATATATATATATATATATATATATATATATATATATATATATATATATATATATATATATATATAGAGAGAGAGAGAGAGAGAGAGATAGAGAGCCAGGTTCAAGTATTCAAACTAATTATTGTGCGGATATGTGGACAATGCTATTCTATGAGAATTACTAAGAGAATAAGTTGTTTAGAAATGCGAATACATTCAACCTTACAAAAATATCGTCATTTTCATGCGTTCTCGCTAATTATTATTTATTTTTGTTCTCACACATCGTTTTTCACTCATTTTCATTCTGACAGAATACGACTCAATAAACATTTTGACAACATTCTGACAGAAATGAGAATAATAATAATAATAAGTGTATAATAACCTTATAGACGATTTAATTAGTGAGAATGTGTGTTAATAACAATAGTTATGTAAGATTGAACGTATTTAACTATTTATATTATCAAACAACATATTTTCTTTATCATTCTCAAAGAATAGCATTATCCATACGTCCGCACAATAATTAGTTAGAAAAGAATGACCTAAGGTCATATATATATATATATATATATATATATATATATATAAGGGAGGGTTCTATTGAGAAAAAAAAGGTTGCGAATGAGCGAATGAATCTGAGTCACTCATTTCGAATCTACAGCTTAAGCGTTGCAGCGTACCTGGCCGACAGAACATATCATATTCATATATGAATACGTATATTCACATATATATATATATATATATATATATATATATATATATATATATATATATATATATATATATATATATATATATATATATATATACAAGTGTATTTATATATAAATACGTATATTCATATATGAATAAGTATAGCGGAAATGATTATTCATATATGAATATGGCGGCAGTAAGTGGTGGTGGAGGTGGCGGTTGTTGGTGGTGGTTGGTTGTGGATGTGGTTGTGGTGGTTGGTGGCGAAAGGCAGGTGGTGTATTCATATATAAATAAACTTTTATTTATCTTCATATATGAATATTATTCATCGTCTGTCGGCCCGTTACGCCATAGAATTTTACGATAAAAATAAACGATTGACTGATAATGACTTGATTGCCCCGTTCTAAACTTTTTTTATTTCTCATCTGGTTAGTCTCCACTTAAACAGCCCCTATATTTATTTGGACATCCATTAACAATTTTTTCTTTGTTTGCTAATAATTCAAATGTCTTATCATCTACAAAATAAACAATTAAACAAAATGAACAATGGATATGTACCAAATATATGTGACAGTTTTACAGTTGCCACATGTGAAATTGTCTTTTCTCAATATAAATATAATTGTGCCGAATATGCAAATGACAATTTGGTAGATGTCACTTTGCGAAATTGTCTTTTCTACGTACAAATTATAAGTGAAAAATAAAGATTTCATGTGAAATTTGCAAAATTCTCATTTTTCAATGAGAAAATCAACTATAGCTCAACTATACTATTTACAACTAACAAACAATAACTTTAAAGAAAACTACCAATACGTTAATTATTATATTTGTAACTAGATCAATGTTTATAAATAGATTAAGAGCTAGATGTTTGAGAGAGAACTTGAAAAGATTTTGAAGTTCTATTTTCTTTTTCTTTTTTTTTGTAAAATAAAGTAAAAACCAAAATATAAAATTGAAGGTTTTTATACATTAAAAATATAGGACATACTAATTTTGTAGGTCCCACCTACAATATTGAAATTATAACTATAAAAACCTCAAAATAACGTACATTTGGTGATTTTACATATATAAGGCCAATTTTGTATGTGGGACAAGTATTTTCAAAATATATTTAATTTGGGATGATGACTTTGAATTTGAATGTAATATCATTTTCAATTTATGTAAGTTTTTTTATCTCGTTCACATTTTCTCTTTAAACTTGTTTAACTATTCACATTGGGTCCTTATGACCGACTATTACAGGTAAACTGGAAAAAATAAATTAATAGGATAATATATCTTTACTTTGTACACATTAGTCCTTACTATTTTTTTGCGTATTTAGTCCTTAATATTTTTTTTGCAAAATAAGTCATTGTTATTTTTATAAATATTCAGTACTTATGTGACAACCCAATAAATACGTCATCAACCGTCATTAGGATCTAACGTTGTTAGCAACATGTAATTAAACCACTCTGTATATGAATAAATATATTCAATTTTCGTCCTTAATCACGTCAACGTTTAGGCTCCAAATTTTAATGCACAAAAAGTCGTGTCATATTGCAAGGATATTAACATTTTAAGAGCGTACAGATTACTGCAAGCCCAAAAATATAAACTTCGTAAAAATCCAACATAATACGGATGAGATATGATTTTTATAGGAAATAAACATCCACCACGTACTAAAAGTTACAACGTAAAAAACTACGAAGAGAACGGTTGACTTTTATCCAAAGCCACCAAAAGGAGAAACGTAGTACTACTTAAAGTAGAATTTAGAGACAAAGAATGTCGGAATTGGAACTCAGATGAAAGAGTTATGATTTTTATAAAATCACGACATCTATAAAATGCAAGCTCAAAAAAAGTTAGAATTTGCCAAAACAACCAAAAAGAAAGTTCTAGTATACGACATAACTAACACGAATATGTAAGAGTTATTGAAAACAGGGTCTGCATGTGAGAGATACGAATTTTCAAAGATTAAAAATCATCCACATGCGCACCTGCGCACAATGCGCGGCTTGCATTCTGACACCCCGATTCGTCAGGATACGGATGACGTGGCACCATGAGAAGTGGAAGCGTGTCATACCCAAGGTGGTTCACGCACAAATTGTGTGGCGTGCACCCCAAAATTCCCTATAAATAGGAAGTTTCGGCCTTCCAATCCCTCACACCTAAAAACACACCTCACTCTCTCTCGATTTCTGTGCCACTAATTTCCGAGTGCCTCATGTGTTCTGGAGTCCCGAATCCTACCCTACATCAACAGTTTCACGCATCAAGAGTGAGTTCAAGGCCCTACTTTACTACTTTCAAGCCTTTTCGAGGGGAGGGGGAATACATGTTATAAACTATTGTTTTCATAAATATCGGTAACTATATAACCTTAGTAATATGATTATGTTTAGAATATTAGGATGATATTATACCCGGTAGATACTCTGCCTAACTTTTAAAGGATAATATTATGTCTAGTTTTTATGTTGACTCATACTGATAGAAAACATCATACCTAGTTCTTACGTTCGCTAGTTGTAAGGAAACTCCGTTTCTTTAGTCATTACTATAGCCACCCTTTGGTAAGCATAATACCTAATGGGTTACTATGCCCAAATACCCGGCTACACAAAACGCTTTAACTTATATATATATATATATATATATATATATATATATATATATATATATATATATATATATATATATATATAAGATATTAAATATTTATGTAACGCCCGAGTCGCCAGGTATGAAAATTTATCCATTATTCATTAAAATCTAAGGAGGGACAATGAGTACGTTGGGCGTACACTAGGTACGTGTGACATCTCTAAATTTATGATCATTTTAAAAATTTTATTTATGATTATTTGAAAATCAGAGTATCATTTTTAAAAAATAATATTGCGGAATTTGTTCCCATAAAAACATGATAAATATATTATCAAAGCATTTCCGAAGAAATGTATTTTGTTTTTATAAAAACTTTAAGATGTCATCGTCAATACAGAACCATAAGCATAAACAGACATTATATTCATTTATATTAGTGATTTACATCTCCTTTAATCTCTCAGTTTAATGTAGCTTCGTATCGACACCTGTGATACAAATAAACTGAGTGGGTCAGGTTGGGAAACCTGGTGAGTACATAGGGTTTTCAACCCACAATAATAAAGTTATTATGTTTCATCATCACACAATTAACCAGATTACCCATCCTCATTATCTTCTTTATTTCTTAAGGATCTACCCTAAGAATCATCTATCATTCACTTTTTCATTCCTAAGGATTCTCCTAAGGAATAGGCACGAAGTCCATCGTTGCCTATGGCACAGCTGCCAATGTTATCTATTAGGCACAGATGCTAATATTATCATTTAGGCACAACTGCCAGGATTATGACGTTCTCTATTAGGCGCAGCTGCTGATATTATCATTTAGGCTCAGCTGCCAGGATTATAATGTTCTCTATTAGGCGCAGCTGCCGATATTATCCTTTAGGCGCAGCTGCTAGGATTATGATGTTCTCTATTAGGCGCAGTGTCGATATTATCCTTTAGGCGCACCAGCTAGGATGTTTAGAGTACATCGTAGTTCAAAAACATCTACAGGTGGCGCAACTGCCCATCTTTACCCATTATTTTTATAGGTATGAAATACATATATAGTTTAAATCAAATAAAACATGTATATTCGGTTCATCCATCATAGATATCAAGAACACAGATAGTATGCACACATAGCACGTAATTTATATTAAATACTTCATATCTATGTGTAAGATGAAAGTAACTATGCACTCACTTGTTAAAGTGATGATTCCAAACTCGGGCATCGCTTCGCTTCTAACAATTCTATTTTCCTTCGACGAAACCTAGTAGCATTACCGCTAGATTTTAGTCTAATATTTATCGTGACTATTTACGAGCAAAATTGTTTTATAAGTGTTAAACAATACTTTTCAACCACTATGTACAGACAAGGGCCAAACATGAAACATCGGAGGGTAGGACCATTTTGGCATTATAGCACTTCTGAAATCCAACAACCTATGCGGCCCTTCAAACCAGATTCCCCGTACCCCGAGTAGTTAAAAGATATTATAATAATACTTTTTATATTATATATATATATATATATATATATATATATATATTGATTATAAGTTCATAATAACAATAATAAACTTAAACAAAAGCTATACTTAGAGTAGGGTAAGCATAACTAACTTACCGGGAGGTTTGGCTAGGAACCGGGCTTTGCGGGGGCAGAACTTCCGAGCCGAAAGCTCTTCTTCTTGGAGCCTTCCAGCACTCTGGGGATTTCCTCTAGAAATTAGGAGTTATTAGGGCTTTGGGAGAGGTTTAGAGAGAAATTAGAGAGAGAAAGAGAGAATCGTTATGGTGTAAGGAAAATGGGGTGCTCTCGCATCCTATTTATAGGCTGGAAAATGGCTCACCTCGTCGAGTTTGAGCCTCCAACTCGTCGAGTTGGTGCCACATGTCACCATCTGGTGGCAAGGCGTGGGAAGCAAGCAATGGTCCAGATTAAGCCACGTCACCCCTCACAGCAGCACCCTTCCAACTTCTAAATTCCGTAACTTTCGTATACGAGCTTCGTTTTCGATGTTCTTTATGTCCACGCATAGGTATTGACAATATCTACAACTCTACTTTTTAATCCATCGGCTAATTCTTGACCGATTTTAAATTTAACAGTATGAGAAGATTACACTGTTTAACGACCGTGTAAAATTCATAACTTCTACATATGGACTCCGTTTTCGACTGTCTTTTTAACGTTGAACTCCTATTAATAAGATCTTCAATTCTCATTTAGGTTGTGTTGGCTAAAAATTGATCGATCTAAAATTCAAATTTCGGGTTGTGCACTGCTATGCTAAATCTTAGAAAAACCATAACTTCCTGATACGAAGTCAGATTTAGACGTTCTTTTTATGCACGTTCTCGGTTTAACATATACTATGACTTTTGTTTAGAATTCTAAGGGTAAAAAGTATTTTATTGAAAACTCACTTTTTATGATTCCCGGTGTCATGCCGGTTTTGCCGTAAAACTTCGACGTGTCATAACTTCTTCGTTATAACTCGGATTTCGACGTTCTTTATATGTGCGGAACCCTTGTGAAATATACTATAACTTGGTTAAGATTAGTTATTCTAAATAATATTCTATCAAAACATCATTTTTGACGCTTATTGTCTCAAAATTGACTAGCCCGAATCTGCCGGCGTTACAGTACGCACGACGTACTCCTTGCATGCACGCAATTGGGGTGAGCCCTGCGTACACTGGCGTACTCAAGCTAGGGGAAAACCCTAATTTTTAGGGTTTGAACCCTATTTAAGATCATTAAGTGCTTCAAGTTCATCACCCTTTCAGCCTCATTGCGTTTTAGTGCTAATCTTAAAACCCTAGCATCTTGAGTGCATTTTTGAGCTTACAAAGAGTTTTTGGGTGTTCTTTTGTGGTTTTGAAGAAGAAGGAAGCTTGAGGAGAAGAAAAGTAGAAGAATAAGCTTGTATATCCAGAGTTTGTGCATCATTTCTAGCCCATTGGAGGTATAAAGTCTGAAACTTGTTCATTCTAAGCTTAGATCTAGGTTTAGGGAAAAAAACTTAGCAACTTTTGGTCCCATAACTTGGTCTTTTGGAGTATGGGCTACTCTAGAACATTTGAATTGTCCTTTGGGACTCTTAGGGGTGCATGAAGTCATAAAATCATATCTTGAAGGTTAACACTCAACCATACATGAGTTGTTGACCACTTAAGAGAGATAGAAGGCTTAATTCATGGTTTGAGTCCCAATAAGGCATGCAAGAGCATAAACTTTGCAACCTTTATGGTTTAAGACATTTTTATGAGCTTGGATCGACATTGAAGCATAATGGGTTAAGACATTGGTGCATTTTTGGCCAACTGACCAGTATGTCGGGCGTACTCTTGAGTACGCTACGCGTACTGGGCCAGTGCCCCGATTTTGGATCATCAGCGTACGCTAGGCATACAAGCCATGTATGTCGTGCATACGCAGTCTGTGGGCTTATGAATCTTTCGAGCTTGAGTTTTGTTGGGCTTTTTGAATTGTTTAGGTTTAGGCCTCATGCCTACCTGTAGTAGGCCTTTTGCTTTAAGTCAAGAATTAGAGTTTGGACTCTCGGGTTAGACTACTGACCTAATTTTTAATTAGGGTTTTATACTTATGCCTTAGGGAGAGGATTTCGGGAGTCATCCGCTGATTTTGATTTGATACCTTCAGTCTAAGGTGAGTTTCCTTCACTGTATCCATGGATCGAAGACACCAATGCCGACCCACTAGTTTATGTTGTAGTATGATGATTGTCTCCGTGACAACTGTCGGTTATGTATGTATTTGCTTGATGACTCTGTGATTCTTTTGTTATGATAATATGTGGTAGTTGTAGGGGTGAAAAAGACCCAATATCCGTTTGAAATAGACCGAAGGGGATTGCAAGCACCCAAATATGCTTGACTGTATCCGGTTGAATTAGACCGAAGGGGATTGCAAGCACCCAGATATGCTTGATTGTATCAAGTTGAAATAGACCGGAGGGGATTACAACCACCCAAATATGCTTGTCTGTATCTGGTTGACATAGACCAAAGGGGATTGCAAGCACCCAGACTTTATCCGGTTGAAATAGACCGAAGGGGATTGCAAGAACCTAGATATGCTTTGTTGTAGGTTTGTATGGTATGAGGTATTTTGGAGGAATTCAATAAGCTTTGTGCTTACGGTTTTCAATTTATGTTTTAGGTACTTCCAGCTTGAAGGGAAAGGGCCCAGCCTGATCGCACCGTATCACCCTATGATTTTCTGCTTATGTGATTTTGGGAATTTGTACTCTGATAAACTATTAATATGATACACTTTCGACTGTTTTGATATGATTATCGCATGTTTTGAATGAATTTAAAAAAAATATTATCTATATTTTTGGGATGTTACAATTTAGATACACACACACACACACACACACATATATATATATATATATATATATATATATATATATATATATATATATTGTAATGCCCGTGTTTCTAGCCTAGGCATTAATATTGATGTGATAGTCTAGGTTAACCTTTGTAACTCATTTTGAAGAAATGAAAAGGAATTATGTGAATATTATGTGTTTTATGTGTTTTATGCTTAATTACTAGGAGTTAATTAATTAAGAATAAAAATGAGCGTCAAAAATAAATATTAGATAAAGTCGATATCTATTAAGAAAGTTGTAGTGGTCGTGACAAGGATTACGGATATATAAAGAATACCGAAATCCGAGTTATAACGAAGAAGTTATGACCTGTCGAAGCTTCGCGACAAATCGGCACGGTGCCGAGTGTCGTAAAAAGTGAGTTTTTGATAAACTACTTTTTGGCTTTAGTGATCTAAACGAAAGTCGTAATGTTCATTAAACCGAGAGTAGGTATAAAAAGAACGCCCAAATCTGACTTCGTATGAGAAAGTTATGATTTTTCGAAGTTTCAGCTTAGCTGTAGACAGCTAAAAACTCGAATTTTAGATAGAGTTATTTTTTAGCCGACACGACCTAAACGAGAATCGAAGGTCTCGTCAATAGTAGCACAACGGTAAAAAGACAGAGGAAAACGGACGTCGGATGAAGAAGTTATGAATTTTTAACGGATTTCCTGTCCCGGTCTGTTAAAAATAATAATATAAAAATTAAATTCAAAATTAGTCGACTACGTCTAAACGAAAGTTGTAGAGCGTAATTTTACCTACACGTGCATATAAAGAACGTCAAAAATGGAGTTCGTATGCGAAAGTTATGGATTTTAGAAGTTTTGGCGCGGAAATCGAGAAATATTGTCAAAACCGAGAAATCTCGCATACGTGGACTTCGGCCACGTGTCCTCGCCTCGCATCCGACGCGTGTCCAAAATGTTGCTGAGTCATCCGAGCTGCTGAGTCATCCAAAGTGGTCCAGTGAGAAGGCGACGCGTGCCCCTTTCCTCGTGTCTGAGCCTTCGCATGATGCCACGGACCCCCCCCCCCCCTCATCGGATCTGGACTTCGGTCCACTTAGAAGATGACAGCGAGCCCCTCGCATGCGCAGCCCACGTGTGAATCCAGCTGCCCCCTTCGGATCTGCTGCCACCTGGGAGCTTCTCAGCCGCCCGATCAGAAGCTTCCCCCTATAAATAGAAGGTTGCGAGCCTTCTCGGATAAATTTGGAAATTTGCCACTTTTAGCCCCTTTCTTCATATTTTCTTCATTTTAATATTCCCCAAAGCCCCGGTATTGATTATAAGCCCCGGAATATGCCACGAAGTGCCCGAGAAGCCCGGAAAATTTATCTTTTCGGTTTCGAAGCCCGACCCTCGCAGAGCCCGGTTTCTCAATAAAACTCCCGGTTTTATTAGAAACGAACGTTTTAGGAAACGAATTGCTGGCCGATTATCATCAAATCATGTGAGTGTGTAGTCACTTTCATCTTACACCTAGATATGAAGTATTTTCTATAAAATACGTGCTATGTGTAATTATATTAAGTGTTTATTTGAGGTGACTGTTGAAAAGATGTTTTATACAAGTTTTAAACTGTATATGTATTTTATCTACAAATATGTTGGGTAGAACATGGGTAGACGAAATAGTCGATGTGTGTTAAAATGGTGAGAGGCGTCAGTGTCGGTGTTGTTGTTGTTGTTATTGGTGAAGTCGTCTAACGGAGTATAGGTGACGACCACGGACTTTTCTAGACAGTCCAGTGGCACACTAGCAGGTTCGCAACTTGTAGGTGTTGGTGAACTAAATGTTCGCTGGCGTACTCTATCCCCCTCATGGTTGCCTTTAGGATATGTATGGCCGAGGATACCCCTTAGCAGTAGTGTCCATCCCGGTGATATTCTTTAGGCTAGGTCCCTTGTGATAGGTGTTTAGGGACGTAAAGTGAGGACAAGGGGAATGGGTAATCAGCGTTATTGTTGATTGGTGAACTTAATAAGTTTATTATTATTGTGGGTTGAAAACCCTATATGCTCACCAGGCTCCCAAGCCTGACCCACTCAGCTTTTTATGTTACAGGTAGTGGACCCCGAGCATAATCGGAGGACGATGAGAGATTTTTGGATTATAGGCCAATAGTTGTAAATAACTGTTGAAAGGCTTATAATGTCTTGTTTATGCTTTTGATATGTATCGGAACATGACATCCCGAGGTTTTGATATGAAATGAAACTATACATTTCTTAAAGAAAGGTTTTGATAAACTTTTATCATGTTTTGTTTTGGGGACCAATTCCGCAACATCTTTTAAAAAGATTTATCTGACTTTATTTTAAAAAGCATAAATTAAATCAGTCTTTTCTGGCCGAGAAATTAGGGGATGTCACAGTTGGTATCAGAGCATTAGTTTAAGCGAACTAAGAAATTGTAGGATTTCTAGACTTAAACTTAGAATGCTAAGTGATGATTGTGAGATAAGTGTCTACCATATTTTAGACACGAGCACTAGTTTATTTTAGGAAAGATGCCTAAAATGCTTTTATGTGCTAAATGATATATGTTTGCCATATATGCCATTATTTGTTCGGATCTATGGTCTGTTGCCGACCGAATCTGGAAAGCTTATGTGTGTAGGATTCTAAACGTATGATTATGATATTAGAACTAACATATAAACGTCTCGGAGTAATAACGAAGATTTAACGTCTATCGAAAATAAAGATCTAAAATCACCTACGATTGGCGTATAGATCGAAATGGCGAGTACGCAAAGTGGATTTGGAAACGATAATCCGCAGCCTGAGCCAATCACGATGACTGGGGTGCAGGCAATGGTGCGTACGATGTTGGATCAACAGATGGAAGAAACAAAACGTTTACTTCAACAAAGTAAGGATGAACTTACTGTGCCAGTACGTCAGGCATCTGTTCTTGAGGCAACTATCAGGGTTGCTAAGTCTATTGAAGAAATGATCAATGACAGGACCACCAACAAGGTTGAAGTTGGCAAGAAGAGGAAATTTGAGGGGTCTTCAAGGCCCAACAAGAGCAACACATTCTCAAAGTCTGGCAAAAGAGGAGGTGAAGCGAAATGGTGCGAGAAGTGAAAAAAGAAGCACTTTGGGAAATGTAGCGAAGAGGTGACCTGCTACAAGTGTGGGAAGACTGGGCATTATGTCAACGAGTGTCCGTCCAACAAGAGGATGTGCTATAGATGTAACGAGGAAGGGCACATTGCGAAAGACTGCCCAAAGAAGAATGAGGCAGCAAGGCCCAATGTTCCACCAAAACCAAAACCAAAGGCATTCCAAATGATCCTTAATGAAGCAGATGAAAATACAAGGGATCAGGAGTAAGGACCTTATATTCCCAAAACTAAGACATAAAGTAGTAATGCAGTTAATAACTCGTGGTGTAGCCTATTAGAGGCGTAGTATAGGGTAAACTTGAACCTCTGTGTAATTATTTCAAGAAATAATATAAACCCTGGTTTTGTCATCTAATGAATTGAAAGACTATGTGAAATTCTTGTATGGTGACTTGGAGAACTGCGAGACAATACTTGGGACGAGTATGAGTAGGTGTGAATGGTAGTAGAGGCCTATACTATCGGAAGCACAGACTCGTACTTGGATCAAGGAAAGTCACAAGGTTACCAAGGAGCTAGTAATTGATTTCGTTATTGTTCGAGTATTTCATTACCTTCGTTTCGGTAATGACTAAGAACATGATTATTATTCCGACCTTAGAGGTCATATCGAATCGAGTCCGACTAAGATGAGTATGTTACGTGGTTCAGAGAACCAAATTCGATGTAGCATTTGACTTAAGCCAGAAGATTGAAGTGAAAGATGATCAAAGCGATCAATAGAAGTATCGCACTCATTGTTAAAGAAGTTGGTAGTTAGAAATGATACATGTTGAACTGTGATTGTATCACATTAGAAGGAAGGAAGGTATAGTTTGTTCCGAAATTTGTCCCTAGGAGATCTGAGTCTAAGTAGTGCATTATACAATGAGAGATCATTAGAACATGACCCATCGGTCTGTTACAATAAATGAAGGAAAGTACTTATTCTAAGAAGAAGAAGAAGTCCTCAATAAGGATTTATTTTGTAACTTGAAGGTTACGATTGAAAGTCCTACGAAGATCTGAAGCTTTTCAGGATTAGCTGGAAATTACCGAAGGTTTATCCAAGGCTTTTCTTCGATCGCGACTCCATTGACAGCTTTGACCCACAAAGGAGCTGTTTATACTTGGAATAAGAAGCATAAGGAAGTTTTGAGAAGTTAAAGAAGACGTTGTGTGAAGCACCGATTCTTTCGTTACCTCAAGGAGTTGATGACTTCACAGTATATAGTGTTGCCGCTGGAGTTGGGTTAGGTTGTGTTCTGACCCAAAGGGATAAAGTGATAACGTATGCATCGAGGCAATTGAAAGAGCATGAAAAGAACTACCCCACTCATGATCTGGAGTTGGCAGCGGTAGTATTCGCCTTAAAGATATGGAGGCACTATCTTTATGGTACTAAGTGCAAACTTTTCACTGATCATAAGAGTCACCAATATCTCTTTAATCAGAAGGAATTGAACATGAGGCAACGGCACTGGCTAGAGTTACCCAAGGACTACGACTGTGAGCTACTTTTCCACCCTGGTAAAGCAAATGTTGTTGCTGATGCTCTCAGTCGGAAGGTAAATCTTTAAAAGAAAAGGCCAAGAGCATTGAGAATTGAAGTTGTCTTTACAATTGTGGAACGTATAAAGAAAGCTCAGGAGGAAGCTTTAGAGAAAAATGACCGGAAGGAGGAACGTTTGGGTAAAACGTTGGTGTTTGATACAAACGGTCAAGGACTGAAGGTATTAAAAGATAGGATTTGGGTACCTAAGACGGGAGGAGTAAGAGATCTTCTGATGGAAGAAGCTCACAAGACCATGTACTCGATTCATCCCGGCAGTACGAAAATGTTTAGGGACCTAAAACCCTATTACTGGTGGCCGACGATGAAGCTCGATGTTGCTAAGTATGTGGTCGAGTGTGTAACTTGTGCTAGGGTTAAGGCACAACATCAGAAACCGTATGGGAGTTTAGAACCTTTGCCTGTACCCATGGGTAAATGGGAAGATATTACCATGGATTTTGTGACTAAACTGCCCAGAACAAAGAACGGTCACGACATGATTTGGATGGTTGTTGATCGCTTCACTAAGAGTGCGCATTTCATAGCAGCCAAAGAGAAATGGTCTATGGATAAACTTGCGAATTCTTACGTGAAGGAAATTGTGAGGCTTCACGGTGTTCCGTTAACGATTGTATCCTTTTGTGACAGCCGTTTTACCTCAAGGTTTTGGAGGAGTCTACAAGAGGAATTGGGTACCAAGTTGAGTTTGAGTACAACTTACCATCCGCAAACTGATGGTCAGAGCGAACGAACAATTCAAACATTGGAGGATATGCTGAGAGCATGTACCCTAGAATTCCAAGGTAACTGGGATGAACACTTACCTCAAGTAGAATTTTCCTATAATAATAGTTTCCACTCAAGCATCAAGATGGCACCTTATCACGCTTTGTATGGAGAAAAGTGTTGAACGCCGTCATGTTGGCTGGAAGCTGGGGAGAAGCAGTTTGTGGGACTTGAAATAGTCCATCAGAGTGCTGAAAAGTTGAAAATAATTAGGGATAGGATGTTAGCTGCTCAAGATCGACAAAAGAGTTATGCTGAAAAGAAAAGACAACCTATCCTTCGAAGTTGGAGATTCGGTTTTACTTAAAGTCTCGTCGTGGAAGGGACTTATAAGATTTGGTAAAAGGGGAAAATTGAGTCCAATATTTATTGGACCATTTAAGGTTCTTCAGATGATCGGTAATCAAGCTTACAAGCTAGAATTACCGGAAGAACTGGAGGGTATTCATAACACTTTTCATGTGTGTTATTTGAGAAAGTTCACGGGAGATGTGCCCGACATAATTCCCATTTCTGAATTAAGGTTGGATTAAAACAAAAGGTTAATTGAAGAACCTGAGGCAATCGTTGACCGTAAGACTAAGAAGTTGCGACGCAAGATGGTCAATTTAGTGCTTATGCACTAGAAACATACGAATGGGCCAAATCTCACCTGGAAAACGGAGAGTGACATGATGAGTCGCTACCCGCAGTTGTGTGGTGATATGTGATTCCGGGGACGGAATCATCCTAAGGGGGAGAGAATTGTAATGCCGTGTTTCTAGCCTAGGCATTAATATTGATGTGATAGTCTAGGTTAACCTTTGTAACTCATTTTGAGGAAATGAAAAGGAGTTATGTGAATATTATGTGTTTTATGCTTAATTACTAGGAGTTAATTAATTAAGAATAAAAATGAGCGTAAAAAAAATATTAGATAAAACCGATATCTATTAAGAAAGTTGTAGTGGTCGTGACAAGGATTACAGATATATAAAGAATACCGAAATCCGAGTTATAACGAAGAAGTTATGACTTGTCGAAGTTTCGCGACAAACCGGCACGGTGCCGAATGTCGTAAAAAGTGAGTTTTTGATAAACTACTTTTTGGATTTAGTGATCTAAATGAAAGTCGTAATGTTCGTTAAACCGAGAGTAGGTATAAAAAGAACGCCCAAATCTGACTTCGTATGACGAAGTTATGATTTTTCGAAGTTTCAGCTTAGCAGTAGACAGCTAAAAACTCGAATTTTAGATTGAGTGATTTTTTAGCCGACACGACCTAAACGAGAATCGAAGGTCTCGTCAATAGTAGCACAACGGTAAAAAGACAGACGAAAACGGACGTCGGATGAAAAAGTTATGAATTTTTAACGGATTTCCTGTCCCGATCTGTTAAAAATAATAATATAAAAATTAAAGTCAAAACTAGCCGACGAAGTCTAAACGAAAGTTGTAGAGCGTAATTTTACCTACGCGTGCATATAAAGAACGTCAAAAACGAAGCTCGTATGCTAAAGTTATGGATTTTAGAAGTTTTGGCGCGAAATCGAGAAATATTGTCAAAACCGAGAAATCTCGCATACGTGGACTTCGGCCACGTGTCCTCGCCTCGCATCCGACGCATGTCCAAAATGTTGCTGAGTCATCCGAGCTGCTGAGTCATCCGAAGTGGTCCAGTGAGAAGGCGACGCGTGCCCCTTTCCTCGTGTCCGAGCCTTCGCATGATGCCACGGACCCCCCCTTCCCTCATCGGATCTGGACTTCGGTCCACTTAGAAGATGACAGCGAGCCCCTCGCATGCGCAGCCCACGTGCGAAGCCAGCTGCCCCCTTCGGATCTGCTGCCACCTAGGAGCTTCTCAGCCGTCCGATCAGAAGCTTCCCCCTATAAATAGAAGGCTGCGAGCCTTCTCGGATACATTTGGAAATTTGCCACTTTTAGCCCCTTTCTTCATATTTTCTTCATTTTAATATTCCCCAAAGCCCCGGTATCGATTATAAGCCCCGGAATACGCCACGAAGTGCCCGAGAAGCCCGGAAAATTTATCTTTTCGGTTTCGAAGCCCGACCCTCGCAAAACCCGGTTTCTCAATAAAACTCCCGGTTTTATTAGAAACGAACGTTTTAGGAAACGAATTGCTGGCCGATTATCATCAAATCATGTGAGTGTGTAGTCACTTTCATCTTACACCTAGATATGAAGTATTTTCTATAAAATACGTGCTATGTGTAATTATATTAAGTGTTTATTTGAGGTGACTGTTGAAAAGATGTTTTATACAAGTTTTAAACTGTATATGTATTTTATCTACAAATATGTTGGGTAGAACATGGGTAGACGAAATAGTCGATGTGTGTTAAAATGGTGAGAGGCCTCAGTGTCGGTGTTGTTGTTGTTGTTATTGGTGAAGTCGTCTAACGGAGTATAGGTGACGACCACGGACTTTTCTAGACAGTCCAGTGGCACACTAGCAGGTTCGCAACTTGTAGGTGTTGGTGAACTAAATGTTCGCTGGCGTACTCTATCCCCCTCATGGTTGCCTTTAGGAAATGTATGGCTGAGGATACCCCTTAGCAGTAGTGTCCATCCCGGTGATATTCTTTAGGCTAGGTCCCTTGTGATAGGTGTTTAGGGACGTAAAGTGAGGACAACGGGAATGGGTAATCAGCGTTATTGTTGATTGGTGAACTTAATAAGTTTATTATTATTGTGGGTTGAAAACCCTATATGCTCACCAGGCTCCCAAGCCTGACCCATTCAGCTTTCGGTCACGTGTTCGGTCCGAGCTTTCGGTCAAAGCCTCGCACGTGTTCGGTTCACGAGGGTTCTCGGTCTCGCCTCGGATTCTCGGCTCAGCTGTCTCGCTTGCGGCTCAGCAGCGGCGGCTTGGTGGACGGCTCAGCTTAAATAAAAGGGAAACGGATTTGGGAGTGTCGGGGATCGAACCCGGGACCTCTAGTTCACAGCATCACGCCTTAACCAACTCGTCTAGGAGGCTCTTTGTGTCACTCTTCCGAAATTTAAAATATAACTCGTCCTTTTCGCATCTAATTTCGCAAATTGACAATTTCAACCCAAAAATCAATATCCTTTTATTTTAAAATCCATTTTCTTCCAAAAATTTTAGTTTTTAATTTTTTATTTTTAATTTTTATTTTTATTTTTATCTTTTGACTTTAAAATTTGACCTTTGACTTTCAAGTTTGACCTTTGACTTTAAACTTTGACTTGTTCATTTAACTTTCAAAATTTCAAATTTAGCTTTTAAGTTTGACTTTTAAGTTTGACTTTTTAAATTTGACTTTTAGGGTTGACTTTTGAGGTTTATAGTCAAAGGGCATTTTTTTATAAAATGAGTTCCTCATCCATTCCGGTAAATGAAGTTTCATGTACTCCATCTTGTGATAAAACTATTAAATTTTTACAAGAATCAATAGATCTAATCAAGAGAGAGAATGAGGACCTAAAATATGAAAGATACACCATTAGGAAAGAACAAAAACCGTTAAAAGCTCAATTAGAAACCAAAATCAAGGATTTCCGTAAACTCCAAGAAGATTACAGCAACAAGTGTGAAAATTATGATCACATTAAGAAAAAACTTGCTGCTGTAACTGAAGAACTTGACGCTTTGAAAATTAAGTGTGGAAAAACAGATGTTAGTTTCAAAAATTATACTGCGTCAAGTCAGACTGTCGAGTCCTTATTTGAAACCCAATTAAAATTCAAAGATAATCAAAACAAGGGTCTAGGGTATGATAATGTTCCTCCACCTTTCAATCATAACTACACATCCATCCCTATGACACAGGAAGAAATTGACAGGGAGGCACATCTTCAATATGGAAAACGAGCTGGATTTGTGTCAGGAGGAGTTATTAATGTTGAAGATTCTAATGTTTCTACTTCCAACGCAGATTCGTCAGTAAGCAAGGGAAAGCAAGAGAATGAAAAGATTGTGTCTGATAATGAGATCGTTTCAAAGTCTGATGTTTCTGTTTCATGTGCAGGTAAAGTAGCAGACGATGAGAACAAGGAGAACACCATTGAACAAACCAACATCTCCTTGAATTCTGAATCTGTTGCTTCGAACTCAGCTACGTTTGATCAACCTGCTGTTGAGAAATACAGGCCACCAAATCAAGTGAAACAGTCGACTTGTTGCAAGTGTGCATGTGGGAACAATAAGAGACAAGGCAAGGATACGCCACCAGGGGCAGGAAGAAACAACTCCACAGTGAAGAAAAAGACATGTTTTCACTGTGGAACACCTGGACACATTGCCATAAATTGTCCAAATCGCGCATACGTTCCCTACTACGCACATGGCTGGCAGAAAACACCAAGAGGGAGATACCCCAAAAGAAACCCTTCGATGCCACATTCAGACAATAGCGACTGGAATGCCACGAAGGCCAAAAATCAATCCCACAAGGTCAAGAATCCAACTCCCAAGGTCAAGAAGGGAATGTCGGCCAAGAAGCCAAATCCAAGAGATGCTCCCATGAAGCCAAAATTAAAGTCATCTCAGTGGCCGACATCAAGATCAAAAACAAGTACTGAGCCCCCCATCAGATCGAAAAAGAAATGGGTTAAACCCAACTACAAATGGGTTCCAAAGGCTCACTCTCCCAAATCTTCTAACGATTCTAATATTTCTTCATCTTCTGTTTGTGATAAGCAGGACATGTCATGGGAGAGAGTACTATGCAAGGATGACAAAGGTCAACCCAGTTTCAAAATGGACTGGGTTCCAAAGACCAACTGATCCCGCTCGGTGTCGGAACAGCTATGGAGGCATATCATCAGACTTCGGTTTGTTGATAGTGGCTGTTCCAGGCACTTGATAGGAGGCATCTCTCAACTGTACAACATTCATAACTTTGTTTGAGAGTATGTGTCCTTTGTGGGAAAGGAAGAAATGAAGGGATCACACATGGGGTTAGTGCTTAACGATGTGAAGAATTTTTGGATCTGTTCTGAGATTACGCGTGCTGTTCTCAGCCTTCTGGATGCAAATTCAATCGGTGACTTACGGTTTGAGTTTTCTTCTCTATACTCCTGAGTTTTTCTTAAGCTGATTCGCTTTAAAGATTAATTTTTGTTTAGGTTAGTTTAAATTTGCGCATTTCAATTTCAATTTCATTCTCACCCATGCACAAATTTAGGGGGAGAAATAAACCAAAAACCAAACAAACATTAGAAAATCAGAAAAGCCAAAAACAATAGAAAATCAGAAAATCCAAAAACATTAGAAAATCATAAAAATCAAAAATATTTGTTGTGAAGTGATGTGTTGGGAAGTGATATCAACAAGTGATAACGGGCAATCTGAGTCTGTGTAAAGTTCCAAAGCTGAATTGTCTAGGCTCTGTGTTCGATGCGCTGGTAGGCACAAAGAATTTAACGGACTTGACTAGGTGCAGATGAACTTAAGGAATCTAGAGACTTGATAAATCTTGACCTAGATAGTTCCGTTTAGCCTGACAATACGACGCTCGGATAGGTTGAGCAGGGAGATATACATGAGAATCCACCAGTCACATTAAGAGAACCCATATCTAGAACTGTGGTTTAACTTTTCCTCGATGTACGAATTCTGTCCTTAATTCCGGTATTGATAGGGCGACTGGGGAATTCCGATAAAGTAGGTCTGTAGAAAATTATTTTCTTTCTTTCTTACTGTTAGTCATATCTTGCCTCCTTTACGTGATTGGAAGAGATCCGACCTGGACTGCAACATATGCAAATCTATTTCTCTGCATATTATATCTATGAAATTCTTCCTATCTGTTAGCCATATGCTGTCTCCTTTGTGTGATTAACAATCCGACCTGGTACACAGCATATGCAATCTTCTACTTCTTAATCCCTCTAAAAACTATAATTAATAATAATCTGAATCTATCCTTTCTATGAATAATAGTCTGCTCACCTAAAGTAAGGAGTATCTCGTAAGTTCTTGATTATTGGAGTATATCAGGAAGCGGGAAACATGTTCTAGTACATCTAAAACTGAACAATTCTAGATTGTCTGTAGATCTCGCTGCTCAACTTAGGTGGACAACAATATCCTTGGTCGTTGTCAGATGAATGGTCCTCAGGAAATATTATCTAGGAACATAGGATCAACTTGTCTTGTCATCTATAGCAGGTCCAGAATTTGTCATAATTTTTCGTGCTTAAGTGGACCACAATACTGGTGATCGACCAGATCTATTCATAAAAGGAGAGGTACTGATAAATGGCAAATGATTGTCTAACAACTATGATCCCAAAATCATGAAAATTATTAATTTTAGTTAAAGACTTAATTTTAGGTTTGAATTAAAATTTTATTTCAATTTTATTTTACTCTATTTTTAATTCTTTTAGGATTTATAAATCTTAGGCAATTTTATTTTATTTTATTTTTATGAATTAATCCTCAAAGAGTGTTATTTTTAATAAAGTGTTGAGTATTGGACCAATTTTTTAAATAAAAATGTTGCAGCCCATTAAGATTTGGAAATTGGGTTTGGGATCCGGGTTTGGACTAGGTCATGAACCGGGTATTTAAAGAACAAAATGAAATCATTTTTGGTTCCCCTTCTCTCAAGAATACCGAAAACCTCTATCTCCTCTCCAAAATCTCGAAATTTTTTTTGTGTTATTTCGTTCAATCGACCCCACAATCTTGAAGGTATGAAGATTCCGACCATGCCCATGTAATTTTTACCGAGAATCGACCGTGAAATCGTGGCCAAATCGTGAAAACATGAACTGTCGGCGTTTTCGGTTCGGACGGCTTTCGGTCCAAGCCGAGTCATTTTCGGTCGAGCCGGCTCAGACGGCTTTCGGTCCAGCTGAGAATTGCTCTTCTTGGCTTTCGGTCTAGCTCATTTTCGGTGTGAAATCTGGCTTTCGGTATTGACTTGTGTGTTGGTCCTTAGGTTTTCGGTTTGACTTTCTTGACCGAGAACCTAATTTTTGACTCATAAAATTAATTAAAATGGCCAAACTATAGGAATTAAATTGAGAAATAAAATCAATGCATTTTAATCAAAGGATTTCTCATCTGGTCTGTTTTGTGCAGATTAAAATGGCAAGTTTCAAGGTTGCAGAAAGTCACAATGTTTCCATTTTGCTTGATGATCCTCCTATGGCGCACAGTGAATTCAAGTCAATGATGTTCAGGTTGCGTGAATGCTGCATTTTCTCAGCAATCACTTGGAACCCCATAATATACTTGGATTTAATCAACGAGTTCTGGAGTTCAGCTAGCATCAGAAATGAAGGCAACGGAGCGCAGACAATTGAAGCAACTGCCAAAGGACGTAAAATTGTCATCACTGAGCAGTTTATCAGAGACACATTGAAGATTGATGACAAGGCTACTTATCCTACCGACATTGATCTGCGAGTTGTTGATGAGTACCTTGAAAAGATGGGATATGAAGGCGCTTTCGCACCGACCCTCAAGAAGCTGCTACCTCCATGCTGGAGGTTTCTGGCTCATGTGTTTGTTAACTGTATATTAGAGCGTAAGGGTGGAGCGGACGAGATCTCTTCAAGGAATACTCAAGCTATTATTGCACTGGCAGCAGGAATCGACTTTAACTTCTCAAGATTTATCTTAGAAGAAATGGTCACTAATCTCAAAAGGAAGGCGAAGGACCAATTCCTGCTTTACCCTCGGTTCATCCAGATTTTTCTCAACTGCCTCTTTCCAGACCTTGCCAAGACGGGAGAGATTCTCGACATGAAGGCTTTTGGACCAAACACAATCAGTCTGATGAAGCAAAATCGAAAAGGGAAAATCATGTTCCAAGGAAAGTACCCTTTCGAGAAATTTGGAAAATTTGCCGAGCTGACCGACTCTTCTGAATCCCATGGGTCACCTGAGCAGACTTCAACTGATCATGCATCATCAGATTATGCAAATGTATATGATGATGTAATCGATGTTTCAGACCATGAGGAAGAAACTGCTGCTGCTCAAAATGTCAGTGTGGCTGAAGAGCATAATTTCACAAATGTGACAATTCAAAGTGATTTTGATGGAGGTTCCACAGAAGAATTCACCGAAACTGAGGAAGGAGAAGAGAATGAAAGAGTTGATCTGTCCGGCTATGACAGAGATGATATTGCTGTACAATTTACTGGACTTGAGTACACTTTGTCAAATGAAGATCTCGACGACATCTTCAATGATATCGATGATGGTGCCAATCCAACACCGGAGATAAGGAAAAATGTTGACAACCAAGAAGTTGAGCCTCTTGTTCCCGTTCAAGCGGTTGATTCTTCAATTCAAATGGACACCTCTTTAGGGATTCCTCCCCTTAAAAGGGTGATTTCTACATCTGAGCCAATTGTGAGTGAAGCCCAGACAGACCTGACCTCCCAGCCCCCGATGAAAAGACAAAGAACTGATCCAAGGGTGGGGGTTATTTTTCCTGACCTAACTCAAACCACAGAAACTCCTCCACTCACAACTGCTACCTCTTCTTCATCCATGCCCATTCAGGAAGGCCCCAGCTTGATTCATGAAGTTGGTGGCTCATCTGCTGGCTTGAGTTTGTCTCCTCCAAGGCCTCATCATGACGTTGCCTCTGTAAGGCTTCCCATGCATTTGGCTCAGAATTTAAATCCAACACACTCCTCACGCGAAAAAGGTATATCCTTTGAGGAGAATATATCTGGAGATGATGACGCCTCAGTGCCTAATTTGAGAAAGGAGATTAGTGTGCTAAACCAGAAAAATATCGAGCTTGATATCAAAATTGCAGATCTTCAAACTGAGAACATCCAGCTCAATAATCAAGTTGCTGATCTTCTCAAGGAAGACGCTCAGAAATCAAAACAGATTACGGATCTTCAGACACATTTTGGCCTACTGACCGCCAGCTACTACGATTTGAAGAAGAAGCTGGAAGATAAATTTGGCGACGAATTCAAGTCATCCGTTGACGATCCAAGATCTATTTTCCCAACCAAGATGCTCCCATAGTTCCAAACCCTAAAAGATCAACCACCGTCGTTAACCGTTTTGAAAAGGAACCGACTCAAGCTCCGAGTATAATGAAGTTGAAACGCACTAAGTTGGCCCAGTCAGCTGAAAAGGGTCAAATTTTATTCAAAAGGAGCTCGGAACATAATGCCCCCTGGGATCAACAAAAGATCACCGTTACGGATTTGGGCGAACATCGTTTCAGAGACGTTTATGGTGATCGGTCAGGAATCATCTCGTGGGGATTCCATGACACGATGAATATGTTTATGGTAAGGAGAAAGAGCGGCAACACTGAGTTATACAAGGACGCTCACGATTTTAATTCCTTCACAAGAATTAATCTTACGGAGCTATCTAAGGCTCCCTTCTCAAATCCATCAAACAATCCCAGGGCGGGTCAGTTCAAATCATTTTTAGAAGATCAAGTTGCTAAGGGATTCCCTTCAATGAAGACTGCTGAGTCAATAATCAAGATTTACCCTAGCATCATTGATCCTAAAACAAGTCGGCCTCTTAGATCAGTGATGTGGCCAGCTACCGCTCAAGTCAAGCAAATTCCTGTCCTTCAAAATTATCCAGATGGGTCTCTCACATCCATGCTATATTGGGTGTATTATGAATCCACTGATGTTGTTGTCATCAAGCTTAAAAACGATTGTGTCCGCTTATATGACAAAAAGGATTTGCTTCAATTCGGTAAGTGGGACATACATCAGCTTTCCATTCATCAGATCGTTGTGGCTGAAGACATTTTTGAGCCGGTTGCAAAAGAATACACTTCGATGGTGGCTGCAATTATTGAGAAGAAAATGTGGAACGGTGCTATGGGAAATTCTGATGTACTGGTGTTCGACAAGAGCTGAATCATGCTAGTCCCAAACCAAGGGGGAGATTGAAGGGCCAATATATTTGGTTTGGGCTAGGCATTAATGCATGGATGGTTTAGGGCTGTTATTAATGTGTTTTGGACATCTTTTGTGTTTGTATGAGTTTTCGGTCTAGGTAGGTTTTCGGTCAGGCTTTGACCGAAAACCTGTTTTCTGTCTAATGTGTATTGCTATAAAATGTTGTCAGGTTGTCAGAGGCATGTCTGGTCGTTCTAGCAAGTTTTCGGTCTATCCAAGTTGTATCCGACATTTCATAGTTGAATTGTATGCAAGCTTGGTTGTTTAATCTTCTTCTTCTTCATTTCTATTGCAATTGATTGATCATTAGATAGATCCCACAGAATTGGGACCTAACAAAATAGTTTTGCATTCCTAAATCCACCAACACAAGTCTAGGGATACAACAAACGCTGACATAACAAAAACTTCAAAGTATTTTTAAAGTATAAAAAACCTATGAACTCACCAACATTATGTTGACCTTTCAAACCACATGTATTCATACATCACCATTGGAAACAAAAGATATTACAACAATAGCTAAGATGTGACTAGTAGTCTACCAAAAAGCATAATTACCAAGATAAAACTCAATGTAATAAATTCAAAGTCTTTATGTAATTAAACATTTGATAAATGGAAGTGATATTTATTTTATAAAAGGTATGTGTAATCTTTATTTTTGATACAACATCTCAATATCGCGCCACCTGACGTTTTTGCCGCCGACCGGGGGTGTGGAAAATTGGTATCAGAGCTAAAGGTTATAGCGAATTAGTAATTCTTTAGGAACTACAACTATAACCTAGGGACATATAATCTAAAAAGGTTTTTCCTCAGATCTAAAACTAAAAGTATTATTATTAATTACACTATTGATATACTACTTACGGGAGAGATGACGAGTTTGAACTGTTGCTTAGGTTGCTGAATTTCAGAACGGCTATATGCTAAAATGGTTCTGCCATCTGACATTTCTCACCTGACCAGTCCTTACTTGATACTCTTGAAGTAAAAAATAAAAAATTAAACAAGTTTTATAGTATATTGGTCGAGCAAAAACTAGATAGAGAACTGATCAGTTATGTTTTATTATGGATAGGCCTAATGTACTACTAAACTTAAATATGGTAGATGATACTCTAAACGCTTGTGAAATTAAAAATAATAACCAAATATAAGCAAGTAAAACCAACCAAGATATAAAAAGAGAGAATACCTACATAAATACATCATAAAAGTATCCTACATATACAAAAGATAGAGTACCAAAAGTAACCTAAGTAGCAAACAAGGAAACAAACAACTAAAGATCCATGTTGTCATACTCCTCACCGTCACCATCATTGTCATCATCATCACCATCATCGCCCAGATTCGTCCTACATATGCTCGCTCCGTCCCTCAGGTAGGGATGATGGGGGCTAAGAAATCATCCGCTCTGCAAGCCGCTCACTCACGGATCTCATCAGCCACAGATGCTCTTGATGAACCTCTGACCTAAAATCATGAAACTCCTTACGCACCTCAGACACACACCTAGACACATGGTGTGCGTCGATCTCAGGCTCCGGACCCCGTTGAGTAGCCGGTGGCATACATCTAGCTCGCTAATGGAAAAGACCAGGCACAAACTCTAGTTCCTCACCATGCTCTGGATTCACTTGACAATAGGTACAACAACATCATCTGGAGGAATCCTCCATATCTGGTCAGCTCCATGCTCGATCACCCATATCGTCTTCAGGGCCCCCTCGTCTAGGTCCCTGATAGGATACTAAGTCATCCCATGTGTGTCAACGTGGTAGGACCTAGTCAAACCACTAATGAAGTGACCGCTGCAAATCCTGCTCCTCGGCTGATCACCCGAAGCTAGGCTAGATGATAAGAATCACGTCATAGCTTAGGGAATATAGAGATGAACATTGGAGAGAAGTAGGCACCACATAGGAAATAAATTACCTAAAGAAATCTTATCGTGCTCCTCCAAATGGTTATACTCCCTCGACTCCGAGAGAATACAACTATCTAAATATGACTCAAAGAAGGGATGGTCAACATCATCAACATAGCAAATCTCTAATTGCTACCCCAACTCCACCAGATTACAAGAACGGGCAACCTCACCCAGTCTGAAATAAAAGACTGAATCGTCAAACCAAATCCTTGCATCCCGGTTAAACTAGACTGTAGAAAGAAACTCCAGACAAATCTCCCTACAGATGACCTCTCGAATCCCCAAAACGTGACGTCTTGCGTGAGTAACAAAAGTCACAAGGCCAACCTCATCATGAGCAACCCGTGTGAGGAATGGCTCTAACCATGCATTCAAGCCCAAGTCTCCCACCACCTGCCAGTCGAGAGCCTGCGGCACACTGATCTGCCTAGATAACATATCAAAACCCCTTCGGATGTAAGAAGCTTGTTCTGCAGCAGAAAGGGTATCCGGAAACGATAAATGAGGATGTGTGGGCCAATTGTGGGGAAACAGACCCACACGTTGTCTCCGATCCATCATGAAACCTGAGGAAATAACAAGCAAAACATTAGATAAAACTTAAAATTTAAAATTTTGGGCTTTTTCCCCTCGCGAGCAATTTAAAACGCATGGCGTGCAAATTGAAGATGTGCCGCATGCATCTTCAAGTGCTCCGCTTGCGCCAAGAACAAATGGCGACAGATCGAGCCCAGGGCCTAATTCTGTCCAAATTTTGAACTAAAAAGCACTGAGGTTCGATAAACGAAGTGTATACAAGCATAAATCATCACCAATTTGACCAAAAACACAACAAATCGTTAGATTTACGCGAAAACCTAGCTTTTCTCTTAAACCCAAAATTCCTCAAATTAGGTTTAAATTAATGAAATTTAAAGGGAATCGAGCATAGAAGTATGTTAATCGGACGACATTATTAACATTTAACCACTAAATTCAACATTTTTCAACCATAATAGTGAGGAACCCAAAAATCTTCATAAACCCTAAAAAGATTCAAAAGAAATTATGTAGATCATTAGAGCTAGATGAGAGTAACAAAATGTACCTGAGTAGTAGAGAAAATGAGGAGTGGAAAACGACAAAACCCAAAAAGTGCAGCGTGCACGTCACGTGTGGGACCTGATTGGAAAAAAAGGGGATGAGGACAAGAGATACACAACAACAAATAAGGGGACCAACACACACCTTTTATATGACTGGCACGAGTGCACACGGCGCACCCACTTACGCGAAGTGCACCCCCAAAATTTGGGTTTTGACACTTTTAACCCCTGAACTATTTTTCATGTTCCCTTTCAACCCAAAACCCTAAAAATATTACCTAGAATGTCCATAACCTAAACAAATGGGCTCTGGATGCACCAAAATGTCATAAATAAAAAAATGAAGCACAAACAAACAAATACCAAAGAATGAAAGCAACATAAATCAACAAGCCTACCTAGAAGCTAATAAGCACACACGTTGCTAAGAATTTAAACAAATACAGCCACCCTCGGCAACAGAAGTGCATCACGAAACGTTACATTAAACAAAATGAAATGATACTAATCATTAGGAGTTACGATAATTTACAAACTCACAAAGTAGTAGTAATATGCCTACCATTTTAGGATGAAATAATGACAACTTAAAGACCAGCTATGATAGATTTTACCACCATCAAGGAAATGGTAGCGCAGCAAGTCTCGAACACCTTAAGAGATTACACAGTCAACATAAGAGAGGGATGCACAAGCATGACGACAATCAATAAAGGGACATCTGCCAGAATTTCATGAGCAAAAAGCCACTATCCTTCTATAAATATGAAGGAGTAGATGGCCAAGACCACTAGAAAAAAGAAATAGAAACACTCATGCGGACCCACAATTGTGCTAGGAACAGTTGGGTTAAGTTCACCACATGCACCTTCATGGGTACAACCTTAGCTGGTGGAATGCTAAAGAAAAAATCTTAGGAGTAAATACAACATTTGCAATCCCTTGGGAGCGTATGAACAACATGATGATAGAAAAATTCTGCCCCAAAAGGAAAATACCAAAAGTAAAGCAAGAACCACGTCACCTCACAACAGAAAGAACAAGTCTGCCAGCGTATGCCAGACCTTGTGTGAGTATGGCCACCATCTACCCAACAATGATAAAAGTAGAGACTCAGGAGATGAGGAAATACACTCAAAGACCAACTCCAACGACTCAAACTAACACCTATCGAGAGGGTAGAGCGTTAGCTGTAACATCCCAAAATCCAAGACCAAAAATTTTAAATTAAGCAATTATAAAACCATTTGTCTAAAAACCATCACAGTATCACTCATAACAAAAGCCAATGTATCGGTAGTCAAAACATGTCATGATAAAACATAATCAGAGTATCAATCCAAAAGATCTCTAGTGCAGAAAATGTAGTGTGATGCGATGCGATCCTGCCGGCTCCGTTCCTTTTGAAAACGAAGTACCTAAACCAAAAATTGTAAACCGTAAGCACGAGGCTTAGTGAGTTCCCCCATCATACCACATACCATACAATCACATAATGTGTAACGCCCGTGTTTCTGGGCTACACATTAGTATAATGATGAAATAGTCAAGGTCAACCATTGTAACTCATTTTGAAGTAATAAGGAGGAAGTACTTGAATATTATGTGAATTATGTGATTTTATGTGTTTTACACTTGTTTATAATGATATAATAAATTAAGAATGAAAATAAGCGTCAAAAATAAAATGTTAGATAAACCCAGTATCTATGAAGAACGTTGTAATGGTAGTGACAAGGATTTCGGACATATAAAGAACGCCGAAATCCAAATTATAACGAAGAAGTTATGGCTTGTCGAAGTTTCGCGACAGAACCGGCACGACACTGCGTGACGTAAATAGTGAATTTACGATAGAATGCTTTTTAGCCTTAGCGATCTAAATAAAAGTCGTAGTATTCGTTAAACCGAGAGCCTGCATAAAAATAACGCCCAAATCTGACTTCGTATGAGGGAGTTATGATTTTTCTAAGTTTCGGGTTAGCAGTATACAGCCCGGAGTTCGAATATTAGATCGAACAATTTCTGGCAGACACAACCTAAACGAGAATCTATGGTCTCGTTAATAGTACTTCAACCGTAAAAAGACAGACGAAAACGGACGTCGGATGAAGAAGTTATGAATTTTTAACGGATTTTTCCTGTCCCCGCCTTTAAAAATATAACTTTAAAAATAAATTCAAAATTAGCCGACATAGTCTAAAAGAAAGTTGTAGGGCATGTTCCTACCTATGAGTGGATATAATTAACGTCGAAAACGGAGCTCGTATGCGAAAGTGATGAATTTTAGAAGTCGGGATGCGAATATGCGAGAGTGATGACGTGGCATGATCTCGGCCCTCCCTTGCTCCCCACGGTCTCGCACTCAGATGCTGACACTTGTCACTTCGGACGCCCAGCATAGCCAAGGAACGCCTCGTGTCTGAGTACACCCTGCGTACGAAGGAAGGACGCTGCGCGATCTCGTATACTCGGTCCAGGAGAAGCCACGTCGCACCAAGCCGCTTCGAACACGTGTTGTACGAACTTCGCAGTATGCCACGCGTAGATCAGCAGTATGCCCAGCATACCAAGGCCTCGCACCCTTTAAAAGGGTTGCGAGGCCAACCTTTCAATTCACACCTTTTCCACTTTCTTTCTCTCTCTACTCTCTCTCTCTGGCCTACCAAAACCACCCCGGAGCCTAGGAAACCTCCCTAGCATTACAAGAAAGCCCCGAAGAGCCCGAAGGCTCCGAGATAAAGAGTTTTTCGGTTTAGAAACTCTGCCCCCGCAGAGCCCGGTTTTCAAGCAAACCTCCCGGTTTCGTCAAAGGAAATCATATTTTGAAGAAGTGAAGCGTTGTTAAAGTTGGAATCACCACCTTATGAAGTGAGTGCATAGTTACTTTCATCTTACACATAGATATGAAGTATTTTATATAAATTACGTGCTATGTGTGCATATTTACTTGAGATCTGTGCTGGATGGAAGATCCAAACTTTTTCTTTTCAGATCTGAACCTTTTCTATTCAGATCCAAACTTTCTTTTTCAGATCTAAACGGTATATGTATTTTATACTTGAGACATATGCTGGATGAAAGATTTAAACTTTGTTTTTTTAGATCTAGGCCTTTTTCTTCAGATCTGAATCATATGTGTATTTTCTTTCCAAATCTAAACTTTTTCTTTAGATCTGAACCGTATATGTATTTTCTTTTCACATCTAAACTTTTTCTTCAGATCTGAACTGTATATGTATTTTATATCTACGAATATGTTGGGTAGAACATGGGTAGATGAAATAGTTGGTGTGTGATGAAAAAAATAATTTGGAGGATGAGATGAAAAGTGATATAGATCATGAGATGAGGGTGAGGGGTGAAAAATGAGAGAAACCTTTACCCAAGCGTTGGCCCCGTCATCTAGCAGAGTATGGATGACAACCATGGACTATTCTAGACGGTCCATGGAGCAATATCAGGCTCGCAACTTGTAGGTGTTGTGAACGATATGTTCACCCGGTGTACTCTGAAAACCCATTGACATGTATTGCAGGTGGACTCCTGCAAATAATACTGTCGATAAATGAGAGCTATGGACTTAGCACCCGTTAGATGAACCCTTGCAACTATGGATTTAGTGTCTGTTGTATTAACCCTGGCGACGACGGACTTCGTGCCTATTCCTTAGGAAAATCCTTAGGAATGAGGGATAGATGATTCTTGGGGTAGATCCTTAAGGAATAAAGAAGATAATGGGGATGGGTAATTGGGTTGATTGTTTGATGATAAAACATAATAACTTTATTATTGTTGGTTGAAAACCCTATGTACTCACCAGGTTTTCCAACCTGACCCACTCAGTTTATTTATATCACAAGTGTCGATATAGAGCTACGCTACACCGAGAGATTAACGAGATGTAGATCACTAGTGTAATTGAATGTAAGTACTGTTTATGCTTATGTTTCTGTATTGATGATGACATCCCAAAGTTTTAACATGAATAAAATACATTTATTCGGAAATGCTTTGATAACATATTTATCATGTTTTTCTGGGAACAAATTCCGCAACTCTTTTCTTTAAAAAGTTACCCTAATTTGAAAATAAAGCATAAACAAACCGGTCTTTTCTGGCCGTAAAAATGGGGATGACAGAGTTGGTATCAGAGCATTAGTTTAAGCGAACTAGGAATTTGTAGGATTTGTAGACTTAAACTTAGAATGTTAAGCAATGATTGTGAGATGAGTGTCTACCATATTTTAGACACAAGCACTAGTTTATTTTAGGAAAGATGCCTAAAATGCTTTTATGTGCTAAATGGTTTATATAAAGATGCCATATATGTTATTATCTGATCGGATCTATGGTCTGTTTCCGACCGGATTTGGAAATTTTATGTGTACAAGTTTCTAAACGTTTGATTACGGTATTAGAACTGGCATGTAACTTTACGGAGTGATAAGGAGATTTATACGTCTATCATAAATAAATCTTTTTTATCTAAATTCTCGTCACTACACATAGAACGTCTGATTTTGGTGTATAGATCAAAATGGTGAGCACTCGAAGTGGATTCGGAAACGGTAACCCGCAGCCTGAGCCACAAGTGATTGAGAGAGAACCAGAAGTAGCAGCTACACCTGAGCCAATCACGATGGCAGGAGTACAGGAAATGGTGTCGATGATGTTGGATTAACAGATGGAAGAGACAAGGCATTTACTTCAACAAAGTAAGGACGAACTTATTGTGCCAGTACACCAAGCACCTACTCTTGAGGGAACCATCTCGGTTGCTATGTCTGTCAAAGAAATGATCAACGATAGGACTGCCAACAAGGTTGAAATTGGCAAGAAGAGGAAATTTTAGGGGTCTTCGAGGTCCAACAAGAGCAACATGTTCTCAAAGTCTAGCAAAAGAAGAGGTAAAGGAAAATGGTGCGACAAGTGCAAAAACAAACACTCTGCAAAATATGGCAGGAAGGTGACTTGTTTCAAGTGTGGAGAGGTTGGGCATTACGCCGATGAGTGTACATTTACGAAAAGGGTATGTTACTGATGTAAGGAAGAAGGGCATTTATCTAGGGACTGCCTGAAGAAAAATAAAGCAGCAAGAGCGAATGCACCTCCATAGCCAAAAAGCATCTCAGAAAATCCTTGACGAAGAAGGTGACAACGCAATGAATCAAGGATGAGGACTTTAACATCTATGAAGGAGTCGTAATAACATGTGGTGTAGCCTGTTAGAGGCATAGTATGGGTTCAACTTTAACATCTATGTAATCTTTTTAGGAAATAATATAAAGCTTCGTTTTGTTATATGATGTGTTAAATGATTATGTGAAATTGTTGAATGGTGACTTGGAAAATTGCGAGACAATACTTGGGACGAGTATGAGTAGGTATGAAAGGTAGTAGAGGCGTATACTACCAGAAGCACAGGACTCACACTTGGATCAGGGAAGGTCACAAGGTTACCAAGAAGTTAGTAATTGATTCCGTTTTGTTCATATATGTCGTTACCATCGTTTCGATAATGACTAAAAAGATGTTTGTTACTCCGACCCTAAAGGTCATATGGAATCGAGTCCGACCAAGATGAGTTAGTCATGTCGTTTAGAGAACCAAGTCCGATGTAGTATCCCACTCAAACTAGAAGATTGAAGTAACGCAAATGTTGTTAAAGTAAGAAGCTTGTAGCTAGAAGTACTACATGCTAGAATGTGATATTATCACATTGGAACATGAGGGAAGGTATATTACATTTAGAAACTCGACTCTAAAAGACTTGAGTCTAAGCATACATCATACGATGAGAGGTCATTAGAACATAACCCATCAGTCTATTATGGTAATCGAAGGAAGGAACTTATCTTAAGTTTGTTAAGAAGAAGGAGGAGTCTCCAATAAGGATCGAGATCGTGACTTGAAGGCCACAATTGAAAGTTCAACATGGGATAGGGAGCGGGTGCAAGATCAAGCACCGCCTACAGACAAGAATTCCAAAAGTTATATACTCATTCGAAGGGACATATTAGTTACGGATATTACCTAGGATGAAGAGGTAACGTATGGAGTCATTATACAAGCCATGTCTTGTTGGTGTTTCCGAGATGGAGTTGAAGACTTCGTAGTCTATAGAGATGCATCTAGAGTTGGGTTGGGTTGTGTTCTAACCCAGATGGAAAAAGTGATAGCATATGCATCGAGACAACTTAAATAGCACGAAAAGAACTACCCCACTCATGATCAGGAGTTGTCAGTGGTAGTATTTGCTCTAAAGGTACGGAGACATTATCTTTATGGCACAAAGTGCAAACTTTTCACTGATCATAAGAGTCTCCAATATCTCTTTAATCAGAAGGAATTGAATATGAGACAATGACGCTGGCTAGAGTTACTCAAGGATTACGACTGTGAGATACTTTACCACCCCAGTAAAGCAAATGTTGTAGCTGATGCTGTAAGTTGAAAAGTAAACCTTGAAAGAAAGAGGCCAAGAGCGTTAGGAATTGAAGTTGTCTCAACGATTGTGGAAAGCATTAAGGAAGCTCAAGAAGAAGCTTCACAGAAAAATGACCGAAAGGAACAATGTTTAGGTAAAACATTGGTGTTCGGTACGAATAATCAAGGATTGAAGGTATTCCAAGATAGGATTTGGGTACCTAAGACGGGAGGAGTAAGAGATATCCTGATGGAAGAAGCTCACAAGACCATGTACTCGATTCATTCCGGTAGCACTAAGATGTATAGGGATTTGAAACCCTACTACTGGTGGCTGACGATGAAGCTCGATGTTGCAAAGTATGTGGCCGAGTGTGTGACATGTGCGAGAGTTAAGGCACAACATTAGAAACCGTATGGGAGTTTAGAACCTTTACCTGTACCCATGGGTAAATGGGAAGACATCACCATGGATTTTGTCACTAAACTGCCCAGAACGAAGGACGGTCACGACATGATTTGGGTGGTCGTGGATCGGTTCACAAAGAGTGCACACTTCATGGAAGCCAACAAGAGGTGGTCTATGGATAAGCTTGCAAATGCATACGTGAAGGAGGTAGTAAGACTTCACGGTGTTCCGTTAACAACTATATCCGATCGTGATAGTCGTTTCACGTCAAGGTTTTGGAGGAGTCTACAAGAGGAATTGGGTACGAACTTGTGTTTAAGTACAACTTACCATCCGCAGACTGATGGTCAGAGCGAAATAACGATTCAAACACCGAAAGATATGCTAAGAGCATGTACCATGGAATTCCAAGGTAATTGGGATGAGCACTTACCTTCGGTAGAGTTTTCCTACAATAATAGTTTCCACTCGAGCATCAAGATGGTACCTTATCAAGCCTTGTATGGACACAAGTGTCGTACGCCGTCTTGTTGGCTTGAGGCTTGAGAAAAGCAGTTCATGGACCCCGAGATAATCCATCAGACTGCTGAAAAGCTAAAGGTGAATAGGGAAAGGATGTTATCAGCTCAGGATCGTCAAAAGAGCTATGTTGATAAGAAAAGACGACTGATGGCATTCAAAGTTGGAGATTCGGTTTTGCTTAAAGTCTCACCATAGAAGGGACTTATAAGATTGGGGAAGAGAGGAAAGTTGAGTCCAAGGTTTATTGGACCATTCGAAGTTCTTCAGAAGATTGGGAACCAAGCTTACAGGCTCGAATTACAGAAGAACTGGATGGTATTCATAACACCTTCCATGTGTGTTAATTGAGGAAGTTCACGGGAAAAGTTCCCGACATAATTCCAATTTCATAGTTAAGAATGGATGAGAGTAAGAGGCTAATCGAAGAGCCCAGAGCGAATGATGACCGTAAGACAAAGAAGTTACGACGCAAGATGGTCGACTTAGTGCTTGTGCAATGGAAACATATGAATAGGCTGAACCTCACCTAGGAAACAGAGAGTGACGTGATGAGTCTCTATCTACATCTGTTTGCTGATGCATCATTCCGGGACGGAATCATCCTAAGGGGGAGAGAATTGTAACGCCCGTGTTTCTGGGCTACACATTAGTATAATGATGAAATAGTAAAGGTAAACCACTGTAACTCATTTTGAAGTAATAAGGAGGAATTACTTGAATATTATGTGAATTATGAGATTTTATTTGTTTTACACTTGTTTCTAATGATATAATAAATTAAGAATGAAAATAAGCTTCAAAAATAAAATGTTAGATAAACCCGGTATCTATAAAGAAAGTTGTAATGGCCGTGACAAGGATTCCGGACATATAAAGAAAGCCGAAATCCAAGTTATAACGAAGAAGTTATGGCTTGTCGAAGTTTCGCGACAGAACCGGCACGACACTGCGTGACGTAAATAGTGAATTTACGATAGAATGCTTTTTAGCCTTAGCGATCTAAATAAAAGTCGTAGTGTTCATTAAACCGAGAGCGTGCATAAAAAGAACGCCCAAATCTGACTTCGTATGAGGGAGTTATGATTTTTCTAAGTTTCGGCTTAGCAGTATGCAGCCCGGAGTTCGAATAATAGATCGAACGATTTCTGGTAGACACAACCTAAACGAGAATCTAAGGTCTCGTTAATAGTAGTTCAACGGTAAAAAGACAGACGAAAACGGACGTCGGATGAAGAAGTTATGAATTTTTAACGGACTTTTCCTGTCCCCGCCTGTTAAAAATATAACTTTAAAAATGAATTCAAAATTTGCCGACGGAGTCTAAATGAAAGTTGTAGGGCATGTTCCTACCTACGAGTGGATATAAACAACGTCTAAAACGGAGCTCGTATGCGAAAGTTATGAATTTTAGAAGTCGGGATGCGAATCTGCGAAAGTGATGACGTGGCATGATCTCGGCCCTCCCTTGCTCCCCACGGTCTCGCACTCGGATGCTGACACCTATCACTTCGGACGCCCAGCATAGCCAAGAAACGCCTCGCATCCGAGTATGCCCTGCGTACGAAGGAAGGACGTTGCGCGATCTCGTATACTCGGTCCAGGAGAAGCCACGTCGCACCAAGCCGCTTCGGCCACATGTTGTACGAACTTCGCAGTACGCCCCGCGTAGATCAACAGTATGCACCCTATAAAAGATCTGCGAGGGCAGCCTTCCAATTCACACCTTTTCCACTTTCTTTCTCTCTCTACTCTCTCTCTAGCCTCCCAAAACCACCCCGAAGCCTAGGAAACCTCCCTAGCATTAAAAGAAAGCCCCGGAGCGCCCGAAGGCTCCGAGAAAAAGATTTTTTGGTTTAGAAACTCTGCCCCCGCAGAGCCCGGTTTTCAAGCAAACCTCCCGGTTTCGTCAAAGGAAATCATATTTTTAAGAAGCGACGCGTTGTTCAAGTTGGAATCACCACCTTATCAAGTGAGTGCATAGTTACTTTCATCTTACACATAGATATGAAATATTTTATATAAATTACGTGCTATGTGTGCAAATTTACTTGAGATCTGTGCTGGATGGAAGATCCAAACTTTTTCTTTTCAGATCTGAACCTTTTCTTTTCAGATCCAAACTTTCTTTTTCAGATCTAAACTGTATATGTATTTTATACTTGAGACCTATGCTGGATGAAAGATTTAAACTTTGTTTTTTAGATCTAGACCTTTTTCTTCAGATCTGAACCATATGTGTATTTTCTTTCCAGATCTAAACTTTTTCTTCAGATCTGAACCGTATATGTATTTTCTTTTCAGATCTAAACTTTTTCTTTAGATCTGAACTGTATATGTATTTTATATCTACGAATATGTTGGGTAGAACATGGGTAGATGAAATTGTTGGTGTGTGATGAAAAAAATAAGTTGGAGGATGAGATGAAAAGTGATATAGATCATGAGATGAGGGTGAGGGGTGAAAAATGAGAGAAACCTTTACCCAAGCGTTGGCCCCGACATCTAGCAGAGTATGGATGACAACCATGAACTATTCTAGACGGTCCGTGGAACACTAGCAGGCTCGCAACCTGTAGGTGTTGTGAACAATATGTTCACCCGGTGTACTCTAAAAACCCATTAACATGTATTGCAGGTGGACTCCGACAAATAATATTGTCGATAAATGAGAGCTATGGACTTAGCACCCGTTGGAGGAACCCTGGCAACTATGGATTTAGTGCCTGTTGTATAAACCCTGGCAACGACGGACTTCATGCATATTCCTTAGGAAAATCCTTAAGAATGAGGGATAGATGATTCTTGGGGTAGATCCTTAAGGAATAAAGAAGATAATGGGGATGGGTAATTGGGTTAATTGTTTGATGATAAAACAAAATAACTTTATTATTATGGGTTAAAAACCTTATGTACTCACCAGGTTTCCCAACCTGACCCACTCAGTTGATTTGTATCACAAGTGTCGATATAAAGCTACGCTAAACCGAGAGATTAAAGAGATGTAGATCACTAGTGTAAATGAATGTAAGTTCTGTTTATGCTTATGTTTCTGTATTGACAATGACATCCCAAAGTTTTAACATGAATAAAATAAATTTCTTCGAAAATGCTTTGATAACATATTTATCATGTTTTTCTGGGAACAAATTCCGCAACACTTTTCCTTAAAAAGTTACACTGATTTGAAAATAAAGCATAAACAAATCAGTCTTTTCTGGCCGTAAAAATGGGGATATCACATAATTCCTAGCAAAACTGGGTGCTGGCCTACCCCTTCAGTCTCTTTCAACCGATAACTGCCTAGCATACATGGGTGCTGGCCTACCCCTTCGATCTCTTTCAACCGGTAACTGCCTAGCATACATGGGTGCTGGCCTACCCCTTTGGTCCTTTCGACCGGTATCTGCCTAGCATACCTGGGTGCTGGCCTACCCCTTCGGTCCTTTCGACCGGTAACCGGGGACTATTTCACGCCTACCACTACCACATATATCCTAGCATAAATACATATGTCACATACTACCTAACATATATGGGTGCTGGCCTACCCCTTCAGTCCTTTGGACCGGTAACAGGGTTTATCCTACCCTTCCTACCACTATCGCATAATTACATAACATACTAGCACATAAAGCATAACAGATAGTGGCATACCAGACAATTATCACAAAGACATTCACCTCAACTATAATCAATACTAGTTGGCCGACATTGGTATCTTCGACCCACTCCTACTATAAGGTAACTCACCTCATGCTGCTGAACTCCACTGCAAGAAATCCTTAATTGTTATCCTGGCAACTCCTCGAGCTACCAATACCAAACTATCACCCAATTAGCAATTGGGTTCTATACCATGGTCCATAATCCACTAATGGCCCACTAATGGCCCAATTTTCCAAATTGGACCCAAACCCTTACATGGGCCTTTCTGTGACAACACAAAAATTTCTACCTTGTAAGTCAATCCAATCAACCAAAAGTCAGACTCGTCTCTATTGCCTTTTACCCTTGATTAAGGGTCATTCTAATGAGTTCTAAGCCTAGTACATTCAAGGATTGTGTGTTAGGATGTGTTAACTAAAGTTCATCGTGTTGCATTCGAGCCGGAAACTCCATCACAAGGAGTTTACGGCCGCAAACTAGAGTTTACGGTCGTAAACTGTTGGCAGCCGTGAACCCTTCCCTATATCATATACTTCCTTCATTATTTCTTCATTTATCACATCTTCAAGTCGAGAAAACTCATTCTCTCTCAAGTATCATCAAGAACACTTCCATTTCTCTTCAATATTGTAAGTGATTCTTCCATTGCTTCTTGATATCTTTCTTGATCTTGTTAAACCCTTTCATTTCATCCATGAATTCAACTCTTTTGGGTTAGATCTTCAAATCATCATCCTTTTCATCAAGAACACCAAGAACACATACTTGTTTCTTGGGTCGTAAACACCCTAAAGACCTCCAAAGTGTGACTATCTGTTCAGTCATATAGTTATCCATAAGAAACACTTGATTCCTAGCCATGAAACAAACAATAAGTGCATGATCTTCATGAGTTTACGGCCGTAAACTCTTCCTTTGGCCGTAAACCCTTCATAAGATCATAGTTTGGCCGTAAACACATCCTTGTGTGGCCGTAAAATCCCTTTCACACAATCACATGTGATTGTAACACTTCATTACAAGTGTTTCCTAGTCCCTAAGTTTGTTTCCTTGCATGTTAGTTGTTTTAAACACTAATTACATGCCTATATATGCCATTATATGTCATTTAGGACTCGTTTGTGTCTCGGGAATTCATTCGTGGAACTTCTCATCCTTTCGCGAATCTTCAATTGAATCACCCACATAAGGTGTGTTCATACCCCTATAATCAATCTTTTAAATGTTTTTAAATGCTTTTAAGGGGGGGGGGTGGAATACAAGTTGAACACAATGATATTGTGTAAATATTTACCTGTGATAACCATCACATTAAAGGATTTCTTATGCTTTTGTAAGAGATCAAATCTATTCAACAACTCTTTTAAAAAGATGTTAGTTTATTGTTTATAAAACTCCGTGTTAAGGTACATGTTTAGCTCGGTAGATAATTGAGTCTTTTCTTCAAGTTAGTAACAGTTCAAACAAGCATACTAGTAAACTATAATAGGTATAGTTTAGGATTCAGAACATACAATAACAAGAACAGGAAGGAACATACGATAACAAGAAAAGAGGAACAAATCATGATTCACGAACTTATACTTTACATTTCCAGTAACCAAGGAAGGAAACGTATCATTAACTCATTATTCTAAACAAAAGATGATAATAAACATGGTATAAGGTTATATATATATATGGTGCATCTACAAAGTGCCAGGATTTATATATATGGGGTACATCTACAAAGTACCGGAGTTATATATGGGGTACATCTACAAAGGACCGGATTTATTTAAAAAGGGTACATCTACAAAGTACCGGACCATAATAAATAAAAACATGTTAATATATACAAAACTCACAACAGTATCGACTGAGGCGTTAAGAGTGCATAATTTCATTACTTCTAGTAGTCGTCCTAACAATAGAACAACGCCACATAACTTACTCGTAACATGAACATTCAGTTAGAAGGGCGCCTATAATGCTAACTTTATGATTCCTTAGTGGATACATTAGGGATATATATTAATAGCATCCGACGGACAGTAGGATGTGTGCTTTCCGCTTCATTTACTGTTCCTTGTTTGGTTGTGGGCTTAGAGCAGATTCACCCAGTCTACTACCTATTCGATCTTAGCTATATATATGTCCCGTATACACAAAATAATCATAAATAGTACCAGGTATGGGTCAGGTCATAGCATACAAATTCAATATACCATTTTCTAGTACAAAAACATGATTTTCAGATAAAACAGTAAGTAGGCTAAACTAGCAACTTATCAGTAAAAGGTTTAATTCATTTTATTAAACTAGCATAACTTAAAGGACTTTTAGTGGTTAATTCTATATTACCTTAGTTTATACATCAGGGTTATACATAATTAATATCCGATAGGCAGTGGGATGTGTGTTTTTCGCCTTACTTCCTGTTCCTTGTTTAGTTGTGGGCTTAGGGCATATTCACTCAATTAACTGTCCGTTCGATATTAGATTATATATAGCTAGTATAAACTAAGTGATTATAGAAGGAACTATTGTGGTTACCATTTTTATTAAAGGAAATATATGATTTTCTTAAAGAATGTTTTCATCAAACATAAAGAACTATTAAAGTTAACTCCGTAAGTACCAAATGAATACGCCAGGGTTATATACAGTGAATATCTAACAAACAATGGGATGTGTGACTTCCGCCTCATTACATGTTCCTTGTTTGGTTGTGGGTTTAGGGTAGATTCACACAATCGATTGTCTATTTACTCTAAATTGTATATAACTTGTATCCATTTAGTACTCATAGAAAGAATTGTAGAGTCATTTTTACTTTCATTCATCATATCAGAAAATATAGGATTTTCTGGAGGAACAAGCGAACTTTTCTAAAAGAACTTACAACTTACTTTTCATCACTTAAATACTTATGAACTCACTAGTTTAAATGTTGATCTACTGTCACACCCCCGAACCAGACGGCGGAAACATCCGAGGGTTCGCGTGACTCAAATTGAATATCATCACAATGATTATACATGAAACACAACATAAACTTCACCATGCATTAATACATTACAACTGACATTGTTCACATCCAGTACATTGACTAAATATTACATATCCATAACATAAATTGTTTGAGAGTTTTCAAAACATTACATCCTAACATACTTGGTATTACTCTTCAGCTTACCTGTTACCTGAGAATACAAGTTATTTTGAAAACGTCAACATATGGAATGTTGGTGAGTTCATAAGCAAGGTTGTTATAAAAATGTTTTGTGTAGTTTATAAAACCCAGAAAATCCGATATTTTCTGAAAAGACAATTGTTTATACCAAAGTGTGAAGATCCACAAGTTTGTGCATGAATGATTTCAAAACGTGTACAAATAAGAAGTTTTGCATTATAGTTATTGAAAGTACAAGTGAATGGTGTTGATTTCCCCGAAAAACCCGATGTTTTCCGATAATATAATATGATTGTTTCGAATTATTATACCGTCATAACGAATGATTATGATTTTCCTTGATTACTCGGATAGTATTGGATTTATTTATTTATGTGAGTCGTTATAACCATGCATGATAATGACTAGTTCGTCTGTCTTGGCATCCTAGCGCACGTCGGAATTGATCTTAAGAATTTGTCACCCTAGACTGGCCGAGTCTAACTGTAGCGAACAGCTGAGGTGTGGGGGAGTCACCCCCGTATAGATCTATACACAAACTCTCGCTCTCCCTCCAGGAGACTTTGATTATAACTACAGATTACGAACGACCCTTAGAGGTGTCGCCCGTTATTACTCACTTAATCCAAACGAAATTGATTACCATTGATTAACGACCTGTATTTGTTTACTTGAACTGAAGGTAAGCCTAACAAACGAGGAGAAGAGGATTACTAGGTCCTGCTAATTACATGTGTTATTTAAGGCTGTTGGTTATACGAAGAACGCGTTGGCCCATTTCACATTTGATTTATTTGGACCTTACTAGCAATGCTAATGGGCCACTGAGGCCCAATAGCACATAGAAGCCATTGAGGGTCCCTTAAACATGTAATTGGGTCACAGGAGGCCCAATAGACACGTGTTATTATTGTTAGGCCCAAAAGTCATGTCAATGGGCCACGAAGGCCCAATAAACATGATTAGGATCTTTCAAGTCCAACTATTTGAATATTTACTTGTTTTAGGTATAGTATAATTGTCGGAAGTTTGATTGAACAATTGTTAAATTCGCAACGGCACGAAACTCGTCGATTGTTTATAACGATATTTGAAAATATATGTATATTCTTCATTCTATTTTCATAAGTTGTAATTTGGTATTTTTGACCCAAATATCTTAATAATAAAAAAGTTGACTCAAAATATTGGTTTGACCCATTCAGCCCCTTTCTTTTTAATAAAAATGACAATTTTAGTCCCTTATTTAAAAAAAAGACATTTTAGGCCCTTAAACCATTTTCTTGACATTTTTGACCCATAAACTTGTTTAAGTAATGTTTTTAGCTCAAAATTTACTCTTTGGCAGTTTCAGCCCCTTCAGTAAGGAGTTTTTCGGTTAAAGTCCAAGTTTTTCGCAACTTTTACAATTTTAGCCCAAATTCCAAAAACTTTACATTTTTGATCCTTTTTGGAAAACAAAATCATTTTTACCCCTGAAATAGTTTTGTTTACCCTTTTTACCCCCCTGTTTTGAGAAATCTACCATTTCAATCCCTTGAAAACCATATTTTCGTAATTTTTTTTGGGCCTATGGGGCGAAAAGCCCAAAAATTGGCCCATTAAGCTACAATTTATATATCTAGTCCTTTGAAGAGTATAATATTCATAAAAACATTTATTTTAACTGTTTTGACTCTTTTGATCCTTAAGAAAACCGTGAATGACAATTTTAACCCAACTTTTGTTTATTTGACAATTATAGTCCAAAAATGAGTTTTATGTTGCAATATGTTTATTATAACCTTAGAGGGTAATTTTCTTGACTTGTTTACTGTAATATATCTTAGATCATGTTTATTTTCCTTCTTGTGCCATAGATCTCGATATTTCTTTCCTTTTTGTTACATGTTTACCACATAAACACATAAAATCACACATACATACATGAAATCACACATAACATACACATACACATAGATCTACACATTTCACTTGTATTCTCCCCCATAAAACTGGTGAAAATCGAAAATAGAGGGGTATGAACTCACCTTTGCTTGTTGTTTTCAATTTGCAGAAGGAAGGGAAGAGTTTGATGCTATTTTTCGGCCCTAGCAAGCTTTCTTGGGTTGATTTCGAAGTTAAGAAGCTTCTAAGGTGTAGATCATGAAAATGGTGTGAGTTAGGAGGAAGTTTTGATGAAATAAAGAGACTAGGTTATGGATCTAAACAATAACTTACCAATGATGATGATTATTGTGGAATAACCTCCTTGAAAAGCTCTAAATCTCGAAAATTTGGAAGGAGGAGTGAAAGTGTTCTTGAGAGAATTTGGAAAGAGTTGGAATGAATTATGTATGTGTGTGTGTTAATACTCTCGGCCGAGAGTAGTAGAAGGAGAAGAGAGAGAGATGAAGGGATGGTGCATGGAAACATGTGAGATTTGCATGGAGATCCCATAGGTATTAAGGAGGTGGCTAATCCTCCTTAATCCTCTAATTTCCCATTTTTTTTCTACTTGGGCCGAGAGAGAGAGAAGAGAGAAAAGGATTTGGGCCTTTTGTGCTTAAGTCTCCTAATGAGAAGCCCAAGCTAATGGTTTTCGGCCCAATGAGCCCTTAAGAGGTTTTACGGCCCAACTTGTATAAAGAATGAGCTTTATGGCCCTTTAGGGCTAATTAGATTTGTTATGGCCCAATAAGGCCCATTAAAGATAAACTAGTCCATTCTAGGCTTATGAGGCCCAAAATGTTAAGTTCCATGCAAATGGGTCCAATTAGGGTCCATTTAAGAGTTCTAAGCCCAAAATAGTCAAATTGGAAGCTTATTGGTCCATTAGGCCCAATAAGAAAATCCTAGTCCAAAATGGACTTAAATCGGGATTTTTAGGGTTTCCAATTTTTGTTGACTATTTGAATGCTTGAATAGGGTATTTGATGGAATTTTGTTGTCATTGAATAAACACCATACATGTTTTCAAGTTTTAGCTACAATGTCATTCTTTGTTAAGTGTTTACAACGTATCAGAATTCCTAGTTGTGACATCATCCCCCCGTTAGAGGGAATTTCATCCCGAAATTCTTTTTAAAGCTAGATTTGAGAATGCGAGAATAGGTGAGGGTACTTCTGCTTCATCTGGTCTTCGCGTTCCCATGTGAATTCTGGTCCACGTATCGCGTTCCACCGAACTTTCACAATCGGAATGCGACTTTGCTTAGTACGCTTCACTTCCCTGTCCATGATTTCGACTGGTTCTTCGATGAACAGGAGATTCTCGTTGATTTCGATTTCTTCTAATGGAATGACGAGAGTTTCGTCGGATAAGCACTTCTTTAAATTGGAAACATGGAACACGGGGTGTACACTGCTGAGCTCGGCGGGTAGCTGCAGTCTATAAGCCACTGGACCTATTCGGGCAAGAATCTCGAAGGGTCCAATGTATCGTGGGTTTAGTTTTCCCCGTTTCCTAAAAGGAATCACCCCTTTCCAGGGAGATACCTTTAACAACACCCGATCCCCGACTTCAAATTCCAAGGGCTTTCACCGTTTATCGACGTAGCTCTTCTGTCTGTCTCGTGATGATTGCAGTCGGGCTCTGATCTGGATTATCTTCTCGGTCGTTTCGCGTATGATTTCTGGTCCCGTTAATGCATTGCCTGGTGTATGTCCTCTTGCTAACTGAGTGTCACCTACCTCAGCCCAACACAACGGTGATCTACATTTACGTCCATACAATGCTTCGAAAGGAGCAACTTTGATGCTTGAGTGATAACTGTTGTTGTACGAGAATTCGGTCAAAGGAAAGTGGGTATCCCACGACCTTCCAAAGTCTATCACACATGCGTGAAGCATATCTTCTAGCGTTTGAATGGTTCGCTCGCTTTGACCATCCGTTTGTGGGTGGTAGGCAGTGCTCATGTCAAGTTGTGTTCCCATAGTTTTCTGAAGCGATTGCCAAAAGCGTGAAGTAAACCTACTATCTCTATCTGAGATGATAGATATTGGCACTCCGTGGAGTCTCATGATTTCCTTGATATAGATCCTTGTCAATCGTTCCATCTTGTATGACTCTTTATTGGCAGGAAATGAGCGGATTTTGTCAACCTGTCAACTATTACCCATATGGTATCCAAACCATCAGTCGTCTTGGGTAGTTTGGTCACAAAGTCCATAGTAATCCTTTCCCATTTCCACTCGGGAATTACTGGTTGTTGTAATAATCCCGAGGGCTTCTGATATTCCACCTTTACTTTAGCACACGAGAGGCACTTGCTAACGTAAGTGGCAATTTCTGCCTTCATGTTAGGCCACCAATAATGTTGCTTGATATCCAAGTACATTTTATCTGAACCCGGATGGATGGAGTATCGTGTCTTGTGGGCTTCATTCATAACTACTTCTCTGAACCCCCCAAGTTTAGGGATCCAAATGCGGTTCATGAAATAATATGCTCCGCCCTCCTTCACTTCGAAATTCTTTTCCATTCCCCGCAACGCTTCGCTTGTTTTGTTTTCTGTCTTCATGGCATCGAACTGGGCTGCTCTGATTTGCGAGGTTAGGTGGGATTGAATGGTTATGGAGAGAGTCTTCACACGACGATTCGAGTATTCCTTTCGACTCAAGGCATCAGCTACCACGTTAGTCTTCCCTGGGTGGTACTTGATTTCGCACTCATAATCGTTCAGCAGCTCAATCCATCTTCGTTGCCTCATGTTTAACTCCTTTTGATTTAAAATGTGTTGGAGATTCTTGTGGTCAGTGAAAATGGTGCACTTGGTACCATAAAGGTAGTGCCTCCAAATCTTCAAGGCAAAGACCACAGCTCAAATTCGAGATCATGGGTGGTATAATTCACCTCATGTGTCTTTAGTTGTCGGGACGCATAAGCTATCACATTCCCACGCTGCATGAGTACACAGCCTAAACCCTGATTCGACGCATCGCAGTAAACTACGAAGTCCTCTGTTCCCTCTGGTAGTGATAATACCGGTGCACTGCAGAGTGCTTGCTTCAGAGTTCGGAATGCAGCTTCTTGCTTATCCGTCCATTCAAAGGGTACACCCTTTTGCGTAAGCAAGGTAAGTGGCTTGGCTGTTTTGGAGAAGTTCTGAATGAAACTCCTGTAATAGCCTGCGAGACATAAAAATTGACGAATTTCGTTGGGTGTCGTTGGGATCGCCCATCCTTCGATAGCTTTGACGTTAGAAGGATCCACATGTATCCCTTCTTGACTAACAACATGACCTAAAAAGTTCACACTACGGAGCCAGAACTCACACTTAGAGAGTTTTGCGTATAGATTTTTGGTTCTTAGGGTTTCTAAGATTCGCCAGAGATGTCGGCCATGCTCCTCTTCGCTTCGAGAATAGACTAGAATATCGTCGATGAAAACGATGACAAATTTGTCAAGGAATGGTCGGCAGATTCGATTCATTAGGTCCATGAATGCGACAGGGGCATTCGTTAGACCGAAGGGCATTACGACAAATTCATAATGTCCATAACGAGTTCGGAAAGCGGTTTTGGGGATATCCTCTTACCGGACTTTGAGTTAGTGGTATCCGGATCGCAGATCTATCTTAGAGAAGTAACTTGCTCCTTGGAGTTGGTCAAATAGATTGTCGATTCGCGGAAGTGGATAGCGATTTTTGATAGTGAGCTTATTTAATTCCCTGTAGTCTATACACATCCTAAAGGAACCGTCTTTCTTCTTAACAAAGAGAACCAGAGCTCCTCAAGGTGAGAAACTGGGTCGGATGAATCCTTTGTCCAAAAGTTCGCTGAGTTGGCTGGACAACTCTTTCATCTCCGCAGGAGCCAATCTGTAGGGCGATTTGGCGACGGGTGTAGCTCATGGCACGAGGTCAATTCGGAACTCAACTTGTCTTTCTGGGGGTATCCCCAGAAGATCTTCAAGAAAGACATCCGGGAAATCGCAAGCCACTGGGATGTCTCGAATATGGACCTCTTCTTTGGACTTATCCACTATATGAGCCAGAAACGTCAAGTCCTTCTTTCGTAGATACTTCTGTGCCTTAATGCACGAGATAAGACGAAGGTTCGTGCTGGGTTTGTCTCCGTATATAATTAGGGTTTCGTGATTTGGGAGGTGAAGGCGAACGGCCTTCTCGTGACACATAATTTCAGCATGGTGGGGACTTAACCAGTCCATGCCGATAATCACATCAAAACTCCTAATGGATACAGGCATTAAGTTTATTTGAAAGACGTGATGGTTCAAGGTCAGGGTACATCCGATGTAGATTTCCCCAGTGGATTCTGTTTTCCCATTAGCCATTTCCACCGTAACGGTTTCATTAAGCTTCTGGGGTTGTTGTTTTAATAAGTGTTTGAATCTGTTACTTACAAAGCTTCGTTCTGCCCCGGTATCGAATAGGATGCAAGCATAAGTGTGGTTTAGGAGAAACGTACCGGTGACAACAGCGGGATCCTGAACCACTACTCCCTGACCCATGGTCAACACTCTTCCTGCTCCTCCATTCCCAGGGTTGTTGATGTTGGGGCAGTTTCGACGGAAATGCCCAGTCTTTCCACATCCATAGCAGGTGTGGCTTGGTCCCGCATTATTGCCGATGTTGTTGGTGTTGTTGTTGTTGTTGTTGTTGCGGTTGTTGTTGTTGTTGTTTCCTTGCTGCTGGTTCTGGGGAGGATAGGTCCTGCAATATTTTGCCGTGTGACCCTTTCGGTTGCAACTGGTAAAATGCATCTCCCTGCATTCGCCATTATGATGGAGACTGCACTTGTTGCACTTTGGGAGATTCCCAGAATACTGCCTAGGGGCACTTGGAGTAGCTGAGACTGGAACATGTGGTGTGGAGGGAACTTGGGTGGTTGCAGCATTGACTGTCACTGTTTGTTGCTTCTTTGACGACTCTGAGCCTTGTCACCCCTTTCTCTTGTTATTCTTTCCTTTCTTGTTCCCACTCTCCTTCTTGCCTTCAGTTTCCCCTGGCTTCTCGCCCTTCTTGTTGTTGTGGTCGTATAGTTTCTTGGCCAACCTATTGGCACTATCGAAGGTTTCGGGATTTGCAGCTATCACATTTCCTTGAATTGGGGTGGTTAATCCCCATATGAATCGTTCGATTTTCTTTCCCTCTGAAGTAATCATGCCAGGGCACAACAGTGATAGTTCGCTAAACCTTGATATGTATGCATCAATGTCGGAGTTGCGGACGGTGAGATTCCATAACTCTTGCTCGATTTTCTGAATTTCGCCTCGCGGGCAGTACTTGGCCATCAGCATTTCTTTCAACTCCGCCCACGGCATGGCGTTGTATACGGAGAGAGTCATGGCCTCTACATGTCCATTCCACCAGTTGAGAGCTTGGTCAACGAATGTGCATGCGACAAACTTCACTTTCATCTCCTCGGGGCATTCGTATATCCTAAATACCGATTCCACCTTCTCAATCCATCTCTTTAGGGTTATCATTCCACCCGTGCCATTAAAGGTTCGTGGCTTGGCATTGGTGAAGTCCTTGTAAGAGCATGTCTTGGTAGGTCCTTGATTTATTCCGTTGTTCGAACTTCCAGCCCCTTGTCCATTGCCTCCACCATTGTTCCCTTGGTGGATTTGCGCCATGGCTACGGTGACCGCAGCAGATACAGCTGCTTGAAATGCAGCTGAGTTGATTTCTGGTGCGGTTGGCTCAGGGTTTCCACGAGTTGGTCGTTGAGGCATCTTTCTGTCATTGAATGGAAAGATGTTGAGTGCCTATGATTTTTGTGAGTTTGTGGTCCTATAAACTAGGTGTATTGCATGCACTTAGGTAGTTTCACATGTTAACATACAATCATGGATACATAACACATAACAGATAACAACATCACAATAGAACACATATATTTTTCCATTAATAATATCCGTACTTTGATACATGAAAATTTGCTCGAAAGAGCATACATAAGTGGTGCAAGTTCGACAGCGTAACGACTCTATGAGTAGTGTAATCACTTAAACATAGAGTCGATGGTACATAGCATAGATCATAGTACTAGTAGGGTAAAGCTGGTCCTAACACCCTAAGGAGCGCCCGACGGCGGCAGCGAGGTCATATACCAAAGTGTTGTGCCAACAACTGGACCATCTCTGTCATTTCCCCAATGACTTCATCTCTTTCCTATCCGGCCTGCACCGCTCGTGCTTCCATGGCGAATAGTTGTTGCCGCAGAGCGGCAATCTCAGCTTCCGGAGAACGATTCTCTCTCGCGGGATTCCCTGGTGGGGCAGGGTGATTCTTCCGCGTCTCGCTGGTAGGTGGTGTGACAGAATCCTCGTCTGGGTCTTGTTCTTCCTCCATGTCGTCATCGGTCCTATCAAACTCGTACTCTGTGTCCGTGTACTCGTCGGGCCCAATGCCGTGTGCTCTCCTTCCATGGTTACTGAGAGGAGGTATATGAATAAACTATTATTACTCCTAAGATGTTTTAATTATTATGCAAATTGAGTTGATGTTCTCTTCTTGGTAACAAAGGGGTATGTTTTTAGGTTTACCGACCATCGAGGTTTCCCCGGGGCATGTGATAGTTGTACTTCGGAGAAAATGTAGTTGATCAGGCTATATTCACCCCTTAATACAACTAGGAACAGTCCCGACTTAACCGAGATGTCAGTATTATATTATTTGATTTGGTATTATGATCTTTTACCTATATAGTACAGGTAGAGGTGTTTTATCGTTGTGTTCTATTTGTTTTGTTCAGAGTTGTTTTAGTCCCTCTTTGGTTTATAGTTGCATATCAATGTGTGGTTAGATATGCCAGTTCACTATAACAGGAGCTCTGATACCAACCTGTCACACCCTTGAACCAGACGGCGAAAACGTCCGAGGGTTCGCGTGACTCAAATTGAATATCATCACAATGATTATACATGAAACACAACATAAACTTCACCATGCATTAATACATTACAACTGACATTGTTCACATCCAGTACATTGACTAAATATTACATATCCATAACATAAATTGTTTAAGAGTTTTCAAAACATAACATCCTAACATACTTGGTATCACTCTTCAGCTTACCTGTTACCTGAGAATACAAGTTATTTTGAAAACGTCAACATATGGAATGTTGGTGAGTTCATAAGCAAGGTTGTTATAAAAATGTTTTGTGTAGTTTATAAAACCCAGAAAATCCGATATTTTCTGAAAAGACAATTGTTTATACCAAAGTGTGAAGATCCACAAGTTTGTGCATGAATGATTTCAAAACGTGTACAAATAAGAAGTTTTGCATTATAGTTATTGAAAGTACAAGTGAATGGTGTTGATTTCCCCAAAAAACCCGATGTTTTCCGATAATATAATATGATTGTTTCGAATTATTATACCGTCATAACGAATGATTATGATTTTCCATGATTACTCGGATAGTATTGGATTTATTTATTTATGTGAGTCGTTATAACCATGCATGATAATGAATAGTTCGTCTGTCTTGGCATCCTAGCGAACGCCGGAATTGATCTTAAGATTTTGTCACCCTAGACTGGCCGAGTCTAACTGTAGCGAACAGCTGAGGTGTGGGGGAGTCACCCCCGTATAGATCTATACACAAACTCTCGCTCTCCCTCTAGGAGACTTTGATTATAACTACAGACTACGAACGACCCTTAGAGGTGTCGCCCGTTATTACTCACTTAATACAAACGAAATTGATTACCATTGATTAACGACCTGTATTCGTTTACTTGAACTGAAGGTAAGCCTAACAAACGAGGAGAAGAGGATTACTAGGTCCCGCTAATTACGTGTGTTATTTAAGGCTGTTGGTTATACGAAGGACGCGTTGGCCCATTTCACATTTGATTTATTTGGACCTTACTAGCAATGCTAATGGGCCACTGAGGCCCAATAGCACATAGAAGCCATTGAGGGTCCCTTAAACATGTAATTGGGTCGCAGGAGGCCCAATATACACGTGTTATTATTGTTAGGCCCAAAAGTCATGTCAATGGGCCACGAAGGCCCAATAAACATGATTAGGATCTTTCAAGCCCAACTATTTGAATATTTACTTGTTTTAGGTATAGTATAATTGTCGGAAGTTTGATTGAATAATTGTTAAATTCGCAACGGCACGAAACTCGTCGATTGTTTATAATGATATTTGAAAATATATGTATATTCTTCATTCTATTTTCATAAGTTGTAATTTGGTATTTTTGACCCAAATATCTTAATAATAAAATAGTTGACTCAAAATATTGGTTTGACCCATTCAGCCCCTTTCTTTTTAATAAAAATGACAATTTTAGTCCTTTATTTAAAAAAAAGACATTTTAGGCCCTTAAACCATTTTCTTGACATTTTTGACCCATAAACTTGTTTAAGTAATGTTTTTAGCTCAAAATTTACTCTTTGGCAGTTTCAGCCCCTTCAGTAAGGAGTTTTTCGGTTAAAGTCCAAGTTTTTCGCAACTTTTACAATTTTGGCCCAAATTCCAAAAACTTTACATTTTTGATCCTTTTTGGAAAACAAAATCATTTTTACCCCTGAAATAGTTTTGTTTACCCTTTTTACCCCCTGTTTTGAGAAATCTACCATTTCAATCCCTTGAAAACCATATTTTCGTAATTTTTTTTGGGCCTATGGGCCGAAAAACCCAAAAAATGGCCCATTAAGCTACAATTTACATATCTAGTCCTTTGAAGAGTATAATATTCATAAAAACATTTATTTTAACTGTTTTGACTCTTTTGATCCTTAAGAAAACCGTGAATGACAATTTTAACCCAACTTTTGTTTATTTGACAATTATAGTCCAAAAATGAGTTTTATGTTACAATATGTTTATTATAACCTTAGAGGGTAATTTTCTTGACTTGTTTACTGTAATATATCTTAGATCATGTTTATTTTCCTTCTTGTGCCATAAATCTCGATATTTCTTTCCTTTTTGTTACATGTTTACCACATAAACACATAAAATCACACATACATACATGAAATCACACATAACATACACATACACATAGATCTACACATTTTACTTGTATTCTCCCCCATAAAACTTGTGAAAATCGAAAATAGAGGGGTATGAACTCACCTTTGCTTGTTGTTTTTTATTTGAAAAAGGAAGGGAAGAGTTTGATGCTATTTTTCGGCCCTAGCAAGCTTTCTTGGGTTGATTTCGAAGTTAAGAAGCTTATATGTTGTAGATCACGAAAATGGTGTGAGTTAGGAGGAAGTTTTGATGAAATAAAGAGACTAGGTTTTGGATCTAAACAATAACTTACCAATGATGATGATTATTGTGGAATAACCTCCTTGAAAAGCTCTAAATCTCAAAAATTTGGAAGGAGAAGTGAAAGTGTTCTTGAGAGAATTTGGAAAGAGTTGGAATGAATTATGTGTGTGTGTGTGTTGATACTCTCGGCCGAGAGTAGTAGAAGGAGAAGAGAGAGAGATGAAGGGATGGTGCATGGAAACATGTGAGATTTGCATGGAGATCCCATAGGTATTAAGGAGGTGGCTAATCCTTCTTAATCCTCTAATTTCCCCCTTTTATTTTCTTCTACTTGGGCCGAGAGAGAGAGAGAGAAGAGAGAAAAGGATTTGGGCCTTTTGTGCTTAAGTCTCTTAATGAGAAGCCCAAGCTTATGGTTTTCGGCCCAATGGGCCCTTAAGAGGTTTTACGGCCCAACTTGTATAAAGAATGAGTTTTATGGCCCTTTAGGGCTAATTAGATTTGTTATGGCCAAATAAGGCCCATTAAAGATAAACTAGTCCATTCTAGGCTTATGAGGCCCAAAATGTTAAGTTCCATGCAAATGGGTCCAATTAGGGTCCATTTAAGAGTTCTAAGCCCAAAATAGTCAAATTGGAAGCTTATTGGTCCATTAGGCCCAATAAGAAAATCCTAGTTCAAAATGGACTTAAATCGGGATTTTTAGGGTTTCCAAATTTTGTTGACTATTTGAATGCTTGAATAGGGTATTTGATGGAATTTTTTTGTCATTGAATAAACACCATACATGTTTTCAAGTTTTAGCTACAATGTCATTCTTTGTTAAGTGTTTACAACGTATCAGAATTCCTAGTTGTGACATCTACGCTTTCAAAATAACTTGTATTCTCAGGAAACTAGTAGACAGGTACGCGCACTGGGATTCAGAAGATGGAGTATAGTAGCTTCATGTGTTGTTTTGTTATTTACTTTTGAAGTCAATATTTTGTGAATCACATACTTTGTAAATACTTTAATAATAATGCAATGGTTGTTTGTTACTTCGATTACTATGATGCATGTGTTGTGATACTACATGTGACGTCCTCCGCCCCTGAACGTTTCCGCCATTCCGGTTTGGGGGTGTGACAGATTGGTATCAGAGCATTGTTTATAGTGAACTAAGTATATCAACCTATAAAAGATATACAACTATAAATGGAATGGGGCCGAAGTGCTCTAAATAAAAGTATATTTTAAAATATAACAATATTCTTATAAAAATATACATACCTTAATACATATATACATGCTAGAACAAGTATCACAAGAAGAAGAGAACATAAGTATTTAAAGGTTGAACACCGCGGTCAAACCTGGACAGTTATGTAATCATATCTGGGATCAATATAGCTTGATCAACTATATCATTTGAGATATGACCGACATGTGTTTGGGAGTGATGTGGTGTTGCAACAGTCTTAAAACTTACCTAACTCTATACACAAGGGATTTCTAGATCAGAACATAAAGTTAAAAATACTATAGGAGTATTTTATGATAATATAAGACAACAACAAGTTTAAAACATACCAAGTTCATTCCATTAAAATACTATTGAAGTATTTTAGGCACTATAAATAACTTATGTGAGAATTTAAAAGACCCTTACGGGTAGGTCTATAATTCCGGAGTGTGTACTTCCAAGGTTTTATATAATTGAGATTTTATAGACTTAGAATTTGTGATCTATGCTCTACTTCCTGTTCCTTGGTTGTTTGTGATTTTAGAGTAGGATCACTTATTCGAAGGTCTATTTAATCTTAAATTATATACAACTTGTGTACACTGCACAATTATAGGAGGACCCGGTAAGGATCACCCCATAATATTCCACTTAATCTCATAGATTCTTTAGACATTTCCATTCTCGCACGACAAACCCAGACAGATGTAACCACTCCATCATAGCAGTCAGCAGAAGAGTCAAGGAGGAACAAGAAGAAGTCCATGTAGAGTTTTTCAAAGGAGGGATAGGCCGAAGAAAGAAAACGTCTTATGTGTCACACTAATATATAATAACCTTGATTGACTTAGTGAGTTAGTGGATACACTGCTCACATTATGTGTTAGGATTATTTCTTTTTCATGTAATTGGTAACAGGTAGTCAATTCACAGAGATTCATTCGAGGATAGCCACTTCTGATTCATAAAGTTTATTTTATAGAGACTCCCATTATGAATTGTTTTCCAGAACCCTATGAAAGTCAGAACCAGATACACTCAGAACTAGGATAACTTTGTCATTCAGCTTTCGGCTTATAACCACTGCTATAGACTTATTTCCGTCTCATCTTTGTATTCTTTTTAGCAAAAGATGCCTTGCGGTAGACCTGTAAGGCGTGTAGTCAATAGCATAATAGAGAATCCACCACCACAATTCGATCCTGCTGCTCTCCAAGCAGCGATAATAGCCGCAGTAACAGCCGCTCTAACTCCCATCCGCGAAGGTGGTACCAGTGGATCTGGTATCGGTACCCACCTAACTAACCCTGGAGTTACCCACGGACACCCACGGGAGTGTTCATATAAGGACTTCATGAACTGCAAACCCAAATCCTTTAATGGAAACGGGGGAGTCATTGCTCTGATGCGATGGTTCGAGAAAACAGATTCGGTCTTCGAAATATGTCTGTGCCCAGAAGGGAGCAAAGTGAAGTTTGTTGCCTGCATCTTCTCCGACAGAGCCTTAACATGGTGGAATAGCCATGTTAAGTTACTAACTCTATCAGTGGCTAACTCGATAGGTTGGGAGAACCTAAAATAGATGATGTTGGAAGAATACTGCCCAAGGGGCGAAGTTCAAAAGCTGGAACAAGAACTATGGGAGCACACCATGGTCGGCTCAGACATAGTGACCTACACTGACAGGTTTAGCCACCTGGCAGCACTATGCCCCGGGATGGTTACCCCGGAAAGTAAGAAGATAGAAAGGTACACCTGCGGTTTGTCTACCCTGATTCAGGTGGATGTACTGTCTTCTAACCCAACAACCTTAGATAGCCCCAAACGCCTGGCCCAGAGACTCATTCACCATGGATTCCGCCATGGCGTGGTGGTCCCTGTTCCCGAGCCATCAAAGGGAGGGGACTATAAGCAAAAGTCGGGGAACAAGAGGAAGGAGCGAACGACACAAGAACCCCCGCAGGAGCAACAAGTGGTTACTGTGTACGCCGCCACAACACCTGCCACTCCAACGTCTGTCAGTGGATATGCTGGAACTCTCCCCAAGTGTGGTACGTGTAACTACCACCACACTGGAGTATGTTGGGAAATGCAGTGCATGAATGGCCGCAGGAAGGGGCAGGCTGCCCTTTTCTGCAGGGCACCGACACAACCGATCTCCCAAGTCCCCGGATTTGAAATGAACCAGGCCTGCTATGGTTGTGGTGAGACTGGGCACTACAAGAGGGACTGCCCAATAGTGAAGAACTCAGGCGCGAATGGACAAATTCTGATGAACACCGCAGGAGAAACTACCCCGGAATCACCAGCGAGCAGGGGTACGTCTTCGAAATAAAACAATTACTTTAGAAATTTTATTTATATATAAGATTAAAACTTGGGGAAAATTTAAAAGTAATTATAATAACTCACTCGTCTGAACAAGTCACAACATTCATAAGAGAACTAAAGATCCGTTCAGGTAAGCTGTGATGGCTTAGTGTGTACATCAGGGTTGTGCATAGCTAAGATTTTGCAGACTTAGAGTGAGTGATTCCGCCTCATTTCCTGTTCCTTGTTTGGTTGTGGGTTTAGGGCAGAGTCACTCAGTCGACTGTCTTATTCATTATACATTACTTGTATATGTCAGGCGATCATAGAGGTACCGAGGAGGATCATAATAAAAAGTATCGACACTAGTTATCAAAGCACTTTCATAGTTTGTACTCGCTCATCGCGGTGCGATTTGTGGCAGTGGTTATATCAAAGAGAAAACTGAAAGCACTAGAAAGTCTACACTGAATACATAGTAGAGCACCCTCGAGATACTTCATCGTATAGCAAATGTTTGTTTCAAATCGGCCTAACATTTGTCTTTGTAAAGAGTCCGTTGTTATCATTCGTCATGGATTGGCGTGGTCCTCACCATACCAAGTTCCTATGTTTCGAAAAACCCATCGCCTTATCCGACAAATTAATGAAACCCTCGTCATTCGTAACGACAACCCGACCTAGACCTCAGTATTGTCTCTTGTCTTCTAAACCCCGAAGTATTCATGCGAGGAGCACCTTGCCCTCCGAAACCTTTCCACCGTATACTCAGCAGACCTTCCCGAACTACCACTCGTCCAACAGATCAAGTTCGAGCACAGAGGCTAAGGACGAATACAGCCCACCTATCACTATTAAGTGTATACGCGAGAGTAGTATATAATTATGATTATGCAAATTTAGTATGTGTGTTTCCGCCCTATCTCTGTTCCTTGTTTGGTTGTGGACCTGGGGCAGAATCTCACATCTAATGGTCTTACTAAACTTAATTATATACGACTTGTATACACGAGGTAATGATAGATGGACCAAGTATGAATCTTATCATGAGCGTCAGGGCAAAGTTGCCCAGCTCTACGAGTGGGTATGCTGCCATTCAAAGAAGCACAACCCCAGGAGTACTGCTAGGAAAGCTCATTTTGGGATGAAATTCCATCTAACGGGAGGATGATGTGACAACCTGTAAATTTCTACCTTGTAAGTCAATCCAATCAACCAAAAGTCAGACTCGTCTCTATTGCCTTTTAGTCTTGATTAAGGGTCATTCTAATGAGTTCTAAGCCTAGTACCTTCAAGGATTGTGTGTTAACTAAAGTTCATCGTGTTGCATTCGAGCCGGAAACTCCATCACAAGGAGTTTACGGCCGCAAACTAGAGTTTATGGCTGTAAACTCTCGGCAGCCGTGAACCCTTCCCTATATCATATAGTTCCTTCTTTATTTCTTCATTTATCACATCTTCAAGTCGAGAAAACTCATTCTCTCTCAAGTATCATCAAGAACACTTCCATTTCTCTTCAATATTGTAAGTGATTCTTCCATTGTTTCTTGATATCTTTCTTGATCTTGTTAAACCCTTTGATTTCATCCATGAATTCAACTCTTTTGGGTTAGATCTTCAAATCATCATCCTTTTCATCAAGAACACCAAGAACACATACTTGTTTCTTGGGTCGTAAACACCCTAAAGACCTCCAAAGTGTGACTATCTGTTCAATCATCTAGTTATCCATAAGAAACACTTGATTCCTAGCCATGAAACAAACAATAAGTCCATGATCTTCAAGAGTTTATGGCCGTAAACTCTTCCTTTGGGCGTAAACCCTTCATAAGATCATAGTTTGGCCGTAAACACATCCTTGTGTGGCCGTAAACTCCCGTTCACACAATCACATGTGATTGTAACACTTCATTACAATTGTTTCCTAGTCCCTAAGTTTGTTTCCTTGCATGTTAGTTGTTTTAAACACTAATTACATGCCTATATATGCCATTATATGTCATTTAGGACTCGTTTGTGTCTTGGGAATTCATTTGTGGAACTTCTCATCCTTACGTGAATCTTCAATTGAATCACCTACATAAGTTGAGTTCATACCCCTATAATCAAACTTTTAAATGTTTTTAAATGCTTTTAATGGGGGGGGGGAATACAAGTTGAACACAATGATATTGTGTAAATATTTACCTGTGATAACCATCACATTAAAGGATTTTTTATGCTTTTGTAAGAGATCAAATCTATTCAACAACTCATTTAAAATGATGTTAGTTTATTGTTTATAAAACTCCATGTTAAGGTACATGTTTAACTCGGTAGATAATTGAGTCTTTTCTTCAAGTTAGTAATTGTTCAAACATGCATACTAGTAAACTATAATAGGTATAGTTTAGGGTTCAGAACATACAATAACAAGAACAGGAAGGAACATACGATAACAAGACCAGAGGAACAAATCATGATTCACGAACTTATACTTTACATTTCCAGTAGCCTAGGAAGGAAACGTATCATTAACTCATTGTTCTAAACAAAATATGATAATAAACATGGTATAAGGTTATATATATATGGTGCATCTACAAAGTGCCAGGATTTATATATATGGGGTACATCTACAAAGTACCGGAGTTATATATGGGGTACATCTACAAAGTATCAGATTTTATTTAAAAACGGTACATCTACAAAGTACCGGACCATAATAAATAAAACATGTTAATATATACAAAACTCATAACAGTATCGACTGAGGCGTTAAGAGTGCATAATTTCATTACTTCTAGTAGTCGTCCTAATAATAGAACAACGCCACATAACTTACTCGTAACATGAACATTCAGTTAGAAGGGGGCCTATAATGCTAACTTTATGATTCCTTAGTGGATACATTAGGGATATATATTAATAGGATCCGACAGACAGTAGGATGTGTGCTTTCCGCTTCATTTCCTGTTCCTTGTTTGGTTGTAGGCTTAAAGCAGATTCACCCAGTCTACTACCTATTCGATCTTAGCTCTATATATGTCCCATATACACTAAATAATCACAAAGAGTACCAGGTATGGGTCAGGTCATAGCATACAAATTCAATATACCGTTTTCTAGTACAAAAACATGCTTTTCAGATAAAACAGTAAGTAGGCTAAACTAGAAACTTATCAGTAAAAGGTTTAATTCATTTTATTAAACCAGTATAACTTAAAGGACCTTTAGTGGTTAATTCTATAATACCTTAGTTTATACATCAGGGTTATACATAATTAATATCCGATAGGCAGTTGGATGTGTGTTTTCCGCCTTACTTCCTGTTCCTTGTTTGGTTGTGGGTTTAGGGCAGATTCACATAATCGATTGTATGTTTACTCTAAATTGTATATAACTTGTATCCATTTAGTACTCATAGAAAGAATTGTAGAGTCATTTTTACTTTCCTTCATCATATCAGAAAATATAGGATTTTCTGGAGGAACATGCAAACTTTTCTAAAAGAACTTACAACTTACTTTTCATCACTTAAATACTTATGAACTCACCAGCTTAAATGCTGATCTACGCTTTCAAAATAACTTGTATTCTCAGGAAACTAGTAGACAGGTACGCGCACTGGGATTCAGAAGATGGAGTAGAGTAGCTTCATGTCTTGTTTTGTTATTTACTTTAGAATTCAATCTTTTGTGAATCACATACTTTGTAAATACTTTAATAATAATGCAATGGTTGTTTGTTACTTCGATTACTATGATGCATGTGTTGTGATACTACATATGACCTCCTCCGCCCCCGAACGTTTCCACCGTTCCGGTTTGGGGGTGTGACACTCCTATTTACTTTTTCTGAATCATTATACATGCCCGAAGTCCATGTACTTGCAAGCCGATAAGAAAGCCCGAATCCGAAATGGGCCACAAGGCCCAATAAGGCCCAAATCCCTCATGGACCTACCCAAGAAGGACCAATATCCATAAAGGCATGAAATATTAAATGGGCTACCCCAACAAACTATTGGTCCATGGTCCAAGGACCAAAAATGTCAATAAAAACAAAGTGAGGCAACAAGACCGAGTACGCCTTGTGTACTCATCTGGTATGCTAGCGTACACCTGTTAGGGCTAGTACGTGTCGCGTACCAGGTGGGTACTGTCACACCCCCAAACCAAGGATGGCGGAAACGTCCGGGGGTGGAGGACTTCATGTAAAGTATCACAACAACGAGTATAATAGTGCTCAAAGTAAATACAACCATCATAGATATAATTGAAAATGTTACACCATAGTATATGTTTACATGTTTCAAAATCAATTACATTATGATGACAAAATGAACTGTTTGACGATTTAACGTCCCATCCTCAAAATGATGTTGATTTTCTGAGAACACAAGTAGTTTTGAAAAAGTGTCAACAATTAAGTTGGTGAGTTCATAAGAGTTTTATTTGAGAAAGAAGTCGTTTTCCTTGTAAAAGCGATAGAGTATGATTCCAGAAAATCCAATATTTTCTTTGTTAAGAGTGAAATGAACGCTCCTATGTTATGCGATAATGTAGCCTAGAAAGACTCGTAGATTCCTTCTATAATCACCCAGCGTATATAAGTTATATAAAATTTAAGTTAAATAAACCGTCGAATATAATGGGTCTGCCCTAGGTCCACAACCAAACAAGGAACGGGAAGTAAGGAGGGCCCACCAATTCTAAGTCGATTGCGACTGAACTCATATATAGCTCTAACATGTACACTTAGCAATTATAGCTGAAGTCTAACAATTCTAGATGAAACATAGTTTTAATAGAAATGTGTTTCCAAAGAAAATCTAATATTTTCCTTATAAAAGTCATGTAGTCCTAAATCCCGGGACTGAGAGTATGAGTGTGTTTTATACTTATAACGTGTTTGTAGTTTTAAAAAGATAAAACCCATTTTCAAGGTAGAATTTTCCTCTGTAAACTTGAAAGATTGTTAACTCCCTATGTGAGTCGTTATAACCATACTACAACCGGATGACCTGTTACAACGTTTTTCAGACGTTAATATTTGTTATTACTTTTGTCACCTGTAGACCTGCAGGTCCCGCTGTAGCTAGCAGCAAGGTGTGGGGTGTCAATCCCAATATAGATCTATACACAATTATCACGCTCTCCCTACAAGAGACTCTGGTTATAACTTACAGGAATTTGAACCCGTACTCTAAGAGTACGATGGAAGAATTGTCTCACAACTTACGTTAACTAGTTTACATATAGTTTGAGTATTAAACCCCTTCCGTGGTGGAAGTGAAATCACCTTTTATGAAAATAAATTAGTGATATGAATCCATAAACTATTACTATTATAGTTTATCAAGTAGTATATGAAAAACCCATTTGTTTTGAGAGTAAAACCTTTTTCACGTAGTATGGTTTTATCGTAGAATCCATAAACTATGCTTATTGTAGTTTATTATATGTGTTCGAAATGAATGAAGAATCCTTATCATGAATGACTAAATTTCTGTTTATGATGATAAACTAACAAGAAATACATTCAATATTTAGAACTTATTGTTATGCACTTTGCTCAACATACTACAAAGTGTTGTTAATATTGTAAGCTATGTAACTAGTTTTTAACCTTTCTGCATTGTTTTAAAAATGTCATAGAAAAATCATACGAAGTCGAAAACTGAATCCGTAAACTCTGAGAGTTCATAAAATATGTCTAGTTTATTCATAATTTTTATTATGATTTTTAGAAGTCTTTAAATTGTGTGAAAACGTTCATATTCACAGACCGGTCCGAATTCATTTTTGAAATGATAGGCAGTTTTGTAAAAATCACCATAAATTGTAGAAAAATCGTATGGAGATGTGTAAGTAGTCATTTTAAAGGTATTAACATGAATTATTTGCATATTAAACAGTTTTGAAAGATATTAAGTTTAAGATGGTCAAAAGAGTCCGTGAATAGGACTCAACTTTTCTGATGAAAGATGTTGTTTGAATTTAGTTAAGTTTTTGGTATTTTAACTTGTATCCCCCCCCCCTAAAACTTCAGGAAAAGATGAAAATGTAGGGGTATAAACTCACCTTGAGTTATTCCCTGAGATGAAGGTGGAAGAAGAAAGGTTTCCAAGTCAAGAACACTTGTGAGATACTTTAAGATTCGAAGATCCTAAGCACAAATATGACGATATTTGTATAAGAGATTCATGATTTGAGTGGAGTGTAGAGTATTCAAATGTAGGGTGAATATACTTACCAAGACTGAAATGAAAAGCTCAAGAACAGCCTTGAAATCTCGAGTTCTAGAGAGGGAAAATGAGAGAGAGAGAGAGAGAGGTGTTTGCTTTTTGGAGAGAGAGAGTGAGTAAACTGGAAGGAGAGAGGAGATTTTTCAGCTTTTGATGAACCTTTACAGCTGGAGGAGGTGTGTCAAAGTACAAATAGTTGACTAGGTAGGGAGGAATAGTGACTGAGGGTTGTCCTATGAAGGTATGGGGGGGTTGCTTGTGTCATACTCTAGATAAAGTCAACACTCTATCACAAAATCTAACTTAATAGATTTTATTCTTGGACAAGGATTTTCCCTAAAATATGATAGAAAAATTAATATTTAGGGTCTCTTACGTTAAAATACGAGTTTGAGTGAAAATCCCGCGTTAAAATCACGAAAAACGGGCTTAAAACGAAGTCGGGGTCGAAAACCGGGTGAAAATGGAAAAATCCGAAGTCTGGCCGAAGATTTGGTCCTGAGAGGGTTAGAACCGAAGGCTGGTTCGGCTGATGAATTAGAACCGAGATGGGGGCTCGGTCCGAGCAGTCTCGCAGGCGAACACATCAGAAGAGGGACCGAAGGTGTACTGAACCGAAATGCTTGTTTCGGACCGAGAGGACTTAATATGAACTGAAGGGTGAGTTCGGTCCCATATATAGTTTCGGTCTTATGCAGGTTCGGTCCTCATGGTTCGGTTCTTAAGGCTATGTTCGGTTCCTAAGAGGTTTCGGCTCCTTAAGAGGGTTCGGCTGCTTAAAGTTGTTTTTCGCATAAACTTCCGTTTTCGAGCGGTTTTCGACTAAATCAAGGGTCGGGATGCCCCGAGTGATTATAAAAAGTTGAGAGACATTTTGAGAGAGATTTGGGAGAGATTTCACATACTTGGAGAGATTTCACATACTTAGAGAGATTTGGGAGAGATTTCACATACTTAGAGAGATTTCACATACTTAGAGAGATTTGGGAGAGATTTTACATACTTAGAGAGATTTGGGAGAGATTTGACATACTTAGAGAGATTTGGGAGAGATTTCACATACTTGGAGAGATTTCACATACTTAGAGAGATTTGGGAGAGATTTCACATACTTGGAGAGATTTGACATACTTAGAGAGATTTGGGAGAGATTTGACATACTTAGAGAGATTTGGGAGAGATTTCCCATACTTAGAGAGATTTGGGAGAGATTTGAGGTAGCAAGAGATAGAGCGAGAGAGATTTGAGAGAGACTTCGTTTGTGACCTTTTTGGATGTTTAGCTTCGCCATGCAAGGTTTGTAAACCTCGTTATGAATGTTATACGCCCCCGAGGGGTACGGAATAGTGTTTTACCATGTAGTTTCATCACTTACCTTGATTAGGGTTTGAGAATTCTCAACATATGGATTTTTCAAGTGATAACTTCTTATTAAAATAGCGAGTTGTACAGTAGTAACATAATGTATACCCTAATATGCAAGGTTAATTGAGTTGAACGGTTTGACTTTTTTTGACTTTATTTGACTTTGACTTGACCAGAAAATGACGGTTGTCACATCATCCCCCCGTTAGAAGGAATTTCGTCCCGAAATTAACGTTTTGACTGGGACTACGAGAGTTTGGGGAAACAATGTGGGTACTTTTCGTAGCACATGGAATTGATATGGTAAGGACCAAGACATCTTGCGTTAATTGACGACGTTTGGACATCTTATTGTAACTGGTGTTAGGTCGATTAAAAACTACAAGTGATTTGTTTCGGGGTGATGGCTCAGCTATTACTACTACGAATATTTTATAATGTAGTTAGCGAGTACTAGTACTACGAGTGCTTCGACAGTTAATGATGAAATTTGCAATATAACTCCTACCAGATCTTTTATAATCGCTTGGCGTAAACTAGTCGTATATCATTAAGATTGCAAGGGCATTCGGATGAGTGACCCCGCCTTAAGCCCACAACCAAACAAGGAACAGGAAATAAGACAGAATTACACATTCTAAGTCCGTAGAATCTTAATGATATATGACCATAAAGTTTACACTAGTCATCATAGATTTACTAGTAAAAACCCTGTGTTTTTATATAGGAGATAAGACTTATTCGGGTTTTGCCGTGTTCTCGAGATTTATGGTTGATATACTTTAAATTGACACTAGTTTTAAAAAAAAAAAAAAATTTAAACGTTGTTGTTAGAAGCATGTACCGATATTTACGAGCGGTTCCGGGGTGGTCTCTCCTACGGTGATCATAAGAACCCTTCCACCATCACTAACATTCCTTGCTCTTGGGCAGTCACTTTTAAAGTGTCCCGTTTCGCCGCACTCGTAACAGGCTTGGCTTACTCCAGTGCCATGGACCTGGGTGATGGGTTGTGCCGGTGCCTTACAGAAATGGACAGTGTGCCCCTTCCTGTTGCAATTTTTGCAATGCATCTCCCGGCAAACCCCAGTGTGATGGAAGTTACACTTGTTGCATTTCGGAAGGGTTCCAGCGTATCGATTTATGGGTGCTGGAGTGGCGTGGGTTGTGGCAACATGAAAAGCAACGATTTGTTGCTTCTTAGTGAAGTCCTGGGCCGGTTAGTCCTTCTTGTTGTTCCATAACTTCCTTTTGTTGTTTCCTCCTCTTGCTTGATCAGGGGTGATTGTCACGGTGTCATGGTTGGCACTATGGTCGATGATTTGTTGTGCCAATTCTTTGGCACTGTCAAGGGTAGTTGGTCTTGAGGCCAACACACTATCTTGAATTTGGGGGGACAATCCCCAGAGGCATCGCTCCAACTTTTTGTCTTCCGGGGTGACCGTAGCGGGACAAAGGAGTGCTAGATCACAGAATCGGACGGTATAGGTTGCAAGGTCAGAGCCTGTCATTTTGAGGTTCCACAGTTTTTGCTCTAGCTTTTGCACTTCGCCCCTTGGGCAATACTCTTTCAGCATCCTTGCCTTCAGTTCCTCCCAGCTTATCGAGTTAGCTACTGTAAGCGTCAGTGACTTAACGTGGCCGTTCCACCAAGTAAGGGCCCGGCTGGAAAAAGTGCGAGCTGCGAATTTGACTTTGTTCGCTTCGGGGCACGCATAGATCTCGAAGACAGATTCGGTCTTCTCGAACCACTGCTCAAATCGATGACTCCGCTGCTACCATTGAACGAATCGGGTTTGCCATTAGTGAAGTCCTTATAGGAACACTCTCTCGAACGTCCTTGGCTATCTCCTTGAGTGGAGTTATTAGTACAGCTGCCTGTCCTCCTGGCACCATCAGTGCTGATTTGGGACATAGCAGTTGTTACTGCGGCCGTGACAGCAGCTTGGAACATAACAGGATCATATTGTGGAGGCGGAGGTGGTGGATTTGTTTGCGTTCCGCCAGTGCGACTAGCAGACCTACGAGGCGGCATCTTTCTGTTATAGAATTTCAAAGACGAAATGAGTATAAGTCTTTTAGTAATGGTTACTAGTCGGGCGTCGTAAAACTAGGTTATTAGTTTTCAAGTATAGTATTTCCCGATTTTTCGAATGTGGCAAACAATTCATAGTAGAGGTTTATATAAATAACCTTATGAATTTAGTAGTAATGACTCGAATGTAATCTTGTGATTTGTTCTATGCCTGATCCACTCCTAAGATCACCCGATGTATACCAGTTGTGTGAAATTAAGGTTTAATAGGCCGTTGAATTTAATGAGTCTGCCCTAAGTCCACAACCAAACAAGGAACAGGACCTAAGGCGAAATCACCATTTCTAAGTCGATCGTCTCTTAATTATACATAATCTTGAGTTATACATTAAGTAATCTTAGAGTTACCATAAGAAAATCGTGTGTAATACCAGGTTATGAAATATGTGGTAAACTCCCAATGAAATAAAATGCATGCTAATTTTTATTGATATACTCTAGTTCATAGAGTTCAGGACAGTTTGACCTTATATTAGGTCTATATTTCGTTAATGTAAGGAAAAACTTTGACGGTGACACGACCCCTTGAATAGTGTAGTCTCTAAATTTGAAGGGTCGAATTTATATATATGACGGGGCAGTGTTCAAACGCAAGCCAGGAGTTTGAGTCTGTAATGGTATGTCAGTAGTGTACACACTACTCGTGGCGGGTGATGCTTCGTGGGCCATAGAATGAAGACATGAAAGTCTGCATTGCCCTATCCTCTGCCCTGGCTTCTGTTATTTGATGTCCTGCTTTTACCACGTGTTTTCTCTAACGTTGTTTGACGTTCCCGATACTCTCTAATCTCGGCTCGAGTTACGGTCACTTCCCTCTTAAGGCTTTGATGTGTTCTTTGATCTGTTCGTGGCCTCCATCCAGGTGACGAAGGCGAATTGTGGTGCTCTTGGTGGTAGCGCCAACCTCCATGACTTCGGCTGACCGTTGCTCGTGTTTGTACGCTCAAGTGAGTGATGCAACGTATTATGACAAGGAGAGCCCTGTCTACTAATCCTCCTCTGTTGAGGTTGTAGAAGCCTCATCCATATCATAGGGAGGGTGTTAACCTTGTTCCTAACTCCGTCTCTGTAAATCTACGGCTTATCAAGGCGTCGGACCATGGAAGCCTCGTCGGGGTCTTCTCCCATTTCTTCTTTTCCTTTGTTTTCCTTCGGTTTCTCTTCCTCTCGCTCCTCTTCCTAATTGTCTTCAGGGTCTTCCTCTATTATTTCTTCAGGATCCTCTTTAAATTTCTCTCTGATCCAACCACCATTTTCCTGGTTAGGAAGAATAGCGTCTCTTGGTAGTTGAGCTTCCGTCACGTTGCTCGTGCGAGAATAGGGGTAAAAGAGATAATTAATAGACGTCTAATCCTATAATTACTTATAGGGGGTGATCCTTATTAGTCACGTCTATAATCACCTAGTGCATACCAGTTATACATAATCTGAGATAGAATAGACCTTCGAATAAATGACTCTACTCTATGTCCACAACCAAACAAGGAACAGGAAGTAGAGCAATAGTCATAGATTTTGAGACTATACTATCTTTAATTATGTATAACCTTAGCGTATGCACTCAGTCATTATAGACCTACTAATGGGGGTCTTTAGTTTTCACATAAGTTGGTTATAGTATCACCAAATACTCCTATAGTATTTTAATGTTTGTCTTATGTTTTCAATGTTTCTTTATAGATAGAGTTGGTAAGTTTTTAGACTTGTTGAACGCCACAACCATTCCCGGGCATATGCTAATCACTTCTGGGATGGACATAGTTGATCAGGCTATGTCATTCCCAGACCTAACTATACATCCCCAAGCCTACTTGTGCCTTTCAACAATCACCACTTTTGTTTTGTTCTAGTATGATGCTGACCTTAGTATGTATGCATGCATGTATACTTTTAACAAGAAACTATTTATTTCTAAAAGTATAGTTATTTGAAAATGTTTAATCAGAGACTTTAGTCCCAATGCATTTATAGTTTGTATATCTTATGTGGTTCGATATACTTAGTTCAATATAAACAATGCTCTGATACCAATTTGTCACACCCCCAAACCAAGGATGGCGGAAACGTCCGGGGGTGGAGGACTTCATGTAAAGTATCACAACAACGAGTATAATAGTGCTCAAAGTAAATACAACCATCATAAATATAATTGAAAAGGTTACACCATAGCATATGTTTACATGTTTCAAAATCAATTACATTATGATGACAAAATGAATTGTTTGACGATTTAACGTTCCATCCTCAAAATGTTGTTGATTTCCTGTTTCACTGATTTCCTGAGAATACAAGTAGTTTTGAAAAAGTGTCAACATTTAAGTTGGTGAGTTCATAAGAGTTTTATTTGAGAAAGAAGTCGTTTTCCTTGTAAAAGCGATAGAGTATGATTCCAGAAAATCCAATATTTTCTTTGTTAAGAGTGAAATGAACGCTCCTATGTTATGCGATAATGTACCCTAGAAAGACCCGTAGATTCCTTCTATAATCACACAGCGTATATAAGTTATATAAAATTTAAGTTAAATAAACCGTCGAATATAATGGGTCTGCCCTAGGTCCACAACCAAACAAGGAACAGGAAGTAAGGCGAGCCCACCAATTCTAAGTCGATTGCGACTAAACTCATATATAACTCTAACATGTACACTTAGCAATTATAGCTGAAGTCTAACAATTGTAGATGAAACGTAGTTTTAATAGAAATGAGTTTCCAAAGAAAATCCAATATTTTCCTTATAAAAGTCATGTAGTCCTAAATCCCAGGACCGAGAGTATGAGTGTGTTTTATACTTGTAACGTGTTTGTAGTTTTAAAAAGATAAAACCCCTTTTCAAGGTAGAATTTTCCCCTGTAAACTTGAAAGATTGTTAACTCCCTATGTGAGTCGTTATAACCATACTACAATCGGATGACCTGTTACAACGTTTTTCAGACGTTAAGATTTGTTATGACTTTTGTCACCCGTAGACCTGCAGGTCCCGCTGTAGCTAGCAGCAAGGTATGGGGTGTCAATCCCAATATAGATCTATACACAATTATCACGCTCTCCCTACAAGATACTCTGGTTATAACTTACAGGAATTTGAACCCGTACTCTAAGAGTACGATGGAAGAATTGTCTCACAACTTACGTTAACTAGTTTACATATAGTTTGAGTATTAAACCCCTTCCGTGGTGGAAGTGAAATCACCTTTTATGAAAATAAATTAGTGATATGAATCCATAAACTATTACTATTATAGTTTATCAAGTAGTATATGAAAAACCCATTTGTTTTGAGAGTAAAACCTTTTTCACGTAGTATGGTTTTATCGTAGAATCCATAAACTATGCTTATTGTAGTTTATTATATGTGTTCGAAATGAATGAAGAATCCTTATCATGAATGACTAAATTTCTGTTTGTGATGATAAACTAACAAGAAATACATTCAATATTTAGAACTTATTATTATGCACTTTGCTCAACATACTACAAAGTGTTGTTAATATTGTAAGTTATGTAACTAGTTTTTAACCTTTCTGCATTGTTTTAAAAATATCATAGAAAAATCATACGAAGTCGAAAACTGAATCCGTAAACTCTGAGAGTTCATAAAATGTGTCTAGTTGTTCATAATTTTTATTATGATTTTTAGAAGTCTTTAAATTGTGTGAAAACGTTCATAATCACAGACCGGTCCGAATTCATTTTTGAAATGATAGGCAGTTTTGTAAATATCACCATAAATTGTAGAAAAATCGTATGGAGATGTGTAAGTAGTCATTTTAAAGGTATGAACCTGAACTATTTGCATATTAAACAGTTTTGAAATATATTAAGTTTAAGATGGTCAAAAGAGTCCGTGAATAGGACTCAACTTTTCTGATGAAAGCTGTTGTTTGAATTTAGTTAAGTTTTTGGTATTTTAACTTGTATCCCCCCCTAAAACTTCAGGAAAACATGAAAATGTAGGGGTATGAACTCACCTTGAGTTATTCCCTGAGATGAAGGTGGAAGAAGAAAGGTTTCCAAGTCAAGAACACTTGTGAGATACTTGAAGATTCGAAGATCCTAAGCATAAATATGACGATATTTGTATAAGAGATTCATGATTTGAGTGGAGGAGTGTAGAGTATTCAAATGTAGGGTGAATATACTTACCAAGACTGAAATGAAAAGCTCAAGAACAGCCTTGAAATCTCGAGTTCTAGAGAGGGAAAGTGAGAGAGAGAGGTGTTTGCTTTTTGGAGAGAGAGAGTGAGTAAACTGGAAGGAGATAGGAGATTTTTCAGCTTTTGATGAACCTTTACAGCTGGAGGAGGTGTGTCAAAGGACAAATAGTTGACTAGGTAGGGAGGAATAGTGACTGAGGGATGTCCTATGAAGGTATGGGGGGTTGCTTGTGTCATACTCTAGATAAAGTCAACACTCTATCACAAAATCTAACTTAATAGATTTTATTCTTGGACAAGGATTTCCCCCAAAATATGATAAAAAAAATGAATATTTAAGGTCTCTTACGTTAAAATACAAGTTTGGGTGAAAATCCCGCGTTAAAATCATGAAAAACGGGCTTAAAACGAAGGCGGGGTCGAAAACCGGGTGAAAAATGGAAAAATCCGAAGTCTGGCCGAAGATTTGGTCCTGAGAGGGTTAGAACCGAAGGCTGGTTCGGCTGATGAGTTAGAATCGAGAGGGGGGCTCGGTCCGAGCAGTCTCGTAGGCGAACACATCAGAAGAGGGACCGAAGGTGTACTGAACTGAAATGCTTGTTTCGGACCGAGAGGACTTAATCCGAACCGAAGGGTGAGTTCGGTCCCATATGTAGTTTCGGTCTTATGCATGTTCGGTCCTCATGGTTCGGTTCTTAAGGCTATGTTCGGTTCCAAAGAGGGTTCGGCTCCTTAAGAGGGTTCGGCTATTTAAAAGGCTTCGGCTCCTTAAAGCTGTTTTTCGCATAAACTTCCGTTTTCGAGCGGTTTTCGACTAAATCAAGGGTCGGGATGCCCCGAGTGATTATAAAAAGTTGAGAGAGATTTGGGAGAGATTTCACATACTTGGAGAGATTTGGAAGAGATTTCACATACTTGGAGAGATTTCACATACTTAGAGAGATTTCACATACTTGGAGAGATTTCACATACTTAGAGAGATTTGGGAGAGATTTCACATACTTAGAGAGATTTGGGAGAGATTTTACATACTTAGAGAGATTTGGGAGAGATTTGAGATACTTTGAGAGATTTGGGAGAGATTTCACATACTTGGAGAGATTTCACATACTTAGAGAGATTTGGGAGAGATTTCACATACTTGGAGAGATTTCACATACTTAGAGAGATTTGGGAGAGATTTGGGAGAGATTTGACATACTTAGAGAGATTTGGGAGAGATTTCACATACTTGGAGAGATTTCACATATTTATAGAGATTTGGGAGAGATTTTACATACTTGGAGAGATTTCACATACTTAGAGAGATTTAGGAGAGATTTGACATACTTAGAGAGATTTGGGAGAGATTTCCCATACTTAGAGAGATTTGGGAGAGATTTGAGGTAGCGAGAGAGATTTGAGAGAGACTTTGTTTGTGACCTTTTGGATGTTTAGCTTCGCCACGCAAGGTTTGTAAACCTCGTTAAGCCTCGTTATGAATGCTATACGCCCCCGAGGGGTACGGGATAGTGTTTTACCAAGTAGTTTCATCACTTACCTTGATTAGGGTTTGAGAATTCTCAACATATGGATTTTTCAAGTGATAACTTCTTATTAAAATAGCGAGTTGTACGGTAGTAACATAATGTATACCCTAATATGCAAGGTTAATTGAGTTGACCAGTTTGACTTGTTGACTTTATTTGACTTTGACTTGACCAAAAATTGACGGTTGTCACAGGTACGCTCAATGTACTCGTCTGAAGTCCAACCCTCTCCAAATAAGCACTTAATCACTTCGGCCCTTGCTCCAACTCTCCTGTCTGACTTCTATAGGTGACTTTTCAAGTAAAGTTGGCAACTTTACTATCATGCATGGCTTAATGGGACTCTAGAGCCCAAAAGAGCTTAATGGATGGTCTTAGCTCATGCTTGGACTCAAACACTTCACAAAGCTTGCACCTTTATGAGAGAAGGGACCTTAGAATGTCCAAATCTACAAGTTTGAGTCCTTAAAACGACTCTAGCTCACCAAGACCAAGTAAAAGGCTAAAAATGGCCAAAAACCAACTCAAAAGAGGATCTATGAAATCGAAAGTCAAGATCAGAGCTTTTTACCTCCAATGGGCTGCAAAATTAGAGAACTTTATGGATCTACAAGCTCCCTTCTATGATCAACACTTGAACACCACCTTCCTCTTCTTGTACACACACTAACAAGTCTTCTTTTAAGCTCCATGCTCCATACAAGGAAAATCTAGTGTTTCTTGGACGTGAAAAGGGTGGTGGATGACTTGAAATGACCTAAGGAGTGGTATAATGTTGCTTATATAGGGTACAAGTTGGGGAAATTAGGGTCTTGGTCTAGAAGGAGTATGCACCGCATACCTCTTTGTACGCCTGACGTACTCATGAACCACCCACGATCATTTACTCTTATACGCTGGGCGTACCCCAGCTTACGCTGCGTGTACCCTGCTAAACACACTCATGCAAATCCATGCATGCATGGGACTGATCCGCCACATCTTTCCATTAGGGGCTAATTCTGCCAAAACCTTCAAAGTGTCATAACTCACTCGTCCTAAGTTCGTTTCCAACGAACCTTATATCCACGAAATATGGCGAGAAGCCCTACGCTCCTAGCAATACAACTGAGCCTTAAAACCTTCCGATTAAAACACAAAACCATTAAAAGAACGAGATATCAATTTACAGTCATACCCTTGGCTTTCGAAGACATAATCGACTACATGGTTCACTTAGACCATGGTGTCTACATCCAAAATGAGCTAAATCTTTCCTTTCCCGAAGCTCTAAGCCTCATGACATTTGATGATTGTGTCGCAGCCCCCAGCAACGAAGCAATCCGGAACCGAGTGTTACATTAGCCTCCTATAAGAAATCCTTAACTGAACATATCGATCTGAAATAAAATGGTACCTAACAAGGGAAAACTTAAGGACAACTCTAATGAAATCTCATGGGAATAAAAGTCGCCAATACACCTCATATCACGACACATATATCGTACGTGGGGAAACTTCCATTCTACGACCTATGTCATTACCACCATATAAATTGTTGTAGATAACTAATATGTAAGGGATGTGGTATGAAGGGCCACAAAACTAAGCATTGTACAAACCTGAACCACACAAAGAACCAAGAAATTGGCCCAAATTTCCACTACTTCAAGTGTGGAAAGCCAGGCCACCTCAAGAGAAACTATCCGGAAACCTAAGAAGTGTCTTAGACTAGGCTTCCTAAGACATCATGAACTATGAAATTTCGACGGATTCCAAGGCTAAAAGAAATCCACAATGTACTCGTTTATGTTCCTATAAATCTCTTTTGATAAATCCATGTCAAACAAATGACTTTACGAAATACATGGTAATCATAAAATAAAGATGTATAGAACGTAATAGGAATCATGGGTTTCCTATTGGTTTAAAATTTTTTTGCCCATAAATGAAAAATAGAATAAAGAGGAGACTCTAGAAAAATAAGCTAAAGGGATAATGAAAGCATCAAAACATCTCACGAAGTTAAAGAATTAGAAGTAGAAACACATAGTCAACTGCATCGCCAAAAACAACACTTCCTTACTCAACAATTACCCTACAACTTAAATTTCGGGACAAAATTTCCTTCAACAGGGGGAGGATATGACAATCCAGAAAATATGTCATAACCGCCACTAGGATCTAACATTGTCAACAACATGAAATTAAACCACTTTGTATATGAATAAATATATTCGATTTCCATTCTTAATCACGTCAACATTTAGGCTCAAAAATTTAGTGCACGAAAAATCGTGCCATCTTGCGATCAGGTTAACATTTTAAGAGCGTACACATTACCGCAAGCCCAAAAATATAAACTTCTAAAAATTCCAACTTAATACGGAAGAGATATGATTTTTTTATAGGAAATAAAAATCCTCAGCATACTAAAAGTTACAACGTCAAAAACTACAAAGAGAACGGTTGACTTATAACCGAACTCACCACAAGGAGAAATGTAGTACAACTTAAACTAAGAATTTAGATACAAAGAACGCCTAAATCAGAACCCGTATAAAAGAGCTATGATTTTTATATAATCATAACACTTATAAAATGCAAGCTAAAAACAAATTTTAGATTAGTTAAAACGTCCAAAAAGAAAATTGTAGTATACATCGAGAATAACACAAATATATTAGAGTTGTTGAAAATGGAGTCCGCATGCAAGAGATGTGAATTTTAAAAGATTAAAAATCATCCACACGCATACCCGCACGCAACGCACGACATGCATTCTAACACACCCATTCTTCAAGATACGAATGATGTGGCACCATGAGAAGGGGACATGTGTCAGCCCTAGGGTAATTTACGAGCAAATTGCATGGCGTGCACTGATCGATATGCACCCCAAAACACCCTATAAATAGCAGGTTCCGGCATTCCAATCCCCCATACCTCAAAACACACCTCACTCTCTCTCGATTTCTATGCCAGTGATTTCCTAGTGCCTCCCGAGTTCTGGACTCCCGAATCCTACCCTACATAAATGGTTTCACTCATCAAGTGTGAGTTAACGACCCCACTTTACTACTTTCAAACTTTTTTATGGGGAATACATGTTATAAAATATCGTTTTCATAAATATTGCTTACTGTTTAACCTTAGTAATATGATTATGTTTAGAACATTAGGATGATATTATACCCGATACATACGCTGCCCAAATTTTAAAGGATAATATTATGCCTAGTAGTTATGTTAACTCATAATGATAAAAAAAATCATACCTACTTGTTACGCTGGCCAGTTGCCAGGAAACGTCGTTTCTTTAGTCATTACTATAGTCACCTTTTGGATAAGCTTAGCACCTAGTAGTTACTCTGGCCAAATACTCGGCTACGCAAAATGCTTTAACTTATATATATATATATATATATATATATATATATATATATATATATTAGTATCTCGTATAAATACAACGAAGAACAACAACGCGATCGACCACGGGAGGCCCCCACGAGCAAGTGTTAGATGAGACCTGATTAATCACCTAGCTGAATAACCTTTAGTTGTAAAGCCCCAAATCTATAATACTTAAATCTTAAGTGAGCGGGAAATATATGTATAGATCTATATAGAGTTAACACCTCCGGCTGTGGTTGCTAGCTACAAACTGACGGTAAGCCGAATCAGGCATAAATTTCTAAACATCGATGACGTCTGATGAAGCATCGAGATTCTGGGTTGACGACAACAATAGTGATAGCTCGATTATAGGAACTCATCATAACATTGTTAAACTCAAACTACTACTCCCTAAGGTACACCTCGGAGGGAGTAATAGCTTTCAGAAAACTAAACAATAATAGTATACTAGGATAATATATCCCTAGCAACTATAAGAAAATAAACGATACCAGATTCTAGAGAATCTATCAAAAAAAAAGAAAAAGGAAATCATAATATACATTTTTCATATTCATAAAAAATAATCTAGATCTCAAATATAGGTGCTAAACTATCAAAACCATTACTAGGATAACCCTAAGATGAAATAGTTTAGCATTTGTGAACCCACCGACACAAGTCTAGGGATACAACAAACGCTAGCATAACAAAAACTTCAGAGTATTTTTAAAGTATATAAAACCTATGAACTCACCAACTGTAACGCCCAGTTTCAAATCGTTCCCATTGCAGGGTGGTGAGCAAGGAGTGGGTATTAGCAGACATAGAAACCTTGAAGAATTGAGTTTGGGCTCATTTATATGTGGATAATGTATTTTGGATGATCCGGGTATTTGGTTTGTGTTTTGGAGCCCAAGGGTATCGGTAAAGGCGTTGGTTCGGGACTTTTATGAATTTTGGATTTAATTTTGGTTGGTTTTCAAGCTAAATAAAGTTGATAGAAGTGTAGGGCTTCTCGTTACCTTTCTGTGGAAATAAATAACGCCGAAAACGGATAAAGGATGCAAAAGTTATGACCATTTGAGTTCAAAGGGTTTTGGTTCGAACCAGGTATGCGGGGCGTATGTCAGACCCCCAAACCAGAATGGCGGAAACATTCGGGGGTGGGTGACTTCACGTAGTATCATAACAGTTGAATATTGTAAAGAAAGTAAACACAACCATCATAAATAAAATAAAAACTTACATTGTTGCGTGTAATACATGTTTCAAAAGAATATTACAAATATCATGATTTAAAATGTTTTGATAATAGACGCCTTAGCGTTCCTTCTGCAAAAGCTGATGGTTACCTGTATTACTGATTCCCTGAGAAATACAAGTAGTTTTGAAAAAGTGTGTCAACAATTAAGTTGGTGAGTTCATAAGCGTTTTTGTACTGAAATTTGTATGTCCTTTAGTAAAAATAACTGAACGTGTTTTCCAGAAAATCCAATATTTTCTACATATAGTTTGAAAAAGTTCCAAAGGCTGGAATGCAATAGTATCTTTCGTGCTCAAATGGCGAAAGTGTATTTATACTCAAATAATGTATTTACTAAATCCATTCAAGAGTCTCGTAAATCAAACTTATTTTAATACTTCCGTGTGAGTTTTATAACCATGCTATTGACCCAGACAGCCTGTAACAACGTTCTTCAGGCGTTGTAGTGTTATGATGTTTGTCACCCCAGACCTGTCGGTCTAACTATAGCTAACAGTTTATGTGCGGGATTGTCAATCCCGTATAGATCTATAAACAAGTATCACGCTCTCCCTCCAAGAGATTATGGTTTATAATACAGGACTTGAAATGCGTACTTGTGAGTACGTTGAAGCTGAATGTCTCACAACACTTAGTATTAATAGATTTACGAAAAGAAAAGTCTATATTTCATGTAGATGAAAGTATTTCATTTTCACAGTGTTTACGTAAAGATGTAATAAATAACCCGTGAACTATACCCATTATAGTTTTTCCGAAAGTGTGTTCCATTTGATGATAAAAACTTGGTGTAATATCAACTTTGCATGTGAAGTGTAACATTGGTATTAATGTTGTTTAACATCCATAAACAAAATCTAGATAAAGTAATTGAAAGCATTTCTAACGATGTGTATTTTAAGTGTGAGTTTATCTCGTGTTTCACTTGTATTCCCCCCCCCCACCTAAAACATGAAAAAGACGTGAAAATGTGGGGGTATGAACTCACTTGGAAAGTGTGGTGATTTGAAGAAAACGAGTTTTTCTTAGGCAGCACTTCGACCGGGAAATGATAAGTTTTCTCGGGATTCTCGGTGCTTCGGACCTTCGTCGGGGCTTGGATATGTAACCGGGGTGTCGGGGTCGTCTCGGGGTGCTAAACGTGGAGTAGAAGTGAGAGAGAAGGGTGAAATGAGCAAGGAAAATCGGAAGTCTCGCATGCTATTTATAGGGTGAATTCTCGGGATTCATGTCGTGAACATTGGGTAGTTCACGTCGTGAGTCTGGTCTGTAGACGCGACGCCTGGTGGTCTAGTTCTGGCACACATCAGTCATAGACTCACGTCGTGAGTCTCTTGCTCACGTCGTGAGTCTCGGATAAGGTTGGTGTGCGTGCCTCGAACTTCAGAAATTCATATCTCTCGCATACGAGCTCCGATTTCGACGTTCTTTATATCCACGCGTAGGTGAGAATATACTCTACAACTTTCATTTAGACTCCATCGGCTAATTTTGAATTTAATTTTTAATATTATATTTTAAATAGGCCGGGACAGGATAATTCCGTTAAAAATCCATAACTTCTTCATCCGATGTCCGTTTTCATCTGTGTTTTTACCATTGTACTACTATTGTCGAGATCTTCGATTCTCGTTTAGATTGTTTCGGCCAAAAGTCGCTCGATCTCTATTTCGAGTTTTTAGCTGTCTACTGCTTTATCCGAAACTTAGAAAAATCATAACTTCCTCATGCGAAATCAGATTTTGACGTTATTTTTATGTACGCTTATGGTTTAGTGATATCTACTACTTTCATTTAGATACCTAAGGCTAAAAGGTATTTTATTGAAATTTCGCGTTTTACGCTTAACAGTGTTTTATCGGTTTTGACGCGGATCTTTGATTGGTCATAACTTCTTCATTATAACTCGGATTTGAGTGTTCTTTATATTTCTGAAAACCTTGACACTATATCTATCATTTTATGCAACCCAATTTAGATTTTTGAACAATTCGTTTTTTACGCTATTTTTATTGATTCCAAAAATAGATTATAATAATTGACTTTAGGTCATTATATTGACTTTAAATATCGGGTTGTCACATCATCCCCCCGTTAGAGGGAATTTCGTCCCGAAATTAATTCTAAGATAGGCATTTAAGGACTAGGGAAGAGATGCGGGTGTTTTTGTTTCATATGATCTTTGCGCTTCCAAGTGTATTCAGGTTCTCGCTTGGCATTCCAGCGGACCTTCACAATGGGTATGCGACTTTGTTTTGTTTTTTTTTTCAATTTCCCTATCCATTATTTCTACTAGATTTTCTACGAAGTGGAGACTCTCATTGATTTCAATTTCATCCAGAGGGATGACGAGGGTCTCATCAGACAAGCACTTCTTTAAGTTTGACACATGAAAGGTAGGGTGTACGTTATTGAGCTCCTGTGGTAATTAAAGTTTGTATGCTACCGGGCCAATCCTGGAAAGGATCTCGAATGGTCCGATATACCTTGGATTTAGTTTCCCACGTTTTCCAAAACGTATTAATCCCTCCCAGGGTGAGACTTTGAATAGTACTCGGTCCCCAACCTGAAATTCCAAGGGTTTCCGTCTTTTGTCCGCATAACTCTTTTGCTGTCTCTTGAAGCCTTTAACCGTTATCGGATGTGGACAACCTTCTCGGTAGTTTCCTTTATGATTTTCGGGCCAGTGAGAGTGCTGTTAGGTACTTGTCCTCTAGCTAGTTGCGTGTTACCCACTTCAGCCCAGCATAGAGGTGATCTGTACTTGCGGCCATATAGGGCTTCGAATTGAGCAACCTTGATGCTAGTGTGATAGCTATTGTTGTACGAGAACTCGACCAATGGTAAATGGGTATCCCATGACTTACCAAGATCGATCACACAAGCCCTTAGCATATTTTCCAAGGTTTGAATGGTCCTCTCACTCTGTCCGTCGGTTTGTGGGTGGTAGGCGGTACTCTTGTCTAGTCTCGTTCCTAAAGATTTTTGTAGTGACTTCCAGAACCGCGAGGTGAATCTACTATCCATGTCCGGGATAATGGATATTGGTACACCATGCAGTCGCACAATCTCCCTTATGTATGTTCTAGTCAGTTTTTTTTTTCAGCTTGTCTGTTTCCTTTGTTGGTAGGAAGCGTGCGGATTTGGTTAACTTGTCGACGATCACCCAAAATGGCATAAAGTCCACCTGTTTCCTTGGTAACTTGATTTTTAAGCCCATTGCAATCCGCTACCACTCCCACCCAGGTATCTCTGGTTGTTATAGTAAGCATGCGAGCTTTTGCTCCGAAGTTCATGATAAGACTCATCCTTGGCTCATCCATCCCCACCTCGTGTATACGAGTTGTATATAATTTAAATTGACAAAACTTTCGGTTGGGTGGCTTTGCCCTAAGTCCACAACCAGACAGGGAACAGGAAGTAGGGCGGAATCACACATCCTAAATCTTGTTGAGTCTAAATTATATGCCACTCTTGCATATACACCTAGCAGCGATAGATTAACCTAATGAGTTCTTATACTCTATTCTTGAACTTGACCTGCAGTACAAGTGGCCTTCTTCGGAGATCTCTTGGGTATGTTACGGGTGGTTACTGACTTTTGAGACTTCTTTGGTGCTTTTTGTTTCAAGCTTTCTATCTATTGAGCAGGCTAGAAGGTGTGGTACCCCTCGCATGGGTACTTCTGAAGTTTTGAAGTGATAGGCGATATAATGGTTTGCGTTATGGATTGGAAGAATTTCAGCTGATTAAGGAAAGAGTTCTTTTACACGGCTTAAAAAAATTGCATGGTAAGGATCAAGCCAAACCATGTCGGATGAGGATGTCGGAACTTCTCAACGAAGTAGATATTAAGTTATTCTGGAAGAGATGATTACTAGGATAATGAACAATTCTATGTACATAAGTTTTCAGCGCCTTCAAATTTATTCTGTTATTTTGCTACGAATCCCCTTTTTAATTCAAAGTTGGCGGATACTACTAATACGACGGTTCTGATAATTTTGAACTATGAACTTTCATGGGATGATTCCTACTAGTTCTCTCTATCATCGCTTGGTGTACACAAGTCACGTATAATTAAGATTGGTAAGACAGTTGACTGAGCAACCCTACCCTAAATCCACAACCAAACAAGGAACAGGAAATGAGGCGGGATCATTCACTTTAAATCTACAAATCTTAATTATAAATGTCCCTAATGTTTACACTAAGCCATCATAGCTTACCTGATAGGGTTCTTAGTTTTATATGAATGCTGTGATTTGGTTCGAATGAAAGAGTAATTATAAATTATTGGGGTTTGGAAGCGTACCAAACTATAGCAGGGTTGTTTTATGTTTCCCCATTCTCTGGGGTCAAATTCCTCCTGCTCCCCCGTCGTTCTTCTCTGTTGGACAATCCCTCTTGTAATGTCCTTTCTCACCACAAAGATGACATATTGGACTTGTTCCAACGTTGGTAGTTGAAGTGATGAATTTGACCGGATTCCTACAGAAACGGGCGGTGTGCCCCTTTATGTTGCATCTATTGCAATGCGGTACTCGTAAGACTCCATGATGATGGTAGTTGCACTTGCTGCAGTGTGGGAGGTTTCCTATGTACGGTGTGGTCGGTGTTGGGATAGCAGGGCTGATGGGGGTATTGACTGCCCCAACTTGTTGCCCTTCTGTAGCTCCTTGAGTCGAACAACTCCCTTTCTTGTTCTCGAACTTTCGTTTCAGAATATTAGGTTTGAGGTTCGGAGTGTATTTACAAACAGTCACTCGTTTTTGTACTTGGTTATCATCGTGATTGGGCTCGTCGATAACATTTCCACTAACATTTGTGTTGTTAGCATTTAGGTGAGTCATGACAGCTGCTACGGCAGCTGTGACCGCAGCTTGAAAAGTAGCCAAATCTATCTGAAGAGTTGGTGATTTGCCAGCGGTTTGGTTACGTTTATTCGGAGGCATGATTCTGTTATATGATAAGAAAATGAGTTTGTGAGCGATTATGGTTGGCTCTAGATGTATTCTGATCATTCATGCGAATGTAAGTTTTTCATTTTGTTATACTGTTCTCGATGGTTCGATCTACATCCCTATGATGCAGTCCTGGTAAAAGAGTAGAATGAAGTTTCTAGAATGGTTATCAGACGAGTGTCATCCGAATGAAGTTATCTTTGGTTAGTGGATACTATGATTCAGTTTTCGAAAAGATTTGAAAGTAATTCATAATAGAGTCTACAATAAATTGACTTATGAATTTGAGAAGTAATCACTCTTGATTGAGGTTTCGTGATCCGAATTATTGTTATTAGCCAATACAGGAAAAGACGATAAGTTCGAAATCTAATGTGAGTAATGTATTCATTAACTCACTAGGTTGCATTATTTATTAGTTATTATTATGACGAAAAAGGCACTCAAACACTTCGCGTGTAACACGCGTGGTCCTCCTCCGTTTTATTCTGGGTGATAATGATTTGTTCTCTCCTGATATTTATAGGGTGTCCTTCTCCTTCGTAGGTATATTGAATTTCTGTGCCGTCTTACTTCCGATTCTTACACCGATCTCCATTACTTCATCATGAAGAGTTTGAATCCCGGGGGTTCATGCGAACTTTTCCTCGATGTTTTTAACAAGGTAACGGCAGATTGTGGTTTCTATAGTTTCCTCTTGGTTGCGAGTACAGGCGGTGTTAATTTCAGACGCATCATCTATCAACTAAGTGTGTGAAGATGGAGATAATGATAAGAATTTCAAGAGTGAGAATAATGAAAGTGATCCGTGAACTCAATCACCGTAATTTAACCATTAAATAAGAGTGTGATTTTGGTAGAGTTCTAACAATAGAAGGATGAAAGTATTTGGACAAAGATTTCCCTAGGAGATTAGACGTTCGCCGATGTCATTGGTAGCAAAGATATGATAAGTTCGGGAAAAATTGACCTTGGAGTAGGACTCACATTACACCAGAATCGAGAAAAATCTTGACAGTTCATAGACCTAACCGACTGAAAGTTCAAGGTCTTAACATAAGCATGAAATTAATACTAGAGTCTATATATAGACCTAATTTATATCCAAAAGAGAGAATAGAGTAGACTCTACTTGCGGCGAGAATCGCCCGAATGAGTCCTTGATTCTGCCAGACGACGCTCCATGTCCAACATGCGTCTTTCAAACATTGCCTGATGCCCTCGAAGTTCCCTAACTTCAGATTGGGTTGTAGTTAGTTCTCTCTGCAAGGTCATATTCTGGTTCAGGGTTCTTCTTGGAGCAGTCTCCAGACGACGAATGCGAACTGTATTGACTCCTACATCGGCATCAACCTCCATGACCCGGTTGATGGCTGTCCTTCCCTATTCCTCATTACGAGCGACCCTGCGAACCAGAACAGGTAGGATTCTGTCTGCTGAGCCTCCCTCGCTCAGATTGTAGAAGCTTCGGTCTCCGTTGTAGGGTAAGGGTTGACCTTGCTCGTGACTCCATCTGTTCAAGTTTGCAGCCCACAGGGGTGTGGGTCCTTGAAAGTTTTGACGAGGGTTAGGGTTCTGAGCAACTGGAGGTGGATTATAAGCTTCTGATCCGGAACCGTTGTCTTCGGGAAAGTCTTCAGCAAAATCATCGTCTAGGGGAAATTGCGGCTCATCTTTTGGTTCGGCACCGAGGCAACCAACATTCTCTTGATTAGGATAGTACGGATCTCTAGGAGGATGGAATCCAGCCATTTTTATCTAAGCGAGAATAGGGATAAGAGAAATATAAATATAACTTAAGGGTAAGAAGGTAGTTTTTGTGATAAGACCTACACCGGGTCCTCCTATAATTACCTAGTGTATACAAATCACATACAATCAAGACTGAATAGGTCGTTAGATAAGTAGCTTCACCTTAAGTCCACATCCAAACAAGGAAAAGGGCCTAAAGCGAAATCATAAATCCTAAGCCTATAAAATTCCAATCATGTGTAACTTTAAAGTATGCACTTTGCAATTATAGACCTGCCAGTGAAGGTTCTTAGTTTTTTTTTTTTTTTTTTTTTTGAATAAGATTCTATTTATTTGACGATTCCTAGTTCTAACTAAATATCGAGGTTCGCACGATTATTATGGTTTTTATAGTACTATGCAATACTCCTATAGTATTTTAAATTCGTAAGTTTGATTCTAGTATTTTCTTTGGTAAGTTTTTGACTTGTTGCTCACTACGACCACTCCTCGACATACGTTAGTCACATCCAGGATAAATATAGTTGATCAAGCTATATTTATTCTCGATTTGATTACATACCCCGAGGCCTAGTCGTAGTGTCGCAACTTGCCTTAATACTTTTATAAAATTTTTGCTATGATACGAGACCGATCCATGCGTGTATTTATACTTTTATAATATATATATATATATATATATATATATATATATATATATATATATATATATCATTTTAATTTATTAAAAGTATCGTTTATGAAAACGTTTTGCCAGAGGGTTTTTGGTCTCTTTGCATTTATAGTTTGTATATCTTATGTGGTTCGATATACTTAGTTCACTATAAACAATTCTCTGATACCAATCTGTCACACCCCCAAACCAGAATGGCGGAAACATTTGGGGGTGGGTGACTTCACGTAGTATCATAACAGTTGAATATTGTAAAGAAAGTAAACACAACCATCATAAATATAATAAAAACTTACATTGTTGCGTGTAATACATGTTTCAAAAGAATATTACAAATATGATGATTTAAAATGTTTTGATAATAGACGCCTTAGCGTTCCTTCTCCAAAAGCTGATGGTTACCTGTATTACTGATTCCCTGAGAAATACAAGTAGTTTTGAAAAAGTGTGTCAACAATTAAGTTGGTGAGTTCATAAGCGTTTTTGTACTGAAATTTGTATGTCCTTTAGTCAAAATAAATGAACGTGTTTTCCAGAAAATCCAATATTTTCTACATACAGTTTGAAAAAGTTCCAAAGGCTGGAATGCAATAGTATCTTTCGTGCTCAAATGGTGAAAGTGTATTTATACTCAAATAATGTATTTACTGAATGCATTCAAGAGTCTCGTAAATCAAACTTATTTTAATACTTCCGTGTGAGTTTTATAACCATGCTATTGACCCAGACTGCCTGTAACAACGTTCTTCAGGTGTTGTAGTGTTATGATGTTTGTCACCCCAGACCTGCCGGTCTAACTGTAGCTAACAATTTAGGTGCGAGATTGTCAATCCCATATAGATCTATACACAAGTATCACGCTCTCCCTCCAAGAGATTATGGTTTATAATACAGGACTTGAAATGCGTACTTGTGAGTACGTTGAAGCTGAATGTCTCACAACACTTAGTATTAATAGATTTACGAAAAGAAAAGTCTATATTTCATGTAGATGAAAGTATTTCATTTTCACAGTGTTTACGTAAAGATGTAATGAACAACCCGTGAACTATACCCATTATAGTTTTTCCTAAAGTTTGTTCCGTTTGATGATAAAAACTTGGTGTAATATCAACTTTGCATGTGAAGTGTAACGTTGGTATTAATGTTGTTTAACATCCATAAACAAAATCTAGATAAAGTAATTGAAAACATTTCTAACGATGTGTATTTTAAGTGTGAGTTTATCTCGTGTTTCACTTGTATTTCCCCCCCCCCCTAAAACATGAAAAAGACGTGAAAATGTAGGGGTATGAACTCACCTGGAAAGTGTGGTGATTTGAAGAAAACGAGTTTTTCTCGGGCAGCACTTCGACCGGGAAGTGGTAAGTTTTCTCGGGATTCTCAGCGCTTCGGACCTTCGTCGGGGCTTGGATATGTAACCGGGGTGTCGGGGTCGTCTCGGGGTGCTAAACGTGGAGTAGAAGTGAGAGAGAAGGGTGAAATGAGCAAGGAAAGTCGGAAGTCTCGCATGCTATTTATAGGGTGAATTCTCGGGATTCACGTCGTGAACGTGAGGTAGTTCACGTCGTGAGTCTGGTCTGTAGACGCGACGCCTGGTGGTCTAGTTCTGGCACACATCAGTCATAGACTCACGTCGTGAGTCTCTTGCTCACGTCGTGAGTCTCGGATAAGGTTGGTGTGCGTGCCTTGAACTTCAGAAAATCATATCTCTCGCATACGAGCTCCGATTTCGACGTTCTTTATATCCACGCGTAGGTGAGAATATACTCTACAACTTTCATTTAGACTCCATCGGCTAATTTTGACTTTAATTTTTAATATTATATTTTAAATAGGTCGGGACAGGATAATTCCGTTAAAAATCCATAACTTCTTCATCCGATGTCCGTTTTCGTCTGTCTTTTTACCGTTGTACTACTATTGTCGAGATCTTCGATTCTCGTTTAGATTGTTTCGGCCAAAAGTCGCTCGATCTCTATTTCGAGTAGTAACTTCCTCATAGTTACTACTTTCATTTAGATACCTAAGGCTAAAAGGTATTTTATTGAAATTTCGCGTTTTACGCTTAACAGTGTTTTACCGGTTTTGACGCGGATCTTTGATTGGTCATAACTTCTTCGTTATAACTCGGATTTGAGTGTTCTTTATATTTCTAAAAACCTTGACACGATATCTATCATTTTATGCAACCCAATTGAGATTTTTGAACAATTCATTTTTGACGCTATTTTTATTGATTCCAAAAATAGATTATAATACTTGACTTTAGGTCATTATATTGACTTTAAATATCGGGTTGTCACAGCGTACCCGATGGGAACGCATGGCGTTCAAGGAACATGAACACGGGTCTAGGTAGGAATGCAGGGCATTCCCCAAGGGAATACAATGCGTTCACTGGGAAGATTTAAAAGCTCATTTTTATGGTTTGGTCCCTTTATAAGCATCATTATGGACCGAAACCTCTTCCATTCTTCAGCCTCCATCCTCTCTAACCCAAAGAACGAAACCCTAGCCTCCATTTGAGTGATTCTTGATCTTTAAAGTGATTTATGAGTATTTTGGTGCTTAAGGAGGAAGAAGGAACTTCGTGAAGAGTCATTGCTTGAGTTGGAGCTTTTGGATCCAGGCTTTGTGCGCCTAGATCTATCTTCTGGAGGTATAAAGTCTCAACCTTGACAACTCTTTCATGTAGATCTAGCTAAGTGGTACTTTTTTATAGTTTTAGTCCCATTCGAGGTGGTTCTTGTGAGTATAAGTTACTCCAGAACCTTTGAGCTTCATATTTGGTCCTTGTTGAGGTTATGAAGTCATAAAGTTTGGATCTTGATGGGTGGAGACCTTCCATGCATGATTTGGTAGTTATTTGATGAAGTTTGGGGACTTAGGGTTTTGATTTGGGTCCCATTGTGTTATGCAAAGGTTTTTATGAATTGAGAAGTCCCTTTGAATCAGATCTGAAAGTTTGGACTAAGGTCTTAAGGTAAAAGCTTGCATATTGGCCTCTTTATAGAGTTAGAAGGCTTGAAATCATGATTGGGTCTTTTTGGGCCATGCAAAGGCTCCAAGTATATGACTTGAGAAGTCCCTTTGAATCATATATGGAAGTTTGGACTAAGGTCTTAAGGTAAAAGCTTGCATCTTGGCCTCTTTATGGATTTAGAAGGCTTGAAATCATGATTGGGTCCTTTTGGGCCATGCAAAGGTTCCAAGTTGACAACTTTATGGATTAAGTCACTGATACGAAACTATTTTGAGGATTTGAACGTTGGACTTAAGGTATTAAGACGTTTGGGGTAATTTTGGACAATGGTCGGGAACGTCGTGCGTTCATATCGGGAAAGCGGCACGTTCATGAAAAGGGTCCCGATCGATGGTCTAGCAACGCACACCCTGCGCTCCACCAGGGAACGCAGTGCTTTCGATTCATCAGTGGGATTTTTGGCCTTTTGGTCATGGACTTCTCTTGGGGTTCGGGCTTGTTTCTTTGGGCTATGAATTATCTGTTTGGGCTATGGTTGGGCCTCAGGACTTTGAGTGGACCTTAGGTTTGGTTTGGGCCTCGAGTTGTGTTGTTGGGCCATTAGTTGGCCTTGGGCCAAGTTTGGGTTGGCCTCATTAAGGAACGGGTAAAATGGTCTTTTACCCTAGGAGTCGGGACTTATGAGTTGACGCCGCGGTTAATGGGTTACGGCATAATTATTAATTGGGATTTATTTGTTGTTAGTGTGGGATTTCCGGTTCGGCAGCCGAGTGTTATCAGATTGCAGCGGATCGAGGTGAGTTACATTCCCTATATGAGTGGGTCGAAGGCACTTATACCGGCCCAATAGTAGTTGTTTATAGTAGAGATGATTGTCTTTGTGATAATTGTCTAGTATACCACTATTTGTTATGATTTACGTGCTTATTTTCTATGTTATTATGTGGTAGTGGTAGGGGTGGGATAGGCCCAGTATCCGTTTGGAATAGACCGAAGGGGAGGCCAGCACCCAGATATGCTCGGCAGTATCCGGTTGGAATAGATCGCAGGGGAGGCCAGCACCCAGATATGCTCAGCAGTATCCGGTTGGAATAGACCGAAGGGGAGGCCAGCACCCAGATATGCTCGACAATATCTGGTTGAAATAGACCGAAGGTGAGGCCAGCACCCAGATATGCTCGGCAGTAGCCGGTTGAAACAGACCGAAGGGGAGGCCAGCACCCATATATGCTTGGCAGTGTATTTCTTGTATGGTGTGTGGTATGATGGGGGAACTTACTAAGACTTGTGCTTACGGTTTTCATTTTTGGCTTCAGGTACTTCTTCTTCGAAAGGAAAGGAGCCGGCATGATCGTAGCGCATCACACTATGGTTTTTCCGCATAAAAGATATTTGGGAGTTGTACTCTAATATTACTTTTCTATGACATGTGTGGGATATTTGACATATTGGTTATGATATAGGATGACATTGTCGATGTTTTCAGAATATCGTTTTTATAAATTACTTAATTAAAAATGAATTTTGGTCATCAATTTTTGGAATGTTATAAGTTGGTATCAAAGCCTTGGTTTGAGGGATTCGAACACACTTTTAGCGGTGTCTGGACTCAAATCGAGGGTTGAAAGGTTTTTACAGGAGAAATAATTTTTCTAAAATTAAAATTAAGAGTTTTAATAAAGAACAAGAAGTGTGATGCGTGCAATCAGCCGAGCTCAAGTAAGTTTTCCCCAAGATACCCATACATGTTATGATATGAATTGTGAATATGTTAATTGCATGCTAGATTAGGGCTAAGGATCTGGGAAGGATGCCTTGTATGCCTACTGTATGAGCTTCTTGAATTGCATGCTAGTACTGATTAGTTAGTGATATGATGGCCTGATTAGGACATGATTGATTTTGGTTACTCAATGCTCGAATGTTGCCTGGTTTGTGCTTTTAGGAGTTCTAGTTATCTTTAACTAACTAGTAAACGAATACGCTAAGTTACATATTACGAGGACTAAACAATTTCAGAAGGTTAGGTTTAGCCCTATTTCACAGCTCTCGTTTGAGTCTAACCATTGTAGGGAGAGACCTCTCATTCGAAGAATTATCTGGTCTTAGTAATATTTAATGGTATTCGCGAGCTAGTTAGGGAAAGGTAGCAGGGACTTCTTATGTAGCGGATGGCAGAGAGTGAGTTGGAGATTACCCTACGGTAAGCCTAGGATGAGATTAGCGTAGAGAGCAGTAGTAGTGAAAGTGACTTGGTGGAGTCAAGGTAATTCTTAAAGAAGGTACAGATAGATGTGGAAGGTAGTATGTGATGGGTTTTGAGCACTATAACAATCCTATGGTGCACATACAACCCTAAATTATTTGGATCTAAGTTTTCTCAAGTTATACATGCTATTTCATTTCATCCAAAGCATATACCCTAGTTAGCATGCAATTGGAGATATACAACATAAAAACTAGTTAGATGAATACCTCTTTGTTGTAGCTTGTAGTTCTTGGCCTTTGAAAAGCTTAGTACCTCAAATACGATATGACATGTAAACCGGCTAGGGTTTCACCTTGGAATAGCTTGGACGATTTTAGGGTGCTTAGGGGTTACTTTTATAGTGTGGAATTCCTAGGTTTTCATACATGTAAACCCTAATTCACCATGACTCTTCACCTTTGATGGCCCTTTGGACTAAGCCTTCATGGACTCTCATATAGGTTTAGTCCATGCCTAATCAACATGGATCATTAGCCCAAACAATAAGTATCACTGATTTACCAAATTAGTCCCTATAGATTTAATCGGTCTCTTTTGATCACTAAATTAATTCAAATTAATTTTTGATCAATACCAATTAAATAATATGATTTCTCAATTAATATATTATTCATATAATATATTAATAAATCAAAAATAACCTCTTTCTCAAATATCCATCACATCAAATTGCTCCGGTGAAGGCAACCCAAAAGGACCATGGTACTATCGGGTCAAGTACATACCAATTATAGCTATGGGATTAGACACCTAATCCAACAATCTCCCACTTGGATAAGTCAAATAACTATAACTGCCAATGCAACTTCAAAATCCGATTAGCAATCGTAGCTCTCAAAAACTACTTTCCAACTCTGATCCAGTCAATGACTCGTCCTTTAGATAAGGGATCATATAATCCTCTGTTCTTCAAGATATCGTGTGGACAAAGACATGGAATAAAAGTCATACTCATTGTCCAACAGTTTGTTTCCCGATTTCCGATTTGTTTGACATAAAACTTAATTGAACACGTCAATTGAATCCTGATCGGGCCCGACACATAAGTCAAAACAAAATCATCGAGGGGCCCAAGATATCGCTTTTAATCCTCTTAGGATAAAAGGAACAAATAAACTTCGACTTATATTCTTGTACTAATTACTTGTTAAATTGTACACAACAATAAATTTTATAGCATCAAGTTAATGATGCGTTTTCGTACTATCAATACACAACCAACTTGTAATCAACAAGTCATATATCTTGGTTTGAAGATTATACGGTATTATTGTCTCACAATCACTCATGATAAATTCCATGAAGTGATTCATGTGAGCGTGGGTTTAATCCAATACTCAAATCTTATTTCAGGAGCACTCATGAACATTGTAGCAAACCTTTGTTATGTCTAAACACCTTAGACAATCTACAAGCCAATTCATGACAGTCTAACCTCATAGCTTACTTCCAAACTATGATTGACGGTGAATGGTTTGAATAATCATATTATTCTGGAACTCAAAACATGCAAAATGAAACTCAAAATAACCAATTGACAAAAGACAGTAAACTTTACTTATAAATAAAACTCTTATTACTTAATCATCAAATGTCAATTACATTTGTTTATTACAAGTTTCTAACTGTCTATCTAATCACTAAAACTAATATCGTCCCTTAGGCCAATGCTCTTAGCATGCTGCAAATGCTTAACCCTACTCAGTCCCTTCGTATGGGGATCTGCTGGGTTATCCTCTGACGATACCCACTTCACTACGAAGAGTCCCTATTCTACTCGATGTCTTATGAAGTAATATTTTTTGTCGATGTGCCTGGATCTGCCATGATCCCTTGGTTCCTTGGTTAAGTCGACCGCACCCTCGTTGTCACAGAAAATCTCCATAGGCTCCTTTACAGCTGGTACTACTCCAAGGTCTTCGATGAAGTTCTTTAGCCATATTGACTCCTTCGACGCTTCGCTTGCTGCTATGTACTCTGATTCGCATGTTGAATCAGCTACATTCTCCTGTTTGGAACTTTTCCATGTTACTGCTCAACCATAACGGTAAATACACCTCGAGTGAGAGAGGAAATTATCTTTGTCATTCTGAAAGTTGGCGTCACTATACCCTGTCACCCTCAAGTCATCACTCCCACCGAGGGTAAGGACCCAGTCCTTAGTCCTTCGCAGATACTTAAGAATGATCTTTACTCCAATCCAATGAGTTCTACCAGGATTCCCTTGATATCGACTAACCATGCTCAAAGCAAAGGCCACATCAGGGCGAGTACATGTCATAGCATACATGATCGAGCCAACTGCGGAAGCATATGGTACTCGACTCATTTATGCTATTTCGGCATCAGTACTCGGACTCTGAGTCTTACTCAGTTTGGTATTGCTCTGGATAGGCAATTCTCCTTTCTTGGAATTCTTCATGTTGAAACTTTTCAACACCTTGTCCAAGTAGGTACATTGACTAAGTCATATTAGTCTTTTACTTGTATTTCTTAATATCCTTATCCCTAGAATTTAAGCAGCTTCCCTAAGGTCCTTCATAGCGAAACACTTCCCAAGCCAGGACTTAACTTCCTGTAAGGTTGGAACATCGTTTCCTATGAGTAGTATGTCATCCACATATAATACCAGAAAGATAACTATACTCCCACTAGCCTTGACATATACGCATGACTCATCCTCGTCTCGAAAAACCAAACTCTTTGACTTTCCCATCGAAACAAAGATTCCATCTACGAGATGCTTTCTTTAATCCATAAATAGATTTCAGAAGCTTACACACTATATTAGTGTACTTCGCATCTATAAAACCCTCTGGCTGACTCATGTAAACATCTTCAGCTAATTTCCCATTAAGGAAAGCAGTTTTGACATCTATTTGCCATATTTCATAATCATGAAACGCAGATATGGCTAGCATAACCCTTATAGATTTGATCTTCGCTGCTGGTGAGAAGGTCTCGTCATAGTCAACTCCAGGAGTTTGAGTAAAGCCCTTCACAACCAATCGCGCCTTATATGTGTGTACTTTCCCATCCGTGTCGGTCTTCTTCTTGAAGATCCACTTGCACCCGACCGTCTTACGACCTGGTACATTGTCAACCAATTTCCAAACTTGATTGTCATATATAGATTGAATCTCGCTGTCCATCGCCTCTTTCCACTTTGCAGACTCTTGGCCCGCCATGGCTTCCTTGTAGTTGTTAGGTTCATCCAGATTTACCAGTGTGCTATCACTGATAAACGTATCGCCTTCACTTGTTATATGAAAACCATATAGCACAGGTGGAACACTAAATCTACTGGAACGTCTGAGAGGTAAGGACTGGTCAACTAGTTCAACATATCCTCAGGTTGAGTGCTAGTGTTAGAGGCTCCTTCATCGCTTAACTCTTGAAGCTCTTCAAGATCAATTTGCCTCCCACTATCCTCTTGGCATATGAGTTCTCTTTCACGAAAGACAACCCTTCGTGCTACGAAGACCACGTTCTCACTAGGTCTATAGAACAAATATCCAAAGGATTTCTGTGGGTAGCCGAGGAAAATACAACGCTCACTATGAGGTTCGAGCTTGTCGTGAGTCTCTCGTCTTACGAAAGCCTCGCAACCCCAAACCTTGATATGTGCTAACGAGGGAACCTTCCCTGTCCACATTTCATGAGGTGTTTTGGCAACCTTCTTAGTTGGGACTAGATTAAGGATATGGGCGGCAGTCTCTAAGGCATACCCCCAGAATGAGATAGGTAACAAAGCTCGACTCATCATGGAACGACCCATGTCCAACAAGGTTCGATTGCGCCTCTCAGCCACACCATTAAGCTGCAGTTTTCTCGGTGGCGTCAAGTGTGAAACAATTCCACATTCCTTAAGATAGTCATGGAACTCAATACTAAGATACTCACCACCTCGATCGGATCGGAGCATCTTTATTTTCCTGCCCAGTTGATTCTCCACTTCTTGCTTAAACTCTTTGAACTTTTCAAAGGTTTCCGACTTGTGCTTGATTAAGTAGATATATCCATATCTGCTATAATCGTCGGTAAAGGTTACATAGAAGCGGTTAGCATCCCTTGTGGTAGATCTAAAGGGTCCACACACATCCGTGTGTATAAGATCTAACAAACCCTCACCTCTTTCACAAGTACCAGTGAAAGGTGACTTGGTCATTTTTCCAAGCAAACAAGATTCGCACGTGTCATCCGACTTTAAGTCAAATGACTCCAACACTCCATCTTTTTGGAGTTGGGCTATGCGCTTCTTGTTGACATGTCCAAGACGACAATGCCACAAGCATGCTTTGTCCAAACCATTGGATGGATCAATATGCAATACATTATTTCCTAAGTTGTCTACAACCATCACAGTTTCATATACACCATTACAAGGCAATGCTTCAAAATAAAATATATCATTATAAAAAGCATTAATAGAACCAATTTCATTATTAAACGAAAATCTAAAACCTTGTTTATATAAACCATGAAAAGAAATAATGTTTCTCGCCATATCTGACAAGTAGCAAAAATTATTCAAATCTAGCCCTAACCCAAGACTATGATGGGTTTTGAGCAAAACATCATTCCTATGGTGTACATGCAACCCTAATGCTTTAGATCTAAGTTTTCCTCAAGTTATACATGCAAAGGATCTTCCAAAGCATAAACCCTAATCTAACATGTCTAAGAATGAAATTCATATGTAAATAAGGGTTTGGAATCTTACCTTACTTATTATGTAGCAATAACAAGAACACCTTGAATATCCTTGAGCTCTGAAAGCTTAGTGCCCCAAGTGTTGCACCTCTAATGGAGTCACAAACACCACTAGCAACAAGGAAGAATATGAGAGAGAGGAATAGCCTTCAAAAGCGTCTAGGACTCTCCAAGAAATCATTGGCACGTTTTTGGGAGCCTTTAGGGTTCCTTTTATAGTTGAGGCTTCTAGGGTTATCAACTTGGAAACCCTAATTCCCTTGCTTAGGCCCTAAGCAACATATATACTCCTTAATGGACAAGCGTTGGACGGAATCTTTATGGACTCTCATAGAGATTTCGTCCACTCTATACCAATAAGGTCCATGAGCTCAAACTATAAATATTACAGATTTACATAATCAGTCCTCGTTAATTTAATTAGTCTCTTTTGATCACCAAATTAATTTCTGATCAATACTAATTAAATAATATGATTTCCAAATAGTATATTAACCTTGTAATATATTAATAAAACAAAATTAATCCTCTTTCTCCATAATTCCTCCTATTAGTTGCTATGGTGAAGGTGATGGGTTTTGAGCATTCTAACACTTCCTAAGTGTACATGCAACCCTAATAACCTTGGATCTATGTTTGTCTAATAATCAAGCAAAGTTGAATTCCAAGGTTATATTCCTATCTAGCATACATGGGGAACATTTTTAACTTGAATGAAATATAGAATAACTTACCTTGTTGTTGATTATGATCCTTGAAACCTTGTGAGCCTAGCACCCCAAGTGTGATGCCTCAAATGCTTCACACAACACCAAATAAAAAGGAGTAAACTTTGAGAGAATCTTACACTTGCAAAATCGGCTCTAGCCCTCTTGTTTCTTAGTGTCACCCATTTTGGTGGAGAACATGTTGCTTATATAGTGTGTCACATCTAGGGTTACACCATGTAAACCCTAATGTGGCATGACTCTTCATTTCCATGACCCATGGGTTTGTAACTCCCATGGAGCATTCAATGGGTTTAACCCAACTTGATTATCCATGGAGCCTTTTAGCCCACTATACAAGTTATGGATTATTTACATGATCAACCCATATATTTAATTAGTCATCTTTTGATCACTTAATTAATCCTAGATTAATTCTTGATCAATACTAATTAAATAATACTATTAATATATTAGAACTTATAATATATTAATAAACCACAAGTGTTATTTCTCTCATTTAGTCTATCCAAATGCATGATGCCATGCAACCCAAATGGACCATGCCGGGTCGGGTCAAGTACATACCAGAAATAGTTATGGACTTAGACACCTTATCCAACAGTCTCCCACTTGGATAAGTTTAATAACTATAACTGCAAGTATGACTTCAGGAACCGATCAGCAATCGTAGCTCTTTTCAACGTTTCTCGGAACTGAGAAGATGATGATACGCCATTTCAGATAAGTGATCATATAATCCTCTGTTCTAGATATCAGCCGGACAAATACATGGAACAGTGTCTTACTTTGTGTCCAACAGTTTGTTTCCCGATTTCCGATGTGTTTGACATAGAACTCAATTGAACACATCAACTTAGTTCTGACCGGGCCCGGTACATAGGTCAAAACAAAATCATCGAGGGGCCCGGATATCAGCTTCTAATCCAAGAAGGAACAGATAAACTTCGACTAATATGTTTGTTCTACCACTCATTGAATTATACACAAAAGCATGTTTTATAACATCGAGTTACCAATGCGTTAACGTACAATCAATGCATAACCAACTCATAAGTAACAAATCATATCTCTAGCTTTGAAGACTTATATGATATTACCGTCTCACGATCACTCGAGATAAATTCCATGAAGTGATTCCAGTGAGCGTGGGTTGAGTCCAATGCTCAGAACTTATGAGCACTCATGAGTGTTGTAGCCATGTCCAACAACTTAGACCTCTGCAACCAATCATGACAGTCTTGATTCATACCTACTTCCGACATATGACCGACTGTGGAGGTTAGAATAATATTATATACCAAACATAATTATTCTGGAAGTCAAAACATGCAAAAGAAATATAGTAAACGATCGACAAGAGATAGCAACACTTTACTCATAAATAAAACACCTTTTATTCATCATCTAATGTCAATTACACTTTGCAAATTTCAAGGTTATCTAACTACTAAATCTAATATCATCCTTCAGCCCTATGCTCCGAGCATGCTGGAGATGCTTAACCCGAGTCAGTCCCTTCGTGAGGGGATCTGCTGGATTCTCATCCGATGATATCCTCTTTGCCACAAGGAGTCCTTCTTCTATTCGATGTCTGATGAAATGGTATTTTCTGTCGATGTGTCTGGATCTCCCGTGATCCCTTGGTTCCTTGGCTAAGGCAACTGTACTTTCACTATCACAGAAAATTTCCATTGGCTCTTTAATAGCTGGTACAACTCCAAGGTCTCCAATGAAGTTCTTCAGCCATATCGCCTCCTTTGCTGCCTCGCTAGCTGCTATATACTCTGATTCGCAAGTTGAATCAGCCACTGTCTCTTGCTTGGAACTCTTCCAAGAAATTGCTCCTCCATTTAAGGTAAAGACCCAGCCTGACTGAGAGCGGAAAGTATCCCTATCAGTCTGAAAGCTAGCATCACTATACCCTACAACTCTCAAGTCTTCACTCCCACCGAGGGTAAGGACACAGTCCTTAGTCCTCCGTAGGTACTTGAGGATATTCTTTACCGCAGTCCTGTGTGCCTTGCCAGGGTTCCCCTGATACCTGCTAACCATGATCAAAGCAAAGGCTACATCAGGTCGAGTACACGTCATAGCATTCATGATCGATCCTACAGCCGAAGCATAAGGTATTCGACTCATTTCTGCTATCTCAGCCTCAGTACTAGGGCTTTGTGTCTTACTCAATTTGGCATTACTCTGGATGGGTAACTCTCCTTTCTTAGAGTCCTGCATGCCGAATCTCTTCAACACCTTATCCAAGTAAGTACTCTAACTAAGTCCAATTAGTCTTTTACTCCGGTCTCTCAAGATCCTTATCCCTAGAATATAGGCAGCTTCTCCTAGGTCCTTCATAGAGAAACACTTCCCAAGCCAGGACTTAACTTCCTGCAGAGTTGGGATGTCATTTCCTATGAGTAGTATGTCATCCACATACAATACCAAAAAGCTAACTATACTCCCACTAGCCTTGACATATACACAAAATTCATCTTCACTCCTAGAAAAGCCAAATTCCTTGACTTTCTCATCAAAGCAAAGATTCCATCTGCGAGGTGCTTGCTTTAACCCATAAATGGATTTCTCAAGCTTACACACTCTATTAGGGTACTCTGTGTTGACAAAACCCTCTGGCTGACTCATGTAAACATCCTCAGCCAACTTTCCATTAAGGAAAGCGGTTTTGACATCCATTTGCCATATTTCATAGTCATGAAATGCGGCTATGGCTAACAGAACCCTAATAGACTTAATCTTGGCCACTGGAGAAAAGGTCTCATCATAATCAACTCCCGGAGTTTGTGAGAAACCCTTTGTAACCAGTCGTGCCTTATAAGTGTGTACATTACCATCCATGTCGGTCTTCTTCTTGAAGATCCATTTGCACCCTACAGTCTTACGACCCGGTACATTCTCAACCAAGTTCCAAACTTGATTGTCATACATGGACTGTATCTCGCTGTCCATTGCCTCTTTCCACTTGGCTGACTCAGGGCCTGCCATGGCTTCCGCGTAACTGTTAGGTTCATCCAGACCTATCAGCATCTCATCACTGATAAGTGTATCACCTTCCGCAGTAATATGGAATCCATAGTAATGCTCAGGTGCATTCCTAACCCTTGTGGAACGCCTCAGAGGTACAGACTTGTCAATTGGCTCAATAGAAGTTTCCTCCTCAAGTTGAGTGCTAGGGTTTGAAGTTCCTTCACCACTTGACTCTTGAATTTCTTCAAGGTCAACTTGCCTCCCACTGTCTCCTTGGCTTATGAACTCTCTATCTCGAAAGAAAGCCCTCCTAGCTACAAAGACCACATTCTCACTAGGTCTGTAGAAGAGGTAACCAAAGGATTTCTGTGGGTAGCCGATGAAAATACACCTCTCACTTCGAGGTTCAAGCTTATCATGAGTCTCACGTCTCACGAAAGCCTCGCAACCCCAAATCTTAATGTGGTCTAGTTTGGGTACTTTACCAGTCCACATCTCATGAGGAGTTTTGGCAATTTTCTTTGTGGGAACTAGATTAAGGATATGGGCGGCAGTCTCTAAGGCATACCCCCAAAATGAGATTGGTAGCGAAGCTCGACTCATCATGGAACGAACCATATCCAACAAGGTTCGATTACGCCTCTCAGCTACACCATTCAACTGCGGTGTCCTGGGAGGTGTCAATTGTGAGACAATCCCACATTCCCTAAGATAGTCGAGGAACTCTGAACTAAGATACTCACCACCTCGATTGGATCGAAGCATCTTAATGTTCCTGCCCAATTGATTCTCGACTTCCTGTTTAAACTCTTTAAACCTCTCAAAAGTCTCTGACTTATGCTTGATTAAGTAGACATATCCATATCTACTGTAATCATCAGTAAAAGTCAAATAATAACGATTAGCATCCCTTGTGGCATGTTTGAAGGGCCCACACACATCCGTGTGTATAAGATCCAACAAACCTTCACCCCTCTCACAAGAGCCTGTGAAGGGTGACTTTGTCATTTTTCCAAGTAAGCATGATTCGCAACTATCATCTGACTTTAGGTCAAATGACTCCAATACTCCATCCTTTTGGAGTTGGCCTATGCGTTTCTTGCTTATATGTCTAAGACGACAATGCCATAATGATGCTTTATCCAAGTTGTTATCATTAAGAGAATCAATACACAATACATTATTTCCTAAGTTATCAACCACAGATACAGTTTCATACACACCATCACAAGGTAATGCTTTAAAATAAAGAACATTATTAAAGAAAGCATTAATCGAACCAACTTCATTATCAAATGAAAAGGTGAAACCTTGTTTATACAATGCATGAAAGGAAATAATATTTCTTGCCATTTCTGGCGAATAACAACATTTATTCAAATCTAAACTAAACCCACTACTTAGCGATAAAGTATAAACTCCAATCTTGGTGACAGGTAAAGCTTTCCTATTCCCCATGATTAAGTTTATTCTTCCATGCTCCACATTCTCACTTCTTCTTAGTCCCTGCAAATCAGAACAAATATGAATACCACAACCGGTATCAAGGACCCAAGAGTTAGAATGGGGTGAGTTATTAGATAAGATAGTGTAAATACCTGCATGGTTGGGTTTAACTTTCCCATCCTTCACATCTTGCTGGTACTTTGGGCAGTTCCGCTTCCAATGTGACTTTTCATGGCAATAGAAGCATTCAGCCTCTTTAGGGTCAGAAGAAGGAGTGACAAAACCTTTCTTGGTTCCACTTGAAGAAGAGCCATCAAGGGTCCTAGCCTTGGTACCCTTCGAAGAGCTCTTCCTCTTCTTCCCTCTACCTTTCCCGATTGCCAAAACCGGGGCGGAGTTTGGAGTAGGAGTGTTAACAACCGACTTACCCTTAAGACCTGTTTCTGCGGTCTTGAGGAGTCCCTGAAGTTTGCTGAGTGTGACCTCTTCCTTATTCATGTGATATGTCATGCGGAATTGATCATAGCACGATGGTAAGGAGTGCCAAATGATATCTATTGCAAGCTCCTCAGGGAAGTTCACATTAAGCTTCAGCAACCGATCCACATACCTTTGCATTTTCTGCATGTGGCTCGTGACGGATTCCCCGTCCTTCATCATGGTTGTTATGATAGAGCATATGATTCCATACCTCTCTTGTCGTGCACTTTGATGGTATCTTTCCATCAGATCTTGGTGCATTTCAAAAGGGTAGAAGTCCTCATAGGACTTTTGGAGTTCCGCTGTCATGGTGGCCAACATGATGCATGCCACTTTTGTAGCATCCCTTTCATGTGCCCGGAAGTCAGCGATCTCCTGGGGAGTTGCAGTGGTCTCATCAATCTCCTTAAGCTCCTTGTCAAGGACATATTCTTTGTCCTCGTAGCAGGTAATCATCCTGATGTTTCTGATCCATTCATTGAAGTTGGATCCATCAAAAATGACTTTCGCACACAAGTTCATAAGGGTAAAGGAGCCATTAGGATTAGAGCCAGAAGTAACATTGTTTGAAGACATCTGAAAGAAGAGAACAAGATTAGTTTAGATATTAAGAGAGTCCTTAATAAAACACCCAAATGTAATATTAAGGCTAGGATCCAATCACAATATATTATAACTTAGAAGAGGTATGCCGTAATCCAAGCTATAACATATTTGAAAGGTAGGTGAATGACGATTCACCAATTTCCACCATGAAAAACGAAATATAAATATTAGGTTTTTAATTGGTTCTTAGAAATTCCTAGATTCTTTTGAGATTCAATGAACTTTTCAAAGGCATGTTTCAATCTCGAGTGTGCCCTCCAAGTTTTGTGACTGGGATACCGAGGATCACAAAACGAGGTGTGAAGTAACCATGCAAATCACTTGGTACCCTCAAGGTTTATCACTCAATCGATGTGCCGGTAAACCACACACGCTCCACCGATGCTATGGTAAACCTTAAGTCACCCTTTACCTACCTTGTTAAGTCCAAGTTAGTGTGCCGGTTAACCACACACGCTCCACCAACGACTTAAACAAAGTGTAAAGTGTAAATTCATGGATTAGCACCTTATTCACATTTTCCTAAAGTAACTAAGATTGGGAATTTAATAAAAGCATTTAGTTACTTTATAATATTCATCATACTTTTAATGAGAATTTATAAGTCCTTGTCCTACCCGTTCGGCTAACGACCCTCCACCGATCAAGGAAGCGGTGGGTGAGAGTGGACACCCATTAAGTTGCCATTTCATAGGCAACAACCTTATACCCCCCTTATAGATCGGCTTCGTGAATGAGGCGTACTAGCGGTAAGACGACTTGACGTTATACATATATATATTAGTAACTTATAATATTATAAAGTATAAGGGTTGAATTTTAACTTTTAAAATTCTAAGGGTTGGAACTAAAGTTTTAATCAAGACTTTACATGTTCCAAAACTTGAGGGAAAGTTTTGTAAACTTCCAAAACTTTTCATTTCTTATAACTTATGAATCAATTGAGTAATAAAAATGAAGACTCTTCATTTTTGTAACTCTTGTGTTCTTTTAATGGCTTTAATAAAAGTGAGACTTTTGGTTTTCCATAACTTGAGGACAAGTTATGGACTCCATTAAAACACATTATGATCATGAATTAAACTACCATGAAGGTTACAAACAATTCCTATGATCATCTAATCTTCATAAGTTCAAGAACATGAATATGAACACTTTCAAGAATCAAAAAATTACACTTAAAAAAACTTGTAATTTTAACAATTGCCATTGTAAATGGATTAGCATAAACATTACACCATCTAAAACAAGCTTTAAAACATCAAAACAGTTTAGGGTAATGTTTCTAGTCTATTTCCAGCAACAAATGTGCAAACTTTCATACGAGCAGAAAACAGAAAAACGATTTTTTTTTTCAAGCTGTTTGCACACAAAAAAAAAAACAACAAACAAACCTAGGCTCTGATACCACTGATGGGTTTTGAGCATTCTAACACTTCCTAAGTGTACATGCAACCCTAATAACCTTGGATCTATGTTTGTCTAATAATCAAGCAAAGTTGAATTCCAAGGTTATATTCCTATCTAGCATACATGGGGAACATTTTTAACTTGAATGAAAGATAGAATAACTTACCTTGTTGTTGATTATGATCCTTGAAACCTTGTGAGCCTAGCACCCCAAGTGTGATGCCTCAAATGCTTCACACAACACCAAATGAAAAGGAGTAAACTTTGAGAGAATCTTACACTTGCAAAATCGGCTCTAGCCCTCTTGTTTCTTAGTGTCACCCATTTTGGTGGAGAACATGTTGCTTATATAGTGTGTCACATCTAGGGTTACACCATGTAAACCCTAATGTGGCATGACTCTTCATTTCCATGACCCATGGGTTTGTAACTCCCATGGAGCCTCCATGGAGCATTCAATGGGTTTAACCCAACTTGATTATCCATGGAGCCTTTTAGCCCACTATACAAGTTATGGATGATTTACATGATCAACCCATATATTTAATTAGTCGTTTTTTGATCACTTAATTAATCCTAGATTAATTCTTGATCAATACTAATTAAATAATACTATTAATATATTAGAACTTATAATATATTAATAAACCACAAGTGTTATTTCTCTCATTTAGTCTATCCAAATGCATGATGCCATGCAACCCAAATGGACCATGCCGGGTCGGGTCAAGTACATACCAGAAATAGTTATGGACTTAGACACCTTATCCAACAGAAGGCAACCCAAAAGGACCATGCTCATAATCGGGTCAAGTACATACCAAAATAGTTATGGGCTTAGACACCTAATCCAATAGTCTCCCACTTGGATAAGTCTAATAACTATTTTGCAAGCACGACTTCAGAACCTGATCAGCAATCGTAGCTTTCAAAAGCCGTTGTCGAACTCTAATCTTATCAGCAACGTGTCCTTTAGATAAGGGATCATATATTCCTCCATTCTAGATATCGTATAGACACGAGACATGGATTTTAATCATTCTCTCTGTCTATTTGTTGTTTCCCGATTTCCAATTTATGACGAATGACTAATTGAACATATCAAATTAGTCCAGGTTTGGCCAAGCGCTTTGGGGTGTCATCACTAAATCATCAAGGGGCCCACAGATATCGTTTTTATCCAACTTTGGGTAAAAGGAACGGATAAACTTCAACATCATATGCTTGTACTATTTACTCATCAAATCACACACAATAATACGTTTTATAACATCAAGTTACTATGCATTTACATATTATCAATGTGCAACCGACTCGTAAACAACAAATCATATGTCCCTGTTTCAAGAATATAAGATATTATCGTCTCACTAATCACTCGTGATAAAATCCATGAAGTGATTCAAGTGAGCGTGGGTTTAATCCAATACTCAAATCTTATTTCAGGAGCACTCATGAACTCTGCAGCAAACTTATGCTATATCTAAACACTTTAGACAATCTACAGACGGATTCATGACAGTCTTGCCTCAATACTTACTTCCGACGTATGATCGACTGTGGATGTTTGAATAACCTAGTTATTCTGGAAGTCAAAACATGCGAAGTGAAACACAAGAATAATCGAATCCAATATGGTCTCAAGCTTTTGAGTATAAACAAAACACATTTTATTTAATCGCCATATTGTTTACACATTATTCATTGTATAATGTTTCGAATAATAAACTTAATACTTGAATTGAAACACTAGTTGTCCCATGCTCCAAGCATGCACACTATGTTTACCTATGGTCCTTACTTTGTAACATAGATCAATTGTAGACATTTCCAATGATGCTCATTTCACAATTCCTAATCCTTATCATTAGTGTAAGAATACCAAATTCTTGCCAATATTAGAATATGTTAGATTCTAACATTTTACGCAATGATCCTTTCGTAATGTCATAGTATCAAAGTCACCAAGACTTTGCCAATGAAATTACAAAGTGCTCTATTGGAGATTGCTACAAGACAATTCCACAGATATGAAGTCTCACATTCAAAGTACATTCCTTTGAACATCCGTCTTGCATAAAATTTCTAATCTACATAGATTCTTAATATCCAACTCCCATTATGGAAACATTTCCATATTTACCATATGATAAGTCATTCTAAATAGAATCTTGTCTATTTATAATAATGTCAATATGTTCCACTCTCTACTATACTTCCAACTGCTCACAAGCGACCAATCCTTAGTGAACCTTAGATTGTCCTCGACAGTTGGTTAACCACTTTAGTCATACCTGGTTCTAATCCTTTTTCCCTCTTAACGCCCTAGGCATTTGGAAAATTAGAACGGTTGAATATTACAGCATATGCAATTGATCCTATACCTGAAGCGTAGGGGACGCGATTCATAATGTCTTACATAAAGATATGATACTTTACCAGTCTCTTGCTATAATATTGCTATATATAGAATTCTCTTATGTTGAATCTTTTCAACATAACATTCATATATGTCCTTTGACTAAATTTGATTAAAATTTCTTGATCTAAGCATTTAGATTCGAAATGAAGTATAATATTCTCTCCTTTAATTATAGCAAAACAACCTTTCAACCTCTGCAACTTTGCAAATTGAAACTTTTTTTTTCTATAATTAATATTGCTAACTCGCAACACTTACTATAATAATCATGCTCCCACTAACATGATGAATATATTCTTACCAGCATAACACTTATGCTCCCACTATCTTTGACATGTATTCAGAAATCAGCTGAACTTCTAGAAATCAATACTTATTGACTTTCAAAGTTCATATTTCTGATACGAGATGCTTCGATAAGTCTTTATCTAGGCTTCTCAAACTCATACACCTGTCCTTAAATAGCTCATATGTGTGTCTAAACTATTTCAGAACTTATAGCAGTAAGTCCCGAATGTTCAAACTAATTTCCAAATCTCACAATTCAAACAATGAAGAGGGATGCCGTAATCATAATCAAATTTGAGAACGAACATTTCACAGTTGCTAACTCTTAAAATCTACTTAGTGAAAGTGTTTCCTCACTATCATTTTCATGAAGCGGAGAGAAACCTTTGCCACTTAGATTTTATGGTGTACGTGTTCCTATCCATGTGAAACTGTCATTTCCAACAATTATCATAAGACAAGGTCTATGACAAAATCAAACTCATATGGACTGAACTTTCTCAATCTTAATTTCTTGCCACTTGGTAGTAAAAGGGCCTAGCATGTCTTCCAAGTTGTTGAGCAGATCACCCTTACTGATCAATGAACTTTCACTGATCAAGGTGCTTTGCCTTATACAAACAATTGAGAACTCATAGAACTCACATGCATAGTCAACTTTAACTGGAATGGGCACATAAATAAGAATATGTCAACACGATAGGTTATAAACCTCAAGTCGTGTGCTAGTGTAAAACAATAGTTACTAAATATTCCTAAGCAATCTATGAGCATGGTCCTTTTGGGTTTCCATATCTGACAAGTAGCAACAATTATTCAAATCTAGCCCTAACCCATTACTAAGAAATAAAGAATAAACTCCAATATTGGTGGCAGGCGACGCTTTCCTATTCCCCATGATCAAGTTCATTTTCCCATGCTCCACATCCCTACTTCTTTTTAGACCCTGCAAATTCGAACAAATGTGAAAACCACATCCTGTATCAAGGACCCAAGAATTAGCATGTGATGAGTTTTTAGATTTAATAGTGTAAATACCTGCGAAGTTCGGTTTTATCTTCCCATCCTTAATGTCCTACAAGTATTTAGCATAGCTTCGTTTTCAATGCCCCTTTTCATAACAATGGAAGCACTCTGCTTCCTTTAGGTTGGATGAGGGAGTAGCAGAACCACCTTTGGACCCACTAGAAGAGGATCCATCATGAGACTTTCCCTTGTGATTCTTTGTAGGAGCTTTCCTTTTCTTGCCTTTACCATGTCCAATTTCCAGGACTGGGGCAGCAATAGTAGGAGTGGGTACAACAGACTTTCCTTTCAAACTACTTTCAACAGTTCTTAGAAGGCCTTAAATCTTGCTTAGAGTGACTTCCTCCTTGTTCGTATGATAAGTCATATGAAACTAATCATAAAAAGAAGGTAAAGAGTGTAGGATAATGTCGATAGCCAACTCTTCATCAAAATTGACATTCAACTTCAGCAAGTGGTCCACATATCTTTGCATCTTCTGCAAGTGGGCCATGATGGACTCTCCATCCTTCATTTTGGTTGTTATCATGGAGGCAATGATTTCATACCTTTCTTGTCGTGCACTCTGATGGTACCTTTCCATCAAATCTTGGTGCAATTCGAAAGGCCAGAAGTCCTCATAAGACTTTTGAAGCTCAGAAGTCATAGTGGCTAGCATGATGCACGACACCTTTTTCGTGTCCTTCTCATGAGCCCTATACTCAGCCAGCTGCTCAGGAGTAGCAGTTTCTTCATCAATCTCCTTTAGCTCTTTAACGAGGACACATTATTTTTCCTCGTATCGAATAGCCATACGAATTTTACGAATCCAATCGTTAAAGTTTGAGCCATCAAAGATTACCCTCCCACATAAGATCATGAGGGAAAAAGAGCCAGAAGAGTTGGAGCCAGAAGCGTTGTTTGAAGTAGACATCTGGAAAAGAAAGACAAGTTTCATTAGATAGAAATTCCTTAATATGACACCCAATTTAAATATTAAGGTTAGGACCCAAACACAATAATTCACAACTCAGAAAATGGATGTCGTAATCTAATTGTAAATTATGTGAAGGGAGGTAAATGACGATTTACTAATTTTCTCCACCCAAAATCAAAATTTAAAAGAATTAAGTTTTATGAAATCCTAGATCTTTGAGATTCATTGAACTTTTTAATGGCATGTTTGTGACAACCCGAAATTTCTATTCTGTGCAACAATTCACTTCAATAGGAGCCAGAACTGTTTCTGCTAACTTTCAAGCTTTTTGGGAATAAGTTTGAGTGTTTTAAAGATAGTACTTCAAGAGATAACAGGAGAGAGGATGCCCTAGGGTTTATTGTGCATCAATAAAGTTCCAAAAACTCCAAGAGTTTGGAGTTTACGACCCAAATGGTATTAGGGCCGTAAACCCTAATGACTATATAAGTGACACTTAGTTTATTTTTAGTTTTTTTCACACTTCCAAGTCTAGAACCAATTCCCTCTCAAGTATCATCCAAAGTTCTTCAAATATCTTCAAGAAAGTAAGTGTTTTCTTCCTTGTTTAGTTGATATCTACCCTAATCTAGTGATCTTACATGATTTCATCCATGAAATCATTCCATTTGTGTAGATCTTCAAGTGTTCTTAGTTTCACCAAGAACACCAAGAACACACACTAGTGTTCTTGGACTTTTAGCACCTTTTCAAGCTTCTACATAGTAAGTACTCTTACCTTGGCTTGTTATAAGACTTGTTACACTTCTAAAACATCTAGAAATCACAAGGAAACACTAGATCAAAGGTGTTTACGGTCCAAGATGTTCTTGGACCGTAAACCCTAATGAAGGGGCCAAAGTGTGCCCTAGTCCCTTACCAAGCCTTGTAAACTAGTCTAGATCCCATCCTTGATGTGCTTAGGACTTAAAACATCAAAAAGACCATAAACCATATGGGTTTACGGCCGTAACCACATGGAGAAATGGTCCATGGGCCGTAAACTCCATTTAGGAGTGAAATGATGCCACAAACACTTCCTAAGGCTTATACTTGAAGTAGGATGCTTCCTTATGACTTGAAAAGCTTCAAAACACAAAATGGTAGAAGTGCCATGAGTTTACGGCCGTAAACTCATGGGTTTATGACCGTAAACTCCAAAGGAGTTGGTCACAAAACCGTAAACTCCAATAGAGGGTCCCCTTGAACCCTAAACTCAATAGCCAAGTCCTACAACCCGTAGATGCAATCCTTAGGACTTATAGCACTTAAATCAAGTGTTTTACATGTCTTAGGATGTCTTAACTTGGTTAATTAGTTGTTTTATAACTAATTGGATACATATATGTGTCATTATATGTTAACTAGGATCCTTGTGTGTGCTCAAGTCTTCACTTGACACTTAGCATCCTATACAATACGTTCATCCAAACCACTCACTACTGGTGAGTTCATACCTCTTAATTAACCTTTTAAATGTTTTTAAATGCTTTTATGGGGGGATACAAGTTGAACTATTATAGTTATTATATCAATCACATGTGATTAATAACTACCAAACAAATGGATTTCTTACTTTTCAAACTGTGTTACCAAACTGTTTTACTTCAAACTGTTTTACAAACTCTTTTACATGTCAAATACTTTTACTTAAACTCTTTTACACTTATATTCTGTTAAATGTATATCTTTATAGATATAGTTATATAAGTAGGATTGAAAGGACTTAGGACTGATAACTCACCTTACCTCCTATTCCTCGTTTGGTTGTGGACTTAGGGTATCGGTTATTTGTCCGAAGGTCGTTTGAATCCTAGTTATATATCATGTATATGTATATAGGTATAAAGGTTCCTTCTTTCATTCAGTTCAATACCTTTGGGTAGCAAGGGTATACACACATGCTCATACATTCAAACAACATTACTTAGTAAGCTACAATAGGCGTAGTTTAGGAAGTTACTAATACTATTACTAGAACAATGAAACATACAATGAGTCAGTTCATACATGAGTCAATACAGCTAGTACATACAATACATTACAATACGGTTAGTACATACTATACATTTTACAAAAGAACATACATGCAAGACAGAGAGAGAACAAACAATATCATACAGAGAGAACATACATACATACTAGACAGAGAGAGAACATACAATACGGCTAGTATATACAGTACATATACAAGAATACGATTTCAGTTATGTGAGCCACGTAACGGGGCATGGCATCACCTGTCATGACCGTTTTGTATCCAGAATCTCCTTAAGTGGGGAGCGTATGAGTTTGTGTATAGATCTATACTGGATTGACTATCCTACACCTTGCTGCTCGCTACAGTGGGACTTGCAAGTCTACGGGTGCCAAATGTCATTTCTTCCGACGTCTTACATCGTCGCGTTCTATAGTCGGTAGCAGGATACAGGCCGATCACATGGTACTTTAAATACAAATTGGTTTAAGTTAGTTAGTATAGTAGTAGTTACTTAATACAATACTACAGTACTATTTCATTTTCCCATTGCATTCACTTTGTGATCTTCACACAATAAACAGTAATGTAGAAACTATATTTTTGGTTAATGATAGTCAAATTTGGGAAAATACATACTCTTAAAAGAGACACACACACAAATACTAGATGCCTTGGTAGAAGGCTACTTTTAGTAGGAAACATAGGGTTTTCTAGGAGATTCAAACCTTTTTACAAATTCACACATCACTTACTTACAAATACTTTCATACAAATACAGACACTAATATACTGATAATCTCACCAGCTTTAAAGTTGATACTCTCTTTCAAAATAACTTGTATCCTCAGGTCGCCAGTAGACAGGTACCGATGCCAGGTTTTGAGAAGATGGAGCTCGTTCAAGACTCATCTTTTATTTTGATTCATATTTTGGTGTCTATTTAACTTGACAGAACACACTTGTATTAAAATTATATTATTAATGCAATGGATGATGTTGTTGCTTGTTTACTACTTTGCATTGTTGTGATACTGTACATGACGTGCTCCACCCCCGAACGATTCCGCCGTTCCGGTTTTGGGGAGTGACAATGTTTAATCTCGATTATGCCCTTCAAGTATGTGACTGGGATACCGAGGATCACAAACAAGGTGTGAATAATCATGCAAATGTGTTTGGTACTCTTGATGTCATTTATCACCTAATCAATGTGTCGGTTAACCACACATGTTCCATTGATCTATGAAAAACATCAAGCTACCCTTTGCCACCATTGTTAGTCCAAGTTAGTGTGTCGGTAAACCACACACGCTCCACTAATGACTTGGCAAGGTGCAAAGTGCAATTTCATGGAATAACATCATTTTCACATTTTCCTAAAGTAACTAAGATTGGGAATTTAAATAAGTATTTAGTTACTTCTTATAATTAACATTATACTTTTTAACGAGAATTATTGTCCTATCCTACCCGTTCGGCTAACGACCCTCCACTAGTTAAGGAAGCGGTGGGTGAGAGTGGAAACCCATTCAATCGCCATTTTATAGGCAATTTCCTTATACCCCCTTATAAAATAGCTTCGTGAATGAGGCCTACTAACGGTAAGACTAACTGTCTTATACATATATATAAGTATTAAGTTTTTAATGTTATAATAGTATAAGGGTTGAATTTTGAACTTTTAAAACTCTAGGGTTTAGAATTTAAATATTTCAAAATTAAAACCTTTTAATTAAATTTTTTAAATTCCAAAACTTGAGGGAAAATTTTGAAACCTTTCAAAACTCTTGGATCAATTTGATAACAATTAAACTAATCAAATAATTAACTATATCACAAAATTGACCTAATCTAATTTCACATAGCAAGATGATGCAAGTCAATTCTACAAATAATTAGTTTTTCACAAAATCAAGTAATTATCTTAAAATTTGACAATCATCATTCAGTTGGATGAGGATAATCATTACCTTATAAGAAAAATCGAATTTTAACAGTCAAAACAGTTTGTAATAATGATCCAAATCCAAAACAGGCCAAAAAAAACTCGAAAATCTGCAAGCAGATGATCCAACTCGTCGAATTCATGGCTTGGACTCGTCGAGTTGGACCTACTTGTCGAGTTCCTTCATAGGACTCGTCAAGTCCAGCAGTCAGAGGCCAAACATCAAAATTTTCCAGCTTTGAAAACCATATAATTGCATCAGTATAACAGAAAATACCTTATGCTCTGATACCACTGATGGGTTTTGAGCACTATAACAATTCTATGGTGCACATACAACCCTAAACGCTTTGGATCTAAGTTTTCTCAAGTTATACATTCAATTTCATTTCATCCAAAGAATATACCCTAGCTAGCATGCAATTGGAGATATACAACATAAAAACTAGTTAAATGAATACCTCTTTGTTGTAGCTTGTAGTTCTTGGCCTTTGAAAAGCTTAGTACATCAAATGTGATACCTCTAATAAGTCACAAACACCAAATGCAAAAGGAGGCTTATGAGAGAGAGGTTAGGAAGCACAAAATTCGGCTAGGGTTTCACCTTGGAATAGCTTGGCCGATTTTAGGGTGCTTAGGGTTACTTTTATAGTGTGGAATTCCTATGGTTTCATACATGTAAACCCTAATTCACCATGACTCTTCACCTTTGATGGCCCTTTGGACTAAACCTTCATGGACTCTCATATAGGTTTAGTCCATGCCTAATCAACATGGATCATTAGCCCAAACTATAAGTATCACTGATTTACAAAATCAGTCCCTGTAGATTTAATCAGTCTCTTTTGATCACTAAATTAATTCCAAATTAATTTTTGATCAATACCAATTAAATAATGTGATTTCTCAATTAATATATTATTCATATAATATATTAATAAATCACAAATAACCTATTTCTCAAATATCCATCCTATAAAATTGCTTCGGTGAAGGCAACCCAAAAGGACCATGCTACTATCGGGTCAAGTACATACTAATTATAGTTATGGGCTTAGACACCTAATCCAACAGTATGGGCCCGTACTACTGAAACCATAGGAACCGTACTTGAGTCAAGGAGGGCTGAGATAAAACCAAGGAACTTTTAGTTTGTGTGATCCCTCGATTTATGATGAGTATTTTGATGATTGTTGTTGAGAGAAAAACTTGAGACACTTAAACAAACGTTAGAACAAGTATAGTTGCGGAATAGTTTATCTCAAAGGATCTAAAAGCTCAACAATAATAATAAGTTAACGAATTAGATAATTAGAGAGTTAGTTGTGGAAATGTAAGGAAATATAAATGACAGCAGGTGTTATATCAAGTATACACATAAGTTGATTCATAACATGGAATGCATTCAGACCAAGTTAGTAAGTGAGATCAAACTTAGTGATTAAGTCACGAATGACTTGCTCCGAAGAGAAATAATATTCAGTTATATTCAAGTGAACTTTAAGAGTAAGAAGGAGAGAGTATAAGATTCAAGATGCGTAATCAGATAGATGTAAGAGATATGTAATAAATGAGAAAGATTGAGCTCTATATATAGAGACTCAAGAATTACATTGGATCAATTCTCTAAGCGTAGCCATGCAAGGCATACTGGACAATAGAGAGTACTACAACAAAAGTAGATAGAGTTAAACTAAGTAAACTAGTAAGTAAATTGCGGTAGATGATGACTTCGGATGAGGTTGCTGATGAAGGTTGACTGCGGATCCTTGAAAGCTGCGGTAGATCAAGTTCAAGAGGGTCACTTTTATGATTCAACAATTTCCCCCTAAGTGACCTCTTTAACTTCTCTTTGGTTATCAAATTTTAGGAACTTGAAGAGAATCCACCAAAACTTTCTGACATTCTCCAACCAGGTGATCCTTCTTAAAATTTCGAACTTGACTTCGGCAGTCGTGTGTTTTGATCTTTCAACTGCGGTTCGACAAATTTCAAGTTGCTTCCTTGTGAGAGTATTCATGGCAGTCATGGGAATGAAGTATTTGGTTTTATCGACCTTTCTTTTGAAAATGACTCCAAGTTCTGGGAAGCACCTAGGGATCTCTCTTGATAACCTTCAGTAGGCATCGGTGCAGGGTCAAGTGGTGGAAGATCAAACTTTTTGGCCATAGTAGGGTAAATTTCTGCATCAATCTTTGCGAAGTCACAGACGGTTTCCCTTAGAAATGTGCTTGCCCTTTCAAGTGTTATCTTCATCTTTGGATACTTCTCGCTTTTGTGTTGGAACACCTTTGCTATCAGGAAGACTTCTTCTGGATTCATACATAGGAAGTCAGCTTGGGTGCGGACGTAGTCCTGATTCCTTCTTGTAAGAGTATACTGGATAAATTCAGCTTTCATGAATTTCCGGGGCTTAAAGTTCTTGACTGCAGATGGTCTATCATTAGACCAGATTTTCTCTATGGAAGAAGCATGTTTGGCATAGAATCGATTAATTATTTCGAATTCCATGGGCAGTCTCTTGTGATCAGGTAGGCTGCGGTCAAACTGCTCAAATACTGTGAAGTATTTAGCATTAGGGGAGATTGGAACATCCCAATAACCGTCAGAAGGGGGTTCATCATAAGTAAGGTAGGGTTTATAGTCATCATCCAATAGTCTTCGGTGGGGATTGATCCAGGAATTGACTAAGGATTCATCCATGGTGATGTCGAATCCGTTTTCTCTCCAGATGAGTTCAGCAAATTTGGCTGCTTTCCAATCTGCTTTCTTTTGTTTCGTTGCGGGAGAGTCATTGAAATGTTCGGATGACATGTTGGATGCTAGATTCTTGAAGTGGGGAGGAGTCTCCGGTCGCTCAGGGGAGGGAGTTTCTTGAGTGATTTTCTTTGGCGGGGGAGACTGATGTTGCGGTGGTGTCTGATGGCTTGGATTCTTGTGAGGAGATGGTTGCGGTGAGGGAAATTTTTCAGTTATGATGGGGGGGCTCCTATGATGAGAGATGTTGTTTGAATGATGGTCTTCATCACTTCCCCCTCTTGAGGAATGCAACACCGGAGCATCCTCAAGCCATTGCTTAAGACCATCAACTTTGGCACACACCTCCTGGAATTGAGCTTTGAGTGCATCAGCCAGTTGCTGATTGTCTGGGATGGCGGTGTTGAAGAGTAGTCGATGAATCTACTTTGTAAGTTGAAGAATCTCAGGACCATGAAAATTTTAAGACATTGAGCGTTGAAGTCTGTTGATGGTAGATTGAAGAACCGAGATGGTGGACTCATAGGCAGTGTGAGTCTCAGCTATCAGCTTCTGTGAGTGAGTTGACTGGTCCGCAATGGTTGTTTGTAAATCTGCCTTGATTGCGGATACCTCAGAGATGAGGCGCTCCACAGCAGCCATAAATTGCTGATGGTCAGCCTTGCGACTTGTGTCCAAAGAATGAATCCCCATTTCAACTTTCAGAGAAATTCGCTCAGCAGCCACTCGTTCATGGGTTTCCAGTCTTTCGATTCTTTCAATTAAGGACTGCGGTCTTGGAATGTCTTCAGGTTGCGGTTGAGTGGGCTTAACCGTAGTAAGAATCTGATCGACTTTGGCTTGTAGACTCAGAAATTCTTTTCTGGACACATCGATCTTCTTTTTCTTCTTTTTCTCTTTCGGCTTGGAGGTTGAGTGTTGAGAGCCACTCGAAGCTTATTCCTCATCAAAAATCATTAAATCATCATCATAAGGGTTAGGCTGATTTACCTCATTGAGATCAAATTCATCAAATCTGAAGGTAGGAGTGGAGCTAACTTCTATTGCGGTGCCTTCGTCTTGAGAATCTCTAACACTTGGAGTTGGAGCTGGAGCTGGAGGGAGTTTAGATGTACCTTCACCACCACGAGTGGACTGAGCCTTGCGGATTGTCTCAACCATTGTGGACATCCACTCTTGTACTTTTAGAATGGTGGCTATAGTATTGGCGTTATTGATTGCGTCCGCCTAATACTTGGCTACGGATTGAATCTCTTGTTGTTTCTGTTGAAGTTGCTTGATTTTCTGGTCCTTCCTTGCTTGAAATGCCCTACGGAAAGCGGCATATTTCTTGATATCGGATTCAGAGACCGGATTGTAGTGTAACCATGAATCATTTGATTTGTCACTGTCAAATCCTTGGAATCGCACCGAGGTGTCCCTCGGGTCCACGGATCCTTGCACAATTGTGCTCACCGTGCCTAAACCACCTGTAAAAGATGTAAGTAGAGTAGGATTTCCTGAGCTTCCTCGGTCTCCTTGACTCGTGGTCAAGTCTGGCCTCGGCTCAGTTCTATTCCCTTGGGAGTGAGCTGGGGGTGAATCTCCACGTTCAGTTGAAACAGACACACTTTCTGTGTCTTAGTGGAATTCGATGGTGGTATTGAATGGGTCTGCGGCCACCCCAAGGACTACCGGAGCCTTTTGAGAGGCTGCGGCATCAGTCCGGTCACGCATTTGTTCGGTGGGATTGGTCTTTCTTTTCTTGAGGATAGAGATGGGTTGTGCATCCTCATCAGAATCACTCATAGAGGGAGAGTGAGCTCGATTTTCTGTTGATTCATCATCTGAGGACACAGTTTGTTTGAGTTTCCGTTTCTTTGATGGTTCAGTTTGTTTGGGAGCATCTTTCTTCTTTGGGGTTCCATGTTTCTTGGTGATGTTGCGGGGGCCTTGGTGGACTGAGGCTAACTGCTTGCGTCTTTTTGATAAAGACAAGTTGGATAGAGTAGTGGAGGATGGGACTACGGTACTACCAGGATTGATGAGTGCGGATGTGGCTTGTTTAGGTAGAGGCGGGGTAGGAAGGTATGGGTCAATACCTTCCGTAGCCTCTATATGGTCTGTGACATCAATGGTTTCAAGTCCAAGTGAGGACAAAATATGGACTGGTAGCCGTCTAATGGTTCTGAAGATAGATTGATCCGTAGAGGGATTGTACCTTTTTAGATCTTTGGTGATGAAGAGGTTGACATCGTTGCCCATGCTAAGTCCTGCATCCGCATGAAGATCTGAGATGCATAGAGACCAAAAACGTGCAAAGGTGAGCTCGATCGGGTTTTCTCTTGGACTCTCTTTGGGAATGTACTGCAATAAGTCATCCCACAAGATCTGACCGTAGTTGACATCGTGGCCAGTGAAAATACTCCATACTAACTCTAACAGCTTGAGGCCCATGTTATCAGTGCCTCCGGTTCTGCCTGACAGGCTGCGGATCACGAAGTGGCAAACGAACTGCCACACCGCAGGCAACTAATTTTTCTTGAACTCGCCTATGCCTTTAATCTTCTTTTGGTAACCCCTTTGGTAAAGTGCAGAAAGAATGTCCGCCATGCTTGGAGTGAAGCCCTTGGTTGAAGGATGAACTAACAGGTTGATGTCATTGAGGAATTTTTCTTTGGTCAGAATAACCAAAGAATCGTTCACCAGATTCAGATGCACTTCTTGAAGATTTTCGAGGGGTCGATATGCAGAGAAGGCACATTTGAAGAGGGTTGATAGAGGAACCACATCTGTGAAGCAATCGAAGGGACCAAAAAGTGGGTGATTGGACAGGAACTTGATCATCAACTTGATCGGAGCATTATAAGAGGAATGCTCTTCGAACACAGCCCTAAAATTGCTTGAAGCAATCGTTGGAATTTGGTTCCTTGAAGCAGAGTCTGAACCAGTTGGGTTTGCTGAGGCAGATGCCTTGGAGAGTTTCTTCGAGATACCAGATTTCACCATTTTTGAAGAGTTGGAAGAACTTGCAGGAAAACAGAGTGCAAGAAGATGAAGGAGAAGAAGTTCGATGTTCAGAAAGCGTAAAAACTTTCTTGGGGAAGAACAAGGGGGTTTTATAGTGGCGGATTTGAAACGGTTATTGTTTTTACCCTAAGTGAAATTAGATAAGGTCAAAACGTTTGGGTTGTTTTCTTTGATTAGGAAAGGAAATCTCAGCCACATATAAGAAAAGGTTTAATTTTTTTTTTTTTGAGATTTTCCAAAAGGGGTTAGCATTTAATGAAATGTCAGTCCTTAAAACATCATGTCTGAAGAACGTGTGGTGAGGGGTTAATCCGTTGTATAAAAGGGGAAGATGTAACGGATTTGACGTTTTGGGGTAATAGGAAGAGACAGTTTAAAAAGGGATTTTTTATGGAAAATCGTTCTTTTTGTCATCATACCTAAAATAGGTCTGACACAAGGTTTATTCGAAAAGTGGAACTGAGACAGTGATATGCTACACAAGGAATGTTTTTGAATGTTTTTCTTATTTAATGAAGGATCATTAAATAGCACACCATGATTCAAGAATTTATGAAGTAGTTGAGAGATCCATCAATGTGATTACGGATTGAGACTTCATTGCGGATGGATCTTTATCATTGCGGATGGATGGTTAGATGACTGCAGTAGAGGAACTGAAGAGAGCACTTCAACAAAAATTAGTAACAACAAACAATAAGGACCATTGAAATATAAATATGATATATAGTTGCGGTACATAGAGTATACTACGGTACACAGGATATACCAAAACTATCTATCATAAATAACTTCAATTAGGACCGCAACAGAGACCAAGGATGGTCTGCGGTACCTATCAATTCAAAAAGAATTGTGGGTCCGGATTCATCATTCCTAACATTTGTAAGAAACTGTTGAGTTTTGTAGAGTCAAGTGCCTTTGTGAATACATCAGCAATCTCTTCATGAGTATGGACAAAAATTAGTTCAATGTTACCTTTCAGGATGTGGTCTTTGATGAAGTGATACAGTAGTTCTAATATGCCTTGTCTTGGAGTGCTGAATTGGGTTGTGAGAAATCGCTATAGCACTCTCAGAGTCACAATAAATTGGTATCCGCAACATTCTGTATCCGTAGTCCATAAGTTGTGTTTTCATCCACAAGACTTGTGAACAACAGCTGGCTGCGGCCACATATTCAGCTTCTGCGGTAGACAGTGATACACAATTTTGTTTTCTTGATGACCAGCTGACGAGTCTTCCACCCAGAAATTGACATCCACCGGAGGTGCTTTTTCGATCTAGTCTGCATCCGGCATGATCCGCATCAGTGAATGCTTGTAGGCTGAAGTCATTCCCTGCGGGGTACCATAAACCAAGAGTCTTGCTACCCTTTAAGTATCTTAGAATCTGCTTGGCTGCGGTCATGTGTGACACTTTTGGATCAGCCTGGTACCTTGCGCATACACCTGTTGCAAAGACAATGTCTGTTCGGCTTGCAGTAAGGTACATCAATGAGCCAATTATACCTCTATAAGTCTTGTGATCCACTGATTCGCCTGAGCGGTCAGCAGATATCTTATATCCGAAGGCCATGGGGACCTTAGCCGAAGAACAGTTGTCCATTGAATATTTCTTTAACAGTTAAGTGGTGTATTTCTCCTGATGGATGAATAGCCCTTGAGGGACTTGTTTCACTTTAAGACCTAGAAAGAAGTTAATCTCTCTATTCATGCTCATTTGGAACTTGTTGGTCATGAGCTTAGCAAATTCATCCACCATTTTCTGATTAGTTGATCCGATGATGATATCATCCACATATATTTGTACAAGCATAAGGTGATTACCATTTGCTTTTCTAAATAAAGTGGGATCAATCATTCCTCTTTTGTATCCGGACGAGACAAGAAATTCAGAGAGAGTCTCGTACCATGCTCTTGGGGCTTGCTTTAGACCGTAGACTGCTTTTTCAAGCTTGTAGCGGTAGTCTGGGAATTCAAGACTTTCAAAGCCCAGAGGTTGCTGAAGATAAACCTCCTCTTTTAATTCACCATTGAGAAAAGCACTTTTCACATCTATTTGATGTACTTTGATGTTCTTGTGAGCTACGTATGCTAAGAAGATTCGGATGGCTTCCATTCGTGCCACCAGAGCATACGTTTCATCATAGTCAATACCTTCAAGTTGACTATATCCCTTGGCAACTAACCTTGCCTTGTTTCTGACGACCGCACCGGATTCATCTAACTTATTCTTGTACACCCATCTAGTGCCAACAATAGTGTGACCTTACGGCTTCAGAACGAGCTGCCATACTTTGTTTCTTTTGAATTCTTCTAGCTCTTCTTGCATTGCGGATATCCAGTCTGGTTCTAGTAATGCTTCTCTGATCGTTCGGAGCTCGACCGAGGACATAAACACTGCGTAGTGACAATGATTAGATAAATCCTTGGAAGATCGAGTCTGGATACCTGTGGATGGGTTGCCGATGATTTGAGCTGGTGGGTGGTCCTTCGTCCATACGTGTAGACGGGTTTGCAGATGATCAGCAGCTGCGGTAGAGGGAATGTCTTCAATGTCGGAATACTCTGCGGTTGGAGATCGCAGTTCCCCCTGGACTTGAGAACAACCTGCTGAATTGTCTTGAACTGGAAAGGTGGGATCAAAGTTTTCTTGGGCAGATGGTGAAGGTTCCCCTTGGATTGCAGACGGGAGTTCCCCTTGAACCTGAGAAGGTTCCCCCTGGATTGCAGACGGGAGAGTGATAATTCTCGAGTCTGTTCTTGTGTCAATGTTCTCTATGTTTTCATCATCCGAGTCCGAAGAGACGTTTGATGGTTGAAATCCTCTACGGATAGGGATTGGAGCTGCATCTTCTAGTCCGGAGTTGAGTTTTCCCCCTCAACCGGCGAGGTGGAAGTATTTAGTGATACCTCATCGGATGGTGTAGGGCCAGATAGGTCAGCATGCTGCTGTAGAGCTTCCGGGGACACAAGAACTTCGGATAACTTGGTTGTTTCTAAAGGGTCGAACAGATCGTCATAGTTTACTTCAACTAGGTTTAGCGGACCCGAAGAAGCAGGAATATCACTTTCTAGGATTGATGTGGTTTCGGTTGATGGAGCGGTGTTGCGGATGTGATAGTCATCAAATTTCACATCAAAGCTTTCAATTATTAGCCTTGTGCGTCTAATGAGAACCCTATAAGCAACTTTGTTTGTTGAGTAGCCAAGGAAAATGCCTTCATCAGACTTCGGTGCGAATTTATTAAGGTGGTCTCTGTTGTTGATTACGAAACATCTACACCCAAAGATATGGAAGAATCGGACATTTGGCTTGCTGTTGTTAAGGCCCTCATACAGTGTTTTGCTGAGACGTTTGCACACAATGCTTTGGTTCTGCACAAAGCAAGTTGTGGCCACTGCTTCGGCCCAGAAGTAGAGAGGAAGGTGTGCGAAGTTGAGCATAGATCTGGCTGCTTCTACTAGAGTGCGGTTCCTTCGCTCTACTACCCCATTTTTTTGTGGTGTGTAGGGAGCTGAGAAGTTGTGAGTGATGCCCTTTGAAACCAAGAAACTATTTAGGAGATGGTTAGTAAACTCGGTTCCATTGTCACTTCGGATGCGTCGTACTGGTAACTTGATCTTAAGTTCAATTTCCTTGATGAAATTGATCAGCATCTGCAGAGTTTCTGATTTGAGTCTTAAGAAAGAAACCCAGGTGAACCGTGTGAAGTCATCAACTATAACTAGTATGTATTTCTTGTGATGAAGACTGGCTACGGTAGATGGACCGCAGAGATCAATGTGCAAGAGTTCCAGTGGTTCATAAATGGAGGAGTTAATCACCATGGGGTGACTTGCTTTGGATTGCTTTCCACATTCACATGCAGGACAAAGAGTATCATTGCTGAACTTGAGGATTGGAAGACCTCTGACAAGTTCTCTGGTGACCAAATTGTTGATGTATCTAAAGTTGAGATGAGCTAGCTTGCGGTGCCATAGCCAGCTGACTTCGGATACTGCTTTGGATAGGAAGCATAACTACGGTTTGCCTATGATCAGAGACACGTCCAGAGGATACATAGTACCTTCAGATCGGGACTTGATCAGATACATGCTCCTATCGCTTGTCATTACATAGCAAAATTGGTCATCAAATTCAACTCGATCGCCTGCCTTACATAGTTGACCAACACTGATGAGATTGTGTTTAAGGCTTTCTACATAAGCAACCTTTTGAATAGAGAAGTTTCCCGTAGTAAGAACACCATAACCTCGGATTATCCCATTCGCATTGTTGCCGAATGTGACATTTCCACCGTTGCAAATTGGCCTGAAATCCCAAAGGTATTCTAACCTTCCGGTCATGTGCAAGGAGCAGGAACTGTCGATTAACCATTCTTCTTCTTGTTCCTTCTTACACAAGGCCTGAGAATTACACGGTTAGTTTAGGCATCCAAACTAGTTTGGAGCCTAGGACAAAAGATGAGTATCTGAATGATGCATGAACCGAGGTTGCAGGGACTGGTTTCGTGTCAACTTTTAATCCTAGTCCTGGGTGTTTGTGAGTTTTTGGAGTGTTGCGATTTTTAGAAAAGTTACGAGGTTTCTGAAAAGGATCAGATTTGACATGAGATGATTCATTTTGACAACTACATTGACATTGACATGCTGAAATTTTGTCTTTTGCTCTGACACTTTGTTTGGTCAGCAGTCTAAATGATGAGGTAGGCTTGTGACCGGTCCGAGGGTGGTAAGATCTGACATTGGTGCTGTCGGATATTTGAAAAGTTTGTTTCGAAAAAGATTTAGCACGTGTAAATTTTTTGGACCTTTTTGTTGGGTTTGGTAAAATGCCCTTCCACTCATTAAAATTTTGATGTGATTTTAAAAGTGTTGGAGTGGGTAAGATACCCTTCCATTTTGGATCATCTGAGGAATAGATTTGAAATCCATTGCTTCGAAAAGACCTTACTTTCTTTTGGGTTGCGTCAGATGAGTTTGGAATGACTGTTGAAACTGTACATTCCTTTTTGTATATTTTCTTGATGGGAGAGTTTTTTGAAAAATAGTGCGAGAAAACAAACTTTTCTGGACTCTTAGATTTTGGAAATCTGATATGTCTTTTGTTTTTCGAAAAGATTTGTCGATTTGTGCCTCGGGATCGAATTTCCTCTATGAAGGCCTTTTTAGCTAAGGTTTTTGGAGAACCGCAGCTATTGGTGTTCAGATGCGGTTTCCTGGAAACCTTTGAAATTTTTTGAAAACGAGGGCTTGATTCATCTAAACTTGAAGATTCAGGGTTTTGAGAGCATTGACCCACTTCAAAGTTTTCTATGGGTAATTCATGATGAATTGGCTGAAGAGTCATAGAGCTTTTTATTGAGGACTGCGGTAAGGATGATTTGACTACCGCAGAGTAAGACTGAGTTGGGACTTCAGTGGGACTTTTGTGGGACTTCTGCGGCTCATGACTACAGTGAGAGACACTGCGGTCTGAGGGCAGAGATGGGAAGTCCTGTGAGACTTCGGAACTCTCTATAATAATTTCTTCATCAACCACTAATTTCCTCTATGACACAGATAGGAATTTGATCACTTGTGTGACTCGAAACCTCAGGCACAATTTCCTCTATGACACAGTTATTACTTAGGTTATGAAGTCTACCGAAGTGTGTTCTGATGTCTTCGGGAAAAGTTTTGTCATTGACTGGGAAATGAAATTCTCGGTCCGGAGGGACATACAGTCGATCTTTGTTAAACCGGGGTGAGGAATCCTTTGTGGTAGGATATCCATTGGACCAACCCCAATTGTATGTATTGTCCACTGTTCCATTATTCACCAAATTTTCAATGGCTTCACTTTCAATGAACAGTTTTTCTATTAATAGATTTAAGCGTACAATATCACTCTGAGCTAAATCTCTTTGGTTCAAAGCTATCTCTAGTTGTGTGTCACTCAACATTCTTGCATCTTTTTCTAACTCTAAGTCCTTTTCTAACATATCCATTTTGAGTCTTTTGTTGTCCAATCATCCTCTTACATGAAACATATCTTGGTACGTTATGTTCTTCTCATCTAAAGCTTTGTTATAGTCTGCAAGGACGGCAGCACATGTGTCATTAAGATTGTCTATGAAGGGTTGACAGTCATGCATGCTATAGTTTAGAGTTTGAATCATGAGTTTTAGCTGTTTGACGATGCTTAGAGTTCCATCCTTTGCCATGTAGTAGTAGTTCTTTTTCAGCTTTGTAGACCCATCATCATCCGCAGTTGCCAGCATGCAGATTTTGCCTTTTCCTTTGACATTGCTGATGGCTTCTTCTTCATCTCCGGATGACAAAACTTGATGGTCTCTTTTGACATGGGCTATGTATGCCCTAGCCTTTTCCTTTTCTTCCAATTCTTGAGCCATTCTTAGGTAGAATGCTCTGTCTTTCACTACATTTCCTTGCAATCTTTTGCAAAATGATTCTCTTTGTTGCACTTGTGACAAATCACAACATTACTTTTGTCTTCTGAGGGAGTACCGGAGTCAGTGGTTTGGATGGACTGCGGTGCCTCCTTTGGTTGAGTATTTTGAGATTGCGGTGGTGGATGAGAACTTTTGGGATATCGAGAGTGGTTATTCTGCGGGTTGAAGTTACGGTTGAATGGAGGTTTGTTGAACTGTTGATTCTGACGAAAAGAAGGAGGTGGTAGCCGGTTGAACTGTTGACTAACAAGAGCAATAGCCTTCTGAAATTCTTCTTCATCATTATACTCTGAGTCGGCTTCGTATGACTGCGGAGTAGTGTCATACGAGGGAGAGTAGGATTGATTATGTGGAGCTTGTGCTATAAGAGCAAGTGGTCCTCCGAAGTCAGCACAATCTTTGAGTACGGTGGACTCTTGTGCTTGTAGTTCCCCGTAGAGCTTGTAGAGAGACAAAAAATGAATCTTTCTATCCCCTTGAACTATCATCTTAGCAGTAGTCCAATGTTTTCCCAAACCATTGAGAAACTGAAGGTTTGTTTCATGGTTACTGCGGATGGTGCCAGCATTCGATAACTTGGTGACTATCAGGTTGAACCTTTTGAAGGAGTCTTCTAAACTTTCGCCAGTATGAGCTTTGAAATTGTTGAACTCATTGAGTGTAGTTGTCAGCTTCTTATCTTGAGCTTGTTCTGAGCCTTCGTATAAATTCTTGAGAACTACCCAGATGTCTTTTGCTGATTTTCAGTTTATGATAATATCGAAGTTGTCAGGAGCAACTCCACAAGAGATTTCATAAAAAAGCAACAACATCATTTTCCATTTTATCGAGGTCATCTTTAGTGGGACGATTCATGACTGGTTGACCTCCTCCTAGTCTGGTTGTGGCACCATCAGTTTGAACTGGTGTAAGAACAGGGACATGTGGTCCTTCTTCTACGGACCGCCATACATCTCTACCAAGTCTCCTTAAGTATTTTTCCATTCTCTGAGACCAATGATGATATTCATTTGCCACCAATATTGGGGCTCGATTTGAACCACCAACACTGTTGGAAACATTCAGAGATAACGCTTGTGCAATTTTTCCTTGTTTTTTTTTAAATTTTAAATTTTTTTTTTTAAGAAATGAGCTTCAGTGGTATAGAAGGCTTTTTGAAAATCAGAGTTTTGTTTTTCAAAAAGCAACCACTATGGCTCTGATACCAATTGTTGAGAGAAAAACTTGAGACACTTGAACAAACGTTAGAACAAGTATAGTTGCGGAATAGTTTATCTCAAAGGATCTAAAAGCTCAACAATAATAATAAGTTAACGAGTTAGATAATTAGAGAGTTAGTTGCGGAAATGTAAGGAAATATAAATGACAGCAGGTGTTATATCAAGTATACACATAAGTTGATTCATAACATGGAATGCATTCAGACCAAGTTAGTAAGTGAGATCAAACTTAGTGATTAAGTCACGAATGGCTTGCTCCGAAGAGAAATTATATTCAGTTATATTCAAGTGAACTTTAAGAGTAAGAAGGAGTGAGTATAAGATTCAAGATGAGTAATCAAATAGATGTAAGAGATATGTAATAAATGAGAAAGATTGAGCTCTATATATAGAGACTCAAGAATTACATTGGATCAATTCTCTAAGCGTAGCCATGCAAGGCATACTGGACAATAGAGAGTACTACAACAAAAGTAGATAGAGTTAAACTAAGTAAACTAGTAAGTAAACTGCAGTAGATGATGACTTCGGATGAGGTTGCTGATGAAGGTTGACTGCGGATCCTTGAGAGCTGCGGTAGATCAAGTTCAAGAGGGTCACTTTTATGATTCAACAATTGTTATGGTATGTTTCGAGCATGGTGATGCTATGTGATAGGCCTCTTAGCAGTTCTTGTGTCGGCGAGGGATCTGTCTTGGGCTCGGGAGCCGAGCAACTGGATGATCAGATGAAGGAGTTCATTTTCGTAGAGATTTCACGCATTAACATTAACCAGACTCCTGTGATCTTCGGTACGGTCAAGGAGGGCATTTTGGAGATCCTTGATGAGAGGATGAGCGCATTCCGCTCAGAGGTGACTATGATGGGGATGCACGCGATGACGTTTCGGGAGTTCCGAGCATGTAGAGCTCCAGAATATCATGGGGTTAGGGACCCCATTCTCAATAGGAGGTGATTATCGGATATGGCTAACGCGTTCAGGATGAGTTTCTGCCCGAGGAGGCGAAGGTCAGATATGCTTCCTGTCTGTTGAAGGATCGGGTACGTGATTGGTGGGAAAAGATTGGTAGCGAGTTGGGTGATGATTCGGTTGATGATGTGTCATGGGATGATATCTCGACTGGGTTCTAGCGGAGTTTGCTCTGCCAATTGAGGTGCAGCAGCCGACGCGAGAGTTTCTGGGTCTCCGCCAGACTACTGAGACTGTGGCCGAGGTCACTGCCAAGTCTCGGGAGAGGACTTTGTTGGTACCACAGTATGCAGCAAATGAGTAGATGAAGAAAGTGAGGAATCATGATATGATGTGGGATGATATCAGGTAGTTCGTGAGTATTTCGGGGTACGAGACCCTGAATGATATGACTTCAAGAGCCCGTAAGTGGGAGATAGACTTGGAGCACATTGGTAAGGGGGTCAAATCAGGTGCAGACATTGAAGGGTCCCAGGAAGCGACCCATGATTTCTAACCAGCGCATGCAAGGCCAGCATGTCTAGAACCTATGCATCACGTGAGGGAAACTGCACGACGGGACTTGTCGTTCCAGAGGCTTGGGGTGCTACAAGTGTGGCATGTTTGGTCATGTTAGCAGGGATTGTCATCAGGAGGCAAGCCCGTTATGTTCCCTCTGCGATCAGGCAGGCCACAAAAAGGCCGACTGTCCGATGTTGAGGGGAGGAGCAGTGAGCGTGCCTGGTCTAGCTACTTCGAGGATCACGAATGGACGAGAGGGTAGGTAAGGAGCCCAACAGAAAGCAGTTGGGCTTTGTTGTGTCGGACAGAGGAGGTCAGGACTCCAGCAGGCGCCATTGCGGGGATTTTATCTGTTGCTTTCTTCATGGTTTTATCATTATGTACATTATTTTGGAATCTTGCATCGGTTGGGGTAAACGTATATTTGAGTTATTTATCTGCTTATGTTTGGGTTATATCTTCAAGTGACGTCATATGCTATTTTCATGCCATGAATTATTAGTGGTTAGCAAAAGGTCATTTCCCTATTTGTGGATTGGGAGTGTTCAGTATTATCTTGGTATATTGTCGAGATCGGCTCAGGGGTATTGTATGGAAGGTCTGCGGTCAGGGTTCAGCAGTGTGGTTATCCAGCATCGTCGGGGTTCGGTGAATTTATTCGTTGTGCTTGGGTTGAGCTTTTGGAAGCGCCAAGCGAAGTGGTATAATGCCGAAGTTTGCTCTGAGCACCGGTTAATTGGACTTCAAGATTTGAGTGCGGTATCATTTCAAGGCATCTGGAGTTATCAGTATTGTTGGGATTCAGAAAGTGTTCATCTAGTCTTCAGGGGTTGTATGGTCTTTTAAGTTTGGCTAGTAATGGATCGCTAGCACTGGTATGCGCGGGTTGTCAACCGTTTTATTATTAGAGAGTAAGAAGGATTGGGAATCCTTCAATTTTCATGTGCCGTGAAGACTTAGTCGAATCTAAGTGGGGGAGAATTGATCAGGTATTCAGGAAGCAGAAATAGATGTGAAACTAGGATGAGTTTCGCATCCCCTTCAGAGAGGAAGGCGATCGAGTGGCCGTCTAGATTGAGGATTATGTGATTTGGGAGTTCGGGAAACTTTCCAACATTTGGTTCGCGTTTTCTTGGCATTTGATAGCGGGCTTCGGTTACTCAGGTTGGCGTTCCAATTATAAATTAAGTTCGGTTGGGAGTGGGTCAGGCACGTGTTAGCATCTGGATGGTGTTCGGGTAGATAGATTAGCAGTAAGGCAGTGGGCGGCAGGTGTGGCAGTGTGGAAGTGTTGTAAGACTGCGGGGTAGTCGTAGCATTCACTAGCTAGCAGTTAGCGTGGAAGTGTTTTAAGACTGCGGGGATAGCTGTAGCATTCACTAGTTAGCAGTTAGCGTGGAAGTGTTCTAAGATTGCGGGGGAGTCGTAGTATTGACTAGTGGTAATTCAGAGTGGAAGTGTTGTAAGACTGCAGGGGTAGCCGTAGCATTCACTAGTGGTCAGTCAAAGTGGAAAGTATTATAAGACTGTGGGGGTAGCCGTAGCATTCACTAGTGGTCAATCAGTGTGGGAAGTGTTGTAAGACTGCAGGGTAGCCGTAGCATACACTAGCGGTCAGATAGTGTGGGAAGTGATGTAAGACTGGGGGTTCGCCATAGCATTCACAGATTTTTTCAGATAACTTAGGCCACAGTGTAATTGGAATCAGGGAACAGTAGGTCGTTATGATCGGGGAACAGTGTAGTGGTTCTGGTAGCATTCACTTTTCGTATTAGATTCGGGGGCGACGGGGAGTCGGAATGTTATGATCGGGAGGATCAGAAGGAATAATGGAGCCATGAGTGGCAATATGGTTAGGGCAAATTTCGATAGCCGAAGTTCTTTTCGGAAGTCGCGGGGAGCGACTGTAAGGTTGCTCTTTGACTCAGCATTCGGGAAGGAACCCGGTGATGGGTTTTGAGAATTCTAACACTCCTAAAGTGTACATGCAATCCTAAATACCTTGGATCTATGTTTTCTCTATTATCCATGGGTTACCACATGGGTTTAGCCCAACATGAAGAACTATGGATCATAAGCCCACTTTATAAGAATGAATGATTTACCAAATCAACCCCTTATATTTAATTAGTCTCTTTTGATCACAAAACTAATTCCAAATTAATTCTTGATCAATACCAATTAAATAATATGATTTCATATTAATATATTATAACTTATAATATATTAATAAACCATAAATCACTTCTTCTCAAAAGTCCATCCTATCAAATTATATTGATGATATGCAACCCAAATGGACCATGCTACTCTCGGGTCAAGTACATACCAATTATAGTGATCGACTTAGACATTAATCCAACAGTCTCCCAATTGGATAAGTCTAATAACTATTATTGCAAGTACGACTCCACAACCCGACTAGCAATCATAGCTCTTAAAAGCCGCTGTCGAACTCTGACCTCGTCAATGACCCGTCCATTAGATAAGGGATCATATATTCCTTCATTCTAGATATCATATGGACTGAGACATGGATTATAATCATTCTCTCTGTCCATCTGTTGTTTCCCGATTTCCGATTTACGACGACTGACTAATTGAACAAATAAAATCAGTCCAGGCCTGTTGTCATCACTAAATCATCGAGGGGCCCACAGATATCGCTTTTATCCCTCCAAGGGTGAAAGGAATGGATAAACTTTGACTCATATGCTTTCTCTATCCACTCATCAAATCACACACAATGATATGTTTTATAACACCGAGTTACCGGTGCGTTTACATATCATCAATGTGCAACCGACTTGTAAACTACAACTCATACCTCTCCGTTTGAAGAATATGAGATATTATCATCTCACGATCACTCGTGATAAAATCCATGAAGTGATTCAGATGAGCGTGGGTTGAATCCAATACTCGAATCTTATTCCAGGAGCACTTATGAACACTGCAGCCACCTTGTCCTAGACAAACTACATACCCATTCATGACATCCTTGCCTCAATACTTACTTCCAAAGTATGATCGACTGTGGATGGTGTGAATAAGATAGTTATTCAGGAAGTCAAAACATGCACAGTGAAACACAAGAATAATATTAATCCTATATGGCCCAAAAACTTTTGATTCATATTGATTACTCATTATTCATTGTATAATGTTTCGAATAATCAACTTAATACTTGAATTAAAACAATAGCTATGCCATGCTCCAAGCATGCTCACTATGTTTGTCTAAACAATAGTTATACCATGCTCCAAGCATGCACACTATGTTTGTCTATGGTCCTTACTTTGTGAAATAGATCAATTGAAAAACATTTCAATGATGCTCATTTCAAAATTCCAAATCCTTATTGCAAGTGTAAGAATTCCAAATTCTTGTCACTGCTAGAAAGTGTTAGATTCTAAATTATCAATTAAAGATTCTTTTGTAATGTCTAGGTGCCAAAAGTCACAGAGACTTGACCAATGATATTACAAAACATTCCTTTGGAGATTGTTATAAGACAACTCCATGGAAATGAAGTCTCAAATTCAAAGTACATTCCTTTGAACATCCTTCTTGCATAAAAGTTTCGAACTTTCTCATCTATCCTTCAACTCCCAATATGGAAACATTCCATATTTGCCATACGATAATTCATTATTAATAGACTCATGTCTTATCATAATAATGTCAATATGGTCCTTCCATTACTATACTTCCAACTGTCCTTAAGCGACCAATCTTTGGCGAGCCTTAGATTGTCCTTAACAGTTGTTTAACCACTTTAGTCATATCCGGTTCTATTCCTTTTTCCCTCTAAATTGCTTAGGCATTCGGTAAATTAGAACACGAGAATATTATAGCATATGAATCGATCCTATACCCGAAGCATATGGGACACGATTCATAATGTCTAACATACAAATATGATACTTAATCAGTCTTTTTCTATAATATATCTATTTGCCATGTTCTCATAATTTTGACTATGAAGAGGGATACCGTAATCATAATCAAATTTTGAGAACGCAATTAACATTTCCATATATAGAATTTCCTTATGTTGAACCATTCCAACATAATATTCATATATATATATATATATATATATATATATATATATATATATATATATATATATATATATATATTTGACTAAATTTGATTAAAATCTCAATCTAAGCTTTTAGAATTGAAATGAAGTATAAATTCCTCTCCCTTAATTATATTAAAACAACTTTTCAAACCCTGCAACTTGCAAATTGAAACTTTTGTTTTATATAATTAACATTGCTAACTTGCAACATTCACCATAATAATTATGCTCCCACTAGCATAATAATTATTATTAGCATAACACTTATCCTCCCACTAGCTTGGACATGTATTCAGAAATCAGTTGGACTTCTAGAAATCAACACTTATTGACTTTCATTACCAAAGTTCAGATTTCTGATACGAGATGCTTCGATAAGACTTTATCTAGGCTTCTATAACTCATACACCTTTCCTTAGATAGCTCACATGTGTGTCTAAACAATTTTAGAATTTACATCCATAAGTCTGAAATGTTTAGACCTTTGCCATTTCTCATAATTCGTATTATGAAAAGGTATGTCGTAATCATAATCAAATTTGAGAATGCAAATATCATAACGGCTATCTCCTTAAAATCTACTTAGTGAAAGCGTTTCCTCACCATCATTTTCATGAATCAGAGAGAAACCTTATGACACTTATATTTTATGGTGTATGTGTTCCTATCCATGTGAATTTGTCATAACCAAAATCACAAGACAAGGTTAGCGACAAATCCAAACTCATATGGACTGAACTTGTTCAATCTTAATTTCTTGCCACCTGGCAGCACAAGGGCCTACCATTTCTTCCAAGTAGTTATGTAAAGAACTGAGATCTCATATAACACACATGCATAGCAAACTCTAACTGGAATGGGCACAGAAATAAGAATATGTCAACATGATAGGTTATAAACCTCAAGTCGTGTGCTAGTGTTTAACAATAGGTTTGTTCTCGATCAGTTCTTGAAACTTGTCAAGATCTTTAAGACTCCTACTGACCTCTTGACATATAAGACTCTCTTGTAAAGAATCATTCCTTGACAACCAAATATTCAAGAGTTAGTGTGGATTCTTATCAAGATAAACACTTCACACAATTGGCCTTAGTTGGTCTTTGTTTTATCCAAAACATCACAACTTACCAATTTCAAATGTACAAGAGTAGAAAACTTTTACTCTACATTTGATAAGTGTTTTAAACCTTTCTTAAGATCATGTCACTCAAGGTTACAATCTTGGAGTATTACTCTAAGACTTGTTTTGGGAACGAAGTATGACTCATCTTCTTGATTTAAACTATTTCAACAATTCACGATTCCTCTTCTTAGCCATACAAATGCACTAATATGTATTTAGAGGATCAATTGCGATAAAGTTTTTCCATAAACATTAAGATGATCATAAAACACGATACTAAAGTACTCTCCCATGTTTTCAGATTGGAGAAACTTTTATCTTTCTGCCTAATTTGATTCTTCTCATTCGTTCTGCCATACATTGAACCTTTTCCAATGTTTCAGAATTACACTTAAACTTGTAAGCATAACCATGTTTACTAGACTTTAGTAAATCATGACGAATAGTCTTATTGATCTTTGTGGTGGATCTTGGCCCGCGTACACCCAGTGTACCCGATTCCTTAGTCCTTCGCTTGACTCACATATACATGTGAACAAGGAATTAGTCTTAATTTACCAAAGATGAAAAATCTCATTCATCGTACCATACAACTTGCATGATTCCAAGTTTCTGTCCAATTGAAACTTGGGTGATAAGAATCTTTCCTTATTTGGAAAATACTCGACACTACCACAAATGAAAGAATCAAACTCATATTGCTAACATAGGAACATACAAACATCAATTTTTTCACAAATGCCATTGCAAGGAGATATAATAAAAATAAAAATAAAATTATTTATTTATAAAATATGGAAAAAACTTTTCTTTACAATGCAATTACAAATGAAAACTATGTTATTACATATTTCGTAGTAATCTATCATAACTCCTAAGTAGCAGCTCAAAAATCCGATCTTCGAACCATGCGATTGAAATCCATCTTCGCGACCAGATTCAGCATACTCTTCTTTTAGGCTTCCTTCCTTTTGCATGATCCTACAAAATGTCAAAATGCAACCTAGTCACATCATGTATTAAGAATCATCAATTAGGAACTTAACAGAGTTAGATAGTGGACTTACCTGAAGTAGAGTCAAACTTTTTGATTTTACCTTATCTCAGATATTTCAGGTAGTCAGGGCAGCTTCGTAACCAGTTCCCCTTCTCTTGGCAAGAGAAACATATAGACTCTTTGGGAATGGTACACGGGACTATCTCATACTTAGCCTTTCTCTTTGCCTTTTGGTCAACCGGATTGACCATGGCCGATCCATTTCCATTGGGAAGAGAAAACTTTTCTAGACTTCCAATGTTACCATTGTCAATGCCCATGGAAGTTTGAGAAGTAGATCTTCCCATGAAATTTTCTTTTCCAATGCTCCACATCATTGTTGATTCAGCAGCAACAGGCAAATAGTTAAGATCAATAAGGTCATGTCGTGGTCTGTCACATAGTAGTCCTTAATGAACACACTATATGACTCAGGAAGTGACTGAAGAACCCAGTCAACCACCAACTACCTCGAGACAACGACACCCAATACTCTCAGCCTGTCAATATGTGACATCATCTCCAAGACGTGAGTACACACAGGCCTTCCATCTTCATGTTTCATTGCAAGTAGGGTTTGAGTGACCTTGAATTTTTCAAGTCTTTGAATTTGTGGGTTAGGGAGAATTATTGGAGGAGGTGGAGGAAGTAAAGTATGACTTCCACGATCCAACCGCAAGAAATCATCTTCAAGAGAAAAGCTTGTTCCAAAAGATTTGGGAAGACCATAGTTGTCTGAACTAGACATCTACAATGGGAGAAATTCAAGTTATTTGATTTAAGTCCTTAATATAACACCCAAATGAAATATTAAGGCTAGGACCCAACACAATATTTTACAATTTGAAAGAGGGATGCCGTAATCCAAACTGCAAAATATTTGAAGGTAGGTAAATGATGATTTACCAATTTCCACCACGAAAAACAAAAAAGAATTTTAGGTTTTAAGTGAATTGAAATTCCTAGATCCTTTGAGACTTATTGAACAATTCAATGACATGTTTTAATCTCGACTGTGCCCTTCAAGTTTGTGATTGGGATGCCGAGGATCACAAACAAGGTGTGAGTAACCATGCAAATTAGCTTGGTACACCCAATGTTACAACCACTTAATCAATGTGTGTCACAACCCGAATCTTTTCCCGTTAAAGTTAGCCGTTTTTCCGTTAAATAAATTACGAATTTTATTTTTTTCGTTAAATTCTTACGGTTTAGAAGATCGTTTTTATAAGAGTCGGAAACAAAATCACGCGAAAACCCGAGTTTCCTTTGAAAATCAGCGGTTTCCGGCCTGAGTGGTGTTCACGGCCGTGAACCCGATCACGACCATAAACCCGTTCACGGCTAGTGGACCCTCACCGACCATGAAACCCGCTATATATATGAGCCTCTACCCCTCATGTGTACTTTTCTGGCCGCGAACACCCTTTCTCTCTCTAAAAATCATCACCCGAAAACACAAGATTTCTCTTCATCTATCACTCTATCCGCCTTGGAATGCGCTTTGGAGCATCAAACACCCGCCTTTTCATCAAAATCAAGTGTTGTTGTTCTTGAGTTCACGGCCGTGAACCTTTCAAATCTTCATAGTTCATCAAGAACAGGCCGTGAACCCTTCAAACCTTCAAAGGCCGTAAATAATTCAAAAGCAGTAAACTGTTCACGGCCGAGAACAGTTCACGGCTGGAAACCCTTCACGGCCGCAAACCCACCCTAAGTCGTGAACTTAGCTGAAAACTCGCTTTCTCCGATTCAATCGAGTCCCGGTAACATTCCTAAACCGAAAGCAAGTGTTTTTCTAACACTATAAATAATGGTTTCGCTAATAATATGCATATATGTATTTAATTGTTATTAGGATCCCGTTAAGTGCCACGTACATCAACCCGAGCGTCTTCATTCACAGTTTCGTTGTCCGATACTTTCACGCAACTAACAGTGAGTTCATGCCCCTATGCTTTTATTATTTTTAACATTTTCATGGGGGATACAAGCCAAACACAAATGATTTTTGTGAATTTATACAAAAAAAGGATTTCAACACCCTTAAAACTGATGCAATTAATACAACCATACGGTTTCCATATTTTATAAAATATTTAAATATTTTATCCCTTTTGTAACATGCTGAGCATAAGGGACGTTTTCAACTTATAAGCATAATTGCATAGTTTTCTGATCAATACACAAACCAAGTACATAACCTACCTACAAACTATAATAGGTATAGTTTGGGATTTCAATACACGGTTTTACACTTAATGGCATATAAACTATGACAGACTTAGTTTATGATATTCTCGGGTAGCAAGAATATTTTACTAAATAATTATTTAAGTATAATTATTACTCTATAAAGTATACAAACGGATTTAAATGCAATAGATCAATACAGAACTACACGTAAGCTAGTTAGTACAGGATTGTGAGACAACTCTTCAAATGTACCTTCAGGGCTACAGATTAAATCCTATCTTTTAGTGTAACCAGAGTCTCCTGTAGGGAGAGCGTGAGATTTATGAATAGATCTATTCGGGACTGACAATCTCACACCTAAACTGCTAGCTACAGTTAGGCAGGCATGCTTGGGGTGACAAATATCATACCGTTCGACGCCTGAAGAATGTCGTAGAGGTCATCAGTCATATCAAGCATGGTTATACGACTCACAATAGTATAAACTAACCTTTTGTTCATAAGATTTCATTCTTCATTAGTTTTATTTTAATTAATACAACTGTTATACTTTACACTGGAGGATTTCGGGGGATAGAATACGTGGTTTTATTTTAAGTATTGAAACTACTTAACATACTGGAGGTAACCAGGGTTTTCCAATAGAACATTCTATACATACTGGTGATAGCCATGGTTTTCAAACATAAGGGGTTTTACATTCAAAACAGTATTATATAATTCATCAGGTGGTAATCAGGCTTTAGAACTAAAACTTTATGGAACATTGTAATAAACTCATATGTTAGAAAATATTGGATTTTCTTGGAAGCATACAAATCTTTTCACTGATTCATTAACAGGTTTTCGTTACAAAAACATGCTTATGAACTCACCAGCTTAATGCTGATACTCTTTTCAAAACCGCTTGTATTCTCAGGAAATTAGTAGACAGGTACTCCCGCAGCTTTTGAGAAGACGGAGCATTTATAGAGTCACGTCTTTATATTTTGCTACTTTTGTTGTATATAAATGCGAATCAAATAGATGTAAATACCTTTTATATATATTCAATGTAATGGTTGTGTTTACTTTGATTACTATGATGCAATTGTTGTGATACTATACATGATGTCCTCCACCCCCGAACGTTTCCGCTGTTCCGGTTTGGGGGTGTGACAATGTGCCGGTTAACCACACACGCTCCATTGATCTATGATTAACATCAAGCTACCCTTTTCCACGCACTGTAAGTCTCGATTAGTGTGCCGGTTAACCACACACGCTCCATTAACGACTCAACAAGGTGCAAAGTGCAATTTCATGGGTTAGCACCATATTCACATTTTCCTAAGTAACTAAGATTTGGGAATTTATAAGTGTTTAGTTACTTTATATTTATCATTATACTTTTAATGAAGGGAGAATTAGAGTCCTATCCTACTCGTTCGGCTAACGACCCTCCACCAATCAAGGAAGCGGTGGGTGAGAGTGGACACCCATTAAACTGCCATTTTATAGGCAGTAACCTTATACCCCCCTTATAGACCAGCTTCGTGAATGAGGCCTACTAACGGTAAGACTGACTTTGTTCTTATACATATATATATATATATATATATATATATATATATATATATATATATATATTAAACCTATAATATTATAATAGTATAAGGGTAGAATTTTAAACTTTAAAATTCTAGGGTTTGGAATTAAATGTTTCAAAAGTTAGACTTTTACATTTAAAAATTCCAAAACTTGAGGGCAAGTTTTAAACTATTCAAAAAAAAATTTGGAATCCATAACTTATGAGTTTAATATAGGTTTTAAGAAAAGATTTTTGACATTCCATAACTTGAGGACAAGTTATGGAGTTCATAAAACCATTTATGGGAAAAACACTCTTCAAGTTCATATCTTAGGATTTTAATGATCTTTTTAGAAGAAAACTTTTCATTTTCCATAACTTGAGGACAAGTTATGGCATTCATCAAAACCATTTAGATCAAAAAATTGTAACTTACAAAAACAATAAATATGTCTATGAACTAAATTAAACTCATAAGAACAAGACAATTCATATCAAACAAATTTCATGTAATTAGCCTAACCATATAAACTAATACAAAACATGAAACTTTGACAATTATCTTTTAAATTGGATAAGAATGATCATTACCACATCAAAAACAAGTTTATAAGTTCAAAAATAGCATAGGGTAATGATCCTAGTCCAATTCCAACCAAAAACCTCGAAAATCTGCATCCAGGAGCACCAACTCGTAGAGTGAAAGAGCTGAATCGGCGAGTTGGATGAATTTGTGCGTGGACTCGGCGAGTCCACTGTCCAGAAAGCTGAAATTCGATTTTTAAGGCAGTTCCAAGAAAGTAGCATCAAGTATAACTGAAAACAAGCCTAGGCTCTGATACCACTGATGGGTTTTGAGCATTCTAACACTCCTAAGGTGTACATGCAACCCTAAATACCTTGGATCTACGTTTTCTCTATTATACACGCAAACTTGAGCTTTCCAAGGTATTACCTAACTAGCATACAAAACTTGATACTTTGGGTAATAAAACAAGTAAGATAACATACCTTTTTTCTTGTAGCTTGTTGGAAACCTTGAACCTTTAGCCTTTAAGAGCTTAGCACCAATAGTATGAATGCCTCAAGTGGAACCACAACACACCTAGAACAAAGGATAACTTGAGAAGAGATTCCTTGCATACACAAATCGGCTAGCCCTCTAGTATTCAACTTAAGTGCCAATTTTGGTAGCCTTAGGGTCTCTTCTATAGTGTGGCAAACTAGGGTTACACCATGTAAACCCTAATGACTTTCCATATCCCTCATGCTCCATCAGTTAAAACCTCCATGGAGTATCCATGGGTTACCACATGGGTTTAGCCCAACATAAAGAACTATGGATCATAAGCCCACTTTATAAGAATGAATGATTTACCAAATCAACCCCTTATATTTAGTTAGTCTCTTTTGATTACAAAATTTATTCCAAATTAATTCTTGATCAATACCGATTAAATAATATGATTTCATATTAATATATTAGAACTTATAATATATTAATAAACCATAAATCACTTTTTCTCAAAAGTCCATCCTATCAAATTGTCCTGATGATATGCAACCCAAATGGACCACGCTACTCTCGGGTCAAGTACATACCAATTATAGTTATGGACTTAGACACTAATCCAACACCTGGTATTTCAGATAGTTGACAGATCAGTTGGGACCAGGGAGGTCTCGGTTGCTTTTGGAAAGCAACTAGTAGGCAGTGTGATGTTTCGGACAGTGTTAGTGACTTAGGATCCGTGTGTGCGGAATAGCTCGTTGTTCGGGAAATGCAAAGTCACTTGCAGTTTGGATTAAATAATCTCATAGTAAGTGATTTGACCCTATTGCGCAGATCTCGTCTGAGTCTAACCGTTGCAGGGATGAGTCTTCTACTCGGAGGATTATCTAAGCCTTCTGTCAAGTATCGATGTTCTGTATCTAGTTATGGTCAGTGACCTTGTTCCCAGTGGTAGCATCGAGATAATAGAGGTAGGAAGTGTTTTGTTTAGTTTGGTATTCAAGGTGGAATTGGCTCGGTAATGGTTCAGTGTGGACGGTCTGTATGGGGGTCAGACCAACTTGAGACTTCAAGTTCGGGAATGAATAAGTGGTTTTATGCATGGGTTTTGGATTCGTTGTCGTTGGGTCGAAGAGTTCTGACAGGGTTGTTCTTCTTCGAGTTGGAAGTTTATGTGTGGGTTCGGTTCTCTCGGGAAGGTCGTTTTATGCTCAGGATTTTCAGTTGCGTTCCTCAGGTGGTTTGTTTTGATATGGGTGTTAGTAAGGAATGATTTTAATGACGAAATCTACTTTAAGTGGGGGAGAGGTGTAACACCCTGTTTCAAATCATTCCCATTGCAGGGTGGTGAGCAAGGAGTGGGTATTAGCAGACATAGAACCCTTGAAGAATTGAGTTTGGGCACATTTGTATGTGGATAATGTATTTTAGATGATTGGGGTATTTGGTTTGTGTTTTGGAGCCCAAGGGTATCGGTAAAGGCATTGGTTCAGGCCTTTAATGAATTTTGGATTTAATTTTGGTTGGTTTTCAGGCTAAATAAAGTTGATAGAAGTGTAGGGTTTCTCGTTACCTTTCCGTGGATATAAAGAACGCTGAAAACGGATAAAGGACGCAAAAGATATGACCATTGGAAGTTAGAAGGGTTTTGAGTCGAACCAGGTACGTGGGGCGTACCCGGTGGGAACGCATGGGGTTCAAGGAAAATGGTCACGGGTCTGGGTAGGAACGCAGGGCGTTCCCCAAGGGAACGCAGTACGTTCGTTGGGCATATTCAAAAGCTCGTTATTAGGGTTTGGTCCCTTTATAAGTATCATTATAGACCCAAACCTCTTCTATTCTTCAACTCCATCCTTCTCTAACCCTAAGAATGAAACCCTAGCCTCCATTTGAGTGATTCTTGAGCTTTAAAGTGATTTATGAGTATTTTGGTGCTTGAGGAGGAAGAAAGAACTTCTTGAATAGTCATTGCTTAAGTTGGAGCTTTTGGATCCAGGCTTTGTGCACCTAGATCTACCTTCTGGAGGTATAAAGTCACAACCTTGACAAATCTTTCATGTAGATCTAGCTAAGTGGTATTTTGTTATAGTTTTGGTCCCTTTGAGGTGGTTCTTGTGAGTAGAAGTTACTCCAGAACCTTTGAGCTTCATATTTGGTCCTTATTGAGGTTATGAAGTCATAAAGTTTGGATCTTGATGAGTGTAGACCTTCCATGCATGATTTGGTAGTTATTTGATGAAGTTTGGGGACTTAAAGCTTTGATTTGGGTCCCATTGAGTTATGCTAAGTCATAAAGTTGGAAACTTTATAACTTGAGAAGTCCATTTGAATCAGATCTGGAAGTTTGGACTAAGGTCTTAAGGTAAAAGCTTGCATCTTGGCCTCTTTATGGAGTTAGAAGGCTTGAAATTATGAGTGGGTCCTTTTGGGCCATGCAAAGGTTCCAAGTTGACAACTTTATGGATTAAGTCACTGATATGAAAGTATTTTGAGGATTTGAACGTTGGACTTAAGGTATTAAGACGTTTGGGGTAATTTTGGACAATGGTCAGGAACGCCGTGCGTTCATCTCGGGAACGCGGCGCGTTCAGGCAAAGGGTCCCGATCGGTGGTCTGGCAACGAACACCCTGCGCTCCACCAGGGAACGTAGCGTGTTCGGTTCATCAGTGGGCTTTTTGGGCTTTTGGTCATGAACTTGTCTTGGGGTTCGGGCTTGTTTCTTTGGACTATGAATTATCCGTTTGGGCTCTGGTTGTGCCTCAGGACTTTGAGTGGACCTTAGGTTCTGTTTGGGCCTCGAGTTGTGTTGTTGGGCCATTAGTGGGACTTGGGCCAAGTTTGGTTTGGACCCATTCAGGAAAGGGTAAAATGGTCTTTTACCCTAGGAGTCCGGACTTATGAGTTGAGGTCGCGGTTAATGGGTTATGGCATAATTATTAATTGGGATTTATTTGTTGTTAGTGTGGGATTTCCGGTTCGGCAGCCGAGTGTTATCAGATTGCAGTGGATCGAGGTGAGTTACCTTCCCTGTATGAGTGGGTTGAAGGCACCAATGTCGACCCACTAGTAGTTTTTTATAGTAGAGATGATTGTCTTTGCGATATTTGTATGGTATGCCACTATATGTTATGATTTATGTGCTTATTTGCTATGTTATTATGTGGTAGTGGTAGGGGTGGGATAGGCCCAGTATCCGGTTGGAATAGACCGAAGGGGAGGCCAGCACCCAGATATGATCGGCAGTATCCGATTGGAATAGACCGAAGAGGAGGCCAGCACCCAGATATGCTCGGCAGTATCCGATCGGAATAGACCGAAGGGGAGGCCAGTACCCAGATATGCTCGGCAATATCCGGTTGAAATAGACCGAAGGGGAGGCCAGCACCCAAATATGCTCAGCAGTATTCGGTTGAAACAGACCGAAGGGGAGGCCAACACCTAGATATGCTTGGCAGTGTATTTGTTATATGGTATGTAGTATGATGGGGTAACTCACTAAGCTTTGTGCTTACGATTTTCAGTTTTGGTTTCAGGTACTTCTTCTTCGAAAGGAAAGGAGTCGGCATGATCGCATCGCATCACACTATGGTTTTTCCGCACATGAGATCTTTGGGAGTTGTACTCTGATATTACTTTTCTATGACATGTTTTTGATATTTGACATATTGATTATGATATGGGATGACATTGTCGATGTTTTCAGAATATCGTTTTTATAAATTACTTAATTAAAAATGAAATTTTTGGTCATGAATTTTTGGGATGTTATACCAACATTATGTTGAACTTTCAAACCACATGTATTCCTATGTCACCAATGGAAACAAAAGATCTTACAACAATGGCTAAGAAGTGAGTAACAGTCTACCAAGAAGCATACTTACCTAGATTAAACTCAATGTAATAAATTTAAAGTCTTTATGTAATTCAACATTTGGTAAATGGAAGTGATATTTATTTTATAGAAGGTATGTGTAATCTTAATTTGTGATTTAACATCCTAATGTCACGTCGCTTGGTGTTTCCGACGTCGGCAGGGGGTGTGACAACTTATGACCGGTTTCTTTCAGTTTTCTAACGTTATCCTATGCGGGACAATCGTTAATAAGGTGTTCAAGGCTGATGATGCTTATGTCCACTGCGACCTTGGTTGCTTGGTTGCTTAGGTCTTGTGATTTTGCTTAGGTCTTGTGTTTTGAACGTCGTAACTCATGCATACGATATCGGATTTTAACGATTTGTATATGCACACGTTCGTATTTGAGCCTACTATAATTTTCTTTTAGATTACTCCCGTTAAAAAGTAATATATTTTTTACTTACAGTTTGTTTTTTTTTAAAACGTTCATACATACATTTTTAAAGAACACATGTATATAAAGATCATAAGTACGAATATATTACTTTTTAACGGGAGTAATCTAAACGAAAGTTGTTGTACACTTAAATACGAACGCATGGATATAAAGATCGTTAAAACCGAGTTCACATGAAGAATTACGATGTTCAGAACACAATACCTAACTCAAACCACAATACATAAGCGACCAAGCAGCCGAAGACGCGGTGACTATAAGTATCAATAGCCCAAACACATCATTAATGATTATCCCACGTACGATACTGTGAAAAAACTTTAAAAACTCGGTCATAAGCACTGAATGTATAAAAAAACAATAATGATTTATTTTGCAACAAAAAAATATTAATGACTAAATGTACAAAAAAATATTAATGACTAAATGTGTATAAAGTGAGAAATATATTACCCTATTAAGTCATTTTTTCCGGGCTACCTGGAGTAGCCGGTCATAAGGACTTAATGTGTAAAGTTAAAGAAGTTGAAGGACAAATATGAACGGAAAAAATTCAGTGGCCAAATGTATAAAGTTAAAAATATTAATTTTTATTTAATTCTTTGAAAATTTTTAATTAATTTAGTAGTTTTGTCTTTTTTAAGGGTGCCTGTGTTCATTATTTTCTTAAAGTAGCTAGACCGTACGAGCGCAAACACCACTTATGATATTCCTTTTGGTTCTTGTCTTTAAAGCTTAGAAATATCATAAAATATCTTATTTGGCACTAAAATCAGATATTTGTGTGTATGCAAAACCGAATGGGAGGATCATTTATTCATTTGGTGTAGTATTTGGTGTAGTGTCGTTTACTCGTTGTTATACATCTGCCGACATCGCCATCGCAATCATTTGTCGACCTTCATGTCACTTTCTTTATTCAAGTGTATACATATTTTCAGGATGATGCTAAATACGGTACACATTATGTAAAACAAATGTCTACATCATAAAGTCATAGATAACAATTAATGAATAAATAAATAAATAATTAATTAATTAATTAATTAATTAAAAATACATGTTATAAAAATATTATTTAGTTTTATTGCCTATCCTACTTATTATGAGCTGATATATAATGTTTTTTGAGTTATTTTATATGTACCTTTGATTGTTTGATGTACATCATGAATTAGTGTATGTTTTTTTATGTGAATGATAAGTGTAAATTTAATAATACATGTTTTTGGAAAATTAAGTAATTTAACTCATATAAATCATCTTTTTGAAAAAAATAACCAACTTTTATATTTTTTTGGAAAATGACTAGTTTGACCGAAACAGGTCATTCTGGAACGACTTCCGGGATGCTGCAGTAGTATTCCGGAGAAGCGTTCTGAAAGTAATTTTCTTTTTTGTTGCTGTTTTGTTTATTGCCAAAAATAATAGATATTGAAATCTATAAATCTAAGTAATAATTACATAAAATTAAATATGCTTTTAAATAATGTTATAACGTTCGAATAGAATCCCTGTTTTTTCTTCATACCCCAAAACATTTCTGCCAATCACTTGCGATATGATATGACTCATTCTTTAGTTGAACCCTCTATCGTGTATGATTTCACCGCGATCAACATTTCTATGAACCAACACAAAAACACCTCATAATCCCCTATACTGTCAAATTGTCTTGAAATCCAAAACACACAAAGACCAATGAGCACTCGGTATATTGAGAGGGATGTAAAGTTGCACAAAATGTTAGAATTAAGTAATCATCAAATAAAATTATTCCGGACTAAGTTACTAAAAAGAAAATCTTAAAATATAAATAATTAAACTAGTTGTGGGTTGGTCCTAATGTAATTTCCACATGTATTGCTATTCCAGAACGTCTGTGTTCTGTGCTTTCCAGAGATGTTCTTCGTATTCCGGACTAAGTTACTAAAATGAAAATCTTAAAATCAAACTACTAAAGTGTAAAAGTAAAGGACTTACCCTTAAAATATATCATGATCGTGTTCCATATCTGAAGTCTGAAATGTGTAGTAGCGCCCGAAATGTTTCAAAATGGGTTTTTAAATTGAGATCCGGAATATGTCGTAATAAAACCTGGAAAATGGTTTTTTAAATCGATATCTAGAATAAGTTGTATTAGTCCGGAATAGGAATTCCGGAAGATCTTTGATGCGTCGGCCCAACTTCTTAGTCTGAATTGGACTCCGAATTGGCCTATTCCAGAAACAATGGTTATTTTGCAAAAAATAATTTATAGATGTTACTTTTTTCAAAAAATATACCAAAAAATGGTTAGATTACTTGATTTGTCTTTTTATTTGTACATAATCTATAAAATATAAACTAATATTAATATTAATATTAATGATATTTAATTATAAACATAGACTTTGCAATAATATTAAAAGTTGAAAGGGATGTTTATCTAAATATACCCTTAAATGAAATTTCCCATAAATCTCTAAAAGTAGAAAGGAATAGGTGAGCCTCAAATCCTTTAAATGCAAGACTCTGAAAGAGTGGAATGAGCACAAGACACTTGTCATCTCATCCATAGTTCCACTCCAAAAAAGAAGACAGGAAACGACACGATGCTCATCTCCTTCTAAAAGGGTAAAATCGTCTCATAAAAATTTTTATATTTCCTCAAGATATTTTCCTTCAACCTGGTTGTCCTTGCATGTTTCCCTAATAAAGATTTGATTTTTTTACCTTTTATATTTACCAATTGATCTTCTTGCCTCAAATCTTTGTGGGTTTTCATGGATATGGATCTTTGAATTTTCTTTTGGTTTCTTACTATAATTATTGTTGATGATATTTATACTTTACCGAGGAAGTTTAGTGGTAATCATGTCCCTGGATAGTGTTTAGCTCATTCTTGATTGAAATTGAGATCTTGGTGTATGTGTTGCTTCTTTTAAATTTTTATGATTTATTGTATGTGAATGTTTTATGTACTTTTCATGGACTATGTTGGAAATTCGAGGTAACTTAGCCATTTTAATCATATATATCTAATGATTTGGAATTGTTTCTTGAATGTTGAATGGGATAGAGGAAACATGAAATTAAATGACATGGCTTCTTGCTTAACGAATAAAGTATATGGTAATTTATTTTTTCCCAGTGCCACTGTGCTTCAATGATTTGTATGTCATGGAGAGGAACTTGTACATACTTATCAAGATTTATCCCTGAAAATGGTTGTAGACGTGACTACAATCAAATATTCCATCCCCATGCATGATTAAAGAGTTTAAAAAAAATACCCTCTGAATGACACTTTACTAGGTGAAGATATGATTTTGAGTCTTAATCTAATGTAAAGATATCAATAAAGTTTACTGCAATACCCTCATGCCTGCATTTAAATTTATTTCACGAATTTTGCATTTGTTATATCTCAAGAAACAATTGAAAAAAACTTTATTATTGATAGGTACTGAATGATGTGAGCAATGAATTCATTTATCAATTCTAAGAACTGTAGTCCAACGGCAAATTCGCCATTGCTCAAGCAATCTTCCATATATGCATTGACTTTGGATGAACTACAAAACACATTGGGTGGATCTGGGAAGGATTTCGGATCAATGAACATGGATGAACTTTTGAAGAACATCGGGACTACTGAAGAGATTCAATCAATGACATCAAACTTCAATTTGGACATAAATGTGAATTTACAAAAGCAAGAATCTTTGACTTTATCAAGAACCATTTGCCAGAAAACAGTGGATGAAGTTTGGAGAGATTTGGTTAAAGAAAATGGTGGATGCAAAGATGCGGATTTGGTCAAAGAACCAAGTTTTCAGCCACAAGAAAAGCAACCAACTTTCGGTGAAATGACACTCGAGGAATTCTTGAAGAGGGCAGGGGCAGTTTCGGAAAATAACCAAACTCAAGGGTACAAAAACATGATTCAGAATCAAGGGTTTCACCAAGAAGAATTCTTTCCAGAGAGTAGAAATGAAGTTGACATTTTGCAGGGTGCTACATCTTCAAAACTATCAAAACCACAGAAGGTTCTCCCGAAACTAGCTTCTTTCAACTCCAACTCTTCAGTGAATTTAGTGAATAATGCTCAGATGGGTAGTCTTGAAAATGGAGTTTCGATAAATGGAAAGACTGATCATCCCATAAAGGCTGGTTATCCATTGGATTTTTACCAAAATGGTAATTTGGATACATCTCCATCACCACCACTGTGTTATGGTGGTGGCCGCAAAAGGAAAAAGAATGATACGTTGGAGAGAAGGGTGGAGAGAAGGGAGAAGAGGATGATTAATAACAGAGAATCTGCTGCAAGGTCAAGGGCTCGAAAACAGGTCAACTTCATGAATATTCATCTTCTTTTGTCTTGTGTAAAATAATCTTTCTATGTTTATGCATTCATGTATTAATGGTTCTAATAGGCGTATACGATGGAATTGGAATCAGAAATTGCACACCTCAAAGAAGAGTTGCAAAAAAAGCAGGTATCTCTCGTAAAAAAATGTTCATTAGAAACAAGCGAGAGTTCGGTTCTTGTCCCTATATATGTTAGCTACCTAGTAGCATGCAAGTGACGCCGACTGCAAGAAGAATAACCTATTATAGAACGGTTCTGAATCTTTCTTGTAACTTGTTTTCTTGTTGTATTTAGGAAGAAGTCATCGAGTTACAGAGTTTTCAGGTACGTAGTTGTAGTTTTGTAGGTATCATGCATAAAAAAAATCCATTTTCGAAGTTTAATATAGTAGTCGTCGCCTATTATTACGTTTAAAACCATATAATTTTTTTATTTTGTTTTAGCATTTAAAACCTTCTGTGGCCAGTGGATATGATTAGCGTTATGCGTTTTTGGCAGATATCGGAAAATATGAAGTTCTGTGGAGGTGGAAAATTATGCTTACGAAGAACGATGACAGGACCTTGGTAGATAAATCCACCATGAACCACCGTTATAATATGTTTAATATTAAAATAAAAAGGCTATGTTTTTAAAGATCTAGTAGAAATGACCAAATCTGAAGCAACTGGAAACTTTTTAACCGTGAGTCAAGCATCAAGAAGCAGATTTGTCATTTCTGCTTTAGACATAAAGAGTTTAGTGTGTGTATGTACATGTGATGTGTTTCTACGTACACATTGTATGGATGTGTTTGTGTACGTATCAAGAAGGTAGAACTTAAGGATGCATAATTATTTCGGGCACCATAGGTATAATATGTTTTGGGGTTTTATAGTTTGATTCATCATGATGTTGTAAATGCCTTTGACATATATTGAATTAAAATTAAGATGATGTTAGTTATACCAAATTGTTATATTTTCTTTGACCATAAAAGGCAGAACAAGGTGGGGGCAATCACTCCTTTTTTACTTTTTGTTTGTACAAAAATATGAATGTTCTTATCATCCAATATACCCATAGAAAATTTGACGTGTGGAGTCCTTTCATGTGCAACAATCAACGTTGCAATCGTTTTTTTTTAAAGGTTTTAGAAGATTTCGTTTATAAATATTTAGTGTGTTAAATAGGAGAGGAAACTACAATTATGTCGCCACGATAAAATCCATCAAATATCACGCCAAAAGAACTGTACAAATTCCCCGAAATGGGATTTTACAATCTTGATCCCACCCAACAAGTGGAATATGATAGGCAGACTCATTTTTTTTTATTTCTTTTTGTGCAGAAAACATGAATTCTCTAAACATGAATTCTCTAGTTATATTATTTTTTTAGTACACAAATATAAATTCTCTCGTCATCCGTATGATTAAAAATAGAATCGGGACAAACTTCTTAAGGTAATTGTAATCTATTAAACTTTTCCAAATTTGTTGTTCAAAAATTCTTTTTTGCTTGGTAGTAATACAAAAAATAAATAAATAAATAAACATTTTTTTTAATAAGATTGTTACCCTTGGGTCAACCATAGGTTTAGGAGAGGCAAATTAAACCGGGTACATAAGATTGCTATTTCTTTGATGTAATTATTTCTCTCGCATTCTTTGGGTACCGATTGGACTTTAGGAGGGACATCAATATATAGATTGGTTGGGTACACTTTGTTTTTCTTTGCTGTTTTTAGTTGTGTCAGCTTTATAAAAATCTCTCCATTCATAGAAAAAAATAGGTTGCTACTTGCCACATCCTCCATTCTACTTTACTAGTAGGATATCCGCACGATACGGCGGCGACGATTTGTTTCGTTCCGACGATTAGTTTCCTTCCAAAAAATTGTTTCGTTTTGGGGCCGTCACATCGTTTCCTTTCAGTGAAGTATGAACCGAACACTTATATGTCGATATAAGTTTCTTATAAATAATATGAAATATATAGAAAACTATATATAGAATTATTGGCGTAAAATTAGTAATATTATATTCATGTTCATTTTATGAATAGTTCAAATTTATTTATTAAATTTATGGTTTAATATTTTTATTGTTGTATTATGCATATAATGTTAATAGTATATTATAAATGGTGACACAATATAAAAGATGCGATACAACCTTTATATTCGCTATTTTTATTATTGTTTTATACATATATAACTGTAATAGTATTTTATAAATTGTAATGCAATATAAAAGATATGATACAACTTCTATTCTATTTCCAAGACATCACATTTCCAAACAAATTATAAATAAATTCTTATTTATATCTTTATACCGTTTTGATTATAAGGTTCAATAATTAGATTGAAATGAACTTTATTTTCAATGAACTTTATTTAAACAATTGATTGTCAAAATAAACAATTTATGCTTATTTTGTTGAAGTTGTCTTTTTTTCTTTTTAATATTTGCTTGTATTTTAAATAATTCTTAAATTTAAATATTATAAAAAAGTAAGGAAGATTTAATTAACTTTTTGTTATATATTCTTTATTGAATTTCTTTAAAACTATTTTAGGTCAACATTCTTTATTCATAAAAGTATATAAATACTGATAATAATATCATATATCACATATTAAATCACATTATTTTTTCATTTTTACATAAGCCATCAAAATCTGATTGATTCGTTTATTTGGGTATTTAGCACTAATATTTAACGTGAACGAAACCACATGTGCACAGTGCACCATTAATGACATCACAAACCCTACATGAATGAAATCTAATTGAGACATTAAGTAAAAAGATACCAATACATGTATATACTAAGCTAAAAAACAGCACCAAAACCAATAATGGCAACCAAGTATAACAATTTGAAACACACAACAGTAATGTGTTTTTGAATCTTTATAACTATCCATTCATTGCAAATCAAACATTGTTTCTTACCAAAATACAAAAAAGAAGTAATGCTCGTAGTTCAATGTAAGGTGTCTCACTTTTATTCATCACAAGTTTGGTGGTTGATGTTATATGAAGTGTCTAACTTTGATTCAAGATTTTTGTTCCCAACACAAGTTAACAAAAAAAGAGAATGAGCATAAATTGTTTTGACATAATAAATACCCTTTTAAGATCTTCAAACAAATTTCATAGTTAGCATATGGAATGACACGAATGATTGTCCTTCTGAAATGATAGTGTTTTGCATAAAAGTGCTTTCTTCACATTAACAGAAAACTCAAGTGTATTGACTAATTGATTTGTTCTAGGTTTACTAAAAGATGAACATAAACAGTAAATGATAAATTATAAATTTACTAACAAAAATGAATTTTACACCATAATCCATATCAACCAACTTCAGTTCTTAATCTTCGGAGTAGATTAAGTTCCTATAATTAAATAATACTACATGGTAAAATAATCACAAAAATATACATGCTAATAAGAAAAAAATCCCAAATAAACTAAAAATAAAAACAAAAACCAGGGATAAAAATTTCATGAACTACAATTCTAAACCATTTGCAAGGATGAAACATTTAAAAAAAAAAAGATGAAGGGTTCAAAAGCATTAGGTGACTTTTTGTTAAGTGAGGTATCAAATATATCATTTCAATTCGACACGAATAATCACAAACCTAAATTTCAGAATCCATGCCTCCTTCACCTTCAAAATAGACAAAAGTCTAGTCATAACCAAAAAAAGAAATACAGAAATAAATGACAAAGAAAAATTATAGATCTGGGACATTTAAAGTAAAATAAAGCACACAAATAAACACAAAGATTTCACCAATTTTATTGTGACCATCAAATCTCTTGACAGAGATAATCTGCAAATAGTTGCTCATACACAAACAAAGAGAAATTCAACAAAAGATCATATAACAAATGGATAACCAAAATACAGATTTACCATAAAAAAAATAAACATACCAAACCCGAATCCAAGTTTATATTAAACTTAATCATAAGTTGATGGAGCTTTTCTGAGCACCAAGAATATAAGAAATTTTTGCCTTTGCATATAATTTGTTCAAAGTTGGAGCATTAGAACTGATGTATTCCTTTTAAGGTTGTTTAAAAGTTGAAAAGTGAAGGGTAAAAACATTAAATCGATTTTACTAAGGAAAAATCCAAGAAAAATAAAACCTAGAACAAAAATGAAGCTCATAGACCATACTTAACTAAGATGAAGCTCATTACAATACAACATATATACTGTAATGGAAACAACCACATTTTCTAAATTACTTTTAAAGAAAACTCACAAAAATCAAACCTTCTGTCATTTTCTTGATAAAATATTAAAATAAATCTAATGACATTCTCCATTATATAAAACAAATTACACCCTCTCTCTCTCTATTTACATGTACTCTCCCTATCACAATGTTCAAAATACTGACTAAAAATCAGAAAAAATGGGAGAACCGGACCTTCATTTCTTTTCTCAGATCTCATCTAAATGTATCTCACATATCATTCTAGTACATAATCAAAAGACAAATTACATATATACAATAAACAAACAGATTTGTAGCTTGCACATATAAATAACGTACACACATGGATCTCTATATGGATCAAGACATATTTACACACTGAAAATGAGGATGTTTTTTTATCTTAAAACAGATCTAACACATATTTGTTTCAAGATCTGTAAAGAAACAAACACCACTGCCTAAATATTATCGATCTAACATAAATTTGTTTCAAAACAGCCATATATTTATTTGTATTTTTTTATCAAACCCACAAGTGACTTCGGAAGATAGAGCAAGTATCTGAGACTGATGGTGGTGGCGGAAGTATACATTTAGGATTTCTTGGTGCCGCCAGGTATTGGTAGTGTTCAACAGTTGCGTCGCCGGAGGCAGTGGTAAAGAACGTTGATGGCGGAAACGACAATATACATCTATGGTTTAATGATGATATTGAAAGCTATTGGTGCTCAGCGGATGTGTCGATGGTAAGGGTGGTTGTGGTGAATGTAACTCCCTTGCGATGCGTTGGGGTTGTCATGCAGGTGGTTCACTGAGGGTGGCTCGCAGCTGGCACTACTGTGTGAAATAGGTGGCGGAGATGGATGAACTTCTTAGGGTCTTAGGGTTTGTAAATAGTAAGGTCAAAGCGTTTTGGAGAAGAAAAAGCGGCGTAAGAATGTGGAACCGATGATGTGTTTCTCTTTGGGTGGTGGCAGTGTTTTTGTGGCGGTGATTAGGGTTGATGAGAAGGCACGTATAAGGTTAGAGAGAGGAGGAGGATGCTGATGAAGTTTGATGGTTTTGTGGCTATAATACTCATGATGGCCGATGACATTTATATGTAGGGTTAAAGAATTGAATTAGATTTTGATTGGATCATTCTATTTCACACGGATCATGTAACTTTGAATCTATACCATCCATCAAAAATCCAACGACCATTAATCAATCTCCTTGTTTTTTAAGATAAAGTCTTAAAAATTAGTGGGGTCCAATATATGTATGCTTTATAAAGGTGTAAGATATATATATATATATATATATATATATATATATATATATATATATATATATATACACACACACCAAGGGCATCTTAAACCCGCTTCAAACTTCATTTTTTCTTCCATTTCTTTCCACATTCTTCTCCAACCTTACTCATTTTCATCTCTATTTTTTAAGATATGAATAGTATTCCCCCATTTTTAGGGGAATATTACTCATAACTCCAAAAATGGAGTTGAAGTTTTAATTGTCAATTTTAGTCTCTCTTATTTTTATCTTACACATTTCTAGTTTATTTTTATCTATTAATTATAATTTAAATGCAATATTTTAATATTTGTAATATCATGTTATAAATTAATTAATCATAAATATAGAGTTTAATATTTATTTATCGAATTCATATAAAAAATTAAATATATACTAAAGATTTCAAACACGGTAATATAATTTATAAAATATCGTAATCAAATATGATCGTGATCTTGATATATTTATTATAAATAAAATTTTATTTATGAAATAATTATTTATAATAAAGTAATACCTAATATAAATTTATTATATATAAACATTTTATTTATAATAATATAATTTGTAATACTTTTGTAATGAAAATATATAATATATATTTGTTAAAATCTAATTAGTAGAGGGATATATTTGACGATATATATAAGTTATAAAAATAGAATATTCTAAGAATATATTTTTTAGGGTAAAAAATTGGATAGAAAATAGAGTAGAATTAAAGATGAAATACTATTTACCTCATTTTTTACTCCATTTAGGAGGGGAAAAATGAAGATAGGTTAGAGATGGTCTTTTTTTTATCCTATATTTAACCATTTATTACTTATTTATTATATGTACATTTAATAAGTATATAAATTATTAATTAAATTTCAAATATTAAATTCATTACAAATTAGATATATTTTTTTGGAGTTTTTTTACAAAAACAATGTCGTTTTAAAAAGTATTTACCAAAGATAGGTAGTTTAAAATTTATTTACAAAATAATTGTAGTTTTATTATAAAATAAAAATAATAAAAAAATAAAAATAACAACCAAACTTGTTAAGATCAGGATCCTACGTATGATCATTTTTAAGTTTGCGAAAAACGGGATCATAAGATCCCGTAAAAAATAATATAAAAAGATAATTGATCATATATATAAAACATTTTTAACTATCTCATGGTTAAATAAGTCAAAAAGTAATTGATTATATTGTGGTTATTGACATAGTTAAATAGATTAAAAGAATATTAAAACACTTATAATTACAAATTGGTGTACATTCGTATCACAAATCGGTACAAGTAGTTATCAAGATGATTTTACAATAACCTTGTGTAAGAATCCAAGCTAGACGCTAGTAATTCCACTTCATGCTACTAAATTTACTTGAACCTAGAAGACACACATAAAACGGTCTTATATATATATATATATATATATATATATATATATATATATATATATATATATATATATATATATATATCATCACATTCTTAATCGTATAATCCTAATGTTTCTTCCAATCATTCAATACACAGTACAACATTACTGACATCAAGTCTGTCATTTATCATTAATACTAGAAATGGTAGATCTAGAAGTTTTCTTTGTAGGGGGCACTATCGACTTGATCATTTTTGGTTAAAATGGTAAAAATGACGGGTCGCAGTTGATAAGATGGTGGATTTTGACACTTTAAACTTTTAGTCATTCATGTTTGTTGATTGGTCTATCAATTTAGACATATTTTAGGCTTTTAATAATCTAATATGTATAATAATTCAACTTTTAATCTAATTAGTTTCGTTGATTAACCATTAGTCATAAAATCAGTTTTGTTTATGGAAATGTGGAGTTAGTTGTTTAATTTATTTTACTTAGAGTTTATAATATTAAAAACACATGTAATAGCTAATATAGACATCACAATTTACAAAAATAAAAAAACTAGGTCAAGTAATTTTGTGTACATAACTTCACTATTGATAAATCACATATAAAAAACACAAAAACCAAATCAAGTTAATATAGAAAAACAAAGAGAAAAGACATAGACAAATGTGTTGGATTGGAGAGACATGAAAATTGGGAGGCTGAAAATTGGAGAAATCAAGGCATAATTTTGATTAGACTAGAAAGCTTGTTATTGTAAACTATATGGTACTAAAGTGTATATATTCCATTAATTTTCTATCAAAATTAACCAAAAGCATCTTATTTTTCCTACTTTTTGGGTTAAGCGTTGCATATATCATTTTCAAAGTTTGGGCTTAATTCCTATATAAAAATTCTAGTCCTAAAAAGTTCATTGGGGGCATGTTCCCCCATTGCTAACAAGGTGGATCTGTCCCTGCATACTAGACTTACGGTCAAGCAAACGACTATCAACTCCAATTAACCTCTCCTAAGTAGAAATCAATATTACATATATTACAAACTCCTCTAACCAAATTAAGGCTCTTTCTGGCATTATAGCCATTCAAACTTTCACTACAACATATTCTTTCGTGAGTATGCTAGTTTCACCAGCAAGGTTATGATTAATTTCTAATTCTCTAATGATAATATTACAGGTACCAAGGGTATTATAATAACATCATACTAACATACAAGCGTTTATACATTCTCATGACCTCGTGGTGTAACACTCACCAAGACCACCACAAATAATTGATTCCAATACTATGGATGTTAAAGTCACCAAGACCACCACTAATATTGTAAAGTCTAAAAAATAAGACAAAAAAAATTCATTTTTAATTTAATAAAACCAGTATTCCAAAACATTGCCATAAAAATCCAGATAAAAAATGTATCAATCAAGATGACATATCAGAGTAAATCAAGAAAATGTGGAACGAGGTGGTGTGTGCCCTGCAATCATCCCAAGCCCTTCCCTTTGGAACTAGAAGTACCTGAAACATAAACTGGAAATCATAAGCACAAAGCCTAGTTAGTTCCCCAAGATACCATATACCATACATAATAAACACATAATGGGCCCCGCCCGTTATCAGGCCCATCCCGGTATTGGGCCCCGCCCGGCTTCGAGGCCAGCTCAGTATACAGATCGGGCCCTGCCCAACATACATATAACATATATCAAAATAAACACATACACATGCAATAATCAAAAAGATACATAGCATACAAAATGGTCATCGGGCCCCGCCCAGTAAGCATACAAGTACATAACACATGTAAGAGTCACGCAGACAACTAACATACTAACATAACATAATCATGGGTCGGCATTGGTGCCTTTGACCTGCTAAACACAGTGAGGAAACTCACCTCGAGTTGCTGAATCACACTGATAACTCCCTGGCTGCTAGTCTGACAAATCCCTGAGCTATCAATATCAAATAACATCCAATTAATAACTGGATTCCAAACCATAACCATTAGCCCAAGGCTAGGGTGAAAAGACCATTTTACCCTTTATCTAGTTTGGTCCAAGATTAAGGTCCAAACCTACAATCCAAAAAGGACCAATAATCAATTAATCATACAAGGCCGAAACATGGCTCAATTTTCCAAATTGGGCCCCAATCCCTTCCATGGCCTTAACCGAAGGCCCAATAATATTCCTAGACCAAAATACTTGAAATCAGATGGCTCAACAAAGCCCTAAACCTCTAAGCCCAAAAGAATGGACGAAACCGAAGCCCAAACGATCTGAGGCCCACTCTGCTGAGTACGCGGGGCGTACTCAGCTTGTACGTGCAACATACTTTCCTTAGGGATTGTGCGCCAAGCGTACCTGCTTGTACGCCCAGTGTACCCTCGCATTCAGCCATCACCTTATTCAGATCTTATTCCATAAAGACTTTACTCCAAAACCTAGGTCTGACTTCCTTGAGCTGGTTTATCACATAAAGTTGCTAACTTTACGTGCATGCATGGCTTAATGAAGCTCTTAAATCTAAGAAGGACTTAATAGGTGACTTAATGAATGCATGTAACCATAAACCCCATAAATCTTGCACCTTTATGTTTAAGAACCTCATAACACGCTCAAATCTAAAAGGACAAGCCCCATAAACATCTTAACTCATCAACCTACCCAAAAAGGGACCAAAAGCATAAAAAGTCAAGACATAAAGGGATCTAAGCATTCAAAATCCAATGTATGAACTTGATACCTCAAAAAGCTTGCAAAATGAGTGATGATTTTGGATCTCTAAGCTTCCTACCAGGCTATGCACCTTCAACCTTCTTCACTCTCTTTAAAATGAGCAAAACAAGCACCAAATTCTTCTTAAAAGCTCAAAAGCACAACAATGGAGGCAAAAGGTCGATTTTAGGGTTTTAGGGTAATGGAGGCTGGTAAAGAGGCCATCCCTAGGGACTTAATGTCTTTATATATGGTGAAATACCCTTAAATTAGGGTTTCATTAACCTCTGAGTACGCTAAGCGTAACCCTCGTACGCCCAGCGTATGAGGACTCGCATCCACTATCAGCATCACCTTAGTACACTAAGCGTACCATGTGGTACGCCCCGCGCACTACTCCAAGGACCATTATTGCAACAAATTAAACATAAAGGGCAAATAAGGAACATACCAAGATCCAAGTGTTACAAATATTAGTCAATGATATTGCAGTCACTAAGATTATTATGACTAACATTATTCCATCACAGTGGTATTCCCAACACCAAGCATACTACTAACAATTAATTATCACACAGTGGTAATTACAGCACCAAGCATACCACTAACAATTAATTCCCACATAGTCGTAATTACAGCACCAAGCAAACCACTAATAATTTATTCCTACACAATCGTAATTACAGCACCAAGCATACCACTAACAATTTATTCACACAATAGTAATTACAACAACAAACATACCACTAGCAATTTATTCATACACAATGGTAATTATAGCACCAAGCATAACACTAACAATTTATTCACACACAATGGTAATTACAGCACCAAGCATAATACTAATAATTTATTCACACATAGTGGTAATTATAGCACCAAGCATACCACCAATAATTTATTCACATAGTGGTGATTACAACACCAAGCATACCACTAGTTCATTCTAAATAATCTACAAATATAATGTTAAAAATACTAAATCCACCATTGACTTACATTCCTCGAATAATAGTATTATAATCATCCATACTATCATAAATTCAGTCCTACAGACTTACAATAAAATGTTGTTCTTGTTCTAATTTCATTAATGACATACAACCTTATCATATTACCTTACGGATAACAAAACTACTTTAGTCTAGCATACATATATATATATATATATATATATATATATATATATATATATATATATAGTTATACGTACATACTAACGGTACACCAACATCCAGCTACCCAATAGACATACAATGTCACTAACCATGCTATCAACATTCCACTTACTTAGAAGACATAGTAGCCTTACAGTCACGTTAGCTACGATTAAATTCTATAATCTCTCTTGGTAATAATTAATATTACATAAACTACTAAATCATCCAGTAATAGTATTAGAGTAACCAAGACTACCATTACTCTTCTATAACTATCCTTCAAACATAGCGTTGTAGACACTCAGTCCGTCATTGATTTGTATTTCTCCACTGATGAGAACAAAGATTACAATCATTTTTGTAATTATGCTACTCTAGAACTTCAATTACCATTACCAGTTCATATTTCTTAACAATATTCAAGTATAGCGTTTAGACACTAAGTACGCCATTACCTTGTATTGACCGATATCAATCCACAAGTATAACGTTCAGACATTAAGTCCACCATTGACTTATAATTCTCCGATACCAAACAGCCAGTATAACCTTACGGGTTTCACTCCTAAACATAATTATTCACAATAATCATACTATTGTATTTATGGGACATCCTCTAATTTTCAGAACCAAAAAGAACTTTCTTTACGCTTTAAAAGAAATGATGCTTCATTAGCGGAAAATCCCAGTATTTAAAATTATCTTTGAGAACAAAGATTGTCTTAAATAATATCCTAAGGATTTCATAATTATCATAGATACATAAGTTACAATGTAAAGACCTAATGATCCTGAACACTATTGCAAGTTGTCTCTTAATCACTTAGTATCCTAATCAAGTTCACGTAGTTTAATTCGTAATACATGTGATACATACAAACTGAGTTGGTTAGGTTGGGAAACCTGGTGAGATACATAGGGTTTTCAATCACAAAATGTTATAATATATATATATATATATATATATATATATATATATATATATATATATATATATATATCCTAATCCTGCAAAACGAATTGTTACCAAACAATTTATAGATATATCTCCGACTTCGATAACTATAAACCAATCATACCCATCCCAAACTGATCCTTATAGATCCTAGTCCACGATTATCAAGAAGAATTATCTCACCTGATAAATCGCTTTAGAATAAAAGTTTGACTACACAGCTAGGGGCTTCCTTGGTCGGTGTAGGTCATAAAGGCACTCAAGCCATTAGAGTATTTGTTGAATATGGTATCCCATATGATCTACGTCTGTGGGTTATGAACGCACACTAGCAACATATTTCACAAGACCATCCATAATGATCAAGTGATGTCAAGTTGCCTTGGGAGATGACTAGACATACCATTACAATTGTCTGATCTGGACCCACCATTTTCGGTCCTCCAAAAATAAATACTATTTGTACTCCGGTACGTATTTCATACCATCGGCTCCTGAAAGTGTCACGGAACAGAACTCTACTCTCCACTCTCTACTTACACACATTCTTCGAATGAGACTACCCAATATTCAACTTAATTGAACTAGGCATCCGTAATAAGTCTTATCTCGTTAATAGGCAAAACTACTAGGCTTCCAATACCATCTCTGTTTAGGCAACACTATCCTAATTCAGTGTATATATTTAACACAAAGTATTTAGGTATTAATATACTTTTATCTTTCTCTCTAATAATACTTTTATTATCATTACCATGAAATAATATATATATATATATATATATATATATATATATATATATATATATATATATATATATATATGTATGTATCTTAACAAATATAGAACCATATTTGATTCGCATATCGTATATCATCAAATACATTTCTAACACATATTCCAGGCAATAAGCATATAGCTCACATATAAACTTTTCGACAGATATTTGATACTTTAATTAATACTTTTATGACGATCATGTTCATGAAATGGACTATGCACTCACCTGACTTAGGTACATGACTAATGATTTGGGCAGAGCTTCACCTAACACCTTAGATTTTCCTTTGATATGATCTAAGAACGATTAATACTGAGTCATAGTCTAATCTTCCTGCTGACTAATGATAGTCTATATACCTCACCAATCCCAATGTTTACATCAAGATCTTGATATGTTTTCTAGGTTATAAAATTCATGTGGCGGAAAAACACTTAAACCCTTATGTTCTCATGCAACCTAGATAGGATCTATGTTTTCTCTATCGACAGAAACTAACTATGAATATTTACAAACCCTAGGAAACCCTAGTATAATCAAAATTACAACAAGGATTAGGATTACATATCTTTTGATTAATGAAGCAATTAATCAACCAAAATCTCATTTGACTTCCTTGGAAAACAATCACCAAAAGATTGGATGCATCTAATGGCTTGTACCCAAAACCCTAGGAACTAGAAGACTTTAAAAGATGGAAAATGAGAGAAAAATTTCGGATATTGTAGGAGGGAGTGGAGGGATGAAAATAGAGAACTCATAATATTTATAGGTGAATAAGGAAGCTTAAGTAAGGCAGATAGACCTAGATAACCCTTAACCCTTTTCCTGGCTCCTAAGGCTCCTAAAAACCCTAGGAAGCCTCCAAAAACCATCCTCCCTTATGGAAAGGTTCTAGAAGCCTTCAACGTTTAAATTTTAAACATTATCACCTTTAGTCCCTGCACTTTCAATTAATCTAATTAATCACAAAATTAATTCCAATTAATATGTGATTAATTATAAATTAATTAATACCATTTCTAATTAATATATTAATCATATAATATATTAGTAAATCATTTATTTTGATTTCTAATTAATTCATCAATCATATAATAAATTAATAAATTAGCATCTCTCTCCAAAAGTCATTTTATTCAATTACTAGTTATAAGGGCAACCCAAAAAGGACTTTGCTGCTAATTCAAGAATATACCAATTTAGTTATTGGCTTAGACACCTTAATCCAACAGTCTCCCAATTGGATAAGTTTGTAACTACAATTGCAAATATTGACATTGAAGGAAACAGCAAAGAGTGCTTTCCAAACCCACTGCCAAACTCATATTCAAATAAGCAACTAGCCCTAAGATAAGTGATCAACTATCCCTTCGTTCTACAAGATATCGTATGGACATGATACATGGATCAGAATCAATCTCATTGTCCAAGATTCAATTTCTCGATTTCCCGATTTGTAAAGACTTTATTTGACTCCAATTGAACACATCAATTAGTCCTAGCTGTGCCCAACACTTCTAATGTCAACATTAAATCATCGAGGGGCCCAATGATTTCGCTTTTTCCTTGTTAGGGCAAAAGGAACAAATTTGTAACGTCCCAAAAATCATAAGTAAAAAATTTCATTTTTAATTCAACAAAAAACCATCAAATATTCATATCAAACCATCCAAGAGTATGTCAAAGTAAAATTAGTTATCAAAGTACAATCCCAAAATCATAAAAGTGTGGAAACATGGGTGGACGCGTTGAGATCAAGCCAATCTCTTCCCCTTCGAACCGGAAGTACCTGAAACATAAACTGAAACCGTAAGCACAAAGCTTAGTGATTTCCCCCAAAATAACACACACCATACTTACAATGGGCCTCGCCCGACATTGGGCTCCACCCAGTACAGATTTTTCTATAACATGTGTTGGGCCTCACCCAACACACTTATCAGGCCTCGCTTGGCATCAGGCCCCGCCCGATATACATGTAAACACTTATGATACATGCAAGAGTCACATAGACAGCTAGCATTCTAATAACAATAATCAATGGGCTGGCATTGGTGCCTTCGACCCTCCAAAACACTATGAGAAGACTCACCTCAATCAAATGATGAACAGTTACACACAGACTGTTGCTACTATGGCTCCTCAACTGAACGCATTTACACTAACCCTAATAAATAATCAGGATAATAACCCATAGAAAATGGCCCAGATTATCATCTAACATACTAATTGTAAAAGACCATTTTACCATTTTCTCAATTGACCATCTAATCACGGCCCAAGCCCAAAAATACCTAAGGCCCAACAATGGTCCAAACCCATAAAAACCCAAGGCCCAAAAATACCTAAGGCCCAACAATGGTCCAAACCCATAAAGACCCAAGGCCCAAAAAGACCTAAGGCCTAACAATAGTCCAAACCTATAAAGGTCGAAGGCCCAAATTAATGACCCAAAGGTCCTATGGTGAGTACGCCATGCGTACCACCCTGTTATGCAGCGCGTACAAGCTCTAATAGCATGGGGAAAATGGGGTTGCCTTGCCTTACGTTGAGTGTACACCAACTTACACCCAACGTACTCCCTTGGTGACTAAAACTCACAGTACACACTTAATTCCTTAAGTCCAGCGTCCAAATCACAGATCTAACGCTTGGGAAACGTCTTAAATGATAAAGTAATCTACTTGATGCCTTTGCATGGCTCAAAGAGGCCCAACATCCATTTTTATCATTCTAATTCCAGAATATGAACATCAACTCTTGCATGGTTGAGTTAAATCCATCAAGATGCCATTTTCATGAACAAGGGGCCTTAAAAACACCAAAATCTACTATTCTAAGCTTCTGGAGTAACTTACACTCATATGAATCAACCCAAGGGATCAAAATATGCGAAAAACCCTAACTAGCCTAGATCTAAACAAAGAATCACCTGATACTTTATACTTTCTAGAAGATGATGAAGGTGAATAGATTTTTGATCCACAAGATTCTAGCCAACAAATGGTTCTCCAAAGGGTTCTTATTTCTTCAAGATGCACCAAAGCACACAAAATGCTCAAAACTCTCTAAAAAGGGATTAGGGTTTCGTGGGAATTGATTTGGGACGAATGAGGCTGATGATAGAAAATGCATTGAGGTTATTAAGTGCTTAAATAGGGTCCAAACCCTAAATAGGTACCCCCAGCGTACCATTGGGAAACCCCGTGTCCAAGATTTTTCAAGGTGCGACTAACGTACATTGATTACACACAACGTAATAGGCTACCATGCAAAATAAATGAACACTTGCAATTTTAAGAATTTTACCTAAAAATCGGGATTAAAAATTCTCCCCCACTTGAATCAGACTTCGTCCTCGAAGTCCGCCTTCGCAAACAACTCTGGGTAGTGCTCTCTCATCTTCGCCTCATGCTCCCATGTCCATTCTGAACCCTTTCGATGCTGCCATCGCACCTTTACTAGACTCACAACCTTGTTTCTCAAAGACTTTGTCTTATTTCTTTTATGATCGCAACTGGTCTCTTATGTAATTCAATAGATCATCCACCTGAATATCCTCCAAAGGAACCATTGCGGAATCTTCAACCAAAGACTTCTGTAGCTGAGAGACGTAAAAAGTGCTGTAAATCTGACTGAGCTCATCGGGTAGCTCCAAACGATAAGCAACCTTGCTCACCCGAGCAATAAACCTGAAAGGACTGATATATATGGGCCCCAGCTTTCCCCGCTTCATGAACCGGATGACACCTTTCCAAGGTGACACCTTCAAGAGTACCATATCCCCAACCTGAAACTCCAAGTCTAACCAACGTCTATCCACATAACTGTTCTAACGGATATGTGCGGTCTGTAATCTCCCGTCCACATATTGGATCGACGCAGTAGTCCGGAGCACCACCTCTGTGCTACCTATAACTCGATGATCGACCTCACGCCAGCAAATCGAGTTCGACACTTTCTCCTGTAAATCATCTCAAAAGGAGGTCGATCAATACTGGCATGGTAGCCGTTGTTGTAAGAAAACTCATCCAATGGAAGATACATATCCCAACTACAACCAAAATCCAGTACACATACCTGAAGCATATCTTCCAAGGTCTGGATAGTCCGCTCGCTCTAACCATCGATCCACGGATGAAAAGTTGTGATGAAGTGCAAACGAGTACCCAACTCCTCATGAAACCTCTTCCAAAACCTGGAAGTGAATCGAACATCCTGATTAGTAACCACCGAGACTGGAAGCTTGTTTCATGCTACAACCTCCCGGATATAAACATCCGCTAACTTCTCCGCGTAAATGCTCACTTGAGTAGGAATGAAATGTGCACTCTTAGTCAATCGATCAATAACGACCCAAATCGAATGCACCCCTCGCACAATCTGTGGTAGCTTTGTGATAAAATCCATCATAATCTCTTCCCATTTCCAAACAGGACCACCCAACGGATCCATCTTGTCATGAGGTTGTAACGACCCAAAAATCAAGGGTAAAAATTTCATTTTTAATATAGTCATAACATAGCTATCATTTATTCAAAACATCCAAAACATCGTTAATTAAAAACATTTATCAGAGTTCATCCCAAAATCATTCAATGCGGAAAACATAGGTGTGTGCACTGCGATCAATTCGAGCCCTTCTTTTCCAAATCAATGATACCTGAAAACAATAAACAAAGCTGTAAGCACGGATCTTAGTGAGTTTCCCAGAGCATACCATACATACAATCTACATATCACATATCCTGTTAGCTATAAAAGCTACCTATATCACTTATCCTGCTAGCTATAGAAGCTACATATAACACATAAGCCATGCATACATAAACCTAGGAATGCCATGGGCTACCCCATATGGTCTTACATCCAACGTGCCATGGGCTCCCCCACATGGTCTTTACCTAGGAATGCCATGGGCTACCCCACATGGTCTTACATCCAATTGCCATGGTCCCCCCCCCAGGGTCTTCCATGCAATACATACATAATCACATAACATATCACATATCACAGAAATATCTACACATAATGCAAACATAAACCTGTAAGAATGCCATGGGCTACCCCACATGGACTTTACCTGGGACTGCCATGGGCTACCCCACATGGTCTTACATCCAATGCCATGGGCCACCCCACATGGTCTTTACCTAGGAATGCCATGGGCTACCCCACATGGTCTTACATCCAATTGCCACGGGCTCCCCCCGGGGTCTTCCATGCAATAACATACAAATCACATAGCATAAAAAATCATTGAAATGACTAACACATATACCATAATCACATAATGGGCCGGCCTTGGCACCTTAGACCCATGGGTATGGTGAGAAGACTCACCTGACACCGCTGAAGTCCCGCAGATAAAATCCCCAGTGCTGGTTGACAGGTTCCCGAACTGTCAACATCAAACAATGCCTAATTAACATTTGGGTCCCAACACATAACCATAAGTTCTTGGAGTAACAACTTACATTACCCCATCCTGGCTTGATTCAAGCCCAAGGCCCAATCCATAGACCCAAAAGTCAAACTAGGAATCAAAACCCAACATATGGCCCGATTTTCCAAATTGGGCCCAAGCCTTTACATGGTCTTATTTAAAGGTCCAACCATTTATTCTAGTCCAACATTTGACATTCTAGTGGCCCAATATCGTATAATCATTAAGGCCCAAACTATGGCCCATCTGTGGCCCAATTTTCCAAATTGGGCCCAAACCCTCATATGGGTCTTACCCTAAGCCCATCAACATATACTAGAGTCCATATGATTATTCTTGGATGGCCCATTAATAATCAAATAACCAAAGCCTAATGGAAAGGTCCAACTCAAGGCCCAAGTGAAATTAGGGTTTCACATAAAATGATGATTAGGGTCAAGTTTTCCTACTTAACCCATTAAGGACTTAATCCATTAAGTCCAATATTTACTTAAGTGGGTTGCAAATGATTATTAATTATTATATTAAATTCATTAAATAATCCCGATGCGGTCCCGATAAGTCCCAAATTAGGGTTTCATGGCATTAGGGTTTTCCAAACCCTAATTAGGGTTTCCAACCCAATTACTAGCCCATTTATCAATTTGTGGGGCTTTTAGGTCAATTAGGGCTTTATTGGGCCTATTAGACCCACTAGAATATCATTAAGCCCATTAGGGTTTTATTGGGTCAATTAGGGCTTACAAGGCCCATTAGGGTTTCAAGCACCCCAAACGAATCAAACTCAACGAGGTTAGCACACCGCCATCCGACACGGCGGCCGGTGGCGGCAGGAGGCGTCAGCCACCACCCCACGGTGGTGGTTAGGGTTTCTTTCCATTATCCAAATTGTAATTTACACTTTACAATGCTGAAACTCAAAATAAACACACACACTAAACAACATAAACACACACACACACAGCTACCCTATGGTGGCCGGTGGTGGTAGAAGGTGGCAGCCACCATGGCTGGCGGCCATGGTGGATATCAATTCTGTTTTCCGGCCATCAACACCTTCTACAACAAAACACACACACCTACATGATTTCTAGTTGCCCAAAAGGTCCAGCCACCCTCCCTTGGTGGCTCACGGTGGCGGCAGCAGAACTACAAAGGCAGCAGCAGCGGTAGTTGCGATGTTAGCCACCACCCTATGGTGGTGGCGGTGGTCTTTCTTGGTCGTCAGCCGAGCAAACGAACTCACACACTCACAAGCACGAGCTGGACACCGAACTACTCTCAACTCAGCCACAAAGGTGGCAGGTGACGACCGGAAATGCCGAAACGTGACCCAAGGCCACCGGTCAATTCCTGTCGACGTGAACGACACCAAATCACAAAAAGAATGAAGAAGAAAAGGAGTATATGGGTGGCGCGATCCATACCGAGAGCTTCCGATTCACACCCGTCGTGCATAGCGGCGAACACAGCGCGGTTCACCGGAGGAAGCAGCGACAGTCGTCTGTCGGCTTCTTTGTATTGCACTTCGTCACTGGCAGCAGCTTCGCCGGGAATGTGGTTATGGAGGACTCTAGCTTCAACGGCAAGGAGGCGGTTGGTGATGGTGCTCCGGTGAACTCCGACGACGATAGACATGGCGGCTGGAGAGAGATAGAGTGAGGGTGGCGGCCGAATGAAGCATCTTGGGTTAGGGTTTGGCCGGTGGTGACATTTTATAGCCGGCTCCACAAAAAGATTGCCATAATGTCAAGATCGGCCCTCCCTTTCTCTTTTTCTTTCAAAGTAAATCCAAAAATTAACTTTTCAACCCTTCCCTCTAAAATTCTTCTCAAATAAATCCCAAAACTTATGCTTTAGCCCCTGACCCATAAAATATTTTCAATGTTAATCTCATCTTTACCAAACGGCCCCTTAACCTCTAAAATCTTTTCAAAAGAAGTCCCATAAATTACCATTTAGTCCCTGCCTTCTTAAATACTTACAAAACTAATCTGGAACTTACACTTTTAACCCCCAACTTCTAAAATTCTTCACAATTTAGTCTGGGACTTACATTTATTAATTTATTTAAATAAGCGGGGCATTACAGAGGTTGTTGATGCTCGGCCTTGACTTTCCTGAAACTCAAGCACCTCTCCACACACCAAGCCACATCTCGCTTCATGTAGGGCCACCAATAATCAAGTCAGAGGTCTCTATGCGTCTTTTTTGCTCCCGGTTGAATAGAAAACCTTGATTTATGCGCCTCTTCCATTAAAATCTGCCTCGTACCCCCGAAATAAGGGACCCGAACTCTCCGGTGAAGGTTCAACAATCCCCGACTATCATAATCAAAAGAGGACACCTGAGCCACTATACGGTCACTCTTCCGGTGCTCCTCCTTCATGGCCTCCACTCGAGGCTCTCAGATTTGCTCCAAGAGTGGGGTAATTATAGTCATCCTCAAAAAGACATCTTTGATGGGAGTACCAGCCTCCTTGCAACTAAAAGCATCGACCACTATGTTGGCCTTCCCATGATGATAAAGGATTTCACAATCATAATCCTTCATCACATCATGCCACATGCGCTACCTCATGTTCAGATTTGGTTGATCCATCAAATACTTCAAACTCTTGTGGTCCGTGTAAATGATACAACAAACCCCATCCAAGTAATGATGCAAAATCTTGAGGGAGAAAACAACCGCCTCCAGCTCCAAATCATGAGTGGGATAATTCGCCTCATGAGGCTTCAGCTGCCTCGAAGCATAAGCTATCACACGACCCCTCTGCCAAAACTACACCCAATCCTGAAATCGATGTATCATAGCACACCACGAAATCATCCACACCCTCTGGCAGGTTCAAGATCGGAGCCTCACATAACATCTGCCTCAAAGTCTAAAATGTCTCCTACTGCTTAGGCCCCCAACGGAAGGGAGCAGACTTCTTCATCAACCTAGTCAACGGAACTACAGTCCTGGAGAAATTCTCGATAAACCTACGATAAAAACCCAGCTTAACCAAGGAAACTCTAAATCTAGGATGTAGATCTCGGAACCTCCCACTGCATCATAGCCTTGATCATGGCTGAATCAACCAGAATACCCTTCTGATTGACAAGGTGCCCCAGAAACTGCATCTCATGCAACCAAAACTCACACTTGGAAAATTTGGCGTACATCCTCTCCCTCCGTAGAGTCTCCAAAACCTCTCATAGATGATCATCATGCCGCTCCTTGGTCTTAGAATAAACCAAGATATCATCAATGAACACAATGACTGATCGATCCAGCATCGGTCTGCAAACCCGGTTCATGAGATCCATGAACATTTTCTTGTGTATTGGTTAGCCCAAAAGGCATCACCACAAACTCGTAACGACCATAACGAGGCCGTATTTTGAACACCTCATCTCGAACCCTCATCTGATGATAACCTAAACGTAGATTAATCTTGGAGAACCAAGATGCACCCTGAAGCTGGTTGACCAAATCATTAATCCTGAGAAGCGGATAATGGTTTTTCACCATCAACTTGTTCATCTCCTGATAATCAATGCATATCCTGTGGGAGCCATTCTTCTTCTTCGCAAATAATATCGATGCTCCCTAGGGTGAACTACTTGGTCTGATAAATCCCTTGTCTAACAGCTCCCGAAACTGTGTAGAGAACTTCTGGATCTCCAGTGGTGCCAACTGATAAGGTGCCTTGGTTATCAGAGTTGCACCTGGGATCAGATCTGTATAGAACTCCACCTGCTTCTCTGGAGGCACTCTGGGAAAGTCCTTCGATAACACATTTGCATACTCTCAAACAATCGGCACATCGTTAATCGTCCTCTTCTTCTCTCTGGTTTCCAACACATAGGCCACCAACTCGAACAAACCTACTATAAATATCTCCTAGCTCTCGCATCCGAACAAAGAGTCGGTCCACGTTGGGCACCATCACCATGAATAACTAGTCCTCCCCCGCTTAGGGTTCGAACCTGAACTAACTGGTGCCCGCAGTCAATCATCACCCCATTAGGGCTCAACCAATCCATCCTTATGATCACCTTTCTCTCACGCAAAGGAATAAGAACCAAATAAATCGGATACTGCTCACCAAATAACTCCAAATCACAACCCCGATGTACCCTCGATACCCATAATGGACGATCATTGGAAAACTGTACGTCTAAAGGATAATTAGGCGCCCCTGGAACGTCACTGAACCTCTTGCTAAGCGTAAGAGATACAAACGATTGGGTGACACCTAAATAAAATAGAACTAAAGTTGGAACACTGTTCACTAGGAACGTCCCTATATAATAGCAATTATATGCAGCTATATATACTCACAAACTCCTATATCTCATCCTTCAACATATCATGGTACCAGGCCTTCTTCATCTCCTTGTCTTCCACATACTGCGGAACCAACAAATCCCTCTTACGGAACATGGCAGGATCTCCGCTACAATCTCGGTAGTGTTGAGAAGGTCCTAAAACTCCCTTGCCAGCTGTTGAATGTCACAACTAGCATTCTAGCTAGGAAATTATGTACTCTTGTAAACATTATCTACTATAAACTCGTAAACCCTAATTCATGTTGTGCTTGAAATTCAACCCACTTTCATGAAATTTAACTTTTGGGCCATAATGGGCCTAGAATGGATTGGTTTACCTTAATGGGCCTTATTGGGCCATAACAAATCCAAATAACTTTAATATACTCAAATCCATTCCTTTATGCTAAATTGGGCCGTGAACTACTCTAAAAGCCCAATGGGCCGAAAAATCATCCAATTGGGCCTCATATTATGGACTCAAGCACAAAAGGCCCAAGCTACTCTCTTCTTTCCTCTCTCTTTCGGCCCAAGTAAACAAAAAAAATGAAAAATGATGGATAAATGCCCATGACACCTCATTGTTGTTTAGTGGTTAATTATGGGATTATCCAACATACATCCAAGACAAATATCATGTTCCCATGCATTCATCTCTCTCCTCTCCCTCTTCTTATTACTTGCGGCCGAGAATCAACAAACACACAAAACATTTCAAACTCTCTCTAAATCTTCAAGAACATCTCCTTACCTTTCTCAAAAGTCTCGAACATTTGGAAGGGCTTCGAGAGAATCTTTACTTATATCATCATTCTTGGTAAGTTGTTGTCATACATAAGTTTTTATTTCTATCTTTAAGCTAAGAACACTCCTTCATATGGCTTCATTTCGTGATCATGTCTTCTAGGACCATCAAAGCTTAAATACTTCTTCTAAGAAAGCATTCAAGCCAAAAACAACCTCATCTTCTCTATTTTTTTTCAAAACCGAACCCACAAACCTAAGGTGAGTTCATACCCCTCTATTTTCGGTTTTCATATGTTTTATGGGGGAGAATGCAAGTAAAATGTGAAGATCTATGTGTATTTGTATGATATGTGTGATTTCTTGTGTTTTTGTGGTATATATGTGCTAAAATGAAAGATATCTTGAGATCTATAGTTCAAGAAGGAAAAATATGTGATGTAGGTCATATTTCACTTAACATGTCATAATAAACTATATACAAGCTTTAAAATAACACACTACAACATAAAACTCATTATTGGACTATTTTTGTCAAATAAACAAAAGTTTGGGAAAAAGTTATCATTTACGGTTTTTACAAGGTTCAAAAGGTTAAAACAGTTAAAATGGAAGTTTCTATGAACATTATGTTTTTCAAAGGACTAAAAACGAAATTTGTGGCTTATTGGGCTAAATTTTGGGCTTTTCGGCCCATAGGCCCAAAGTTGCGAAAAAATATGGATTTAAGGGGCTGAAATGGTAAATTTCTCAAAACAGTGGGTAGAAAGGTAAATAAATCTATTTCTGGGGTTTAAAATGATCATATTTGTTAAAAAGGATTGAAAATGCAAAGATTTTGGATTTTGGGTAAAAAGTGTAAAAATTGCAAAAAAGGTGGACTAAAATGCAAATCTTTTAACCAAAGGGTTGAAACTTTCTACAATTTATTTTTGGGCTTAAAACATTATTTAAATAAGTGTTTGGGTCAAAGATGTCAAGAAAAATGGTTCAAGGACCTAAAACGTCATTTTTCTATAAAAAGGGCTAAAATTGCCAACTTTACAAAATAAGGGGCTGAATAGGTCAAACCAGTGTTTTGGTTAAGTATATTAATAATAATAATAATTGGGTCAAAATATACAAAACTTTATAACTTATGAGTTTTAAATAGAAAAATAACTATTTTTATAAATCTATAAATCGTTATAAAACAAATTCGTGATTTATACGACATATCGATTAAACAACTCGCAACATTAATACTATACAAAACAAGTAAACGTTCAAGTGGTTGGGCTTGAGAGATTCTAATCATGCTTAATGGGCCTTCATGACTCATTAACATGGCTTTTGGGCCCAACATAAATAATACATGTTATTGGGCCTCTTGTGACCCAATTACATGCTTAATGGACCCTTAATGGTTTTTACATGCTATTGGGCCTCAGTGGCCCATTAGCATTACTAGTAAGGTCCAAATAAATTATATGCGAAATAGGCCAACGCGCTCTTCGTATACTCGACAGCCTTAAATAACATACGAAATTAGTAGGGCCTAGTACTCCTCTTCTACTCGTCTGTTAGGCTTACCTTCTCTTCAAGTAAAATAAAAATCAGATCATTAATCAAGGTTAATCAATTCATGTGGATGGAGTGAGTAATAATGGGTGACACCAATAGGTGTCGGTCGTAGTCTGTAGTTGTAATCAAAGTCTCCTGGAGGGAGAGCGAGAGTTTGTGTATAGATCTATACGGGGGTGACTCCCCCACACCTAAGCTGTTCGCTACAGTTAGACTCGGCCAGTCTAGGCTGACAAAGTCTTAAGATCAAATTTTGGTGTTCATTAGAATACCAAGACAGACGAACTAGTCATTATCATGCATGGTTATAACGACTCACGTAGAAATCCGACATCATTAATCAAGGGAAATCATTAATCAAGGGAAATCATATCCATTCGATGTAACGATTCAATAAAGCAAAAACAATCATAACTTTTTATTCGGAAGACATCGGGTTTTCCGGGGAAACTAGTCTTACTCATTTGTACTTTCAAAAACTATAATGCAAAACTTCTTATTTATTCATGTTTTGAAATCATTCCCGCATATACTTACTGGATCATCTCAACATTTTCAAGAAGTGTTTTAATACAGAAAATATCGGATTTTCTGGGTTTTACCAATGACATAAACTACTTTACATCAAACACACTTATGAACTCACCAACATTATATATGTTGACCGTTTTCAAAATAACTTGTATTCTCAGGTAACAGATAAGCTGAAGAAAATTGCCAAGTGTGTTAGGATGTTATTTTTTGTGATTCTCAAACAATTTGTACTACGGATTATGTAATGTAAACAATGTAATGGATGTGAACAATGACGGTTGTAATGTATTAATGCATGGGGATGTTTATGTTATGTTTCATGTATATTCATTATGATGATATTTCAATTTAAGTCACGCCAGCCCCCGGACGTTTCCGCCGTCTGGTTCGGGGGTGTGACAGGTTGGTATCAGAGCACTGTTTATAGTGAACTAGCATATCTAACCACACATTGATATGCAACTATAAACCAATAGAGGGACTAAATAACTCTGAACAAAACAAATAAAATATACCAATAAACACTCTTATTTGTGGGACTTAGAAAAATGAAGATAATAACAAATCGAATAAAACGATTGGGAGAACCTGACATCCCGGTTAAACCAGGACTGTTCACAGTTGTATTAGGGATGAATGTAGCCTGATCAACTACATTTCTTTGTAATACAACTATCACAGGCCCTGGAACGATCGCGATGGTCAGTAAACCCAAGGCATACCCCATTGTTAATCAAGAAAAATGCGTTAACCCAATTTTATAACAACTAAGAATATTTTAGGATTAATAATAGTTTATTGATATACCCCCCCCCCCCTTCGTGCAGACAGTATGGCTGGGTTCCATCTCCCTGGAGATCTGTACTTCCCCAATCAGGGAAATAACGGATGGCTGGAAGAGGAACCTGAGGAAGACCCCGAAGAGGAGTCTGAAGAGGAACCTGAAGCAGGAGTCGAGGGCGGACCTGCTGAGCCAGTGGTAGGTTTGGAAGAAGAGGAAGCCGAAGAAGACCCTGAAGGGGAGCCCGAGGAAGAACCCAGTGATGACGACGATGGTGATTTGGATGCAGAGTCCGAAGTCATCAACCCACATTACCCGATAAGGGTGCCCGCTCATCGGATGGGCCCGAAAGGCCCCACGCCTCCATGGGGCGTGGATATTTGGAGATGGAGCAGGCAGCAGGGGCAGCGACCCCTATATGGGATGGCCAGGGAATTTTATGATCTGAGAGACGGAGGGCCAGCCGACCGGGCACTCCCTGTCATGGTGAGGCGGTTACGGAATACTGGCGACCTAGCCCAGGACACGGCCGAGCAACTGAATCAGATGCGAGCCGCAGTAGCCAGAGCGGAACGAGAAACTCAAGAAGTAATCCATAACTTCCATGTACGACAAGCGATTTGGGAAGATCGACTACGAGCCACAGAACGACAGGTGGCGCGTCTTCAGGGCGCATCCACGTCATCAGCCCCATCACCCGACGCATCTCGGAGCACTTCGGACCAGTAGACTTCCCTACTAGTACTATGTTCTCTATGTTCACTATATTATGTACTATCGACTCCATGTTTAAGTGATTACACTACTCATAGAGTCGTTATGCTGTCGAACTTTGTACCTCTATGTATGCTCTTTCGAGCAAATTTTCATGTATCAAAGTGCGGATATTATTAGTGAAAAATATTATGTGATGTTGTGACCTGCTATGTGTTTTATACTATTATTGTTTGGCGTAAATTTATGGGAACAATTAGATACAAAAAAAAAATCAATTCACGAAATTCTCAACTTAAAAACAATACATACTCAACATCTTTCTGTTCCGTAACAGCAAGATGCCTTAGAGACCAAACCGCGGAAATACCCAACCACCGACACCACCGAAAGTCAACTTAGCCGCGTTTCAAGCCGCTGTATCTGCTGCGGTCACAGCAGCCATGACACAAAACCACCAGGGGAACAATGGCGGAGGAAACGGGCAGGGAGCTGGAAGTTCAAACAACGGGATAAATCAAGGACCTACCAAAACATGCTCTTACAAAGACTTCACCAACGCCAAGCCACGAACCTTTAATGGAATGGGAGGCGTCATAGCCCTAAAGAGGTGGATTGAGAAAATCGAATCCGTCTTTGAAATTTGCGGGTGTCCAGATGGGTGCAAGGTCAAGTTCGCAGCATGTACCTTTGTCGATCAAGCTCTTTCATGGTGGAATGGTCACATTGAAGCCATGACCCTTCCAGTGGCAAACGCGATGCCCTGGGAAGAACTGAAGGAAATGATGTTGGCAAAGTACTGCCCTAGAGGCGAGATACAAAAGATGGAACAAGAATTGTGGAACTTGACAGTTCAGAACTCCAACATCGAAGCATACATATCCAGGTTTAGCGAGCTATCCCTTCTGTGTCCGGGTATGATCACCTCAGAAGGGAAAAAGATTGAGAGGTTTATCTGGGGATTGACTGCACCTATCCAAGGGAATGTCATTGCGGCAAACCCTGAGACATTTGATAGTGCCAAGAGACTGGCCAAGAAACTGTATGATCATGGCAACAAGAAGAGTGTTAAGATCATGGAAGCGGATGTTAAGAAGGAAGAAGAGAATAGGAAAGGAAAGAGTAACAAGAGAAGAGGTAAACAAAACTCCGAGTCATCTAAGAAGCAACAGACAGTGACTGTCCACGCAGCAACCCAAGCTACCCTAGCACCACATGCTCCAGCCTCATCCACGCCAAATACTCCGAAGCAGTACACGGGGAATCTTCCCAAGTGTAACAAATGTAACTACCATCACCTCGAGGAATGCAGAGAGATGATGTGCACCAGATGCAACCTGAAGGGCCATACAACAAAATATTGTAGGGCCCAGTTTCCACAAAACCAGATGCACAACAACAACAACAACAACAACAACACCAAAGACGAAGCCAGTTATACCTGTTATGGGTGCGGGAAAACTGGACATTTCTGACGAAATTGTCCCAATGCGAACACCCAGGCGACAGGAGCAGCAGGAAGAGTGCTGACTATGGGGCAAGGAGAAGTGGTTCAGGATCCCGCTGTCGTCACCGGTACGTTTCTCCTTAACCACTCTTATGCATGCATCCTGTTTGATACCGGGGCAGAGCGAAGCTTTGTGAGTAACAAATTCAAACACTTGCTAAAACAACAACCCCAAAAGCTTAATGAAACCTTTACGGTGGAAATGGCTAATGGGAAAACAAAATCAGCCGGGGAAATCTATGTAGGATGTACCCTAACTTTAAATTAGCATACCTTTCAAATAAACTTGATGCCTGTAACTATTAGGAGTTTTGATGTGATTATCGGCATGGACAGGTTGAGCCCCCATCATGCCGAAATTTTGTGTCGCGAGAAGGCCGTTCGCCTTCATCTCCCAAATCGCGAAACCCTAATTATATATGGAGACAAACCCAGTACGAACCTTCGTCTTATCTTTTGCATTAAGGCACAAAAGTGTCTACAAAAGAAGGACTTGGCGTTTCTGGCACACATAGTGGATAAGTCCAAGGAAGAGGTCAATATTCGAGACATCCCAGTGGCTTGCGACTTCTCGGACGTCTTTCCCGAAGATCTTCTGGGGATACCCCCAGAAAGACAAGTCGAGTTACGAATTGACCTGGTACCGGGAGCTACGCCAATGGCCAAATCACCCTATAGGTTGGCTCCTGCGGAGATGCAAGAACTGTCAAGCCAACTCAGCGAGCTCTTGAGTAAAGGATTCATCCGACCTAGCTTCTCACTATGGGGATCTCCGGTCCTTTTTGTTAAGAAGAAGGACGGATCCTTTAGGATGTGTATCGATTATAGAGAGCTGAATAAGCTCACTATCAAGAATCGCTTCCCACTTCCACGAATCGACGACCTGTTCGACCAGCTCCAGGGAGCAAATTACTTCTCTAAGATAGATCTACGGTCCGGCTACCACCAGCTCAAGGTCCGAGAAGAGGATATTCCCAAAACCGCTTTCTGAACCCACTATGGACATTATGAAGTCGTTGTAATGCCCTTCGGTCTAACGAATGCCCCTGCCGCATTCATGGACCTAATAAATCGAGTCTGCCGACCATTCCTCGACAACTTTGTCATCGTTTTCATCGACGATATTCTAGTCTATTCTCGAAGCGAAGAGGAGCATGGACGACATCTCCGGCAAATCTTGGAAACCCTTCGAACTGAAAAGTTATATGCAAAACTCTCTAAATGCGAGTTTTGGCTCCGAAGCGTAAACTTTTTAGGTCATGTTATCAGCCAAGAAGGGATACATGTGGACCCTCCTAAGATCAAAGCCATTGAAGGATGGGCAGTCCCAGCGACACCCACAAAAATTTGTCAATTTTTAGGTCTCGCAGGCTATTACAGGAGATTCATTTAGAACTTCTCCAAAACAGCCAAGCCACTTACCATACTTACACAGAAGGGTGTACCATTTAAATGGACAGAAAAGCAGGAGGTTGCCTTCCGAACTCTGAAGCGAGCTCTCTGTAGTGCACCAGTACTATCACTACCAGAGGGAACAGAGGACTTCGTAGTTTACTGCGATGCTTCGAATCAGGGTTTAGGCTGTGTACTCATGAAGCGTGGTAAGGTGATAGCTTATGCATCCCGACAATTAAAAACACATGAGGTAAATTATACCACCCATGATCTCGAATTGGGAGCTGTGGTCTTCGCCTTGAAAATTTGGAGGCACTACCTTTATGGTACCAAGTGCACCATTTTCACCGAACACAAGAGTCTCCAGCACATTTTAAATCAAAAGGAGCTGAACATGAGGCAGCGAAGATGGGTTGAGCTGCTAAACGATTATGAGTGCGAAATCAAGTACCACCCAAGCAAGGCTAACATGGTAGCTGATGCCTTGAGTCGGAAAGAATACTCCAATCGTCGTGTGAAGACTCTTTCAATAACCATCCAATCCCATATGTCCTCACAAATCAAAGCAGCCCAGTTCGACGCCATGAAGACAGAAAACAGAACGAGCGAAGCGTTACGTGGAATGGAAAAGAACTTCGAAATCAAGGAGGATGGAACATATTATTTCATGAACCGAAGTTGGGTCCCTAAACTTGGGGGATTCAGAGAAGTAGTCATGAATGAAGCTCATAAGACGCGATACTCCATCCATCCGGGTTCAGATAAAATGTACTTGGATATCAAGCAACAGTATTGGTGGCCTAACATGAAGGCAGAAATTGCCACATACGTTAGCAAATGCCTCACTTGTGCTAAAGTGAAGGTAGAGTATCAAAAGCCCTCAGGACTATTACAACAGCCGGTAATACCCGAGTGGAAATGGGAAAGGATTACTATGGACTTTGTGACCAAATTACCCAAGACAACAGATGGATTAGATACCATATGGGTGATAGTCGACAGGTTGACAAAATCCGCTCATTTCCTGCCAATAAAGGAGACATACAAGATGGAGCGACTAACAAGAATCTACATCAAGTAAATTGTGAGACTCCATGGAGTACCAATATCTATCATCTCAGATCGAGATAGTAGGTTCACTTCACGCTTTTGGCAATCGCTACAGAAGGCTATGGGGACACAACTTGACATGAGCATTGCTTACCACCCACAGACGGATGGTCAAAGTGAGCGAACCATTCAAACGCTTGAGGATATGCTTCGAGCCTGTGTGATAGACTTTGGAAGGTCGTGGGATACCCACTTACCTTTAATTGAATTTTCATACAACAACAGTTATCACACAAGCATCAAAGTTGCTCCTTTCGAAGCATTATATGGTCGTAAATGTAGATCACCGTTGTGTTGGACAGAGGTAGGCGACACTCAACTGGCAAGAGGGCAGACAGCAAGCAATGCATTAACAGGACCGGAAATCATACGCGAAACGACTGAGAAAATAGTTCAAATCAGAGCTCAACTTCAAGCATCACGCGACCGACAGAAGAGCTACGCCTATAAGCAGCGAAAGCCCTTGGAATTTCAAGTCGGGGATTGAGTGTTGTTAAAGGTCTCCCCCTGGAAACGGGTGATCCGTTTTGGGAAACAGGGAAAACTAAACCCACGGTACATTGGACCCTTCGAGATTCTTGCCCGAATCGGTCCGGTGGCTTATAGACTGCAACTACCTGCCGAACTCAGCAGCGTACACCCAGTGTTTCACGTTTCCAATTTGAAGAAGTGCTTATCCGACGAAACACTCGTCATTCCGCTAGAAGAAATCGAAATCAACGAGAATCTCCTGTTCATCTAGGAACCCGTCGAGATCATGGACAGGGAGGTGAAGCGTACTAAGCAAAGTCGCATTCCAATAGTGAAGGTTCGGTGGAACGCAAAGCATGGACCGGAATTCACTTGGGAACGCGAAGACCAGATGAAGCAAAAGTACCCTCACTTATTCTCGCATTCTTAAGTCTAGCTTCAAAAAGAATTTCGGGACGAAATTCCCTCTAACGGGGGGATGATGTCACAACTAGCATTCTAGCTAGGAAATTCTGTACTCTTGTAAACATTATCTACTGTAAACTCGTAAACCCTAATTCATGTTGTGCTTGAAATTCAACCCACTTTCATGAAATTTAACTTTTGGGTCATAATGGGCCTAGAATGGATTGGTTTACCTTAATGGGCCTTATTGGGCCATAACAAATCCAAATAACTTTAATAGACTCAAATCCATTCCTTTATGCTAAATTGGGCCGTGAACTACTCTAAAAGCCCAATGGGCCGAAAAATGATCCAATTGGGCCTCATATTATGGACTCAAGCACAAAAGGCCCAAGCTACTCTCTTCTTTCCTCTCTCTCTCGGCCCAAGTAAACAAAAAAAAATGAAAAATGATGGATAAATGCCCATGACACCTCATTGTTGTTTAGTGGTTAATTATGGGATTATCCAACATACATCCAAGACAAATCTCATGTTCCCATGCATTCATCTCTCTCCTCTCCCTCTTCTTATTACTTGCGGCCGAGAATCAACACACACACACAAAACATTTCAAACTCTCTCTAAATCTTCAAGAACATCTCCTTACCTTTCTCAAAAGTCTCGAAAATTTGGAAGGGCTTCAAGAGAATCTTCACTTATATCATCATTCTTGGTAAGTTGTTGTCATACATAAGTTTTTATTTCTATCTTTAAGCTAAGAACACTCCTTCATATGGCTTCATTTCGTGATCATGTCTTCTAGGACCATCAAAGCTTAAATACTTCCTCTAAGAAAGCATTCAAGCCAAAAACAACCTCATCTTCTCTATTTTTCTTCAAAACCGAACCCACAAACCTAAGGTGAGTTCATACCCATCTATTTTCGGTTTTCATATGTTTTATGGGGGAGAATGCAAGTAAAATGTGAAGATCTATGTGTATTTGTATGATATGTGTGATTTCTTGTGTTTTTGTGGTATATATGTGCTAAAATGAAAGATATCTCAAGATCTATAGTTCAAGAAGGAAAAATATGTGATCTAGGTCATATTTCACTTAACATGTCAAAATAAACTAATATACAAGCTTTAAAATAACACACTATAACATAAAACTCATTTTTGGACTATTTTTGTCAAATAAACAAAAATTGGGAAAAAGTTGTCATTTACGGTTTTTACAAGGTTCAAAAGGTCAAAACAGTTAAAATGGAAGTTTCTATGAACATTATGTTTTTCTAAGGACTAAAAACGAAATTTGTGGCTTATTGGGCTAAATTTTGGGCTTTTCGGCCCATAGGCCCAAAGTTGCGAAAAAATATTGATTTAAGGGGCTGAAATGGTAAATTTCTCAAAACAGTGGGTAGAAAGGTAAATAAATCTATTTCTGGGGTTTAAAATGATCATATTTGTTAAAAAGGATTGAAAATGCAAAGATTTTGGATTTTGGGTAAAAAGTGTAAAAATTGCGAAAAAAGTGGACTAAAATGCAAATCTTTTAACCAAAGGGTTGAAACTTTCTACAATTTATTTTTGGGCTTAAAACATTATTTAAATAAGTGTTTGGGTCAAAGATGTCAAGAAAAATGGTTCAAGGACCTAAAACGTCATTTTTCTATAAAAAGGGCTAAAATTGCCAACTTTACAAAATAAGGGGCTGAATAGGTCAAACCAGTGTTTTGGTCAAGTATATTAATAATAATAATAATTGGGTCAAAATATACAAAACTTTATAACTTATGAGTTTTAAATAGAACAAATTCGTGATTTATACGACATATCGATTAAACAACTCGCAACATTAATACTATACAAAACAAGTAAACGTTCAAGTGGTTGGGCTTGAGAGATTCTAATCATGCTTAATGGGCCTTCGTGACTCATTAACATGGCTTTTGGGCCCAACATAAATAATACATGTTATTGGGCCTCCTGTGACCCAATTACATGCTTAATGGACCCTCAATGGTTTTTACATGCTATTGGGCCTCAGTAGCCCATTAGCATGACTAGTAAGGTCCAAATAAATTATATGCGAAATGGGCCAACGCGCTCTTCGTATACCCGACAGCCTTAAATAACATACGAAATTAGTAGGGCCTAGTACTCCTCTTCTACTCGTCTGTTAGGCTTACCTTCTCTTCAAGTAAAATAAAAATCAGATCATTAATCAAGGTTAATCAATTCATGTGGATGGAGTGAGTAATAACGGGTGACACCAATAGGTGTCGGTCATAGTCTGTAGTTGTAATCAAAGTCTCCTGGAGGAAGAGCGAGAGTTTGTGTATAGATCTATACGGGGGTGACTCCCCCACACCTAAGCTGTTCGCTACAGTTAGACTCGGCCAGTCTAGTGTGACAAAGTCTTAAGATCAAATTTTGGTGTTCATTAGAATACCAAGACAGACGAACTAGTCATTATCATGCATGGTTATAACGACTCACGTAGAAATCCGACATCATTAATCAAGGGAAATCATTAATCAAGGGAAATCATATCCATTCGATGTAACGATTCAATAAAGCAAAAACAATCATAACTTTTTATTCGGAAGACATCGGGTTTTCCGGGGAAACCAGTCTTACTCATTTGTACTTTCAAAAACTATAATGCAAAACTTCTTATTTATTCATGTTTTGAAATCATTCCCGCATATACTTACTGGATCATCACAACATTTTCAAGAAGAGTTTTAATACAGAAAATATCGGATTTTCTGGGTTTTACCAATGACATAAACTACTTTACATCAAACACACTTATGAACTCACCAACATTATATATGTTGACCGTTTTCAAAATAACTTGTATTCTCAGGTAACAGATAAGCTGAAGAAAATTGCCAAGTGTGTTAGGATGTTATGTTTTGTGATTCTCAAACAATTTATACTACGGATTATGTAATGTAAACAATGTACTGGATGTGAACAATGACGGTTGTAATGTATTAATGCATGGGGATGTTTATGTTATGTTTCATGTATATTCATTGTGATGATATTTCAATTTAAGTCACGCCAGCCCCTGGACGTTTCCGCCGTCTGGTTCGGGGGTGTGACATTGAACCTCAATCACGGGTGCAAAATCAGCCTTGAATCTCATAATAAAATCATCCCAAGACATCGTCTCAACTGCCTCACCGCCCAAAGCATAATCCACCTCCTCCCACCAATCACGACCTTTTTCCTTCAGAAGACAGGATGCAAATCCGACCTTCGACCCCTCGGGGTAGAGGTTAGTCTGGAAGGCATTTTTGATGTCCACCAACCACCGTCTACTATAAATGGGGTCCTTCATTCCGAAGAACTCAGGAGCCCCACATGCATGAAACTCTCGGAATGTCAGAGAGCGTGCACCCACCATAGCTACCACGTCAGTGTGAAATGCACCCAGATGCTCATCCAAAATCTCAATGATACCCTCCTTAATTGTACAAAATATCACAAGAGTCTGCTCCAAAAAGTTATAGGTAATCTCAGAAGAAATGAACTCCTGCATATGATCATCCAAGGGTCTGGCTCAAGAGCCCGAACCTTATCCTTCACCAGGAATTAAACCACATCGAGTGACCACCATACTGAAAATAAACCATACAAACCATCAAAAAACACTCGAAGGATCTCACACCAAACGGGTCCCTTAGTATCCTCGTGACTCCCTTGACTCGAGTATGGATCTTATGCTTCCAGTAGTACAGGTCCAATACTACCTTTCACACCTATCCATACTTTCATCAAGAGTCGTCCCAATTTTCCTATGTGACTTCCAAAATAACACATCCGATAATGCTAACATGCTTTCTAGGTTCTCCTAGGATTCCCTTCCCACCACTCTCCGACATCAGCTGTAGAAGAAACCCAAACTAACACCTGATATGTACCTTATGAATATAATTACATGCCACAGACACTAGATAATTATTCAACTGCAAGGTCTCATACTACAATGGTTGGACTCAAACCAGAGTTGTGCATTAGAGTTAAACCTAACCTTCTAAAATTATCTAATTTCTGTAACATATAACCTAACTTATTCGATTGATAGTCAGCCAACACTACCAGTAGTTCCTAAAAGCACAAAGCAAGTAGAATTCGACCATCGAGTTCTAACCAGAGCACTGCCTAACAGGCCATCCTAACATATCATCAGTAATCCATACCAGCATGCAGTTCTAGGGGCTTATACAGTAAGCACACAAGGCATCTCTCCTATCATACAAATCCCGAGCAGATTCTTAGCCCTAATCTAGCATGCTATTCACATATTCACATATTGAATCAAACAAACATGTATGGGTATTTTGGGAAAACTTACCGGATCTCAGCCGATTGCATGCATCACACCCTTTCATTCTAGTAGTAATCCTTTTATAAAATCATTTCTTTATGAAAAACTTACCAAATCCTCAGTTTGAGTTCAGACACACCCGAGAGTGTGCCCGAATCCCTCAAACCAAGGCTCTGATACCAACTTGTAACGTCGTAAAAATCATAAATAAAAATTTCATTTTTAATTCCACCAAAAATCATCAAATATTCATATCAAACCATCCATGGGTATATCAAAGTAAAAATAGTTATCAGAGTATAATCCCAAAATCCTAGAAGTGCAGAAAAATGGGTGGATGTGTTGCGATCAAGCCAGGCCCTTCCCCTTCGAACCAGAAATACCTGAAACATAAACTTAAACCGGAAGCACAAAGTTTATGAATTTTCCTCAAAGTACCATATACCATATATACAGTGGGCCTCGACCAACATCCATCGGGCCTCACCCGACATTGGGCCCCACCCAGCACGATTTGTCCATAACATGCGATGGGTCCCTCCCAACACACTCATTAGGCCTCTCCTGGAATCAGGCCCCACCCAATATACATATAAACACATATGATACATGCAAGAGTCGCATAGACATCTAACACTCTAATAACAATAATCAATGGTCTGACATTAGGGTCATCGACCTGCCAAAACACTATGAGAAGACTCACCCCAATCAAATGATGAATAGTCACACACATGTTGCTGCTACGATGGCTCCTCAACTGAGCACATTCAAACTAACCCTAATAAATAATTAGGGTGATAGCCAATAGAAAATGGCCAAGAATATCATCTAACATATTAAGGTTAAAATACCATTTTACCCTTTTCTCAATTGACCATCTAATCATGGCCCTAGCCTAAAAAGACCTAAGGCCCAACAATGGTCCAAAATCATAAAGACCCAAGGCCTAGAAATACCTAAGGCCCAACAATGGTCCAAACCCATAAAGATCCAAGGCCCAAATAATAAACCAAAGGTCATATGGTGAGTACGCTATGCATACCACCCTGATACGCATCGCGTACAAGCTCTAGCAGCAAGGGAAAATGGAGTTTCCTCACATTCCGTTGAGCATATGCCAACTTACTCCCAAAGTTCTCCCTTGATGACTAAAACTCACATTAAGCCCTTAATGCCTTAAGTCCAATGTCCAAATTATAGATCTTACTCTTGGTTAATGTCTTAATGATAAAGTAATCTACTTGATGCCTTTGCATAGCTCAATGAGGATTAACATTCATTTTTATCATTCTAAATCCATAATATGAACATCAACTCTTGCATGGTTGAGTTAAATCTATCAAGATGCCATTTTTATGAACAAGGGACCTCAAAAACACCAATATCTATTGTTCTAAGCTTCTGGAGTAACTTATACTCACATGAATCAACCCAAGGACCAAAATATGCCAAAAACCCTAACTAGCCTAGATCTAAACAAAGAATCACCAAGATTGAGACTTTATATCTTCTGGAAGATGATGGAGGTGAATAGATTATGGATCCACAAGCTTCTAGCCAACAAATGCTTCTCCAATGTAACACTCCAATTCAGGTACTTCCACAAAATCCCTTGATGTTAATTATTGTTGCATAAGAGGTCCCTTAAGTATGATGGGCGTACTCATGAGTACGCTTAGCGTACTATATATTAATGATCGCGGAGGGGCAGCACGTACGTTGGGCGTACGTGACGGATGTCCAAACCCTAATTTCCAGACTTGAGCCCTATATAAACATCCTTATCTCATTTGAGTGTCACCCTAATGAACCTCTTTCACCTTCAAACGTCTCTGAAAACCCTAATATCATTTAAGAGTGTGTTTTAAGCTTAAGGAGTGCATTTGTGGCCATTTTAGTGTCCATTCAAGAAGGAGAAGTTGTCAAGCAAGCTTGGAGTGACATTGGGCTTAAAGGATCTGCATCTACTTCACTTTGAGAAGCTTCTGGCGGTATAAAAATTTGATCTTACCATATTATTCATTAGATCTAGCTAGGGTTTTGTAGTTTTGTCCCTTTTGTTGGTTTTGGATCTCCTCTTGTGATTTGAGCAACTCCAAAGGCTAGAAAGGTTAGATCTGAGGTCCTTTGGTCCATTCATAGCATAAAAATGAATTCTTGATGGGTGTTTTGACATCATGCATGGATTAAGACCCTTGGAAAGGTCTTAATGGGTTGTTGGGAGCATATGAGACATGCAAAGGCATAAAGTTGCCAACTTTATGCCCTAGGACGTGTTAATGAACCTAGATCTGACTTTTAGACGTGAGGAAATCGAGTACTAAGCACTTAATCGGAAAAGTGCTTAATCCGTTAGTATGTTGGGCGTAAATTAGTGTACGCAGCGCGTACTGCCTAAGGACTCAATACGCTGCGCGTACCAGGGTGGTACACCAAGCGTACGCACAACAGTTGGACTTGGATTTGTTTTGGGCCTTTGAGCTTTTGGGCCCCAATTAGTCATTGGGCCTGGTCACGTTTTGGGGTTAGTGGGCCAGTGTATCTGTTTTGGGCCATGGATGATATGGCTGGGCCTTATTGGGCCATGAGTCCCATTAATTATAATTAGACATGGACTTTGGGCCCAATAGCAAAGGAAGACTTTTGGGCCATTGTGGAGGGACTTGGGGACTTGGGTTCTCCACTTAGATGGGGTTTGATCCTAACATTTAGTAATGCTATCATTGTTCAGAGCGGGTGGTTAAGGACTGTTAGGAGAGCAGCTTTCAGATTTTTCGGACAGAGGTGAGTCTTCTCACCATACCAATGGGTCTAAGGAACCAAAGCTGGCCCATTTTATGTGATGCGGATTGTTGATTGATTATGCAATATGATATTATGACATTTGCATGGAAGACCACGTGGGGGTTCCCGTGGCATTTGGTATAAGACCGTGGAGGGTTTCCATGGCATCCTAGTATATCTTCTTGTATATTTTACATTATGTCTTGTTTAGTAGGAAGACCTTGTGGGGGTTCCCAATGCAGGAAGACCTTGTGGGGGTTCCCAAGGCAGGAAGACCATCTGGGGGTTCCCATGGCAGATAAGACCACGTGGGGGTTCCCGTGGCATTAGGTGTAAGACCCTGGAGGGTTTTCAAGGCTTCCTTATATGTTGTATGCATGGCTTATGTGATATGTGTAGCTTTATAGCTAATTAGATATGTGTTATGTGGTTTGTGTGTGGGGTATGCTCTGGGGGGACTCACTAAGCATTAGCTTACCATTTGTGGATTTGTTTCAGGTACATCTGAGCCCAAGGGCAAGGGCAAGGCTTGATGGCGCGACGTGCACTCTCACTTGGACATTTTGTGGGACACTCTGATATTTTGAAATAAAGTTGTATTTGATATGATCTCGAAAACAATTGTAACTGGTTTTTGTGGATGATGGAAATGTGTTTTGGTTAATTAAAACTGAAAATTTTCTTTTGAAAAATTGGGTCGTTACAAGTTGGTATCCGAGCCTTGGTTTGAGGGATTCGGACACACTCTTGGGTGTGTCAAGACTCAAACTAAGAAAATGGTAAAATTATTTTCAAAAAAAATAATAAAAGTTAAAAACTTTTAAGACTGGAAAAGAGGAGAGTGCAACGCACGTGATCAGCCGAGCCAAGTAAGTAGTTCCCCAATATGTTAGCCATGTTATACTGATATTTGAGCTGTGATAATCTGATGAATCAATGAATCGAGTAACAAAACGAATCAGAGTTTGAATTGAATTCAAAAAATAAGATTGAACACCGGATGTAAATATGATCTTGTTTCAGCTCTATTACACTTTCGAATGTTTACTGAGTACAAAGACAGGTCTGTAAAAACTCTTATCTAACTCTAGTAAATGTCCCTATTTATAGGAAACAGAAAGCGTACAAAAAATATACTAAGGCATAAAACACTTAAGCTTCAAATCTAAAGAGCCTTAGTAAAATACATTACAAATCATACGAAGAGTACAAAATATACTTCGACTAATTACAACATATTTCGCCCTCACAATCTCCCCCTTTGTAATCATAGTCGAACTTCTCAGTTTGTAAGAAGCTGGGTGAATACAGCATCACTCTTCGAATTTCCGTGTACCAAGAAATTATCTTCTTAAGCTCTTTCTTATCTCCTTCATTGTTCTTCTTACAATGATTCATACGAACAATTAAGTTCGTATATTGAGACGTTGCGTATCTCTCCACTTCGCATGCCTGGAAAAAGAAACGTTTTGCTTTTCCAGCTTTGTCTTTTCCTGCGAAGACTAACCCAAAAGGCTTCAAACATATTTCCCCATCAGCATACTTATTCAATTCAGCTTGATTCTTCGTAGGAGCCATTGGAGCTTTTATTTCCATGCCTTTAGCTGTAGCTAACTCCACATCAGTTAATGCCAAGCACTCATAATAATTTTCAATGAAGATCTTGATGTGAGCAACTCCAAGCTTAAATTCTTCCGGTTCAGTATTTTGCAGATACGAAAAAGACTTGTCTTTCAGAATTAATGCAACTTGTATGAGATCATACAAGTTCATTAATGGAAAGTCTGCAATTGTAAATTCACAAGTATTTCTATTCGCCCTGACAACCACATATTTGATATTTTGGACTGTGTTTTCGAACACAACATCCTTTTTCATACTTATGACCTTCTTGATTTTCACCAATGACCAAACTTCTTCAGGGGCTTTTGCTAGAACAGCATGAAATCGAATCTTCATGTGAGTACCATCCTCCTTTACTTTAAACTTTCCTTCAGCTTTAAATTGAGGCATGATAAACATCATTTCATTCACTGGAAAGTCAAGCTGATTTGTATCCGTATTCGTAACCATGTAACTCTGCTTTGGTTTCTTCTCAAACGAATACATATGATTATATGAAACCTTGGCTTCAATCGTTTCATAATTGTAGTGTTTGGAAGGATCACCTTTATTCATACCCTTCGGATCACTAGCACGTTGAGTCATTATGCTTTGAATCAGTCTTAGCCTTTCAAGTTCAGCTTCTGCTTCACTTTCCTTTCTTCTTTCGACTTTTCCACCACTATTGTTTTCCCTTTATCTTTCAAAGCTGAATCATCTTCCACCTTCTTTGTTTTCGAACTACTCCCACCAGTATCATCAGATCTACCAATCACAATTCCTTTCGAAATTGGTTTTGTAATTGGTATAGTTGTTATAACTGTTGAAGTAACTGGCCCATCAGATGCTATAACTGGCTTTGTTGTTGGGATCTTCGAAGAAAACAACTTTCCTACAACCTTCGCATCTTCACCATTAGCCTTCGAATCACCAGTTTTTCTTTCTCCCCCTTGCACCCCTGTGAAAACAGGTGGGGCATCTGTAGTTGGAAGAAGGCTTGATATGCGAGAAAGAGGAGCCAGTTGCTTGTGGAGAATTGCTTCGAATTGTGTGAACTTTTGAGATAAAAATTCAGGAGTAATTAGAGAAGAAGAAATCGGCTTGACAGATAATTCTTTTAACTCCTTTAGCAAAGTAATCACTTCCAAAAAGTTGGCACTTTCTATTGTTGAAAGTTGAGTAAGTTGAGGACTCAAACTTTCATACAATTTGACAAATTTCGTGACAGCGTCACAATTAATATCAACCTTCTGATTCAGAGATGCATAATCTTGTTTAACACTTGCAATCTCTTTTTGCATATCTTTGCGAAGTTCACGAATCTGCAAATTGACATCCTCCCTCACTTTCTTTACTTCTTGAACAAAGAGAACATGCCTTCCCTTGTCACATTCTTTAATTCTTTCATATCTCCGGCAAACTTCGAATTTTGAGAATTGATTCGTAGTTCATTGTTTTGATCACTATGATCAACCTTCTCCAAAATTCTTGATTCGGAGTCTGTAATCATCCCAGATACTTTACTCACGACTCTAGCTTCGAACATTTTCAACAAAGTATCAACCTCTAAACTTGAAACAGACGAACCACCCCCCAGATCAGCTTGAGATTGAATTATAGAATTCAACTTCTTATTCAAAATCTTAAATTGCTTCATTTTCATCAGCATATGATCTGGAAAATCTTCTTCTTCTTCATCAAACGCTAATTCCTCAAACGTGCCTCCAAAACCCTCATTATCAGTTTCTGTCTCCATCAGAATGGTTTCTTGAACAGGTGAATTAGGTTTGGGTGTACTAGTGGATTGAGAAGAAAAAATAGAAGTAAAGGGTTGATTGATAATATTTTCAAATGTAGGGGAATCAGTGGTTGAAGTAATTGGAATAATTGATTGTGGTAAAGAAACAATACTTTCGAAGGTAGCAGAAGTAGGTTGACCTTGAGCTTCGTTCTTCGAATCTCCTTCACTCATGATGACATTTGCATCCGTATTAGATATGTTTGCAGTGATGCCTGAAGTACGGACCTCCTCAGGAGCTGATTTGGCAACCGATACTTCGAGTGGTATGATAATTGTCTGCTCGGAAGTTGAACTTTCGTGGTGAATAGTTGCTTCTGGTGTTTCTGGAATTCTTTCATCTTCATCTTCTGTGGACTCAGTGTTGAGCAAAAGCTTTCGTGACTGCTTCTTCTTCTTTTTAGAAATGTGTTTAGCCATGTCTGCAGCCCTTCGTTTCTTTGATGATGGAGAAACAGGCGTTGGCATTTCACGAATTAAAACACCTTGATGGTTAACCTGAGGCTTTCGTACCACATTAGATGTTGGAGACTTGCGTAGATACGAAGACATCTTTTTGATTCTTCGAAACATACCAGTCTTCGAAGGAATAACCACTTTCTCTTGAGTCTCATCAACAACAGGCTCATAAATTGTGTCTCAGCAATCGACACTTCATGGACCACAGACTCTTCAACTGTAACTGGCTTCTTCTTTGGAGATTTCGAAGATTTTGAATCCGTGTTTTGCTTTTCAGAAGAATCAGGTTTAGGCTTCTTCGATCGTTTAGATTTCTTTTCTTCCCTCGGCAATAATTTCCCAGTTTCAACAGTAGTATCAATAGTTTTCAAATAAGCTACTAAGACTGAATTCGAAGGATCAACTCATTTGAGCATAGCATCAGGAATACGAGCAACAGATGGAAAATCCTCAGCACTATCTATGACATCCTTCGGATAGTGGTACGATTGAAAAACAGCTTTTTCCTCATCATTGGGTACCAAAATCCCTTCCTTGTTGTAAAAATATTGCAAAATCAAGCTCCAGTATCTTGCACACGAAATACCATGAAGAGCATTCGTGTGTTCTACACTCTTTTGGAATTCCTTCCACAATTGTGTAGAATAATCCACTTGAAGATCATAGTATAGCCCAGCAACCATGACATATACCTCCATTCTTCCTTTATCAAGACCAACTGTTCTCCCAGTTAAACATCTCAGAAACATACCAAATAAGAAATTCCAGATACTTGGAAGACCAGATTTCTTAAAATCACTGATCTTGGATAGTTGAGGCTGATATCCCATCTCATTAAACATATGTACGATTTGAGGGAATGTGAAATCAACATACGGAGGTGAATTCGGAATTTCAAGAATTTGGCAAAAGAGTTTCTTTGATAATCTGACCTTTTTGTCATTCACCAGATTGAAAGTAATTGTATCAAAAGCTTTGTTGTAAGTAGCGGTTGATCCTGCTTGAGAAAGCCATGACATTGGAACTGAGAACGAACTGAACATCGCCTTAGACAAAACAGAGCTCTTCAAGGCAACGATTAACATCTTCAATTCTTTCAGGTATTGAGAGACATCACCCTCCAAGTGATAGTTAGTTCCTTGAATCTTCATAATTGGTAATGAAGTGACATCATCAGTGGTATGAGAAGGATCAGCATCAACATGAACAGAAGTCGCGATTGTTAGGGTTTGAAAGCTTTGAAGATCAGAAAATTTCGGAATTTTTCTTTTTGATCGCGTAAACTGATAATTGACCCTTGAATCCCCTTTTATATGTAACCCTGAAGTTTGAATTTGAAGCGGGATGTACATTTAATGATATCTGACGTGACACCTTGAAAATCGGACCATTACTGCGTAAAAGTAGCCATGCGTCAAAAAGTAGCTGTCACGTCTCCTTGAAATCCGGACAGAATACCATACGTCATTAAAAAACAGCCTGTATTGTTATCCCCAAGAAGATTGTAACCGTCAGAACCCTTCGGATGGAAGCAAGGCTCTTTCACTTTTGGGATGAAAAGCAAAGTCATATGCCAGATGTTTGAAATCATCAGCCTGAGTTGGTATTACTCAGAACCTCAAGGATTTCGTGAGTGCAGTGTTCCAAAGAATTTAGACGAGAAACAAAGATAAGAAAATTTTGGGATACTGTGATGTCAAAATATTAATTTGACACAAAGGTAGACAAAATCCCGGGCAAAGATTGCTTCATTAATCATTAAGAGAAATGATCAACAGCTTGTGTAGGTTCCCGTGAAATACAATCGAATACTTGTAGATAAGTATCGAAGGGCTTCTTTTATAAGGCTTCGTGGGTAGTTAAAAATTTTCGTTACATGTCATCCTAAACATAAGGTGATAAATTGTAACAGAAATTACTTGTTTGACTAGTGTAGTTAGTGATAAGTTTGCTTTGAAAAAATTTAAGTGACATTAAATTTCTAATGAAACTCACACGGAAATCATATTCAAGAAAAAAATTTGTGCTGGATCTTGTTGGGTAACAAACATCATGGGTTTCGAATGTTTGATCAAGACCACTCATACGAAATGAATATGATTTGGAGTTTCGAATTTTGGTACTGAACCAAATGGTTCGTGAAAATCTGGAACATAGTTCCCCGTCAATTCCTTAAAAGTTTAGGAAATTGGGTTTCACTTTCATCACGGTCTCATGATGTTAGATCATAAACACAGATTTGTGATATGTCTAAGTCTCGATGGGTTTGATCAGAGACCTCTCGGACATATGTCTTCGTGTGTGATCATGTAAGAACTTTTTGGGTGAAAAAGATTGATGTAAGACACGAAATGTACCTCTGTTGTATTTGGACCAAACAGTAAACTCTTAACTCATTGTGAGAAGATTCAGGTAGCTCAGAGACTAATGTGAATATAAGCCTTATTGGGAAGAAATTTTCGTATGAAAAAATTCATTAAAGCTTTCGTACACACACATTTAGTCATTGGAGGCTTTGGACAACATGCAGCAGCATGCTTCTAGGGACAACTTAACTAGTTCAAGATATTGAAAAATTTATCGATTCGTACGAAAAATGTACCTGGCCCTAGAACTGCAAGCATGATCCACTGTGTATCATCATGAATATCTGCAACAAAGTACTAAAAAGAAATAAGAAACAAAATATTTTTGTTGTTTTGATTTTTCGAAAATAGAGACAGAACAAACGAAAATCTTTTTGGATTTTTAATTTTTCGAAAATTAAATGACAAAACAAAAACAAACGAAAATCTTTTTGGATTTTTAAATTATCGAAAATTAAATGACAAAAGAAACGAAAATCTTTTTGTATTTTTAAATGTTTGAAAATTAAATGACAAAACAAAATGTACTTGTTGCAAATACACGAAATTTTATCATGCCCTTATAAGTGACAAATTTACGAATTCGAAGGGGTCGAAGCGTTGACTATGAACAGTAACCTCTGAATCAACCCTTAAAAAAATGATAAATTTACGAATTCGAAGGGGTCGAAGCGTTGCCTATGAACAGTAACCTCTGAACGTTGAATGTTATTGCTTTGACTTTCATTCAGCGCCTCTGAATCATTCCTGGTCAACCATCATTCTCCTTTTTCACATGGAACAGAATTTCCATCGATCATTCCAAGTCCTTCTAAAATTTTCACAAAAGATTTTTCATCTAAAGGTTTCGTGAAAATATCAGCTAATTGATCAGTTGTTTTCACGAAATGTACTTCTATATTTCCATCCTCCACGTGATCCTTGATGAAATGATAACGAAGAGCTATATGTTTAGTCTTCGAATGCTGCACAGGATTATGACAAATTCTTATTGCACTTTGTGAATCACAATATAATGGAATCTTTTTCATATTAATTGCATAATCACGCAATTGACTTTGGATCCATATTATTTGTGATGTGCAAGCAGCAGCGGCCACATATTCTGCTTCAGCCGTTGAAATTGATACACACGTTTGCTTTTTCGACTGCCAGCTCACCAATTTGCCATCAAATAATTGACATCCACTGCTTGTACTCTTTCTATCAAGATTACAACCACCGAAATCTGCATCTGAATAGGCTTGAACAAAGAACCCAGTTTTCGAAGGATACCACAATCCTAACGAAGTTGTTCCCTTGAGATAACGAAAAATATTCTTCACAGTAGTGAGATGTGGTTCTCGTGGATTTGACTGATACCTAGCACAATTACACACAGAAAACATGATATCAGGTCTACTAGCTGTAAGATAAAGTAACGAACCAATCATGCTCCTATAAAGTGTTAGGTCAATAACAGGTTTTTCTAACGAAGGTGTTAGCTTTATGCCAATTGCCATTGGAATTCGTAACTTTGTGCAGTTTGTCAATCCAAACTTCTCAAGCAGGTTCTTCGTATATTTTTCTTGATTGATAAAAATTCCTTCTCTGCTTTGACGAATATTCAGTCCAAGAAAATTATTTATTTTTCCCATCATGCTCATTTCGAACTTACTTTTCATCAGATCTTCGAATTCTTTAGACAAGGCAGGGTCAGTTGAGCCAAAAATAATATCATCAACATAAATTTGAACAAGCATTAGATGATTCCCAACTTTATTTCGAAATAACGTGGGGTCAACTGATCCTTGTTTAAATTTAGATTGCTTCAAAAATGAAGTAAGAGTTACATACCATGCTCTTGGTGCTTGTTTTAACCCATAAACTCCCTTATCTAAAATATAAACATGATCAGGATGTTCTTCGTTAATAAAACCTGGGGGTTGTTCCGCGTATACTGTTTCTTCAAGTTCTCTATTTAAAAATGAACACTTCACGTCCATTTGATAAGCATCAAAGTCTTTATGAGCTGCATAAGCCAGAAATATACGAACAGCCTCGAGTCTTGCGACAGGGGAAAAAGTTTCTTCATAGTCAATTCCTTCTTGTTGTGAATATCCCTTAACAACAAGTCTGGCTTTATTTCGAATGATATTTCCATCTTTGTCGGTTTTGTTTTTGAAAATCCATTTTAACCCGACAATCGAAACATTTTCAGGCTTAGGAATTAATCTCCAAACCTTGTTTCGTTCAAATTCATACAATTCAGATTGCATCGCAACAACCCAATCTGAGTGTTCCATTGCAATCTTAACTGTCTTTGGTTCAATTTTAGAGATAAAAACATTGAACATGCAAAATTCTTGATGAGCATTCAATACCTCATTCTTTGCACGAATTTGAGCTCTAGTTAAAACACCTTCTTGCGGATTCCCAATTACTTGATCCTTCGGATGATCTCTTGTCCACTTTTCCATTGGAGGATATGCTGGATCAAAGTCCAAAGGTGCGTCTTCGTATATATCATCATTCTCTGAGCCTGCAAAGGAACAAACATCATTAAAATCATTATTATTTTCATTATGTTCTAAATGCTCCCCCTCAACATTATGCTCCCCCTCAACATCAGCATCCAATCTCTCATTCTCCCCCTCGAAAAAATGCTCCCCCTCAACAAGAGTGTTCGAATCCAAGAGCTCCCCCTCAACTGGATTATCTTGCATACTTTCGCTTAACTTTGGAGAAGTTGATGTTGAATCATCAGTTAGCTTTGTTAATTCAGGAAGATGATTATCATTGGAATTAATTTCAGCATCAACAGCATGATACTTTTCGTGTTCTTTTGTTCAACACATGATATGCAACTGAATTATGCGAATATCCCAAGAAAATCCCTTCATCTGCTTTAGCTTGAAATTTCGAAAGATTGTCCTTAAGATTCATGATAAAGCACATGCATCCGAAAACATGAATAAATTTCACATTAGGTTTTCGATTGTTGATAATTTCGTATGGAGTGATGTTAAAACGTCGATGGATAAAAGATCTGTTTTGAGTAAAACATGCAGTCGATACTGCTTCAGCCCAAAGGTATTGTGGAAGATTCGCATATGCCAGCATAGTCCTTGCCGCTTCGCATAAAGATCTATTTCTTCGTTCAACTACACCATTCTATTGTGGTGTATATGGAGACGAAAAATTATGTGAAATTCCTTTGTCCACCAAAAATGAATCAAGAACATTATTCTTAAATTCAGTTCCATGATCACTCTTAATTCTTCGAATAGTCTTCTTCAACGTTGTTTCCATCTTTTTGATAAAGTCAATCATGATTTGTGCAACTTTGGATTTAAGCCTGAGATAATAAACCCACATGAATCTTGAAAAGTCATCAACAATTACTAAAATGTACCGTTTCTTGTTGAGTGTTGAAACTGTCGAAGGACCATACAAATCAATATGTAAGAGCTCCAGTGGTTCAACAATTTTTGAATCTATCGTAATCAGATGCCCTTGTTTATGTTGCTTGCCAACTTCACAAGCTGCACATAAAGAATCATTATCAAATTTAAGTACAGGTAATCCTCTTACCATATCTTGTACAACAAGTTTGTTGATGTTTCGAAAGTTGAGATGTGAAAGTCGCCGATGCCAAAGCCAACTTATGTCTGATGAAGCTTTCGAAAGAAGACATACAGCAGGTTTGCCTATTATCGGATTGATGTCCAAAGTGAACATGTCACCTTTCCTTTTTGATTTAAGAAAAACTTCATTTGTGATTACATTCGAAATAATGCTTCCCTCTTCGTTGAAAAGAACTTGATTTCCAGTGCCCACAACAAGTTATGAAACACTTATCAAGTTATGTTGAAGACCTTCAACATAAGCAACACGATTCACTGTGAATTTTCCATTCGTGATCTTTCCATAACCTTTGACCTGACATTTTTTATTGTTACCAAATTTCACTACTCCAACATTCTTTAGGCTTCGAAAATCTCGTAAATTCTCCTTCTTCCTAGTCATGTGACGAGAGCAACCACTATCAATATACCACTTGTTATCGTATTGCTCGTCACATAGTACCTACAATCAGTGGAAACATTTAGGTACCCAAGGCTGTTTGGGTCCTTGGAAATTAGATTTCAACTTGGAATGTAATGAAGAACATTTAACCCAATCACAAACCATGGTTTTGAGATTATCAATTAAGTTCACATCATCACTTAAAGGAATTGAAACATAAGATTTTGATGATTTCGGATGTTCACTAATATTACCCTTCGTATTCTGAGCTTGTGATTGAACATTGTTTGCTTTCACAACTGGTCTCCATGCTTTGACTGATATGTTCGAATCCTTAGAAGATGAACTTCCATTTGATGAAGTATTCACATACTTCTCATAGGCTTCATGAATTTGCTCCTTTGAAAATGTACGCGACTGATATATTTTTCCTTTGCCCTCAAGCCAATGATCAATATGCTTCCTTGAAGTTATTCCTTTTTCACGTGAAATTTTCAAAGTTTGTTTCTTTGTGTGATTAGGAAAATTTGGCTTTTGAGGAATGAAATCAACTTTTGAATTTATTGAGGAAAATTTGGCTTTTGAAGAATGATCAGACGATGTGTTTGAAACTTTCGAAAACTTTTGTTGTTTATTCACTTTAGATCGTGAATAATTTGATTGATATGAAGTCGAAAAGATGAATTTTTAGCTTTGAAAACATTTTTGGATAATTTTGATTCAGACAAATATTTATTTGTTTGAGCGGGAGTTTTCTTTTTGTCTAAAAATCTAGCTGAATTCACAGGCTTAACAGGTTTCGTTATTTCATTTGATGTCTTTTGAGACTCAATATTCTGCCAAAATATTTTCTTCCTAGCTTGTCTTTTTGAAATGTTATTTTCTTTCGAAAATTTGTCAATTTGATCTTTGAGTTCCTTAGAATTTAGTTTGACAACATTGTCATCTTTCACAACAACTAGTTTTGAAACTTCTTTTTCAATTTTTGATTTTTCAACCCATTTTCTTTGTGGTTTTTGACGTTGAAAAACGTACGAATTCTTTGTTAGGTTATTTTCAACAGTGCTTTGATTTGCAAAGAACCCTTCGTCTGTTCTTTTCAAATTATCTTCTTCAACTAACTTCTTTAATTCTGGTTTGACATTCTCAACATTTCTAATACTTACGAACACTTGATTTGGAAAAATGACATCATCTGTACATTTGAAATTTGGATAAACCACAGTATTCGTTTCAAGATAGTGAGCACCTTGTTCATTCATCACCTTTTCGAACTTTTGTGTATCACCATACACTTGATCAACCACAATTCGAGGAATTTCTTCTTCCTTTGATGATTTCTTTTCCTTTGAAATTTTCTCTTCTTTTTTATCATCACTATCATCAGTTTGACTATCTCTGATGTCCACGAAGTCCAAATCACAAACTTTCGAAGATGAGGGTATATCAGTTTCTATCTTAACCAACAAGTCCTTAACTTTTTATTTCCCTTTAGATGTTGATGCAACATTAACAATAGACAACTGAGAACAATCAACATCTTCAAGATCACTAATTTCACTAATATTGTCAGAATCATCTTCAATATCAGCAAAATTAGATTGAGAATTAGATGTTAAATTTTCAGTCTTTTTCAAAATTTGGATTTGTTCAGATTTAGTCAAAGTATCATTCACTATGTTGACTAATTCATTCGTATCAAGACAATCATCAATTTTGACAATTCCATATTTATATCTATCATCAGGAACTTTGTCAAATTCAGCGATTATCTTCTCACAATCATACGAAACATTATCTACCTTAGCTCTTTCGTATGCTAGAAAAAGTAGTAATTTTCTATGTTGTTCTTTACTTATCTCACATGAATGATGTAAATCAGTTAATTTGCCATACAATCTCTTAGCTGAATTACAGTAAATATTTCTTTATGCAAGCAAAAGTTTGACTTCATTTGATAAAGTATCCCTATCACACATAATGTTCTTTATTTGTAATTCTAAACAATCAACTTTACTTATTTTCATGTCTAATATCTTTTTGGTCTCTAATAACTCCATGGACAACCTGTTGGCCTCACTACTAGCAGACACAACAATTGAATCAAAATAAGTAACTGTCTCATCAAAAGATATTAGTTCAGAATCATAAGCATGCTTAGGAATATTAAAAGATTCGAGAATATTTCGTACCTTTGTCGTCATTGGTGATTTGTCTGCTGCCTTGGATACGAAACATCTTCCTTTCACTTCGAATTCTTCTTCGTCTGAATCCTCCTCCATCTTTGCATACATTGCTCCGTGTGTGGGATTCCTCATCTCATCATCGTCTGATCCAGATGACCAGATTTGATATGTTCCATCTTCCTCTTGTTCATCCCTAGCGATCAGCGACAAATTCTTAGCTTTTGCACGAAACTCCTCAAGCTTCTCTGCGTAATAAGCTTCATCTTTTACTTTATTCTTCCTCTCATCCTTCTTTCTGAGCATACAATCATTCGCAAGATGATTGGCACCATTGCAATAATGACAATCTACTCCAGCATCACCTTTCAATTTCTTCTCACTTTTCCCTTCAGACACCTTCAAATCTTTCTTCTCAACCTTCTTATTTTCCTCAACAACAGCTTTACTCACAGCATTTCCTTTCACCTCAGCTAGCTTAGCCTTCGAATTGAACAGCTTTTTGAAAAATTTCTTAACACGATTATTTGAGTAAAATGCTATTGCCTCATCATCAGAATTCATGATGAATCCCTCTTCTTCCTCAGATTCACCTTTTTCATCTTCTTCCTCAGATATCTTGGACACAAGTGCCAATGGACCTCCCAAACTCAGCTTCGATTCTTCAGCAATTTCATTAACCTCACTTTCGTGTGTCTTCAACTGATTGTACAGATCATTGAGAGATGATATATCGAAACTTTGCTGATTCTTTACCATCATACTCACACTTCTCCATTCTTTTCGAAGACCCATCACAAAGATAAGATTGAATTCCATTGAAGTCCTGGTGATTCCATAGCGATTGCAACGGTAGATTAACTCGTTCATACGGTCATAGTACACTTCAACTGTTTCACCTTCTTTTTGTCTGAAGTCTTTCAGCTCAACCAATCACTGTTTTACTGAATTGATTTTCGTCCTCTCACTTCCTTGAAACTTTTCTTTTAAATTGTTCCAGATTTCCTTAGCAGTTGTACAACTCCTTACGTAATTGTACACAACTGGAGGTAAAGCTCCTCGCAATTCCCTCATACATCTCTTTTCCAGTTTCTTCAGACGATCTATTTGATTTTCAACCTCAGGACTTGCAGAAGATGTTCCGATTTCTTGAACATTCATCGGAGGATTGACAATTCCAGAAATACATGACCATAATTCTTCATCAAGACCATTCAGATAATCCTGCATATGATCAGCCCACTGATCATAGTATTTAGGAATTAACATTGGAATTTTGGTCGATGATCCTAACATATGATAATTCCAGAATTTTGGTCGATAATCCTGCATATGATCAGCCCACTGATCATAGTATTTAGGAATTAACACTGGTCATAGAATTGAGATTGAAACTCGCCATTGTTGTACGGAAAATGATTTTGAGAATTTTTGAAGAAAATTTGAGAACAAACTAGTTGAATCAGATCGGAATTACAAGACGTACACTCGATTCAACAATTCAAACGCAGAATCGAATCACAAACTAAAATCTAGACAATTTTTCACTATCAAAAAGTGCGGAAACTTTTGAACCAAAAAGTTGATTCAATTTTTTTTTGAATAGATGAAAATTAGATCACAGATGTGATTCCTGCTCTGATACCAATTGATGAATCAATGAATCGAGTAACAAACCGAATCATAGTTTGAATTGAATTCAGAAAATAAGATTGAACACCGGATGTAAATATGATATTGTTTCAGCTCTATTACGCTTTCGAATGTTTACTGAGTACAAAGACAGGTCTGCAAAAACTCTTATCTAACTCTAGTAAATGTCCCTATTTATAGGAAACAGAAAGCGTACAAAAAATATACTAAGGCATAAAACACTTGAGCTTCGAATCTAAAGAGCCTTAGTAAAATACATTACAAATCATACGAAGAGTGCAAAATATCCTTCGACTAATTACAACATATTTCGCCCTTACATAATCGTATGGAACTTGCTATGTGTATGCTTTTAAAATTGTATATGGTTAGGAGCTTATAGCTTTAGAATGATTGATTTGGCCTTATTTCCTGTTCCTTATTTGGTTATGGTCCTAGGGTAGAATCTCTTATTCGAAAGTCTATTTGATCCTTTTCTGTGTATAATTTGCATGCATAAAGGCAACCTGTTATGATTGGTCTGTTTGATATGGGTAGAGCAAATCTTAGGAAAGCCTGGGCTTTGGGTTATGCAGTGGTTTGTGGTATATGATTTATTTTGGGACGAATTGGAGTTATCAGGTAGAGCCTTGGGGAAAGGTACAGGTAGGTGTGGAAGGTAGTATTGGGCCCGTACTACTAAACGCACAAGACTGGTACCCGAACCAATGTTAGATCTGACAGCTCTAAGGAGGACCGGTGTGGGAAGATCCCCTAAATAGATGTCCTGATTATTATGGTTCATGACATTTCAGTTTAGCATGGTGGTGACACGATTTGGGATAGGGGGATCAGGATCAGGATTAGGATCTGGATCCGGATCGGGCGGTGGTGCAGAGCCCATTGATGAGAGGTTGTGCGAGATCATTGCAGCTGAGGTTACGAAGGGCATCCTTGACGCTACCACAGTGATCTTTGGGACGGTCAAGGAGGGTATTATAGAGATTATGGAGGAGAGGCTCAGGTAACTCAAAGCCAAGATTGCTGCGGGCCAGATCGGGGCCCGAACTCCCTCGATTTGGGAATTCAAGGCATGTGAAGCGTCGGAGTTTTTCGGGGTCAAGGACACCATTGTTAAGCGAAGCTGGGTGGCGGACATCGAGAACGCCCAGCGCACAAGTTCTTGCCCGGACGCGGTAAAGGTGGGATTTGCTTCCTGTATGCTGAGGGACAGAGCCCGGGATTGGTGGGGAGAGCTGACCAGTCAGGTTGGAGTAGCTGGTGTGGCTGAGATGACATGGGCCGAATTTGTTCGGAGATTTGAGTTGGAATTTGCACCGGCTATCGAGGTGCAATGGATGGTGAGGGAGTTCCAAGAGCTACAACAGACCACCGAGACTGTGGTGGAGATCACCGCCAAGTTTCACGAGCGAGCATTTTTGATCCCACAGTATGCTACTGACAAGGACATGCGGAGTACGAGGTATCATTCCATGCTGAGGGATGATATACGGGAGTTTGTGAGCTTTACAGGGTGCAAAACCCTGAATGAGATGGTGGAGAAGGCACAAGAGAGGGAGATGGAGTTGGACTTCTGCACCAAGTGGAAGCCTGAGCAGACATAGGCAGCAGTAGGTCAAGCTAAAAAGCCTAAGACCTCGGATTCATCCAGTACGGGCCAGCAGGGTCGTGGCCAGTGTGCCAAGTGTGAGAGATCTCATGAGGGAGCTTGCCGGGGGTCGAACCCGGTGTGTTATACGTGTGGTCAGCTGTCACGACCCCAAACCAGACGGCGGAAACGTCTGGAGGTGGAGGACTTGAATTGTAGTATCACAACACATACATCATAGTAATCAAAGTACAAACAACCATTGTATTTAAAAGGTATAAGAATTTACATGTGTTCAATCATTGTATATTGAACCAAAATATAGTTATACAAAAGAAGATATAACTCAACATAGCTCCATCTTCGCAAAAAGCTCGGGGAGTACCTGTGTATTATTTCCCTGAGAATACAAGTAAATTTGAAAAGAGAGTATCAACATAAAGTTGAGTGAGTGCATAAGTGTTTATGTTTAAAGGATGTCTCTGTATCTTGTATATGTAACTTGTTCCAGAAAATCCTATATTTTATGTTGTATATGAAAAGTAGTTTTATTCCCATAAAACCGTTCACTTTGTATCAATGTTTTGTATTTGTATTACTTTATGAAAAACTTGTACTGAGAGTGTGCCTGGCTCCACCAGCTGTTATTGAAAATTGTATTGAACCATTGTATTTTGTATTCTGTAAACTGGTACTTTGAAGGTGTACTTTCGTTTAGTTGTTTATACACTAACGTATTGTTAATATCTTTTTAATGAGTTATTATAACCATACTATGACGGATGGCTGAAACAAACGCTTTGTGGGCGTTTAAACTGTTGATAACAATTGCCACTCATCGGCGTGTATGCCTGACTGTAGCTAGCAGCCTGAGTGCGGGGTTGTCAATCCCGATATAGATCTATACACACTTGTTTCGATCCCCGGCTGGAGATTCTGGTTATAATGTCAGGACTTTTCCTATGTTGTCTAAAGTGAATTAAACAACCTGAATAGAGTGTCTCATAAAAAGCATATAAACGTTACATGTGTATTAGTTTTGAAAACCCAATCATTCTGAAATAATGATTGACAGTATGTTCTTGAATCAAAACCCAATCATTCTGAAATAATGATTGACAGTATGTTCTTGAATTAGTATTCCAAACATGTATTTGATAAGTGTAAACCTTGATTCGTTCTGTATCAAAACCCTAGTTTCTTGTAAGACTGTGTATTCTAGTATACTTGTATCACAAATTATTGTTCTATGTATAAATTATACCTATTATAATTTATATGTACTTTCTGAATATGTATTTAACCATGTTTGCATGTAATCCCTTGCTCAGCATATTACAAAGGTAGTTAAACTGATGAAATAACTATTATATTTATATACATATACAATTTTATATATAAGTAAAATTTAAACGACACTCGGACAAATAATCGGTACTTTAAGCCCACATCCAAAGAAGGAAAAGGACCTAGAATGAGTTATCAGTCCTAAGTCTTTTAAATCTCATTTATATATATATATATATATATATATATATATATATATATATATATATATATATATATAAATATGAATTTTGGGGAAAAATATAAGTTTATAAAAGAGTTTAATGTTTTGAGTATTTTTAATGATTTAATGTTGTTTTATCATGATTTGAAATTATGATCTTATAACACAAAGTTCTTGTGTTATGCTTGTATTCCCCCCTTAAAACAGTAGAAATTATGAAAATACGGGGGTATGTACTCACTTGATAGGTGGTGAATTGGACGGAGTTTCGTTTCACGAAAAGGGGTTTGTTTGTCGAGAAACCGGCTTAAATTGGGCAGAATTTCGACAGGAGAGAGGTTACTTCTCGGGAATCTTGGGGCTTCGAGGATTGCTTAGGGTTCGAGACTTGATACCGGGGCTTTAGGGGTTGCATATGAGTTTGTGGAAGTGGAAAATGTGAAAGAGAATGAAATTAGGGGTGAAAAGTGTAAAATATTTCGGAACCCTCGCATGCCTTATATAGGCCGAAGCCTCGGATCCGAGGCTATGCGAGCCTGCCACGCATCGGACAGGTGGCAAAGGGAGGGGACCTCTTCGGACCGCAGGCTGGCTCGGATTGGACCGGACTTCGGTCCAATAGAAGACTGACACGTGCGAAGGAGTGCATCCGAGGGGCGTGCGAGGTGATGTCCGGTGTGTCTCATGCGAGGCTGTCCGAGGATGATTGGACCGCGGAGTTGGTCGAATCAAAAGGTGCCACGCAATGCTTCGGTCCACTCAGCAGCTGCCACGTGCGAGGTGACGTGTCACATGCGAAATTGCCCGGTTTTCCTATTTGTCTTTATTTTTGTGCCAAAACTTGCGAAAATCATAACTTTCGCATACGAGCTCCGTCTTTGGCGTTCTTTATATGCACGCATATGTAAAATCATACTCTACGACTTTCGTTTAGACTTCGTCGGCTAATTTTGACTTTATTTTTAATATTATTATTTTAAACAGACCGGGACGGGAATCAGTTAAAAATTCATAACTTCTTCATCTGACATTCGTTTTTGTCTGTCTTTTCACCGTTGTTCTACTACCGACGAGACCTTCAATTCTCGTTTAGGTTGTGTTGGCTAAAAATCGCTCGATTTTTATTTCGAGTTTTTAGCTATACACTGCTATACTGGAACTTAGAAAAATCATATCTTCCTCATACGAAGTCAGATTTTTCCGTTCTTTTTATGAAAGTTCTCGGTTTAACATAAACTAAAATTTTCATTTAGATTGTTAAGGCTAACAAACCTTTTATCGAAAATTCAGTTTCTACACTGAACAGTGTTTTGCCGGTTTTGTCGTGGATTTTCGATTAGTCATAACTTCTTCGTTATAACTCGGATTTTTGTGTTCTTTATGTTTTTGGAAACCTTGTTACAATCTCTATCACTTGGTTCATCCCAATCGATATTGCTAAATAATTTATTTTTGACGGTCAATTATGTAAATATGCACATTATGCTAAAATCTCTCTTTATTATTATAAAAAGAAATACACATTGACCTATACTATTACATAGGTTTGAAATAACGATTTGTTACATCAGCCAGGCCACGTGAGCAGGGACTGCCCCCGGAAGGGCTTGATATGTTTCCATTGCAACCAGACGGGCCATAAAAAAGCCAATTGTCTGAGGTTGCAGGGAGGGGGAGGAGCAGTGGCGGCGCCTGCGCCTGCCACGATGAGGATTACTGATGACCGCCCGACTAAGGCGGATGCTCCAGCGGTGAAGAGCCGCACATTTTAGCTAACTACCGAGGAGGCTTGGGCGGAGCCAGACGTTGTGGCTGGTACATGTTTATTCTTCTCTACTCTCTATTTATTTGTATAGCTTATATGTGCATTGTGTTTATGTATAGGGATCTTTTTGGTCAATGGTGTCTCAGATCATGTTTTGTTTGATTCGGGAGCTACCTGATCATTCGTGTCTCTTGCGCTTAGCAACAAGTTTCAGGATGCACTGGGAACCTTGGATTCCCCGCTTGAGGTAGAGATTGCTGATGACTGCACTGTGAGTGTTGCGAGGGTGTATCAGGACTGTGTCATGAATGTGCTTGGAGAGAGGTTTCACGTTGACTTGGTTTCGATACCGTTGCGAGGGCTGAAAGTGATTGTCGGGATGGATTGGTTGGGGGCCAACAGGGCCATGATCGACTGTGAGTACCAGTTAGTGGGGGTTCGAACCCCAAGTGGGGGAGAACTGGTTATACATGGTGAGAGGGCCTCGCAGGGGCTGAACCTCTATTCGGCTGCGAGGGCTAGGAGATTTCTGCAGCAGGGAGGTATGGGATTTCTGGCTTATATCTCAGATACGAGGGTCGAGACCACGATAGATGTGGGTAGTGTGCCGGTTGTATAGGAATTTCGGGATGTCTTTCCGAAAGAGTTACCAGGAGTGCCTCCGGAGAGGTAGGTTGAGTTTCGCATTGATTTGGTGCCGGGTGCCGCCCCGATAGCGAAGGCACCATACCGACTAGCACCGCCTGAGATGTAGGAGCTATCTATGTAGCTTCAAGAGCTGCTAGACCGAGGGTTCACCCGTCCTATCAGTTCCCCGTACGGAGCTCCGATCCTGTTTGTGAAAAAGAAGGATGGATCGCACAGGATGTGCATTGATTATCGAGAGTTGAACAAACTGACGGTGAAGAACCGTTATCCGTTACCGAGGATCGATGATTTCTTTCATCAGTTGCAGGGTGCGTCTTGATTTTCCAAGATTGATCTTCGGTCGGGTACCATCAAATGAGGATTCGGGATGAGGATATACCGAAGAAAGATTTCAGGAATCGGTATGGGAATTACGAGTTTGTAGTGATGCCATTTAGGCTCACCAATGCCCCAACAGCGTTCATGGATCTCATGAACAGGGTGTGTAAACCGATGCTGGATCAGTCGGTGATCATTTTTATTGATGATATCATGGTCTATTCTAAGACTAAGGAGCAGCACGAGCAACATTTGAGGGAGGTATTGTAGACCCTGAGGGCGGAGAGGTTGTATGCCAAGTTCTCCAAGTGTGATATTTGGCTGCGAGAGGTACAGTTTTTGGGGCACATCATCAATCAGGAGGGTATTTCGGTTGATCCAGCTAAGGTTGAGGCAGTGATGCAGTAGAAAGTACCGAAGAATGCTTCTGAGATCCGTTGCTTCTTGGTTCTAACGGGCTATTATCGGAGATTCATCCAGTATTTCTCCAAGATTGTTGTGCCCTTGACCCGCTTGACCAAGAAGAATGTGACATTTTGATGGGGTGCGGATCAATAGTTGGATTTTGAGACCCTGAGAAGCAGGTTATGCGAGGCTCCGATTCTAGTACTACCCGAGGGGTTAGATGATTTGGTGGTGTACTATGACGCATCGATTTCAGAGTTAGGTGCGGTACTGATGCAGAGGGGGCATGTGATAGCTTACGCCTCGAGGTAGTTGAAGCCTCATAAGCAGAATTACCCCACTCACGACCTGGAATTGGGGGCAGTGGTGTTTGCCCTCAAGATTTGGAGGCATTACTTGTATGGAGTGAGGTGCACCATCGATACTGATCACAAGAGTTTGAAGTATTTGATGGATCAGTAGAACCTCAAGATGAGACAGAGGAGGTGGTTGGATGTATTGAAGGACTATGATTGTGAGATCTTATACCATCCCGGGAAGGCCAACATGGTGGCCGATGCGTTGAGCCGCAAGGCGGCAGGTACCCCGATTCGTAACGTTCGTTTGAGGATGACCGTGATATCTCCATTGTTGGATATGGTCAAGGAAGCTCAGGTCGAGGGGGTGAAGAAGGAGAATTGGAAGATAGAGCGGATTCGGGGATAGTATCCTTTGTTTGTTAAGGATAGTCGTGGCCTTTTTACACAGTGTGGCTGGGTATGGGTACCGGTGACTGGAGGAGTGAGACATAAGATATTAGAGGAGGCACACAAGTCCAAGTTCTCTATACATCATGGGGCTACAAAAATGTATAGAGACTTGAGATTGAGTTATTGGTGGCCCTGCATGAAACGGGAGATCGTCTGGTTTGTGGAGCGGTGCTTGACCTGCAGGAAGGTCAAGGCCGAGCATCAGCGGCCTCATGGCAAGGTCCAGCCGCTACCCATTCCCATGTGAAAATGGGAAGAGATCACCATGGACATCATCACTAAGTTACCGAGGACGGAGAGGGGTGTGGACGCCATATGGATGATCGTGGATAGGTTGACGAAGAGTTCACACTTTATTCTGATTTCTGAGAGTATATCCGCTGCGAAGTTATCGGATATTTATGTATGGGAGGTGGTGGCGAGGAACGGGGTGCCAGTATCGGTAGTCTCTAACAGGGATGTTCAGTTTACATCCAGGTTCTGGAAGAAGTTCCATGAGGAACTGGGCACTCAGCTGCATTTTAGTACAGCGTACCACCCCCAGACAGATGGCCAGAGTGATAGGACGATCCAGACACTTGAGGATATGCTGCGAGCATGTGTGTTGGATTTTGGAGGGAGTTAGGATACGTACCTCCCACTGGCAGAGTATTCATACAATAAAAGCTACCATGCCAGTATCGACCGACCTCCATTTAAGATGTTGTATGGCGGGAGATGTAGGACTCCAGTTTGTTGGGATGAGGTTGGACACCGAGTCATGGGGAGCACTGAGGTGGTGCTCAAGACTACCGGACTAATTCATTAGGTGCGCAACCGGCTGCGAGTCGCGCAGAGCCGTCAGAAAACTTATGCCGACCGGCGGCGATCAGATCTTGAGTTCCAAGTGGGGGACTTCGTGTTACTGAAAGTGTCACCCTGGAAGGGGGTCATCAGGTTTCAGAAGAGGGGCAAGCTAGGGCCTCGATATGTAGGCCCGTTCAGGATTACGGCCCGGGTGGGCAAGGTGGCATATCGCTTGGAGCTGTCGGATGAGCTTAGCCAAATTCACAATACATTCTACGTGTCACAGCTCCGGAAGTGTGTCACAGACGAGGCCACGGTCGTTTCTCTGGAGGACATTCAGGTGGACGAGCGCCTGAATTACATTGAGAGGCCTATTGCGATTTTAGATAGGAAGACCACGGTTCTTCGGAACAAGGAAGTGAAGCTTGTAAAGGTGCAATCGCAACACCTAAGGGGCTCCGAATGGACGTAGGAGCCGAAGGATGAGATGCGGGAGCATTACCCTGATCTATTTGCACCGATGGACTTCGAGGACGAAGTCTAGTTCAAGTGGGGGAGAGTTGTAACACTCTAATTCAGGTACTTCCACAAAAGCCCTTGAAGTTAATTATTGTTGCATAAGAGGTCCCTTAAGTAAGTTGGGCGTACTCATGAGTACGCTTAGCATACTATATATTAATGATCGCGAAAGGGCAGCACGTACGTTAGACGTAACAGAAGTACGTTCGGCGTATGTGACGGATGTCCAAACCCTAATTTCCGGACTTGAGCCCTATATAAACATCCTTATCTCATTTGAGCCTCGCCCTAATCAGCCTCTTTCACCTTCAAACATCCTTGAAAACCCTAATACCATTTAAGAGTGTGTTTTGAGCTTAAGGAGTGCATTTGTAGCCATTTTAGTGTCCATTCAAGAAGGAGAAGTTGTCAAGCAAGCTTGGAGTGGCATTGGGCTTCAAGGATCTGCATCTAGTTCACTTTGAGGAGCTTCTGGAGATATAAAGCTTTGATCTTTCCATATTATTCATTAGATCTAGCTAGGGTTTTGTATTTTTGTCCCTTTTGTTGGTTTTGGATCTCCTCTTGTGAGTTGAGCAACTCCAGAGGCTAGAAAGGTTAGATCTAATGTCCTTTGGTCCATTAATAGCATAAAAATGAAGTCTTGATGGGTGTTTTGACCTCATGCATGGATTAAGCCCCTTGGAAAGGTCTTAATGGGTTGTTGGGAGCATATGAGACATGCAAAGGCATAAAGTTGCCAAATTTATGCCCTATGACGTCTTAATGAACCTAGATCTGACTTTTGGACGTGAGGAAACTGAGTATTAAGCACTTAATGGGAAAAGTGCTAAATCCGTTGGTACGTTGGGCGAAAATTAGTGTACGCAACACGTACTGCCTAAGGACTCAGTACGCTGCGCGTACCAGGGTGGTACGCCAAGCGTACGCACAGCAGTCAGACTTGGATTTGTTTTGGGCCCCAATTAGTCATTGGGCATGGTCACGTTTTTGGGTTAGTGGGCCAGTGTATCTATTTTGGGCCATGGATGATATGGCTGGGCCTTATTGGGCCATGAGGCCCATTAATGATAATTAGACATGGACTTTGGGCCCAATAGCAAAGGAAGACTTTTGGGCCATTGTGGAGGGACTTGGGGACTTGGGTTCTCCACTTAGATGGGGTTTGATCCTAACATTTAGTAATGCTATCATTGTTCAGTACGGGTGTTTAAGGACTGTTAAGAGAGCACCTTTCAGATTCTTCGGACAGAGGTGAGTCTTCTCACCATACCAATGGGTCTAAGGCACCAAGGTCGGCCCATTTTATGTGATGCGGATTGTTGATCGATTATGCGATATGATAGTATGACATTTCCATGGAAGACCACATGGGGTTTACCATGGCATTTGGTATAAGACCTTGGAGGGTTTCCATGGCATCCAAGTATATCTGCTTGTATAGTTTGTATTATGTCTTGTTTGGTAGGAAGACCTTGTGGGGGTTCCCAATGCAAGAAGACCTTGTGGGGGTTCCCAAGGCAGGAAGACCTTTTAGGGGTTCCCAAGACAGGAAGACCATGTGGAGTTCCCAAGGCAGATAAGACCATGTGGGGGTTCCTGTGGCATTAGGTGTAAGACCCTGGAGGGTTTTCAGGGTTTCCTTATATGTTGTATGCATGGCTTATGTGATATGTGTAGCTTTATAGCTAATTTGATATGTATTATGTGGTTTGTGTGTGGGGTATGCTCTGGGGGGACTCACTAAGCATTATCTTATAGTTTGTGGATTTGTTTCAGTTACATCTGAGCCCAAGGGCAAGGGCAAGGCTTGATGGCACGACGTGTACTCTCACCTGGACATTTTATGGGACACTCTGATATTTTGAAATAAAGTTGTATTTGATATGATTTTGAAAACAATTGTAACTGGTTTTTGTGGATGATGGAAATGTGTTGTGGTTAATTAAAAATGAAAATTTTCTTTTGAAGAATTAGGTCGTTGCATCCAAAGGTTTCTTCTTTCTTCAAGATGCACTAAAAAACACCAAAACACACAAAATGCTCAAAAGTCTCTAAAAGGGGATTAGGGTTTCGTGCGAACTGCTTTGGGACGAAGGAGGTTAATGATAAAAGAGGCCTTGAGGTTATAAAGTGATTAAATAGGGTCCAAACCCTAAATTTTAGGGTTTGCAGCTGACTCGAGTACGCCCAGAGTACACTAGGTATGCCCAACATACTAGGGGGAAAACCCCATGTCCAAGATTCGTCAAGGTACGCCCAACATACCTTAGTTACACCCAGCGTAATAGGCAACCATGAGAAATAAATGAACACTTAGAATTTTTAGAAATTTACCTAAAAATCGGTCGTTACAAAATTACTTTAACTATATAGTCATACAATTTACATATCAAATCACACATGAAATAACCCTTTATATCATCCAGTTACGAGATGCGTTTGACTAAACCAATGCACAACTGATCTGTTAACTATGAACTATATATCTCTACTTTAAGAATAGAAGATATTATCATCATAGAATTTCTCGTGACAAGATCCATGAAGTAATCTCTAAGCCTGGGTTTATCCAATACTTAAAATCCTTATTTTCAAAGTACTCACGAATATTGTAACAATTCTAATTGCAATGTGTTAACATTAATCGTCAATCTACAATCAATTCATGACAGTCTTAATTGACTACTTACTTCCAAAAGTATGAACGAGTATGGAAGTTTGGATAATTCAAATTACTTAGGAAGTATAAACATGAAAAAAGAAACACAAGAATAAATAATTGAAAAAGGCAGTATAATACTCAAAAATAATTCTATATTATTCATTCACCAAATCAATTACAATTATTTTGTTACAAGTTACCAAAATATCACCGAACTACTAAAACTAATATCGTCTCTTAAGTCTATGGTCCTAGCATTCTGGTAGTGTTTAACTCTGCTCAGAGCCTTTGTGAAAGGATCTGCAACGTTATCTTCTGATGATTCTTGCTTCACCAGAAGATGTCCTTCTTCTACCCCAATGTCGAATATAATGGTACGTTATGTTAATATGATTGGATCTACCATGATTCTTTCGTTCTTTTGTCAAAGCAACCGCACCTTCATTATCGCAAAACAGTTTCATTGGTTCTTGAATAGTTGGAATGACTCAGAGATATCCGATAAAGTTCTTCATCCAAGCCGCTTCTTTAGATGCTACACTCACCGCAATGCACTCTGAATCACAGGTGGAATCAGCCACTATGTCTTGCTTGGAACTCTTCCAAGTAACCGCTCCTCCATTCAATAAGAATACCCAGCCAGACTGAGAGCAAAAATCGTCTTGGTCTGTTTGAAAACTGGTGTCACTGTAAGCACTCACTCTTAACGTATCACTGCCTCCAAGAACTAGGAACATGTCTTTCATTATTCGTAGATACGTAAGAATATTCTTCACCTCAATCTAATGGGCTTTGCTAGGATTTCCTTAAAATCAACTAACCATGCTCAAAGCATAAGACACATACGGGCGAGTATAAGTCATTGCATACATGATCAATCCTACAGCCAAAGCATATGGGACTCGACTCATGTCATCTATCTCTTCATCAATAATTGGACTTTGAGTTTTACTCAAATTAATAGTACTGTGAATAGGCAATTCCCCTTTCTTTGAATTCTCCATACTGAAACACTTCAGTATTTTATCCAAATATGTACTCTGGCTATGACTAATAAGATAATTCTTTCTATCTCGATGAATCATTATTCCTAGAATATAGACCTCTTCCCCTAGATCCTTCATAGCGAACCATTTTCCAAGCCAAGACTTAACTTCTTAAAAAGTTGGAACGTTGTTTCCGATAAGGAGTATGTCATTAGCATATAAGACCAGGAAGGTCACTATACTCCTACTTGCTTTGACATATATACAAGACTCATTTTCACTTCTAGAGAACCCAAACTCTTTTACTTCCTCATAGAAGCAAAGATTCCAGCCGCGAGATGCTTGTTTCATTCCATAAATAGATTTCTCAATTGTACATACTCTATCAGGAAACTTGGCATGTACAAAACCCTCTTGCTGACTCATATAGACGTCCTTCAATAACTTCCCATTAAGAAAAACGGTTTTACCATCCATCTTCCAAATTTCATAATCATAAAATGCAGCTATAGCAAGCATAATCCTTTAACTTAGAAACTGATGAGTCAAACACCTTATGATATGATGAGTCAAACACTCCTACACGCTATTTGTCAGCGTCAGCGTCTATACCATCAGCGCCAGCGTTTCAAGCCTATCACCGTCAACGCTTAGTATATTTATTCTATGTAATCTTTTGTATATTAGGTAATGATATATATAAGTATAGAATAGATAGCAAATCCGATATCTTTGTTATGAAGATCGGTTCTTAGTATAGATAAGATATAATCCATTCAATAAAGGGATATACTTGTATATATTAGTATATATTGGACATTAGGTTGAAACCCTAATGTTAACATGGCTTGGTGTTGTAATTGTCTTGGTGACAAACCATCTTCTTGGTGAAGACAAAACACATTCTTGGTGAAAGAACAATTTGGAGAATTCTCTATATTATTTACTTTCTGTTCTTTGTTTTTCTTAGATTAAGTTTACTTTTGTTCATTATACTTGAAGTGTATCCGATCGATACAAACCTTCAATTGGTATTAGAGCAGGTTTTTGATACACTTAAGTAAATCATGTCGACCTCTTTTATTCCAAAATCAAATGCCTGCAACATGGAACGAACCATATCTAGTAGGGTTTGATTACGCTTCCCATCAACAACATTAATTTGTGGTGTTTTGGGAGGAGTCAGTTGAGAAACCATTCCACATTCCATGAGATAGTCGTGGAACTCGATACTAAGATACTCACCACCTCTATCAGATTTCAGTACCTTTATCTTCCTACCTAATTGATTCTTGACTTCATGCTTAAACTCTTTAAACTTTTCAAAGGTTTCCAATTTATGTTTGATTAAGTAAATATAACCATATCTGCACTAATCATCCGTAAATGTCATGTAATATCGATTAGCATCCTTTTGTGTGGATCTAATTGGTACACACACATCCGAATTGTTGGGAATAAATCCGAGATGACGAATGCGGAATATCAAGAACAATCAAGAATCAATCACCATAATATGCAAGTAATCTGATAAAGGCTTTTGTGTATATTGATTATGATATGAACGTACAAAGAAAACTCTAATCTGGAAAAAGCTTACATCAAAATCTAACCTAATGATTATTTATAGGGAACATAAAATATTTACCATAAATATAAAACTAATGCCTTAATATAAAACCAATGCCTTAGAAGAGCTCGATGAAGAAATTCTACTGTAAAGGCACCGTTGGGAATCATAAAACGATTAACTCTAAAAAAGGCTTCCCTAAATAACCAAACATGCCAAATCAGTTTCAATATCTCAAATACTCAACAATCTCCCCCTAGATGTTGAAACTGATGAAGATCATGATTTTCGATCTTCTTGGCATTTCTCCCCCAAAATTGTGAGACTCATCAGCACATGGAGTCTTCAAAGCGAGAGAAACAAATATTATATTCAAAGCGATTGTTGCCCGGGATCCATCTACTTCATGTCTTAACAGACATCACTAGAATCCCATAGAATAATGTTGATTTATTTCTTTATCTTTGGCACACTCTCACATGAAGATCCTTGTGATTTTATAAAGTCTGGTTCGTGGTACTCATGATTACTTTCAGTTTTGCAGAACAATTGATGGCGACTAATTGCGAAGGGGTGTAACTGACTCGGTTGCGAAAAGGCATAACTGAAACGGCATTTTAAAAGGATAAGATTTGGGCACGTGAAAATTTGAAACTGACGCTGATGTCACGCCGCCTGACACACGTCACAGCTGTCACTCACGCTTTTCTAGGCAACTTTTCAATGATTGAAGTAACCAACCGCCGGGTTTCTCTCTCTTACTATACGGTATAAAAGGATTTTGACGATTCAATATTCATTACCACTTTCAAAAGAATTCAAAATCCTCTCGTCGATTATTCTCTCTACTCTTCATCATCGTCTTCATCAAACTTCCATCGCAGCTTCATCAGAAACACCCTCCGTCGCAGATCAAATGACACAGTCTTCTCTTCTCAACATCAAGTCAAACCAGAATCTTATTCGGGACCTTGATCCTGCCAAGTGCGATGGTTTTCTTCAACCTCTTGTCGAGTGTCTCCGCTATTCCACACTGGTCATCGCATTGATGAAATATGAAATCGTACCCTTGGTTCATCTGTCCAAGGCGTATTCTACTGCAAGCTACCAAAAAGGAGAGGAACAAATATCCTTTGAAATCGCTGGCAAGAAAACCCACATCTCAAAATCGCGATTCTGTCACCTGCTAGGGCTTCCACAAGAGCGTGGTTTGATAGACCCAGAATCCATCTCAAACTCTGACATCTTGGCGATGTTTTACCAAATACGGAATATCAAGAACAATCAAGAATCAATCACCATAATATGCAAGTAATCTGATAAAGGTTTTTGTGTATATTGATTATGATATGAATGTACAAAGAAAACCCTAATCTGGAAAAAGCTTACATCAAAATCTAACCTAATGATTATTTATAGGGAACATAAAATATTTACCATAAACATAAAACCAATGCCTTAATATAAAACCAATGCCTTAGAAGAGCTCAATGAAGAACTTCTTCTATAAAGGCAACATAGGTAATCATAAAACGATTAACCTTAAAAAAGGCTTCCCTAAATAACCAAACATGCCAAATCAATTTTAATATCTCAAATACTCAACAATCTCCCCCTAGATGTTGAAACTGATGAAGATCACGATTTTTGATCTTCTTCGCATTTCTCCCCCTACATTGTGAGACTCATCAGCACATGAGGTCTTCAAAGCAAGAGAAACAAATATCATCTTCCAGAAACGAACTCCCCCTTGAATAATCATCACTCCTCCTTGAGTCTTCAACAAATTCCATGGAGAGAATCCAGAAAGTTAAGAAGAATCACTAACAATCTTCAAAACCCATCAGATTAGATGAAATAAATCCTTTTAGAATATCCCCAATGCTCAAAAATTAAAACCGCGAAAATAACAAAAGTTAATTTTGAAATTTTCGATTTTTAAATATTAGACAAAAAGAATAGAGTAAGAAACAATTATTTACAAGGGTTTGAAAATAATAAGACCAAAGAAAAGGATAAGAAGGTAAAATATTTCGAAAAAAGAAAGGGTAAAAATGATAAAAACCCATAAAATTTAAAAAGATTTTTGGACATGGGGTTAAATCTGTGAAAATTTGAAATTCAGGGGTTAAAAGATGAAAATATAACCCATCTTCTTCATTGTAACGCTGAAACAAATAACAGCGTCCAAGAGGGTTGAAACCGTAAAGTTTGCTAATATTCGGGGACTGGAATTGAAACATATGTCATCTTCTTCAATTGAATTTCAGATAAACTAATTTGTTTGAGTTTTGAAAGTCAAAGCCAGATTACGAATCCAAAAATTCCAATTTCCATCTGTTTTGACTTCTGAACTTCGTATCAGTTGCAATATGAGAACGCATAACCTGCGAAACTGTTGTAGTGGACCCGATTTCCTTCCGATTACGAGACCAAGAACTCCGAATGTAGAACTGTGAATGCCTGCGAACGACGAACGTCAAATTCCAATTTGTGATACACATGCGAATCCGGTCTCTGATTTCATATACGAATGTTTTAATTCCAATCTGTGTGATATACTGAAAACAACGAAGATCGACTGTCGATTGCGAACCTTCGTTGTCAGTGAACTCCCACTCCAATTTCATATGTTCGATTCCTAGACCACAAGGATGTAGAAAACCAAATACAGTTTCGTACCAATGAGATTGTTCCGATTCCGAATCCTTTATGAACTTCCGAGCGATTTTAATTTTAGGATTGAAACAGCGATTGCGAATCAACGGCAACATCCGAACCGAGTACTGCGAATGCCTCCGAACGTTCAGAGGTATTCAGAGACGAACAGTAAAATCGATTCCGATTACGAACCCAAAATTAGTTCCGATTGCGAGAGAGTTGAAGCACGAATCTGATTTTGGTTCGTCAACGTCGTTTTACTGGAACCAATTTAAGCAATTGACCAAAGTTCCATTATGAACCCTTTTTGTTTTAATGAAGTTGCAGTTTGTACCCAGACTTCCAAAAGTGACCCATTTTTGTCTTTAATTGCGAATTTAACCCTTAAAGTTTGAATGGACTCGCAATTTTTACCCAATTTTCGAAAGTACATTTTTTTGGCAAGAATTTCGAATCTGACCCTTCTTTTTGTAGTATACTGACAATTTCAGCCCACTTTTTGCTGTAATGTCAGATTGCAGCCCTCTTTTTTGCAGAAATTGTCCTTTTTCACCCACTTTTTCAACTTTTTCAGCTTTTGTCATTTCCAAACATTAAAAATCAATAAAAATTGATTTCTTCAACACAATTTCATATATTTGACTGATTTTTCACTAGATTTCACTAGATTTGGTCCCCATTTTCGATTTTTTTTTTGATAAAAGGTCAAAACTCTTATGACACTTTTGGTACCCATTTAAGATTCAAGATTGAAGTTGGTTTCTTGCACACCCATTTATTTGAAGAAAATCGATCTCCTTTAAAAAATAATACCCACTTTTTAGTTGGAAAACAAAAATTTTCAAAAACTTCATGAAACCAACCAAATATTCTTTTCTCTTTCCTCCAACTTCTAACATGTTTATCTGAAGAAAAATAAGAATTGAAGTTTCTTTGAACATTCTTTTTTTTTCTTTGAACATTCTTGACTTCAGCTTTCTAAACATTTTCACATGCATTAGGTACTTGTACCTTGGGCATCCAAACCTTCTTCATTTTACTCTTGTTCTTCTTCCTCTTCTTCCTTTTCTGATTTCTAGGCTTCAGAAATGAATTTCGGATCTGAACAACCTCTTCACCTTTCTGAATCTGAACATTAGAAGTCTTTTGAACACAATCCTTAGGAGTTTGGTAAATCTGAACATCTTAAATAATTGGCTTTTTGTAAGAAACCATTCCTTTAAAAACATCATCAGAACACAAAAAATCATTTGTTGTTGTTCCAATAGAAAAAAACTCCTTCACTTTTACGATTTCTGAATTTTTGCATTTAGATTCGTCTTCAGAACTACTAGATTCGGATTATGAAGCTTCTGAAAAACTTGAAACACTTGAATCCCCCTCAACAAGACCATCTGGAGTCACTTTTTCTTTAAAAACTTGAAGAACGTCATGAACTTCTCCAAGAACACCAATAACATCTTCTTTTTCTTTTCTTTCTTTCTCTAACTTCTGTTGTATTTTCTTCAGAAGTAAATATTATTTGATAACGGAAAATGGCTTTGACAAATTTTTATATTCATCTAAACTAATGCCTTAGAAGAGCTCGATGAAGAACTTCTACTGTAAAGGCACCGTAGAGAATCATAAAACGATTAACCCTAAAAAAAGCTTCCCTAAATAACCAAACATGCCAAATCAGTTTCAATATCTCAAATACTCAACACATATGGATTAGGTCCAATAACCCTTCACATCTTCCTCATGATCTATTGAAAGGTGATTTTGTTATCTTGCCCAAGAGAAAAGATTCACATTCATCATCTGTCCTAAGATCAAATGATTCCAACACTCCATCCTTTTGGAGTTGGGCGATGCATTTCCTGTTTATGTGCCAAAGGCGACAATGCTACAAAAATGCATTTTCCACACCATGGGATGAATCAATACAACACACATTAATATTTAAACAATGCATGAAATGAAATAATTTTCTGCGTCATATCTGACGAATAACAACAATTAATCAAATTAATCCTAACACCACTAATAAACACAAGCTCATAAGTCCCAAACTTGGTAACGGGTGAAGATCGCATATCTCTCATGATCAGTTTTATCCTTCCATGCTCCACTTCCTTACTTTCTCTTACTCCCTGCAAATTAGAACAAATATGGAAACCACATCCTTTGTCAAGGACCCAAGAATGAGAGAGTTGTGTGTTATTAACATGAATAGTGTAAATACCTAAAGAAGATGCCATGGCTTTACTATCCTTCAAATCATGTAAGTATTTCGGGCAGCTTCTTCTCTAATGACCCTTTTTGCTACAATGGAAGCAAGTGGCCTCCTTTAGATCACTAATCATAGGGACATCAAAGTTGGGCTTTGACTTGGACCCAATGCTAGACCCTACAGCATGGGCCTTCCCTTTCCTGTTGGATTAGGAAGGAGTCTTCCTTCTTTTTCCTTTGCCTGATCCAATGGGCATGACAGGAGAACTCTTTGTAGAATCGGCATGACTGTTCTTTATTCCCGACTCAGCAGTTTGCAACAATTTGTGGAGCTGGGTTAATGTTGTCTCTATGTGTAACATCCATAAAATTCAAGCAAATTTAAAACTTTTTAAATCATTCAAAAACCAATAATTATTACAAATTTGTTTTCAAAATGGCTTCATGTCAGAGTATCCCATAATCAAATCATAAAAATATAAGGAGGTGCACGATCACGCCTTCACCTTCCCGCGATCATCTGAAGTTCCTGAAAAAAAATCCAAAACTGTAAGCCCGAAGCTTCGTGAGTTTCCCCAAAATACCAACGCCACACAAACCATAACTATATCATATAAACAGCATGCATAATGAGCCATCAGCCTGACTGGACCACCTCGCAGGGCCATCAGTCTATCTGGACCGCTCTCCGAGCCATCAACACGTCTGGATCTCCTCTCAGGGCCTTCAGCCTATCCGGACTACTCGTCGGGCCTTCGGCCTGACTAGTATGCCCTAATCGGGTCTGCAGTCTATTCGGGCCGCCCTGGGCATTGTTGCACAAGCACAAAGCATGACCACCTCAACCCAACCCCCAATCAAACAATCATGTGCACATAAATATCATATGCTAGCTAGCATGTACAGATAGTCATACAGATCTAACAGATCACTAACATATCATCATCCTATAACCTGGATACTGATCTAACAGATCACTAACCATAACTTCATCCTATATACCAGGATACTGACCTAACCAGTCACTAACATAGCATCATCCTATATACCAGGATACCGACCTAACAGGATAATAATCCAAAAGAAGGGCCAACCAGGATAATAATCCAGGATAATAATCCAAAAGAATATCATCATGCAATAACCAGGATAATAATCCAAAAGAAGGGCCAACATTGGTGCCTTCGACCCTGTTAGTATAGTGAGGACAAATCACCTCACAAGTAGCTTAGGATGATAATGTCAAACTCCCCAAATACAGCTCCAAACTCGAACACCTACATCCACCAATGATCCCCTTCCATAAATTTCCAAATTACTAAAATATCCCCAGAAGTCAAACTGGTCAACCCCTTGGTCAAAGTCAAAGTCAACGGTCAAGGTCAACAGTCCATGTTGACCCAACTCGTCGAGTGTAGCTTACTGACTCATCGAGTTCCTTCAGAACAAAAGAAATCGTGAAAAACCTAGTCGACTCGCCGAGTTTCCAGACAACTCAGCGAGTCCATTCAGATTCCAGAATGTCGGGAAAACCCTAACCAACTCGTCGGGTTGCCTCTCTAACTCGCCGAGTTCATGCAGAATCCAAAAGGCGGGAAATCCTCATTCAACTCGTCGAGTTGACTATGCAACTCGTCGAGTTCCGTTAGTCCATTTATCATTCGAATGCTTTTAAGGGAAACCAAAGCTCCAAATTGTAGATCTAGGCTCCTAGGGTGTTGTTATCACGTAAAGTTGCTAAATTTACGTGCATGCAAAGCTCCATGAGGCTAAAACACTCGTCGAGTTGGGGTCCTCCAACTCGTCGAGTAGATGCCCTAAACCATGCGGGCTGACTAAGTTCGACACGACGAGTTGGGGCCTCCAAATCATCGAGTTCCCACAATAAAATGAATACAAAGCTTTTAAAATTTATACCTGGTAGTCAGGATATTACAATTCTCCCCCACTTTAACTAGACTTTGTCCTCGAAGTCTTCTGCGGTGAACAACTCCGGATAATGCTCCCCCATCTCTGCCTCTGGCTCCCAAGTCCACTCGGATCCCCTCCGATGCTCCCATTGTACCTTTACCAAAGTTAATTCCTTGTTTCTTAGAACCTTCACTTTCGTCACCAGAACGGCCACTGGCCTCTCCACATAATTCAGGCGCTCGTCGACCTGTATATCATCCAATGACACTACTGCCTCCACATCTAATATGCACTTCTGCAACTGTGAAACATGCAAAGTGATGTGGATCTGACTAAGCTCCTCTGGGAGATCCAGTATATATGCCACATTGCCAACCTTGGCAATAACCCTGAATGGACCAATGTATCGGGGACCCAATTTTCCCCTCTTCCTGAAGCGAATCACACCCTTCTAGGGTGAGACCTTCAGTAATACCATGTCGCCCACCAGGAACTCCAGCTCAGATCGGCGTCTGTCGGCGTAACTCTTTTGCCGACTCTAAGCGGTCTGCAGCCGCTGTCTGATCTGTTGAATCCTCTCGATAGTCTGCAGAACTACCTCTGTCCATCGTATTACCCTGTGACTGAACTCAGCCCGACAGACTGGGGTGCGACATCTCTGTCCATACAACAGCTCATATGGTGGAGCACCAATACTTGAATGAAAGTTGTTGTAGGAGAACTCTGCAAGAGGTAGGTAAGAGTCCCAGCTCCCACCGAAGTCAATAACGCAGGCTCTCAGCATATCTTCGAGAGTTTGTATGGTCCGCTCACTCTTTTCATCTGTCTGCAAATGATAGGCTGTACTGAAGTGCAGTCACGTGCCCAGTTCCTCGTTGAACTTCTGCCAGAAACGGGAGGTGAACTGAACATCACAGTCTGAGACAATAGAGATTGGTACCCTATGGCGAGCAACGATCTCGCGGATATACAAGTCGGCCAGCTTCTCGGCCGATGAACTCTCCTGCATCGCTAAAAAGTGGGCGCTCTTGTTCAATCGATCCATGATGACCCAAATAGCGTCGAAGCCCCTAGCCATTCTTGGTATCTTGGTGATGAAATCCATTGTGATCTGCTCCCATTTCCACATGGGAATCTCCAGAGGCTGCAGCTGACCATGCGGCCTCTGATGCTCGGCCTTAACCATCTGACAGGTCAAGCACCTCTCAACGTACCATGCAATCTCCCTCTTCATGCATGGCCACCAGTAACTCGATCGCAGATCTCAATACATCTTGGTGGCCCCCCGGGTGAATAGAGAAGAGAGACTTATGAGCCTCCTCCAGAACAATCTGTCTGACCCCTCCAAACATCGGAACCCAGACCCGATGGCAACGGGTCAACAATCCCCGACTATCCTGCACAAACCGGGTGTTCTCACCCCTGATCCTCTCAAGCTTCCAATTCTCCTATCGCATACCCTCATCCTGAGCTTCCCTAATCAAGCTCACGAGTGGAGAATCCACATACATCCTCATACATGTGACTGGAGTAGAAGATCCGGCTGACTTCTGGCTCAGGGTGTCCGCAACCACATTCGCTTTACCAGGATGGTAAAGGATCTCACAGTCATAATCCTTGACTACGTCAAGCCACCTGCATTGTCTCATGTTCAAGTTTGGCTGATCCATGATGTGTCTCAGACTCTTGTGGTACGTGTATATGGTACAATGGAACCATATAGGTAATGTCTCCAAATATTTAGAGCGAATACCACCGCTCCCATTTCCAGATCATGAGTAGGGTATCTCGTCTCGTGCAGCTTCAACTGCTGCGACGCATAGGCTATAACCCTTCCCCTCTACATAAGGACCGCTCCCAGTCCTGTGATGGATGCATCACAAAACACTACAAAATCCTCAACTCCCTCCGGGAGAGTCAAGACTCGAGCCTCGCAAAGTAGCTGTCTGAGGGTATCAAATGCCCTCTGCTGCTCAGGGCCCCACTGGAAATCCACCCCCTTCCTCGTCACACGAGTGAAGGGTACTACAATATTGGAGAAATCCTGTATGAATCTCCGATAGTACCCTGTGAATCCTAAAAATCTCCTGATATCCGAAGGAGATTTCGGAACCTCCCACTGCATAACGGCCTCGATCTTGGCCGGTGTTCGATTAGTTTCTAATTCCATAACTATAATTGGTATGTACTTGACCCGAGAGTAGCATGGTCCATTTGGGTTACATGGCACCGGAACAATCTGAAGGATGGATAATTGAGAAGAGGTTATTTATGGTTTATTAATATATTATAAGTTCTAATATATTAATATAAAATCATATTATTTGATTAGTATTGATCAAGAATTAATTTGGAATCAATTTTGTGATCAAAAGAGACTAATTAAATATATGGGGATTGATTATGTAAATCATTCATTCTTCTAATGTGGGTTTATGATCCATAGTTCTTCATGTTGGGCTAAACCCATGTGGTGACCCATGGATACTCCATGGAGGTTTTAACCCACGGAGCATGAGGGATATGAAAAGTCATTAGGATTTACATGGTGTAACCCTAGTTTGCCACACTATATAAGAACCCCTCTAGCTCATGAAATTGGCACTAGTGGTTACCTAGACCTAAGAGAGTGTTTACACAAGAGGGCAAGTCGATTTTATGAGTGCAAGTAACCTCCTCTCAAGTTCCTCCATTTTTGATGGGGTTGTATGATTCCATTTGAGGTGCAACACTTGGGGCACTAAGTTCTTAAAGGTCCAAGGTTTCAACTACACTAAAAGTATGTCATCTAACTTGTATTTCATGTTGTTTATACTCCATTGTATGCTAGTTAGGATGATGCTTTGGAATATTGAATGTATGCATGTATAATAGAGAAAACATAGATCCAAAGCATCTAGGGTTGCATGTACACCATAGGACAATTAGAATGCTCAAAACCCAACAGCCGGATCGACCAAAATCCCCTCCTGATTAATGAGATGTCCAAGGAACTGAACCTCTCGTAACCAAAACTCGCACTTCGAGAACTTGGCATAAAGTCGTTCTCGCCTCAAGACTCCCAATAGTTCCCGAAGATGTTCCTCGTGCTGCTCTCTGGTCTTGGAGTACACCACAATATCATCTATGAACACGATGACCGAACGATCGAGCATCGGTCTACAGACCCGATTCATCAGGTCCATAAACACTGCCGATGTGTTGGTGAGCCTAAACGGTATCACCACGAACTCTTAATGTCCATAACGAGTCCGGAACGCGGTCTTCTCCACGTCCTCCTCCCTAACCCTGACCTGATGGTACCCGGACCTCAGGTCTATCTTGGAGAACTAAGATGCTCCCTGCAACTGATCGAAAAGATCATCTATCCTCGGGAGTGGATAACGGTTCTTCATCATCAACTTGTTCAACTCCCGGTAGTCAATGCACATCCGGTGTGAACCGTCATTCTTCCTGACGAAGAGAATCGACGCTCCCCACGGAGAACTACTTCGACGAATGAACTACTTGCCTAGCAGTTCCTGCAGCTGTAATGACAGCTCCTGCAACTCTGGTGGTGTCAATAGGTACGGCGCCTTGGCGATAGGGGCCGCACCTGGCACTAGGTCGATCCTAAAATCGACCTGTCTCTCCGGAGGAACTCCGGGTAACTCCTCCGGAAGCACATCAGCGAACTCTCTGACAACCAGAACATCTGAAACCGAAACCTGATCCCTGACCCGCGTATCCACCACATATGGTAAAGATAACCCTCACACTCGTGCTGAATGTACTGCCAAGCCCTAGCAGTTGAGCAAAACCCTGATCCCAATCTGGTGCCCTCGCCGTAGATAATCAGTTCTCCCCCACTTGGGGTTCGAACTACCACCCGCTGACCCTCGCAGTCGACCATGGCACCAAAGCGACTAAGCCAGTCCATACCCACAATCACACATAAACCCCCCATGGGAATCAGAATCAATTCTATCGGGAAAGATACCCTGAAGATCTCCAACACGCAACCCCAATAGACTGAAGAAGCGGAAATCCAGTGTTCGTTGGCGATAGAGACTCGCAACGGACACTCTAGCTCTCCTACTGGCAAACCGAACTCCCTATTGAATGTCTGAGAGATAAAAGACCAACTCGCCCCGGAGTCAAATAATACCAGAGAAGGTAAGGAGTTCACTAAGAATGTACCTAACATGGTACAACACATATAAGCATAAAACAAATATAATAAGTAAGACAAAGGATATAAACATACCAGCAACCACATCTGGTGCTTCCCTGGCCTGCTTGGCTGTAAGCTGGAAGGCGCGTCCCTGAGCCCTCGGGGGCCCTGATCTACCCTGACTCCCGTCAGTAATCCTCAGTGTAGCCGGCGCTGGAGCCTGCGCCGGTCTGCAGCGAGCTGTGGATAGTTGGTCTTCACGTGACCAACATGATGGCAGTGGTAGCAGATCTTCATATCCTGAATCGGGGCTGGCTGACGGCAATCCCTCGCAAAGTTCACCTCCTTGCCGCATTTGCGGCATGCACTACCAGATCTACAAACCCCCGAGTGACCATTCCCGCACTTTCCACAAGTGCCGCCATGCTGGCCTCCCGACCTAGAATCAGCGGTCTTAGACCATTTTGGCGCCGGCTGTGACTGCGTCGGGGCCTTCTTCTGCTCCCGTAACTGTAACTCGATCTCAAGCTCACGCCGCCTAGCGGCCTCCTGTAACTCCAACAGTGTATCACAACGTTGGGTAGAAACAAACTAACGGATGTCAGTCTTGTGCATGCTCAGATAATGTGTCATATGAGCCTGCTCGGAAGCAAACTCCGGGCAAAACATCGCCCTCTTGGTGAACATACGGGTGATCTCCATCACCGTCTCAACATCATGTCTCAACTCCAAGAACTCCTGAGCTAACCGCTCCCGCTCGACCGGAAACATGTAGCGAGCGCGGAAAATATCCCTGAACTACTCCTAAGTAACCGCAACTCTCTGATCATATGTATACGATCCCGTCATCAACCTCCACCAATCCTTTGCCCCGGGCCTCAGCAGGTTCAGGGCACATCTGACCTTCTGGTCAGTAGGACATGAGCATGTGAAGAAACATCCCTCCACGTCGGATAGCCACCTGATGGATATAATCGGGTCCTGAATCCCCTCAAAATTCAGGGGCTTCGTGTTAACGAAGTCCCGATACTGGAAAGCCCGGCTCGTCCCACCACCAGCGGCTGCTACGGCTGCGGAGGCTGCAGCGGTAGCCGTCTCAGCAAGAGCTGCATAGCGCTCATCAAAGTACTCCACCATAGCGGTCTTGATAGACCCAAACATCTCTGGCAACTATGACCGGAACAGAGTAGCAACCTCATCATGCAGGATCTCTTGAATCCTGGCGTCCAACTCATCCGACCTCATTTGACCAATGACCTCAGGCACTGCTGGTCCCTCCTGACCGCCATCTCCTTTTCCTGATCTGGATCCAGTCATAAATAGTCTAATAACCAACTCCCAACAAAACCCTAGAGGTTGTGACTTCCTTGCTACGCGTATGGGCCCTATGCTTTCAGTAGTACGGACCCATACTACCTTCCACACCTACCCATATTTGTCTCAAGTATAATCACAACGCCCTAACAATATATGTAAGCATGGCGCACGCTCAATGCTCACTCCTAGAGTAAGGCTAAAGATCTCATAACTGGCCGACTGACCCTGCACAACCCATCCATGAAACTTCCACCAACCCTGCAGCACTCGTGTATGCTAGCCATACATAACGCTGGACCCTATAGACTTTCGAATAACTGATCCTACCCTAAGACCTTCATCAAACTAGAACAGGAAATAAGACCAAACCAAACATTCTCAAGCAAGAAGATCTTAATTATGTACAGTCAGGATGCATACACTAAGCAACTACAGTAATGATGTCAATTTCATATAAGGAAAAACCCTAGACTATCAGGCATCACATAATCAGGCAATTCTATCATGCAATTCCTGAAGATCCCTAGCCTAGTACTAGCATGTTGTTCTAACATATCACAAAATCAAATAATTCGTAAGGTATTTTGGGGTCTACTTACTGGCTCCGGCTGATCGTACACTTGCATCCTCCTTTAGTATTTTGAAAACCATTTGAAAATCATTTTAAAAATCTTGTCCTCATTTTGAGACTGGATACACGTGAGTGGTTCCTCTAATTCATTCAAACCAAGTCTATGATACGAACTTGTAACATCCATAAAATTCAAGCCAATTTAAAACATTTTAAATCATTCAAAAACCAATAATTATTACAAATTTGTTTTCAAAATGGTTTCATGTCAGAGTATCCCATAATCAAATCATAAAAATATAAGGAGGTGCACGACCACGCCTTCGCCTTCTCGTGATCATCTGAAGTACCTGAAACAAAATCCAAAACTGTAAGCCCGAAGCTTAGTGAGTTTCCCCAAAATACCAACGCCATACAAACCATAAATATATCATATAAACAGCATGCATAATGAGCCATCAGCCTGAATGGACCGCATCGAAGGGCCATCTGTCTATATGGACCACTTTATGAGCCATCGATATCTCTAGACCCCCTCTCAGGGCCTTCCGCCTATCCGGACCGCTCGTCGGGCCTTTGGGTTGACTAGTATGCCCTAACCGGGTCTACAGTCTATCTCGGCCGCCTTGGGTATGTTGGAACAAGCACAAAGCATTACCGCCTCAACCCAACCCTCAATCAAACAATGATGTGCACATAAATATCCACTATATAGCATGTACAGATAGTCATATAGATCTAACAGATCACTAACATATCATCATCTTACAACCAAGATACCGATCTAACAGATCACTAACCATAGCTTCATCCTATATACCAGGATACCGACCTAACCAATCACTAACATAGCATCATACTATATACCAGGACACCAACCTAACAGGTCACTAAGCATATAATCATGCAATAACCAGGATAACAATCCAAAGGAAGGGTCGGCATTGGTGCCTTCGACCCCATTAGTATAGTGAGGATAACTCACCTCACAAGTAGCTCGGGATGATAATGTCAAACTCCCCAAATACAACTCCAAACTTGAACACCTGCATCCACCAATGATCCCCTTCCATAAATTTCCAGATTACTATAATATCCCCAGAAGTCAAACTGGTCAATCCCTTGGTCAAAGTCAAAGTCAACGGTCAACGTCAACAGTCCATGTTGACCCAACTCGTCAAGTGTAGCTTACTGACTCGTCGAGTTCCTTCAGAACTCAAGAAATCGTGAAAACCCTAGTCGACTCACCGAGTTTCTAGACAACTCAGCGAGTCCATTCAGATTCCAGAATGTCGGGAAAACCCTAACCAACTCGTCGGGTTGCCTCTCTAACTCGCCGAGTTCATGCAGAATCCAAAAGGCGGGAAATCCTCATTCAACTCGTCGAGTTGACTATGCAACTCGTCGAGTTCCGTTAGTCCATTTATCATTCAGATGCTTTTAAGGGAAACCAAAGCTCCAAACTGTAGATCTAGGCTCCTAGGGTGTTGTTATCACGTAAAGTTGCTAAATTTACGTGCATGTAAAGCTCCATGAGGCTAAAACACTCATAAATAGCCTAGAAGAAGGTTTTAGACATGGAGGAGGTCCAAAGCTTCATAAAGCTTGAGTCTTTATGTCCATAAGGGCCTAGAGGAGTCCAGATCTGAAACCATGCCCTTGTGACAAGCTCAAATTTGAAAGTGACCCGATTTTGCACCAAAATGCCCATATTCCAACATAAGAACAGATCTACGAAATGGAAGGCCAAGGTAAAGACTTTTTACCTTCTATTGGATGCCAACACGATTTAGATACTGGATCTACAAGCTTCTCATCGTTCAAAGCTTCTTAATCTTCAAGCTTCTTAAACAAATGCACCTAAAACACACTTTTAGCCTCTCACACACTCAAGAATAGTTTTAGATCGATTAGGGTTTCTTCTGCCCGTCAAAAGGTGGTTAGGAGGCTGGGGGAAAGGACTTAAGGTCCTTTAAATAGGGTGCAAACCCTAAAAATTAGGGTATTCATGCACAGCCTCTACTCGTCGAGTTAGGGTCCTCTAACTCGTCGAGCAGATGCCCCAAACCACGCGGGCTGACTAAGTTCGACACGACGAGTTGGGGCCTCCAACTTTTCAAGTTCCCACAATAAAATGAATACAAATTTTTTTAAATTTATACCTGGGACTCGGGATGCTACACTATGTTATTCAAATGATAAGTCAGAACGAACTGATCATAACTGGGAGGCAAGGAGTTAAGGAGCATGTCAATAGCCAACTCCTCGTTAAACGACACATTGAGCCTTTATAGTTGCTCTGCATACCTTTTCATCTTTTGTACATGAGGACAAACAGATTCTCCTTCCTTGAGCTTGCATGCCATAAGAGATTTGACCACTTTGAAGCGTTCTTGTCTTGCCTTCGTGTGGAACTTTCCAGTAAGGTCGAGAGTCATCTCATGTGGCCAGTATTCTTCGTAGAAATTAGCCAGCTCAGGTGCTATAGTGGCCACCATGATGCATGTGACCTTTGTGGTATCATCATATTGTTTGTTGTAGGAGGCGATTTCCTCAGGAGTAGCGGTGGAATGATCTATTTCAACAAAATGATTTTCGAGGATATATTATTTTCCCTCAGATCGAAGACTCATCTTCAGATTTCTCATCCAGTCCATGTAGTTGTGACCAATGAGCTTCTCTTTTTAAAAAATCGAGAGTAGTGAGAAATGTGAGTTAGAGGGGCCGGTTTGAGTAATAGAGAGATCACTGTTTCCAGACATCTATATAAAGAGACATAGTTTTTAGTTTGTGATGTAAATCCTTAATATTTTAACCCAAAATAAATATTAAAGGCTAGGATCCAAAAATACAATTCAAAATAAAGAAGACGGATGTCATAAACTAATTGTGAATTTATCAAGGTAGGTAATACAAATTTACCAATTTCAATCTATTATGAAACTCCTAGATTGTTTGAGATTCATTCAATATGATCAATGGCATGTTTAATGTTAGATTATGTTCTTCAAATTTGTGACTAGGATGCTGAATATCACGAATAAGAAGTGAATAGCCATGCAAACCCGCTTGACAACCTCGATGTCATTTATCATCTCAGATTAATGTGCCAGTAAACCACACACGCTCCATTAACAATGATAATTTTTGATTTTTCCATCACTCAACTTTATAGTCCCAAATTAGTGTGTCGGTTTACCACACACACTCCACTAACGACATATAAGAGTGATGTGTGTTTTTATGCATTAGCATACACTTCACATTTTTCCCTAAAGTAACTAGAGTTGGGATTTATTTAAAAAGGTTCTATTACATTTAATAGCATCATACATTTAAGAGGTTATGTCCTATCAAATCCATTCGGCTAACAACCCTCCACCAAACAAGGGAGCGATGGGTAAAAGTGGATACCCATTCAACGGTAATTTTATAGGTCATTTCCTTATCCCCCCTCCCCTTAGAGTATGGCTTCGTGAATGAGGCGTACTAGCGAGTTGACTGACTTGTCTTATACATAAAATATATTAAACTTTTTTTCATCATATATAGTGTAAGGTGTACTTTAAAACTTTTCAAAATACAGGGCTTAAAATTAATTTTCGAATTAAGGAATTAATAATTAATTAGTTTTAAACTAAATGTTGATTTAATCTTTTATCTTAATTAAATAAATATAAATCATATTATTTACCAATTAAACATATAATTAAATAAATTTAAATCATATGGATTAAATACTTATTTACCAATTAAAAAATTAATTAAATAACTCAAGTTTAATCGTAATCCCTTAGCCTTCTAATTTTCGAAAAAAGGGTTGGGTTTATCAAGTTTTAATGATTCAAAGTTTAGGTCATGTTAAAATAATAATTAAGGAAACTATAAACCCTAGGGATATATATCAATTTTCAAAAATAAGGGGATGGTAGCTATGGTTTAAGAAAACTCTAGCCAAGTCGAAATTTTAAGCATTTAGGGTTTAATTTCCAAAAACCCCAGTTTTAATTAATTCATTTTAATGCACAATCAAATATAAAACTAAGGCTTTTATACCACTGATGGGTTTCTAGGTTATAAAATTCATGTGGCAGAAAAATACTTAAACCCTTAAGTTCTCACATAACCTACAAAGGATCTATGTTTTCTCTATTGATAACAACAAATATGAATATCAAGAAACCCTAGGAAACCCTAGTATAATCGAAATTACAAGAAGCTTTAGGGATACATACTTTTTGATTAATATATCAATTAATCAACCAAAATCTCTTTTGACTTCCTTGGAAAGCAAGCACCAAAAGGTTGGATGCCTCTAATGGCTTGTACCAAAAACCCTAGCAACTAGAAGACTTTAAGATAGGGGAGATGAGAGAAATTTTTGGCTCTTGTATGTGGGAGTGGAGGGACGAAAATCGAGAACCCCTAAGGGGGGTGTAATTCCCTTTGTTAAGTATTTTATTTCAACCCATGAAGTTGTTATAAATTGCATTTTGGCCACTTACGATGGGCGTACTATCCTTGTACGTCGAGCATAAGTCTTCGAGGAAGTCAAGGCGGAGGAAGGAGTACACTGGGCGTACCTGTGAGTATGTCGGCGTACTTTCACAGATGCTAAACTCTAAATTTTAGGGTGTGACCCCTAGTTAATCATCTTATCCCTCCTTTGGATATTCTCTCATCCAGCCTCCACTCCCTCTAAACCCTAGAATGAAACCCTTGATTGTGTATGATAGATTTGAAGCTTGGAAAATGATTCTTGAGTGTTTGGTGCTAGGAAGAAGATCATTCAAGAGGTTGTGGTGCACTCTAGCTTGTAGATCTAGGAACTTGATCCTCTTGTGCTCCTTTTCAAGGTATAAAGTTCAAATCTTGGAGCTTGTTTAAATAGATCATGTTTAGTCTTACATTTTGGTTCTTTTTGTCCTAAAGCTCGGATCTTTGTGAGTATGGAGTACTCCTGAGCTATTAAGTCTTCCTTTCAGACATTCTAAGATGTCTTGAGTCATCAAAATGCTAGCTTGGCCATTTCCTTTCTTCCATGCAAGAGTTATGGAGGTTTTTATGAAGTAAAAGTTATGGGTTTTGATTTTTAGCTCCTTATAGCCATGAAAAGGCTTAACGTGTGAGGGTTTATGGATTAAGATGTTATTTAGGGGCCAGATCAGTGTTTAGAATGAATGTCTTAAGGATTAAGAAATTTTGCATAAAGGTTGTGGGAAGAGTTACGTACGCTGAGCATTCGCTTGGCTACGCCCCACGTAGCCTTATGCGAGCCTATTTTCTGGTGATGCACTCTACGCCCATCATAGAGTCAAGTACGCCGAGCGTACTGACCAAGTTGACTTTTGTTGACTTTTGTGCAATTTGAACAATTGAGTATTAGGTGGATGGTGAGGGATTTGTGAAGGGTAAAACGGTCTTTTACTCTAAGTGTGGACTATAATTGACTTGGGCTTAGTAGTGTGTGTGAAAATACCTTAATTATTAATTAAAGTTAATTGGTGTATTTAATTAGGTGGAGTCTAGTTCCGACAGTTCGGGTGTGAGTTATCAGTCATCAGTGCCAAGTGAGTCTCCTCACATATTCTTACTTGTGTGGTAGAATAGTTGTATATACACATGTAATGACCAGGCAGGTCTAACTGCTATTATTGTGTATGTGTTGTTTATATGTGTTGAGACTTTGCGTAGTCTCCAGGGTTACTGATAGTCTGTTGAGCGTGCTATTTTCCCATTAAGACTTCGGGTAGTGTCCAGGGTTGCTGATAACCCATATCTCTTTTATGTGCTGTTATGTATGTGATATCTTAGGGAACTCACTAAGCTTTGTGCTTACAATTGTTGATTATATGTGTTTCGGGTACTTCTAAAGATCATGGGAAAGCGAAGGCTTGATTGTATACATTCGCTTGGAGATTTTGGTACTGGATACTTTCATACACTCTGATACTTTATATGCATTTGTATCTTGAACTTATTATTTACTTGTGATGGGTATTATGAGACATGTTTTATTATGAGGTATTTCTGAGGATCGTGGGAAAGCGAAAGCTTGATTGTACACATTCGCTTGGAGATTTCGTTACTAGATATTTTGGGACACTCGGATAATTTTTATGGATTTGTATTTTGACCTTATGGTTTTCTTGTGATGGGTTTTATGAGACATGTTTTATTATGAGGTTAAAAATGAAAATTTTGGGTTGAAAAATTGGATGTTACAAGTTGGTATTAGAGCCCTAGTTTGAGGGATTTGGATGAACTCTAAGGGAATTCCAAACTCAAACTAAGGATCTGAGATTTACATAAAAACTTTTCAAAGAAACGAAAAAAAATTATAGGAGAAAAACCCCATTGAAGCAGTGTGTACAATCAGCTAGAGCTCGAGCAGTAGTTTCCCAAAATATCTCAAATTATTTTATGAGTAGCATAGAGTTGTTATCTTATGAACTGATTGAACTGCATGCTAGTGATAGGCTAAGGATCCTACAAGAAAAGTGTGATAGGGTTGCCTGATTTGTGAGGCCTTTAGCCTAATATTTTTCTCTTGTAAGATTGAACCTGTCATTGCTATTGCTTGGTGTTTGCTGCATAATTATACATAGTTAGGATTTTATAGCCTTAGAATGTATGATTTAGTCTTTCTTCTTGTTCCTTGTTTGGTTGTGGACTTGAGGTATAATCATTTATTTGATTGTCTATCGAGTCTTGTATTGTGTACAGTTGGCATGCGCGAAGCAAATGTCGAGGATAACAGAGATCTTCGCAGGTGGAGCAGTGCTGGGGAACAGCCTAGGATGGGTGCCTAGATGCTTAGTAGAGGTTTTGTCGAACCGACAGGACGAGTGTATAAATGCTCTTGAGGAATAGAGTCCTTGTCACTTAGGTTCTTGAGAGGACGACTTGAGACAAATACAGGTTTGTAGAAGGTAGTATTGGGCCCGTACTACTGAAAGCACCAGATCCGTACGCGGCTCAATAAGTACTCTTAAGGAACCAAGGAGATTGCAGGAGTGTGTGGATGTTTTTACATGCTCTTTAGCCTGATTCTAATGGTTTTCTTGTGTGTTTCAGTATGGTGGTTTCCCAAGGTTCAGGCTCCAGCGACCCCGAGAGGCCGAGTGCCAGTGATGATGAGATTCGAAGGATCGTTGCCACCGAGGTGGCCACGACGATCATAAGGGCTATACCAGATATGTTTGGGTCTATTAATACCATGCTGGTTGAAACTTTCGACGAGCGCTATGTCGCTGTCACTGAAATTGCTGTTGCCACAGCCACCACTGTCGTTGCTACTGCTGTAACGCACTGTTTCGAATAAAGTCCTAAGTCGAGGCTGTGGCCCGGAGAGCAGTCATCATAAGGATTAGGTCCTTTATAAAGGTAAGATTTAGGCCCATTTGGATGTGGGTAATATAGGCATGTGACCCAATAGCTCGGTTTGCACTTTGGGATCAAGGGTAAAACGGGAATGTAATATTTAAGACCTCTTTTATGAATTTTGGACTTTAGTTCGGGTTGGGTTTCAGGATAAATAAAGTTTATAGAAGTGTGGGGCTTCTCGTTACCTTTCCGTGGATATAAGGATCGTCGAAATCGGATTTATAACAAAGAAGTTATGGCCTTCGGAAGTTTCGTGGTTTTCAGGATTAGCCGAGTACGCGGGGCGTACACAAGGCGTACGCGGGGCATACTAGTGAAGAAGGCAGTACGCTGGGTGTACCTTGGAGTACGTTGGGCGTATTGACCAGGATGGTCGCGAATGTTCTTCGGAGTACGCTGGGCTTACCAAATGTACGCTAGGCTTTCGCCAATCAGATCAGAACCCTATTTTAGGGTCTTGAACACTATTTAAACACCTTATCTCATAACCTAACCCTAATATCTTCAGCCTCCATCCCTCTAAACCCTATAAATCGCCCTTAGCCCTCATTTGAGTGATTTTGGAGCTTGGAGGGCCATTAGAGGCGTATTTTGGGTTATTTGAAGAAGGTGTCTAGAGAAGAAGCAAGGGATTGAAGAGAGCCTGTAGATCCAGAGGTTTTATATCATTTCCAGCCTATTGAAGGTATAAAGTTCTCATCTTGGTGCTTCTACAACATAGATCTAGGTTCTCATGGATATTATCCCTTTTTGGTTTCAAGAATGGATTTTTATGGTGCAAATCCGTTTCTGGACTTAGGGTTGCCACCCATAAAGTTATTTGAGTCCCTTAGGCAGGAAAGTTTCCATCTTGGAGGTCTTACTGGGTTAATGCAAGAGTTATCGTCATTTTCATGGCAGTAGTTTGCTATACTTTGAGTTTGGATTCATGTGGGTCATATAAGTCACCAATTCAGTGACTTTATGGATTAAGACGTTAAGTAGAGCTCAGATCTGTAATTTGGCCCTTGGTTTGAAGCATTAAGCACTTAATGGATTTTGTGCATAAGCCGTTTGTACGCTAGGCGTACAATGTAGTATGTCGCGCGTACATCCCTTTTACCCAGTACGCTAAGCGTACAGAAGAGGTAGGTTGGGCGTACGCTCTCAGGAGGGCTTGGGCTTTTGTGCACTTCGGACCTTTAGGCCTTAACGGTTTTGTGCCTGGATTTACTGGTTGATGGGCCTATATATATATATATATATATATATATCTTTGGGCCAATATTGGAATAGTTGGGTCTATTGGGCCTTGTAGCCCAATATAGAAATGGACTTCGTAATTATGGGCCTCGGTTTGGGCCAATTCTTGGACTAGGTTGCTGTGGGCCTTCGTGGGCCAATTGGAAATAGGGTTATGGACTAAGGAAAAATAATTGGGCTTGAGGATAAGGCCCATTAGAGAGGACTGGGCCCAATTTGGAAAATTGGGCCATGTGTTGGGCTTTGGCCCATTACTTGACTTTTGGGCTTTGGAGTGTAAGCTGGACTTTGGGCTTGGGACCTAATTATTTATTGGGTATTGTTTGATGTTGACAGTTCAGGAATCTGTCAACCAGCAGCTAGAGTTTTATTCGCGGGACGTCAGCAGTGCCAGGTGAGTTTTGGTCACTATACTCAAGGGTCTAAGGCACGAAGGCCGACTCTTTGGATTGTTATCTGGTTATGTTATGCTAGTATGATCTGTTAGATCGGTATCCTAGAGGGTAGGATAATATTATATGATATGTGGTATGATCTGTTAGATCGGCATTCTGGTAGATAGGATGGTGTTATGTGCTATGTAGTATGATCTGCTAGATCAAGTGTAGTCTATAGACTGTTATGTGATTATATGTTATATGTGCACATGTTTGTTTGGCGGTTAAGGCTTATCTGCTTTGTGCGAAAGCCAATAGACCTGGGCATTCCAACTTGTTGGTTGTGGGCCGTGAGCATTCCATCCCGAGGATGACTAGACTCATAGTATGTGGGCATTCCAACCTGTTGGTTGGGGGCCTGGGGTATTCCATCCCGAGGATGATTGGACCCATAGTATGTTGGCATTCCAACCGGATGGTTGAGGGCCTGGGGTATTCCAACCTGATGGTTGACTGGACCCATAGTATGCTGTTTATGATTGTATGTGTATTATTGTGGGTATGGGTATTTTGGGGGAACTCACTAAGCTTTCGGGCTTACAGTTTTAGTTTATTGTTTTAGGTACATGAGGGGATCGCTGCAAGGCGAAGGCATGATCGTACAGCTCCTCATGAATCGTTTATGTTTCTGGGAAACTCTGATAGTATACATTTTGAAAACAAAGTTGTAATGATTTTTAATGTTTGAAATGTTTTTAAAATTTTAAATTGGCCTGAATTTTATGGGTGTTACAAGTTGGTATCAGAGCCTTGGTTTGAGTGAATTGGAGGAACACTCGTGTGACTCCAGTCTCAAATCAAGGAAAAGATTTTCAAAATGATTTTCAAAGGGTTTTAAAAATAAGTAAAGGAGGATGCAGGGTGTACGATCAGCCGGAGCCAGTAAGTGACCCCAAAATACCATACAGTTATTTAATTATGTGATATGTTAGAACAGAATGCTAGTGCTAGGCTAGGGATATTCAGGAATTGCATGATAGAATTGCCTGATTACATGATGCCTGGTAGCCTAGGGTTTTCCTTATATGAAATTGACATCATTACTGTAGTTGCTTAGTGTATGCATCACGATCGTACATAACTAAGATCTTATAGCCTGAGAATGTTTGGTTTGTCCTTATTTCCTGTTCTTGTTTGATGAATGGCTTAAGGTAGGATCAGGCATTTGAAAGTCTATAGGGTCCAGCGTTATGTATGATTAGCATACACTAGTGTTGCAGGGTTGGTGGAAGTTTCATGGTCTGGTGAGTCGTGAAAGGCCGAGAGGCTAGTTATGAGATATTCAGTATTCCTTTAGGAGTGAGGATTGAGCGCTCGCTATGTTTGTATATGGTTAGGGTGTTGTGGTGATAAATGAGACAAATATGGGTAGGTGTAGAAGGTAGTATGGGCCCGTACTACTGAAAGCACAGGACCCATACGCGTAGCAAGGAAGTCACAACCCCTAGGGTTGGGTTGGGAGTTGGTCCCCTGTCATTATATGGATTATCAAAGATCTTTCTGGAGTCTTACCAGAATGGTGGTTACGAGACGTCTTGAGACCGGATCCAGGTTAGGATTGGGAGCTGGCAGCCAGGATAGGCCAGCATTGTCAGAGGACCGTGTCAGTGAGATCATCCGAGAGGAGGTGATCGAGTTTGTCTGGGGACAGTTACCGGAGATGTTCGGGTCTATTAAGACCGCCATGTTTGAGTATTTTGATGAGCGCTATGAAACCATTGCTGAGACGGCTACCGCAACAGCTTTAGCAGCTGTAACGACAGCAAGGGGAGGAGCTAGTCGATCTTTCCAGTCTCGGGATTTGTTACTAGGAGATGTTCTGATGAGCAGAGGGCTGTAGTTACTTGGGAGCAGTTCAGGGACATGTTCCGTACTCGTTACATTCTGTGGGTTGAGCGGGAGAGTCTAGCACATGAGTTTCTAGATTTGAGACTTCGAGGGTTTTGCTTAAGGCCGGAATATGAGTCGCGAGGACTCCGGAAAGGAGTGATGATTATGTTTAGCTGGGGTTTTGCAGCTGGAAGTAGAATGGTTAATTGATGGATTGGAATGTCGTTTTCCAGGGCAAGGATTGTGCGCTTTCAGTTTACGAGCTCGAAGGATTGAGTAGGCTTGTGACCCAGTATCAGGTTGTATTCCAGCTCGGGGTTAGTTGGTCGCCGGGATTGGCGACAGTAGTTTAGCGTTGGTAAGCGCGGGTGGGTCGATGTGGCATAAGTATTTTGGAGGTCCATTTCGCCTTGGATCTCTTGTATCGGATGGTAAGGATTGATTGTGCGATCTATAGCACTTTCGGGATTGTAGACTATGTCTTGGGAGTGGTTATAGCATGTTTTAGGGCAAAGGTTGATTTAGCTACTGCAGTTCAGCTGTGGATGATTGAGCTGGTGAGTGAGTCAGGGTGCGAGTCCCTGAATGATATGATTTTTTTTTGAGACGAGAGCAGAAGGATTGTTGGAACACTTTGGGAAAAAGGGGTATTATGTTGGAGGTCTGCGGACAGGGTCCCACAGGATGGTTATTCAGCATTTTTAGGATTCGGTGGTTTTAGTAATCGTTTTTGATTGGCGGATGGAGCGCCTAGGGAAGTAGCTCGTTGCTGGGATATTAGTTGGAGCACCCATCTATAGGTCTTCAAGATTCGAGTGTGGGATCATTCAAGCATTAGAGACTGTCGGTTTCACTGGGGATTGGCTGGTAATGGAGCACTAGTTGGGAAGAGTTGGTTGTCATCAGATCGATCATTGGAAAGCGATGACGATTGGGAATTCTCCAACTTTCATGTATTGTGAAGACTTAGTCGAATCTAAGTGGGGGAGAATTATCCTGGGGTTCAGAAGCAGGAGTGGTTTTGGAAATTGGATAAGTTTTGCATCGTGTCAGGAAGGAAGACAACCCAAGTGGCTATTTGGTTTGAGGGTTGTGTGAGTTGGGAGTTCGGTAAAACTCCCCAGAATGTGAATCGCGTCTTCTCGGTGCTTGATAGCAGAATTTGGGGAATCAGGTTGGGATTCTAGCCATGAATTAAGTTCAGTTGTGTGTTAGGTCGAGTGCGTGTTCGACCGGTATGGGAAGTGTTGTAAGATTGCGGGGGTAGCCGTAGCATTCACTAGCGATCAGGTAGTATGGAAAGTGTTGTAAGACTGCGGGGGTAGCCATAGCATTCACTAGCGATCAGGTAGTATGGAAAGTGTTGTAAGACTATAGGGGTAGCCGTAGCATTCACTAGCAGCAGATAGTGATAGGATTGATGTAAGTCTGTGGGTGTAGCCGCAGCATTCTCTAGGTTGGTAGATAGTATGAGCGCGTTGTTAGGACGCAGAAGGGACAGTAGTACCCACCAGTTCGGGTGTAGTAGTGAGGATATGGAAATCCACGAATAGGTTTATGAGTTTCCCCAGAGGGATTAGACCTGGTTAAGCCAGTGATAAGACTGTAGGAACATCACTACAGTTATGAGGTTAAGGAAGCAATGGATTGCTTAAGGTTTCTTGTGATGCAAGGTTACCATTGGTTAGGTAGCAATCGCTTTTAGCCGTGGATTCGGTAACCTTGGGGATAATCGTGGAAGTCTTCTCAGACTAGTTTTGTATTAGTAGAATCGGATCAAGCTCGATCGACTATGGGCTTTGTGGCGGGTGAATATGGAGTCAGTGATTCCCAAGTATGTACGTGGTAGTGATTCTTCGTGTGTATCTGTGGGTATTCAAGGTGGAAATAGGGTTGGTTCGGCTTTCGTGCTTGATACGATCTGAGTTATAGTTGCAATCGGATCTAGATTTCGACTATCATTTTATTCTATGGTCATGTGCGACCAAGGGTTGTAGGATTTTCCGTGGATAGCAACGTGTTCTATAGGTGAATCGTGCATGGTGGGGGTTTTAGCATCATGGCGCTGGTGTATGTTGTGAAGGAGGTTGGTTAGGCCTTTTCTATTGGACAAGGTTGATAGTTTATCAGGAGCATTCCAGTCATAGGCTATGGGCCTAGTGATCTTAGTAGTTCATTCTTCTGTTGGAGTGCTTTCGGAATGGACACATTGTTGAGGTTCAGATGAGTGTTACTCGGTTGTGGCGAATCAGAGGATTTTGGATGAGATGCAAGGATAGGTCCTTGGATTTCAAGTTATGGGTTAGACCCGAGTTATGTATATAGTGGTATTCCAATCTAGGGTATTCCATCGTGAGGATGACCGGAACCTACGATTGAGTGGACCTGACATGTTTGGTATTCCGAACCGAGGGTTAATTAGGCCAAACATGTACGTGATACGAGGGTATTCCATCCTAGGGATGATTGGACCTGTTGTAGGCATGCCTGGTATTCCAGCCCGAGGCTGATTGAGCTAGGTATGAGTGTTCGTGCTTGTGAGATGATTGTTATATGTATGATGGTTCGGTAGTTAAAGGAAGCATTGTCTTATCGGCGCTTAAGGGTTCACCTCTCAGTTTGTCTCCCATTGTTCATCATATCCTTGGAAATTTTGTCATCAGAATTAGTTTTCGCCAGAAGGATTATCGAGTCTCTTTTGTCCAGTAAAGAGTTCTCGGCAGTAGAGTACGATATGTGGTTCTGCACTCTGGTAGGGACCTCAGGTTATCAGTGGTTGAGTAGCCAGTTAGGAGTTAAGTGCAATGAATTCTGCAATGATCCAGTGGGGGCAGTATGTTAGGGATCCAGACCCTCTCGAGACTTCAGATTTCGGATTGAGTAAATGTGATCATATTGCAAGGGATTCGTTTATCTTCAGCTTTAGAACCCTGCGAGGGTTGGTTACGGTTGCCTTGGAAAGGCTGGGGTTATGCTTCGGATTATGAATTTTCTTCGGGTTGGAATTTTCTATGGAGTTAGCCTCCATAGAAGATCGTCATACATCATGGTTGTGAATGTGCCCCTCGGGATTTCGGGTTGCCAGGATTGGTAAGAAACGATTTCAAGGATGAAATCATATTAAGTGGGGGAGAATTGTAACGCCCTGTTTCGAATAAAGTCCTAAGTCGAGGTTGTGGCCCGAAGAGCAGTCATCATAAGGATTAGGGCCTTTATAAAGGTAATATTTAGGCCCATTTGGATGTGGGTAATGTAGGTATGTGACCCAATAGCTCGGTTTTCACTTTGGGATCAAGGGTAAAACGGGAATGTAATATTTCAGACCTCTTTTATGAATTTTGGATGTTAGTTCGGTTGGGTTTCAGGATAAATAAAGTTTATAGAAGTGTGGGGCTTCTCGTTACCTTTCCGTGGATATAAGGATCATCGAAATCGGTTTTATAACGAAGAAGTTATGGCCTTCGGAAGTTTCGTGGTTTTCAGGCTTGGCCGAGTACGCGGGGCGTACACAAAGCGTACGCGGGGCGTACTAGTGAAGAAGGCAGTATGTAACGCCCGTAGATCCGGGCTAGTCAATTTAGAGATAATAGGGGTCGAAAATTACTTTTTGAAAAAAGATTATTTAGAATAAATAATCTTAACCAAGTGGTAGAATATGTCTCAAGGGATCCGTACATATAAAGAACTCCGAAATCCGAGTTATAACGAAGAAGTTATGGCCCGTCGAAGTTTTTCGGCAAAACCAGCACGGCATCGGGAGACGTAAATAGTGAATTTACGATAGAGTAACTTTTAGCCTTAGTGATTTAAATGAAAGTCGTAGAATATGTTAAACCGAGAACATCCATAAAAAAAACGCCCAAATCTGACTGCGTATGAGGAAGTTATGAATTTTCTAAGATTTGGCATAGTAGTGCATGGCCCGAAACTCGAATTTTAGTTCGAGCGGTTTTTGGCCTACGCAACCTAAATGAGAGTTGAATATCTCATTAATAGGAACTCAACGATAAAAATACAGACGAAAACGGAGTCCATATGTAGAAGTTATGAATTTTACGCGGACATTTAACAGTGTAATCACCTCCTACTGTTAAATTTAAGATCGGTTGAGAATTAGCCGACGGAGTAAAAATGAAAGTTGTAGATTTTATTTTTACCTACGTGTGGATATAAATAACGTCAAAAACGAAGCTCGTATGCGAAAGTTATGGACGAAGCTTAGTCTCTACTTTTCGAGCGCGGCGAATTCGATACAGTTTTGTAAATCCAAGATAGAATGAGAATTAGCCAACGGGGTCTAAATGAAAGTTGTAGTACTCGTAAATACCAACGCATGGATATAAATAACGTCGGAAACGGAGCTCGTATGCAAAAGATATGGACGAAGCTTAGCCGCTACTCTTCGTGCGCGATAAATACGATACAATTTTTGTAAATCTGAGATAGAAGGAGAATTAGCCGACGGGGTCTAAATGAAAGTTGTAGTACTCGTCAATACCAACGTTTGGATATAAATAACGTAGAAAACAGAGCTTGTACGCGGAAGATACGGACGAATCTTAGAGACTACTTTACGATAAAATCTCTATAAATAAAGGATAAATCCTTCATATTTTCTTCACACCATAACCTCTCTTTCTCTCTCTAACTTCTCTCTAGCCTCCCTAAACCCCTCCAAAGTCTAGGGAACCTCCCTAGAATGAGAAGGAAGCCACGGAGCGCCCGACGGCTCCGAGAAGAAAAGCTTTCGGCTCGGAAACGCTGCTCCAGCGAAGCCCGGTTTTTAATAAAAACTCGCTGTAAGTGAGCTACGCCTATACTATATTTAATATAGATTTTATTTAAATATAGTAACGTTATTAGGATCTTATAATAATTATTTGGGCTATTATTATGGGTTATATAAGTGTCGTTATAATATCTTTTTAACCACTCGCGGTACGGGGAATCTGGTTTGGAGGGCCGCTTGGGTTGCTGGATTCAGAAGTGCTATATGCCGAAATGATCCTGCCCTCCGGTGTTCCATGTCTGGCCCCTGTCTGTACGTAGTGGGTGAAGAGTATTGTTAATGCTTATATAATATTAATAATAGATAGACTATTAATTAGTCTCGGTGAATATTAGACTAAACTTTAGCGATAATAATGCTAGGTTTCGTCGAAGGAAAATAGAATCGTTAAAAGCGAAGCGCTGCCCGAGTTTGGAATCATCACTTTAACAAGTGAGTGCATAGTTACTTTTATCTTACACATAGATACGAAGTATTTTATATAATCTATGTGCTATGTGTGCATATTATCTGTATACTTGCTATCTATGCTGGATGAACGATTTTATACAAGTTTTATATGACTTAAACTGTATATGTATTTTATATCTACATAATATGTTGGGTAAAACATGGGTAGATGAAATATGAGTTGGATGATGAGTTGAGAGGTGATATAGACCATGAGGTAAGGGTGAGAGGTGGGCGATGTGAGAAGCCTTTTTCCCAAACGATGTCCCCGTCATCTAGCAGAGTATGGATGACAACCACGAACTATTCTAGACAGTCCAGTGGAACACTAGCAAGCTCGCAACTTGTAGGTGTTGTGAACGATGTGTTCACCCGGTGTACTCTAAACCCTAGCGATCATGCAGACTTGGTGCCTAAACCTTGGCGATCATGCAGACTTGGTGCCAAAACCCTGGCGACTATGCGGACTTAGTGCCTGTTGCATAAACCTTGTCGATCATGCAGACTTGGTGCCAAAACCCTGGCGACCATGCGGACTTAGTGCCTGTTGTATAAACCCTGGCGACTATGCAGACTTAGTGCCCGTTGTGTAAACTATGGCAACGATGGACTTCGTGCCGATTCCTTAGGATGATCCTTAGGAATGAATGAACGAGGAATAGCTGATTGTTAGGGTAGATCCTTAAGAATAAGGAAGATAATGGGGATGGGTAATTGGGTTAATTCTTTGATGATTAAATATAATATAGTTATATTATTGTGGGTTGAAAACCCTATGTACTCACCAGGTTACCCAACCTGACCCACTCCAGCTTATTTGTATCACAGGTGTCGATACGAAGCTACTTTGCACTGAGATATTAAAAAAGATGTAGATCACTAGTGTAAATGAAAGTAAGTTCTGTTTATGCTTATGTTCATGTATTATCGATGACATCCCAAGGTTTTAAAATGAATAAAAATACATTTCTTCGGAAATGCTTTGATAACACATTTATCATGTTTTTCTGGGAACAAATTCCGCAACATTTTTATTAAAAGAAGTACTCTGATTTTTATAAAGCATAAACAAAATCGGTCTTTTCTGGCCGTGAAAATGGGGATGTCACACAGTACGCTGGGCGTACTGACCAGGATGGTCGCGAATGTTCTTCGGAGTACGTTGGGCGTACGCCAATCCGATCAGAACCCTATTTTAGGGTCTTGGACCCTATTTAAACACCTTATCTCATAACCTAACCCTAATATCTTCAGCCTCCAGCCCTCTAAACCCTAGAAATCGCCCTTAGCCCTCATTTGAGTGATTTTGGAGCTTGGAGGGCCATTAGAAGAGTATTTTGGGTGATTTGAAGAAGAAGGTGTCTAGAGAAGAAGCAAGGGATTGAAGAGAGCTTGTAGATCAAGAGGTTTTACATCATTTCTAGCCTATTGAAGGTATAAAGTTCTCATCTTGGTGCTTCTACAACATAGATCTAGGTTCTCATGGATATTGTCCCTTTTTGGTTTCAAGAATGGATTTTTATGGTGCAAATCCGTTTCTGGACTTAGGCAGGAAAGTTTCCATCTTGGAGGTCTTAATGGGTTCATGCAAGAGTTATGGTCATTTTCATGGTAGTAGATTGCTATACATTGAGTATGGATTCATGTGGGTCATATAAGTCACCAAGTCAGTGACTTTATGGATTAAGACGTTAAGTAGAACTCAGATCTGTAATTTGGCCCTTGGTTTGAAGCATTAAGCACTTAATGGATTTTGTGCATAAGCCGTTTGTACGCTGGGCGTACAATGTAGTATGCCGCGCGTACATCCCTTTTACCCAGTACGCTAAGCGTACAGAAGAGGTAGGCTGGGTGTACGCTCTCAAGAGGGCTTGGGCCTTTGTGGACTTCGGACCATTATGCCCTAACGATTTTGGGCCTGGATTTACTGGTTGATGGGCCTATATATATATATATATATATATATATATATATATATATATATATATATATATATATATATATATATATATATATATATATATATATATATATATATATATATATATATATCGTTGGGCCAATATTGGAATATTTGGGTCTATTGGGCCTTGTGGCCCGATATAGAAATGGACTTCGCAATTACGGGCCTCGGTTTGGGCCAATTCTTGGACTAGGTTGCTGTGGGCCTTCGTGGGCCAATTGTAAATAGGGTTATGGACTATGGAAAAATTATTGGGGTTGGGGATAAGGCCCATTAGAGAGGACTGGGCCCAATTTGAAAAATTGGGCCATATGTTGGGCTTTGGCCCATTACTTGACTTTTGGGCTTTGGAGTGTGAGCTGGACTTTGGGCTTGGGACCCAATTATTAATTGGGTATTGTTTGATGTTGACAGTTCAGGAATCTGTCAACCAACAGCTAGAGTTTTATTCGCGGGACGTCAGCAGTGCCAGGTCAGTTTTCCTCACTATACTCAAGGTTCTAAGGCACCAAGCCGGCACTTTGGATTGTTATCTGGTTATGTTATGCTAGTATGATCTGTTAAATCGGTATCCTAGAGGGTAGGATAATATTATATGATATGTGGTATGATCTGTTAGATCGGCATCCTGGTAGATAGGATGGTGTTATGTGCTACGTAGTATGATCCGTTAGATCAAGTGTTGTCTATAGACTGTTATGTGATTATATATTATATGTGCACATGTTTGTTTGGCGGTTGAGGCTTATCTACTTTGTACGAAAGCCAATAGACCTGGGCATTCCAACCTGTTGGTTGTGGGCCGTGAGTATTCCATCCCGAGGATGACTACACTCATAGTATGTGGGCATTCCAACCTGTTGGTTGTGAGCCTAGGGTATTCCATCCCGAGGATGATTGGACCCATAGTATGTTGGCATTCCAACCGGATGGTTGAGGGCCTGGGGTATTCCAACCCGATGGCTGACTGGACCCACAGTATGTTGTTTATGGTTATATGTGTATTATTGTGGGTATGGGTATTTTGGGGGAACTCACTAAGCTTTCGGGCTTACAGTTTCAGTTTATTGTTTCAGGTACATCAGGGGATCGCGGCAAGGCGAAGGCATGATCGTACAGCTCCTCATGAATCGTTTATGTTTCTGGGAAACTCTGATATTATACATTTTGAAAACAAAGTTGTAATGATTTTTAATGGTTTGAAATGTTTTTAAAAGTTTCAAATTGGCCTGAATTTTATGGGTGTTACAATTGCAAGACCGCAGGGGGTGATTTGTTGTGGTACCGGGAGATCAACAACACAGAGTGACCAGAGTTTGATGGGACCCAGGATCCGATTGCTGCAATGAGATCAATTTCTGATGTTGAGGGTTGTTTTTACATTTGCTCTTATCCGGAGAATTTGAGGGTTCGTTTCGCGCTGAATCTACTTTACTTGGGGGTGAAAGATTGGTGGAAATTTGTGACGGATGATTATACTCTTATAGAGCCTTATGCAGTGACATGGGAGAGATTTACAAAGATGTTTTGAGATAATTTCTGTGACATCCCCATTTTCACGGCCAGAAAAGACCGATTTTGTTTATGCTTTATAAAAATCAGAGTACCTCTTTTAATAAAAATGTTGCGGAATTTGTTCCCAGAAAAACATGATAAATACATTATCAAAGCATTTCCGAAGAAATGTATTTTTATTCATTTTCAAAACCTTGGGATGTCATCGTCAATACAGAAACATAAGCATAAACAGAACTTACATTCATTTACACTAGTGATCTACATCTCTTTTAAATCTCTCAGTGTAAAGTAGCTTCATATCGACACCTATGATACAAATAAGCTTGAGTGGGTCAGGTTAGGAAACCTGGTGAGTACATACGGTTTTCAACCCACAATAATATAATCATTATGTTTAATCATCAAACAATCAATCAACCCAATTACCCATCCCCATTATCTTATTTACTCTTAAGGATCTACCCTAAGAATCAGCTATTCATCGTTCATTCATTCCTAAGGATTATCCTAAGGAATCGACACAAAGTCCATCGATGCCATGGTTTACTCAATAGGCACTAAGTCTCAGAGTCGCCAGGGTTATTCTCTTTTATCGACGGTATCGATTCCGAGACTCCTCTCACAACACATGTCAAGGGATTTTTAGAGTACAGCTGGTGAGCACACAGTTCAAAACACCTACAGGTTGCGAGCCTGCTATTGTCCACTGGACTGTCTAGAATAGTCCGTGGTTGTCATCCATACTCTGCTGAATGACGGGGCCAACACATGGGTAAAAGGCTTCTCTCATGGTTTACCTCTCACCCTTATCTCATGGTCTATATCACCTCTCATCATTTTGTTTTTGTCACACAGCAACTATTTCATCTACCCATATTTTACCCAACACATTTTGTAGATATAAAATACATATACAGTTTAAATCATTTAAAACATGTATAAAAATCTTTCACCCAGCACAGACGGCAAGTATACAGACAATATGCACACATAGCACGAAATTTATATTAAATACTTCATATCTATGTGTAAGATGAAAGAGACTATGCACTCACTTGATAAGGTGGTGACTCGGTACTCGGACAACGCTTCGTTTACTTTAAAATAATTTCCTTCGACGAAACCTAGTATTATTACCACTAGATTTTAGTCTAATATTTACCGTGACTAATTATTAGTCTTATTATTATTATTATTATTATTATTATTATTATTATTATTATTATTATTATTATTATTATTATTATTATATAAGCGTTTAAACAATATTTTCCAACCACTATGTACAGACAGGGGCCAGACATAAAACACCGGAGGGCAGGATCATTTTGGCATATAGCACTTTTGAAATCCAACAACCCAGGCGGCCCTTCAAACTGGATTCCCCGTACCGCGAGTGGTTAAAAATATATTATAACGACACTTATATAACCCATAATAATAGCTCAAATAATTATTATAAGATCCTAATAACGTTACTATATTTAAATAAAAGCTATATTAAAAATTAGGTAGGCGTATCTTACCTACGAGGGGGTTTGGCTAGAAGCCGTGCTCTGCAGGGGCAGAACTTCCGAGCTGAAAACTCTTCTTCTTGGAGCCGTCGAGCGCTCCGGGGCTTTCTTCTAGCGCTAGGGAGTTTTGGGAGGTTTAGAGAGAGAGTAGAGAGAGAAGGGTAGAGGTGTGAAGAAATGAGGGTGGAAGGGGTTGTATTTCTAGGGTGAAATATGGCTGAAATTAGTGCCACATGTCACCATCTAGTGGCAAGCCTTGGGGAGAAAGCAATGGCCAAGATTGTGCCACGTCACCCCTTTTGCAGCAGCACCCTGCCGACTTCTAAACCCCATAACTTTCGCATACGAGCTCCGTTTTCGACGTTCTTTATATCCACGCGTAGGTAAAAATAAGATCTACAACTTTCATTTTGACTCCGTCGGCTAATTCTCGACCGATCTTCAATTTAACAGTACGAGGAGATTATACTGTTAAATGTCCGCGTAAAATTCATAACTTCTACATACGGACTCTGTTTTCGTCTGTCTTTTTACTGTTGAGTTTCTATTAATAAGATCTTCAACCCTCATTTAGGTCGCGTAGGCCAAAAACCGCTCGATCTAAAATTCGTGTTTCGGGTCGTGCACTGTTATGTCAAATCTTAGAAAATTCATAACTTCCTCATACGAAGTCAGATTTGGGTGTTCTTTTTTGTACGTTCTCGGTTTAACGTATACTATAACTTTTGTTTAGATCACTAAGGCTAAAAAGTATTCTACCATAAATTCACTATTTACGTCTCCCGGTGTCGTGCCGGTTTTGCCGTAAAACTTCGACGGGCCATAACTTCTTCGTAATAACTCGAACTTCGGCGTTCTTTATATGTACGGAACCCTTGTAACATATACTATGACTTGGTTAAGATTATTCATTCTAAATAATATTCTATTAAAAAGTCATTGTTGACGCTTATCGTCTCTAAAATGACTAGCTCGAATCTACGGGCGTTACAATTTCGTACCAGTGGTTGAGAGAGAGATGTTGGCCCAAGAGTTTCTATCTCTCAAGCAGAAAAAAGAGACGGTGACTGAGATCACCAGGATGTTTCATAAGAGGGCTTTGTTTTTCCCAGAGCATGTGTCGACTGAGCAGGCATGTGTGAGTCGGTATTTGAGTATTCTAAGGAGGGATATTCGTGAGTTCGTGGCGAACACTTCGTATCGGATATTGGCTGAGCTACAGACCAATGCCAGGAGGAGAGAGATCGATTTGGAGACCCAGGTGAGAGAAGGAAGGGAGATTCAGACGATAGATAGGAGACCAGTGCAGTCACAGCCAACGACTAAGCGACCAATGCCCACTGACTCAAGAGCTAGAGGCAAGAAGGGTCGCACTTGCAGCAAGTGCGGCAATGGACATGAGGGACCCTGTTGGCCAGGGACTATTTGCTACATGTGTGGCGAGGAGGGCATATGGCTAAGGATTACCCTAAGGGATTTCGGGTTTGCTTCAATTGCAACCAGATAGGTCATTTGAGGGTTGAGTGTCCACAACTTGCATCTAGTACGATTCAGACTCTAGCCCCCGCGACCCTGTGTATTACTGATGGCCGGAAGGGGAAGGCCGAGGCTCCGAGGGTTCGAAGGAGAGCATTTCAGTTGACAGCAGAGGAGGACAGAGCAGCTCCAGATGTCATGGTTGGTATGTGTTCTTTATTTATTTTTGTTGAATTATTTATGTTTCTTATGATATTGTTCATGTTAGGTACTTTCCTTGCGAATTTTGTACCTGCACTTGTGTTGTTTGACTCGGGTACGAGTCATTATTTTTGTATCATCATCTTTTTGTTGTGGTTTTAGTATTGTATGGGAGGCCTTGAGCAGGACATTGAGAGTCTCTATACCTGATGAGCATCTGGTCTCTGCCACTTATATCTATCGGGGTTGTGTATTAGAGATTTTTGGTGTTGGGTATCCGATAGATTTTATCCCTATTATGATGGGAGATGTCTTGATGGGTTTTTAGCATAACTACAACCTATGTGATCATGCAACCCTAATTGCTTTGGATCTAAGTTTTTCACTAGTTGAACATGCAAACTGAATACCAAAGCAAAACCCTAGATCTAGCATATATAAATCGAAAATTACATATGAAAGGGTTTTGATGTTTACCTTACTTGTTATGTAGTAATAACAAGAACACCTTGTAGATCCTTGACTCTAGAAAGCTTAGCACCTAAAATGTTGCACCTCTAATGGCTTACAAACACCACTAGCAAAAGGATGAGAGGAGAGAGGAGAGAGTTCTTCATAATTTCGGCTAGGGTTTGTAGAAAGTAAGCAGTTGCCAAAAATACTAACAGGTGGGGTCTTTATATAGCTGTGGGCTGCTAGGGTTTGCTGGAGGAAACCCTAATCTCCTGCTTAAGGCTCAAGCAGCCCATGGACCCTTATCAGGGAGCCTTGGATGAAATCTATAGGGTCTCCCTATAGTTTTCATCCACTCCATTCTAAGGAGTCCAGTAGCCCAGTTTCACAACTATCAATGATTTGCAAAACGGCCCCTGTTCCTTTAATCAGTTCCTTTAATCCCAAAATTAATTTTTGATTAAATACCAATTAAATTACATGATTTCTAATTAATATATTATTTTCATAATACATTAAGAAATCAATTTATTATTTCAAATAATAAATTCAACCTATCTCTCGAAAAGTCATCCTGTCAAGTTGCTAGGGTGAAGGCAACCCAAAAGGACCATGCTACTATCAAATCAAGTACATACCAATTATAGTTATGAGCTTAGACACCTAATCCAACAGTCTGTGTTATCATGGGTATGGATTAGTTGAGCCAGTTTGGGGCTCTGCTTGACTGAGAGCGGCAGATGGTGACGGTTCGAGATCCTAGTAGGGGAGTGTTGACCATTTACGACGAGGGTACTAGGTCATGATCGAATTTTTATTCTGCCGCCTGGGCGAGACAGAGTTTGCAGCATGGGTGTATGGGTTATCTGGCATATGCGGTGGGTACCTGGGTGGATGAGAAGATATTGTTTTCCATTTTTGATGTTCCTGTTTTTCCAGAGGAGTTACCTGGTGTGCCTCCAAAGAGGCAAGTAGAGTTCCGGATCGATTTGATCCCTGGCGAGGTGCCAATTTCCAAGGCACTGTATCGTCTTGCACCTCCTGAGATGCAGAAGTTATCCTCTCAGCTTCAGGAGCTATTAGGAAAGGAATTTATACGACTGAGCAGTTCGCCGTGTGGAGCTCCGATCCTTTTTGTCAAGAAGAAGGATGGTTCACACCGGATGTGAATTGATTATGAGGAACTGAACAAGCTAACGGTGAAGAACCATTATCCGTTGCCGAGGATCGATGATCTCTTTGACCAGTTGCAAGGGGCATCTTGGTTTTTCAAGATTGATCTGAGGTCTGGCTACCATCATATGAGAGTGCGAGAGGAGGATATTCAGAAGACGACCTTCCAAATTCGTTATGGGCATTACGAGTTCATGGTGATGCTTTTCGGACTCATCAAAGCACATGCGGCATTCATGGATCTCATAAACCGGGTGTGTAGCCCTATGTTGGATTGGTCAGTGATTGTCTACATCGATGACATCTTCGTTTATTTAAAGACCAGAGAGCAGCACGATGAACATTTGCACGAGATTCTTGGGGTTTTGAGGACGGAAAGGCTATACGTCAAGTTCTCTAAGTGTGATTTGTGGTTGCGCGAGGTTCAGTTTCTAGGACACCTCATCAATCAAGACTCTATCTTGGTCGACCCAGCCAAGATAGAGGCGGTGATGAGGTGGGAAGTGCCAAATTCTCCATCAGAGATTTGGAGCTTCGTCGGTTTGGCATCATTCGAGACTCTTTGCCAGACTTTGTGAGGCACCAGTACTTGCTCTCCCGGAGGGAGTTGAGCATTTTGTGGTCTATTGTGATGCATCCATTTCGAGGTTGGGTGTTGTGTTGATGTAGAGAGGGCATGTGATTGCATACGCTTCGAGGTAGCATTAAGCCTCATGAAGCGAAGTATCCCACCTATGATTTGGAATTGGGGGCGGTGGTTTTCGCTTTCAAGATTTGGCGTCACTATCTTTACGGAGTTCGTTGTACCATCTATACGAACCATAAGAGCCTGAGATATCTTATGGGTCAGCCTAACCTGAATATGAGGCATAGGAGGTGGCTGAATGTAGTGAAAGATTATGACTGTGAGATCATGTATCACCCGGGCAAGGCCAATGTGGTGGCCGACGCCTTTAGCTGGAGGGCGGTCAGTACCCCTATTCAGGACGTGTGTTTGAGGATGACTGTGATGACCTCAGTTTTGGAAACGATCAAAGAAGCGCAGTCGGAGGCCATAAAGGAATAGAATCAGAAAAGTAAGCGAGTGATCAGTAAGGTTTCAGCCTTTAATATTGACAACAGAGGGCTTTTGACTCTTCATGGATAAGTTTGGGTACCGAATGCAGGCGGGGCTCGACGGGTATTGACGGAAGAGGCTCACAAGTCGAGATTCTCCATTCATTCGGAGGCTACCAAGATGTATCTTGACCTGAAGTATAGTTATTGGTGGCCGTGTATAAAGAGAGATATGGCCTGGTTTGTAGAGCGATGCTTAACCTGCCGGAAGGTCAATGCCAAGCACCAACGCCCTAATGAAAAGTTGCAGCCGTTGGAGGTTCCACTGTGAAAGTGGAAGCAGATCAGGATGGATTTCATTAAGCAATTGGAAGGTACCAAAAACAAATATACAATGTTTTGGTAAATAAGTTTAAAACAACAATAGTTTGGTAAATATTTTTTTTAAAAATTACAACCAACCTATATTTTTGTAATAACACGCCTACAACATACCACACCAACCTCACCTCACTCACAACATCATTTGAACCTTTTAAGTCGTATACATATAAAACATATAGTCAATAAATAGATTTCAGGCCTAGTAAATCCTTAAGCCTCCTAAGTACCTAAGATATTTTTCCAATGTCATTTAACCTTTTTTGCAATTTGGGTTTTTGTAGTAAAACCTACATTTATACAAGACCATAAACATCTTTGCTACTTTGCTGCTTTAAAATATAAATAGCTTCTTATTACTGCATTTAAGTTGCTCGATATTCATATACAAGACCCGATGCTACACTTTTTGCTCTTCCATGCCCAAAAAACTTAGCAATAACAGCTAACGCGAATTCCGGGGTACTAGAAAGACCCCTACATGTAACTAATCCACCATCAATCACAACTTGAGAACCAACAATCACATTGCCCTCAAGCTTACTCACAATAGAAGGATGCGCCGTTGCTTTCTTGTCCTGCAAGAAACCATAAATTACACTTTTGCCATTAGCAAAAAGAAACAAAAATGTATAGCTTTCAAGTAAAAAAAAAAAAAAAAAAAAAAAAAAACAGCCACTTACTTGGAGTAGGCCTTGTTTTTGTAGAATTAAAGGTGAAGAACATATTGCCCCGTATTTTCTTCCATTAGAAACTTGTTCTTTAAGCAACTTCTTCAAAAGTTTGGATTTTTGTAACCGATCTACTCCGTGAATTCCTCCCTAATATTTTATTATTCGGAAACATATTAAATTTTAAAATAAATAGAATTTATTAAAAAAATGTCTATAAATTGCCTCACCGGTAATATAATCAAATCAAATATCGAATCCGCAACGTTTTTGATTAAATTGTCTGCAACAGTTTTTATTCCGTGGGACCCGCAAACCGTTAAAGTTTTTTCAAGGGAAGCAACAGTAACGTCTAATTTAGCTCTTCGTAAAATATCGACAACTGTCACCACTTCAATATCTTCACTTCCATTTGCAATTGGAATCAAAACCTGCATCGTAAAATTAAATATTATTTATTTATATAAAAAAAAAATTTTAAAAATGATCAAATACGAAAATCTTACACGAGGAGTATGGTCAACAGTCCAGTCAACTTCATTGAACTCTTCCTTCCTAGAAACCTCATCAGCAGTGTCCATTAACTTTATGAAAGTGGAAAAGACAGAATTACCCCTTTAGAAACATAAACAGAAGAGTATGTAGTCGTGGATACTCATGGTATAGATGAAGGACTTACAAGTAATTTTCCAATCTCCATGGAAGCATTCTCACCGAAAAGCTGTTCAACTAATGAAACAGAAAATTGAAAGCAAGTTCCAGGGCCTCGACTTGTTGTTAATTCGTCTGAAATTTGAAGATTTGTTTTAACTGCCCGAAATGTTGGAAGCTTGTGTATAAATGCTGGATGACAAGTTGTCTAAAAATGGGAATATAAACTCTTAATTAAAAAATTGAATAAATTAACATATAAAAAAGATTAATATATAGAAATAATACCTTCTTTCTTTTTAAAAGACCCCAAGGTAAAAGTGTGACAGCTGGAGCAGCACAAATAGCCCCATATAACCGTTTTTCTTCAGCTTGTTTTCTGGTAATTGCTTCGAGTGTTTTACAATCTCTTAAACGAACAGATCCAGGCATTCCTCCCTAAAAGAAATACCATAAAACCATTGGTTACAAATAGGGATTTTAGAAAGTAATTATAAAGTGGATATGAAGATTATTAACTTACAGGAAGTGCAACAAGATCAAAGATTTGATCTGAACATTCAGAAATGGAAATGTCTGCAACAAGTATGGTGCCACCTGAAAGTTTGACTTCTAGTTGAGGCTCTACTGAAGCAAGAACCACATGGGCCCCAGCTTGGCGAAGGATGTTTACCATTATCACAGCTTCCATTTCTTCTGTACCATATCCAATTGGAACCAAAACCTTCAAAATCCACAATCATAGCTTGTTTAAGTCTTTAAGATCATACATACGTATAGATATCCACATAATAAACATTGTAGTTATATAAAGAATGAAGAAATGAATCTATGTTAATTTGTACCCTAAAATTGATTTGTTTGACCTAAAAAAAAACATGTTTTCTCCTTCTATTCTTTCTCGATTGGAAGAAATGGGAGTACAGAATGTAAATGTGTAATGCCTAAACCCTTGATAAAGTATCAAAGTTCAGTTGTTGAAATAGAATGCATTAGAAAAAAGAAGGGAAAAGATTACACTCTAGTTGTACAAAAATAATAGAAACCACTTTCAAATTTGGTCAAAATTGAGCAAGTGTAGAGGTAAAATTCTCAAGTTTGTAACCAATCAACGCATATTCCTAATAATTACGAGTTTAAAGAAGAGACTAAAATTGTGAAAACGAAACGATTAAAGCAAACAAACAGCAGATAGATATACACAGATGATTATGAAGTATGAGAAGAAGAAAAAACCTTCTTGAGCGGGAGTGAGACCTCAGCTTCAGTATTCAATGGTGTAGTTTCGGTTATGGAAACGACGGAGGTGGCTGTCCTTATATGTGATGGAGAAGATAGGGTTTTAGGGAGGTTTGAGTAGAAATTGCAGGTAGGAGGTAGTTGCCAGCGGTGAGTAATGGAAGCGGATACAAATAGTGCTGGACGAAGAGCAGCGGCGGCCGTCGTCGCCGCCGGGAAATTTGAGGGTGGAAGAGACGACATAGATGCCATGAGAGAATTCATTAGGCTGCTGCACTGAAGTGCAGTTCATCAAGTAAATCTATATTTTGGTACCGAGTAACTTGAGATTTAGATTATTCGGTGTGATGAGTAAACAAGAAGCACCCGTGGCCTAATGGATAAGGCGTCTGACTTCTAATCAGGCGATTGTGGGTTCGAGTCCCACCGGGTGTGCTTTTTTTTGCAAAGTTAGAGTTTTTTAAGTGATTTAATTTCTACAATTACATTGGGCTTTTTTAGAAATAGATCGACTTTTAATAAATAGTTGAAATTAAGAACCATACAACTACAAATGAACAAACAAAATACTAGAATACTAGAAGTAATGGATTAATGGAAATACAAAATACTAGAAGTAATGGAAATACATGCTGCTTGACAGGCTTGATTCGCTGACTGCTTCCTTGTGTTCATTCCAACCCAAATTCGAAAATTCCAAAGGCAAAATCCAAACAGAAGTATTCAAGACTTGAAAATTGAAATTTTGTATTATGTAATTAATGAATAATTAAAAATAATTAACCTTAAACGGTTAACCTAATAGATAATGGAAAAATGGAAAAGAAGTGAAACACATACTATTTGGCATTGGGGACTGTTAGATTGAGTGGTGGCCGACCAAATAAGTAGTGGCTAACAATTTGTTGTGTCAAAAAATCAACTAAATCCTGGATCATGGATTCTGGTGCGTCGTTTCATGCTAGTCAATCCAAAGAAATAATGCAAAATTTCAAACTGTACAAAGGGAAAGTCAGATTAACAGATAACAAGAGCCTGGATATTACTGGAGTTGGGGATGTGGTCCTCGAGACAACTTTAGGTACGAAATGGACTTTGAAGAATGTCAAGTTCACATTCCAGACATGAAGAGGATGTTAATATTTGTGGGGCAGCTTGATGATGAAGGTCACCATGGTACACTTTATATGGTGCAAATTTTAATGCTGAAGCAGATGCGGTTGAAGAAGTTGGGGCATTCACTCTATGACACCAAAGACTTAGACGTATAAGTGAGAAATAAATGAATATGCTAGCCTCCAAAGGAAGAATACCAGATCTCAAGACTTTGACAGTTGATTTATGTGAGCCATGTGTTCTTGGTAAACAGAAAAAGGTTACTTTCATGAAGATAGGTCACCCACCTTAGTCCAGAAAGTTGAAGTTAGTTCATTTAGATGTTTATGGTCCTACTTCAGTTTCTTCAGTAGGAGGATCCCGATATTACGTTACTTTCATTGACGACTTCACACATAAAGTTTGGGTTTATTTCTTGAAGCATATGTCTAAAGTTTTCAGCACATTCAAGAAAATGGAAAACTATTGTAAAGAATAAAACAAAGCTGGAAATCAATTGTTTAAGATCAGACAATGAGGGTGAATATAGTAGCAAAATTTTTTGTTGATTATTATGCTGACCAGGGAATCAGAATGCAGAAGACGGTTCCGGAGACACCTCAGCAGAATGGAGTAGCTGAGAGGATGAACCAAAAATTAAACGAGAGGGCTAAAAGCATGAGGCTGCATGCAGATTTACCCAAGATTTTTTGGGAAGATTCGGTCAACACAGCTGCAGATTTAATAACCAGAGGACCCTCACTCCCCATAGTGTTCAAGATTCCAGAAGAGGAATGGCAAGGTCGGGAGATTTCTCTCAAACACTTGAAGGTATTTTTGGATAAGGTGTCTAAGTCCATAACTATATTTGGTATGTACTTGACCCAAGAATAGCATTTTAACGACCCAAATTTTTCAAAGAAAATTTTCATTTTTAATTAATAAAACACAATTGCATTGTAGCACCAGGTTCCTGGTATGTATTTTATTTAAGTATTTTGCATTTCTGGCATGGGACTCGGCGAGTTGAAGGACCAACTCGTCGAGTAGAAACGGATTTGATCCGGGATTTAAATGACGGACTCGTCGAGTCGGCTTCCAGACTCGACGAGTAGACTCTGACTGGACAAAACCCTAATCTAAGGGTTTGCACCCTATTTAAACATCTCATTCAGCCACCCTTCGTCCCTATTGCTTCCAGAGAACCCCCATAGCAAACCCTAACCGTTTGTATAACAAGCTAAGGCATTTGTGGTGCTTTTTGGTGATTTTGAACGCAAAGAAGAAGGAAAAGCTTGGAGGAATCAAGAGAAGACCAAGGGAGTTCAAGTTTGTGCATCATTTTCAGTTCCCAGAAGGTATAAAGTCGATACCTTGCTTGTTCATTTGTTAGATCCCTCTTTGGGAGAGATTTAGGTCTTTTTAAGCCATTTTTGGTAACCAACCATGATTGCAAGCATGGTTGGGGGTTGAGGCTTCGGATCTAGGTCCATGAAGGAGTTACAAGGCAGATAAGGGTTGCTTTTGCACCCATGGAAGCCCCCATGCAACCCAAGAGTCTCTTTTAGAGCCTTTTAGGCTCAAAGTCCCATGCATGCACGTAAAGTTCGTAACTTTACGTGCTAGATCAAGTTTAGGGACCTAGATCTATCATTTGGACAAGAGTTGTACACCAGAAATCGAAGAAATAAGACTTGGACTGTATCGAATCGGCGAGTCGTTCTTGGGACTCGGCGAGTCCGAGGTTAGACTCCCCTTTTCTGTTATGGGTCAAGGAGACCCAGTAGAGTGCTGGAAAGGTTTTAGAGGGTCCGGAGGAGTGACCCAACGTACTGGGATAAGCCATAGTCCTGGAGTTCATAGGACTCGGCGAGTACATGAACAGACTCGGCGAGTCCAAGGCAATCTCCCAACTCTTGAGGATGAACTCGACGAGTTGTTCATACAACTCGGTGAGTCGAGGGCAGGACTTGTTCATAGGATGGGGATGAACTCGACGAGTTGTTCATACAACTCGACGAGTCGGATGAAGGTTCAGTCGAGGATATTTTAGAAGGAGGACTCGTCGAGTCGTTGCTAAACTCGACGAGTAGGGGCGTGAAGAAGGGCAGATGAAAGGATAGGGACTCGACGAGTTGGCGGCCCAACTCGACGAGTCAAGTCAACTGGAAGTTGACTTTGACTTTGACTTTGATTTGGTCAGGGGTAAAATAGTCATTTTACCCTAAGATTAGTTATCAGTGTCTGATTAAGTGTTTATGGATTTATAGCCAGAGGATCACCGGAGCAACAGTCAGACATCTGCCGATCAGTTTTTCAGCAATCAGCCTTGCGAGGTGAGTTACCTTCCAGTAGCGGTGGGTCTACGGCCACAATGGCGGCCCACCAGTAGGAGTTGTATGTTAGATGATTGTCTTTGTGATATCCATCTAGGGTTGCTACTACCTTATATGTTTATGTGCTAGTATGATATGATATTATGTGATAGTAGTAGGAGGTGGAATAGTCCTCGTATGTCGGTCGTAAGGACCGACGGGTAAGTCAAGCACCCCAGAATGGCTTGACCTGGGTAGTCAGGCACCCCAGAATTGTCTGGCAGTACGTGTGTGTTATATGGTAGTAGTAGGGGTGAAATAGTCCCCGGTAGTCGGGCAAAATAGACCGACGGGTAAGTCAAGCACCCCAGAATGGCTTGACCAGGGTAAGTCAAGCACCCCAGAATGGCTTGACCTGGGTAGTCAGGCACCCCAGAATTGTCTGACAGTATGTTATTGTATGGTGTGTGGTATGATGGGGGAACTCACTAAGCTTCGTGCTTACAGGTTTCAGTTTTGTTTCAGGTACCTCTTCAGCAAAGGGGAAAGAGTCGGCGCGGTAGCTGCACATCACACACACATGTTGGATTTCCGCATTACGAGTTTCTTGGGATTGTACTCTGACATTATTATATTTATGGTTGGATTTTCAGACATGGAATATTGTTCTTATGAAATGATATGTCTTTACTATGTTTTCTTATGGAAGTTTTATAAATCGGTTAATTAAAAATGAAATTTTTGGACTCGGAATTTGGGATGTTACATGCATAAATCATGAAATCCCAAGATAATTGTTTTCAAATCGACATTCATTACAACATTATTAAAATCATCAGTGTCCCCAAAACATGTCATTGAAAGAGAGATAGAGTGCACGCCGCGCTATCACACCTTGCCCTTGCCCTTGGGCTCAGATGTACCTGAAACAAATCAATAACCTGTAAGCGAAATGCTTAGTGAGTTCCCCAGAACATACCACACACAATACACATACACATATCCTGTTAGCTAATTAAGCTACACACTTATCACATAATCCATGCATACAACAGATAAGGATGTCGTGGGCTCGTCCCCAAGGTCTTACTCCAGGATGCTATGGGCTCCCCACATGGTCTTACACCTAAGTGCCATGGGCTCTCCTCATGGTCTTACATCCAAGTGTCATGGGCTCTCCCATGGTCTTCCATACAAACATACCACACATATTGCTAACATACTCCCTAGCTCATACCAACTATCATGCAAAATAATACAATTTCAGCTAGGACACTACATATCAAGAAATGGGTCGGCCTTGGTGCCTTAGACCCATTGGTATGGTGAGGAGACTCACCTATGACTGCTGAATACAAAAGCTGCTCTCCTAACAATCTGCAACCTCCCGCTGAATAATAATATTAATCAATGTTAGGACTTTAATTAATCAAAGGAAACCCAAACTCCAAACCCTTCCCTGAGGCCCATATATCCTTCCCTTGATAATGGGCCCAAAGTCCATGTCCAAAATCATTAATGGGCCTCTTAGACCAATAAGGCCCAATCAATATGTCCATGGCCCATAACAGATGAAATGACTTGCAATTCCCAAAATATAACCATATCCAATAACCAAATGAGGCCCATTAGCTCAAAGGCCCAAAACAGATTTGGGCCCAACTGTGATGCGTACGTAGCATACCATCCTCGTACGCATAGCGTACTGGGGTCTTGGGACTACACGCGGCGTGCACTGGGTTACGCCCAGCGTTCAACCGGGTTGAGCACTTTCTCCATTAAGTGCTTAATACACAATCCATTTACGTCCAAAAGTCAGATCTAAGCTTGATAAGACGTCCCAAGGCATAAAGTTGCAACTTTATGCCTTTGCATGCCATATATGCACCCAACACCCCCATTAAGACCTTTCCAAGGCTCTTAACCCATGCATGAGGTCCAAAATCCTATTGGATTAGATATCTAAGCCCATAACTATTATTGATATGTATATGGCCTGACTTGGCATGGTCCATTTGGTTTGCATGGCATCGGAACGATTTGGATAGACTTTTGTGAGAAAAGGATATATATGGTTTATTAATATATTATAAGTTCTAATATATTAATATGAAATCATATTATTTAATTAGTATTGTTCAAAAATTAATTTGGAATTAATTCTGTGTTCAAAAGACACTAATTAAATATATGGGGATTGATTGTGTAAATCATTCATTCTTATATATGTGGGCTTATGATCCATAGTTCTTCATGTTGGGCTAAACCCATGGAGTAACTCATGGATACTCCATGAAGGTTTTAACCCATGGAGCATGAAGAATATAGAAAGACATGAGTTACATAGTGTAACCCTAATAGCCACAATACCCCCCATGGCTTAAGATATCGGCCCCAAGAGGGTTCATATGTGACAACCCGAAAAATGTTTGCTTTGAAAGCTCAGTCAGTCAACTCAATTGAGTGTCAGACTCATTTCTAATGAGTTCTAGCCTTGTTAAAGGTCGTTCTGAGGAGTTTTAGCCTAGTACACTTAAGGAATAAGTGTTTGGAAGTATCAACGGAAGTTCTAGACTACTTAGCAACCGTAAACCTCCTCAAAAAGGAGTTTACGGTCAAGACTTTAGATCTTACGGTCATGGCGACCATAAACTCCTCCCTACATGTGTAATGGTTGATCATTTCAACCATTCTTTTCACTTTTCAAGCCTTAGAACTCATTCTCTCTCAAGTATCATCCGACTTTTCTCTTAGATCTTCAAGATTGTAAGTATTTCTTCCCTTGATTAGTGGATATCCTTCCATATCTAGTGATTATACATGATTTCATCCATGAAATCTCTTCATTTTGATAAATCTTCAAGTGTTCTTCATTTCACCAAGAACACCAAGAACACACACTAGTGTTCTTGGACCTTAATCACCATTTCAAGCCTATATATCGTAAGTACTCCCTCCTTAGCTTGTTATCTAGTTGAAACACCTGATTAGAGCCTTGAAAACATCATTGTGCAAAGATTTGATGAGTTTACGGTTGGATCTCCTTAGACCGTAAACCCCATGACCGTAAGGTCATTTAGACCGTGAACACATAGACCGTGAACACATGGACCGTGAACACTTGGACCGTAAACCCTATGACCGTAAACACATAGGACCAGGAACCACTTTGACCGTAAACTCCTATGGTCATGCCACATGGACCGTAAACTCAATAGGGTGGCCATACACCCTGGTTATGCAATCATATGTGATTGTATCCCTTAAATCTTAGAGTTTCCTAGTCTATAAGGGTGTTACCCTTCTTAATTAGTTGTTTAGACACTAATTACATACACATATATGCCATTATATGTCATTTAGGACCCGTTGTGTCTCGGGAGTTCATTAGTGGAACTTCTCATCCTTACGCGCATATTCGTTTGAATCACCCACATCAGGTGAGTTCATACCCCGTAATGAATCTTTTAACTGTTTTAAATGCTTTTAAGGGGGGGGATACTAGTTGAACACAATGATAATTGTGTAATTGTTTGTTATAAACATTTTCAAAAGATTACTTATGTCATTTATAAGTATTCAAAACATTTCAAAAACTCTTTTAAAGTTATGTTATTTTATAGTTTAACAAAACTCCATTTTTAAAGTACAAGCATAACTTAGTAGTAAAATGAGTCTTTTCAATATCAGTTCAAGTAAAATACTAGTAAACTATAAGGGGTATAGTTTAGAGGTTCAGTTCATACTAGATACAATACACGATCACATAAAGAGAAACAGGGAGGTAGATACAATACACGATAACATAAAGAGAAACAAGGAAGTAGATACAATACTTCAAAGAGAACATACTAAGATACCATACAGAACGAACATACTAAGATGCTATAGCATAGAACAACTACAGGATCTAATTATACCAATGAATCACTAACTCATTGTTCTTAACAAAAGGTGATAGTTAAATTGGGTATACATGATCATATAACATTAATGTGAATTACACGATTAGCAATTATTTGCTACAGTCGCGTTTGGTCCCCAAAATCTCTTGACAGGGAGAGCGTATAGTATGGGTACTAGCCTTCACATTATGACCTTACTAAAACAAACATGTTTTAAGGTAATTAGTACTACAGGATGTCAATTCAAAAGACAACTGCGTACTTATAAATTCCCATTACTTTCAGTAAGTGACAGTTCCACTTGAAAGCTAATACAAACTATTTTCGAGTCAAGATAGTTATAAACTAGATAAAACTTACATTTTACAAACGACACAACAGAACAGTCGAGTCTAGTACATTCAGTAGAAGGGGATCTATAATGCTAACTTTATGATTTCTTAGTGTATGCATTCAGGGATATATATTAATCGGTTCCGACAGGTAGTAGGATGTGTGTTTTCCGCTTCATTCCCTGTTCCTTGTTTCGTTGTGGGCTTAGAGCAGATACACCCAGCCTACTATCTATCCGAGCTTAGCTATATATATGTTCCTTGTACACCAAGTAATCATAAGGGGTACCAGGTATGGGTCAAGTCATAGGACACAAAGTCAATGCACAGTTTTCTAGTACAAAACATACTTTCCAAATCAGAACTTTTGGTATACAAAACTAGAAACTTACCAGTTAAGGGTTTAATCCATTTTATTAAACCAGTATAAACTTAAAGGGCCTTAGGTGATTAACTCTATAATACCTTAGTTTATACATCATGGTTATATATCATTAATACCTAATAGGTAGTTGGATGTGTGCTTTCCGCCTTACTTCCTGTTCCTTGTTTGGTTGTGGGCTTAGGGCAGATTCACCCAATTAACTATCTATTCGATATTAGATCATATATAGCCAGTATAAACTAAGTGATTATAGAAGTAATCACTGTGGTCACCATTTTATTATAAGGAATAAGGGTTTTCTTAAAGAATCTTTTCATTAAATATAAAGGAACCATTACAATTAACTCCATGAGTAACAAGTGAATACGTCAGGGTTATATACAACAATGATCTAACAAACAATGGGATGTGTGCTATCCGCCTTACTTCCTGTTGCTTGTTTGGTTGTGGGCTTAGGGCAGATGCACACAGTCGATTGTTTGTTTACTCTGAGTTTTATATAACTTGTATCCATTTAGTACTCATAGAAAGGATTGTAGAATCATTTTTACGTATCTTTCATCAAAGTAGGAAATATAGGATTTTCTAAGAGGAACAGGCGAACTTTTCTAAACAGAACTTACAACTTACTACATTTTTCAACTACATTTTCAACAACATTTTACAACAACTTTCTACAACTTACTTACATCACTAAAATCTTATGAACTCACCAGCTTAATTGCTGATCAATTCTTTCAAATAACTTGTATTCTCAGGAGCCTAGTAGATAGGTACTTGCGCTGGGAATTCAGAAGATGGAGCATAATAGCTTCAAGTCTTGTTATGTTATTTGCTTATGTATTCTATGTTTTGTGAACACACACATTGTAAACACTTTCTTTCTAATGAAATGGTTGTTCATTACTTTGATTACTATGATGCATGTCTTGTGATACTAAACATGACGTCCTCCACCCCAGAACGTTTTCGCCGTTCCGGTTTTGGGGTGTGACATCATATGAGAGGGCTAGCCGATTTGAGCATAATTGAATTTTCTCTCAATTTATTCCAAGTTGTTGTTGATGTTGTGTGAATCATTTGAGGTGTCAGACTTGAGGCACTCGGCTCTTAAGCTCCATGGAATCAAGCTACAACACAAAAGGTATGTTACTCTAACTAGTATCTTATTTGGTATATGAAAATGCATGCTAGTTATAGGTTTAATGCCTTGGAAACCATTTGCATGTATAATTAGTGAAAACATAGATCCAAGGTATTTAGGGTTATATGTGCACCATAGGATGTTGTAGTATACTAAAACCCTTCAGTAGTATCAGAGCCAATGCTTGTTTTCAAGTTATACTTGCTGAATAGCTTAAAAATCGAAAATTCTGGCTTTCTGGGCACTGGACTCGCCGAGTCCACTGATGGACTTGCCGAGTCCATGAAGAAATTCGTCCTACTCGTCTAGTAGGTTCATACACTCGACGAGTAGAAGCCCCTGACAGCATATTTTCGACTTTTAAGGTTGGAATTGGACGAGAATCATTACCCTAAGCTGTTTTTGAACCTATAAACCTGTTTTTTATGTGGTAATGTTCATTCTAATCCAATTCGAAAGATAATTGTCAATAGATTCATGTTTTATATTAGTTTAATGGTTAGGCTAATTACATGAAAATTGTTTGATATGAATTATCTTGTTCTTATGAGTTTGCTTAGATAAATAGAAAAATTATGTGATAATGTGTTATTAATCCAAATTGATCTAAAAGTTATTCATAAAATGTGTTTTTGTAACTTGTCCTCAGGTTATATGAAAAGTCACATTTATGTTTTTTAAAACTCATAAGATTTCCATAAGTTATGAAAATGAAGAGTCACATTTTTAAATGCTTTAAAGTCTTCCATAACTTGTCCTCAAGTTATGGAACTTGAAGAGTTTTTCATTAAAACTACTTTAAACACATAAGTTATGGAATTGAAAAGTTTTTGGATTGTTCAAAACTTGCCCTCAAGTTTTGGAATTTGTAAATTTCCCCATGAATACTTTAATTCCAAGTTAAACCCTTAGAATTTTAAAAGTTAAAATTCAACCCTTATACTATTATAATATTAATAGTTAATAGTTATATATATATATATATATATATATATATATATATATATATATATATATAAGAATAAAGTCAGTCTTACCGTTAGTAGGCCTCATTCACGAAGCCAGTCTATAAGGGGGGTATAAGGTTACTGCTTATAAAATGGCAGTTTAATGGGTGTCCACTCTCACCCACCGCTTCCTTGACTGGTGGAGGGTCGTTAGCCGAACGGGTTTGACAGGACTATAATTCTCCCTTCATTAAAAGTATTAATGATAAATACTAAGTAACTACACTCTTATAAATTCCCAATCTTAGTTACTTAGGAAAATGTGAATTTGGTGCTAACCCATGAAATTACGCTTTGCACTTTGCTTAAGTCGTTAGTGGAGCGCGTGTGGTTAACCGACACACTAACTTGATTTTAACAAGGTTGGCAAAGAGTGGCTTAAGGTTTATCATAGATCGGTGGAGCGCGTGTGGTTAACCGGCACATCGATTAGGTGATTAAAATTAAGAGTACCAAGTATATTTGCATGGTTATTCACACCTTGTTTGTGATCCTTGGCATCCCAGTCACAAACTTGAGAGGGCACAATCGAGATTTAAACATACCATTGAATAGTTCAATGAATCTCAAAAGATCTAGGAGTTTCAAACCAATTAAAACCTAATACCTATTTCATTTTTCATGGTGGAAATTGGTGAATCGTCATTCGTCTACCTTCAAATATTTTATAGCTTGGATTACGGCATCCCTCTTCCAAGTTATAAAAGTATTGTGTTGGGTCCTAGCCTTAATATTTCATATTGGGTGTTATATTAAGGAATTAAATCAACTAACTTGAATATCTCCCATTGTAGATGTCTGGTTCAGACAACTATGATCTTCCCAAATCCCTAAGAACAAGCTTTCCTAATGAAGATGATGTCCCGTGGTTGGTTCGTGGAAATCATACTTCTCTTCCTTCACCTCCTCCAATTATTCTCCCTAACCCACAAGTTCTTGAAAAGTTCAAGGTCACTCAAGCCCTATTGGCAAGCAAAGTCTATGTGTGCTCACATATTGGAGATAAAGTCACATATTGACAAGCTGAGAGAGTTGGGTGTCAAGGTCTTGAGGAAATTGGTTGTTGACTAGGTTCTTCAATCACTTTCTAAGTCACATAGTGAGTTCCTTTAGGGCTACTACATGATAGACCATGACATGACCCTTAATGATCTTACATATTTGCTTGATGCTGCTAAATCAGCAATGATTTGGAGCACGGGTAAAGCAAATTTGATTGGAAGATCGACTTCCCAAACTTCCATGGACATTGACAATGGTAACATTGGAAATCCAGAAAAGCTTTCTCTTCCCAATGGAAAGGGATCGGCTATAGTCAACTCGGTTGACCAAATGGTAAAGAGAAATGTTAAGTCTGAGATAGTCTCATGTACCATTCCCAAAGAGTCCATATGCATATATTGCCAAAAGAAGGGGCATTGGTTGCAAAGCTGCCCTATTTACCTGAAATATCATAAGGTTGGTCAAGTCAAAAAGTTTGACTCTACTTCAGGTAAGTACACTATCTAACTCTATTAAGTTCCTCTTTGGAGATTCTTATTACATGATGTGACTAGGTCACATGTTGATGTTTTAAGAATCAAAGAAAAAAGAGGAAGCTTAAAGGAAGTATATGATGATTCTGATCGCGAAGATGGATTTCGATCGCATGGTTCGGTGATCAAAATTTTTAGCTGCTGTTTAAGAGTTGTGATAGATTGCTTAGGAATAGATAACAACATTGTTTTCATATGCATTTGCATTGTGAGGATAAGTTTTTCCGCAAGTTTTAAAATAAAGGAAAAAAAAGGGTTTCGATTTTATATATTTTAAATATCCTTACAATGGAATTTGTGAAAATTTGTTGTTTATATGATTTCATTGATAGCAATATTGGAAAATGGATTTGATTCTTTCGTTTGTGGTAGTGTCATAATTTGCCAAATAAGGAAAGATTTTCATCACCCAAGTTTCAGTTGGATATAAACTTGGAATCATGCAACTTGTATTGTATGATAAATGATAATTTTCATCTTTGGGAAATTAAGACTAATTCCTTGTTCACATGTATATGTGAGTCAAGCGAAGGACTAGGAGATCGGGTACACTTGGTTGTGCGCTGATTAGGTCCACCACAAAGAACGATAACATTATTCGTCATGATTTACTGAAGTTTAGTAAATATGGTTATACTTACAAGTTTAAGTATAATTCTGAAACATTTGAAAAGTTTCAATGTATGGCAGAACGAATGAGAAGAATCAAATTAGGGAGAAAGATAAAAGTTTCTCCAATCTGAAAAGATGGGAGAGTACTTTAGTATTGTGTTTTGTGATTATCTTAGTGATTATGAAACCATATCACAATTGATCCTCTAAGGACATCTTAGTACATTTGTTTGGCAAAGAAGAGGAATCATGGATTGTTGAAATGGTTAAATCAAAAGATGAATCATACTTCGTTCCAAAATTGAATCTTAGAGTAATACTCCAAGATTGTAACTTGAGTGACATAATCTTAAGAAGGTTTATAACACTTGTCAAATGTAAGAGTAAAATGTGTTCTACTCTTGTATATTTGAAATTGGTAAGTTGTGATGTTTTGGATAAAACAGAGACCAACTAAGGCCCATTGTGTGAAGTGTTTGTCTTGATAAGAATCCGCACTAACTCTTGAATATTTGCTTTGTCAAGGAATGGTTCTTGAAAAGAGAATCTTATATGTCAAGAGGTCAGTGGGAGTCTTAAAGATCTTGAAAAAGTTTCAAGAACTAATGAAGAATAAAACCTGTAGTTTATCACAAGCGCACGACTAGAGGTTTGTAACCTATCGTGTTGACATACTCTTATTTTTGTGCCCATTCCAGTTAAAGTTGACTATACATCTAAGTTCTACAAGTTCTCATTGTTGGGACAACTACTTAGAAGCAATGGCAGACCCTTTTTGCTGCCAGGTGGCAAGAAGTTAAGATTGCACAAGTTCGGTCCATATGAGTTTGGATTTGTCACTAACCTCCCCTTGTGGTTATGACAAATTCACATGGATAGGAACACATACACCATAAAATCTAAGTGTCATAAGGTTTCTCTCCGATTCATGAAAATGATGGTGAGGAAACGCTTTCACTAAGTAGATTTTAAATAGATAACAATTGTGATATTTGCATTCTCAAAGTCGTTAGTGGAGCGTGTGTGGTTAACCGGCACACTAACATGGACTTGTGAGAAATGGCAAAGGTCTAAACAATTGAGACTATGATTACGACATCCCTTTTCATAGTTCTGGAAATTGTTTAGACACACATGTGAGCTATCAAAGGAAAGGTGTATGATTCTGATAAAGTTTTATCAAAGCATCTCGTATCAGAAATTTGAACTTTAGTAAGAAAGTCAATAAAATATTGATTTCTAGAAGTCCAACTGATTTCTGAGTACATGTCCAAGCTAGTGGGATCATAAGTGTTATGCTAATATTCATCATGTTAGTGGGAGCATGATAATTATGATAAGTGTTGCAATATTGGCAATGTTAATTATAGAAAACAAAAGTTTCAATTGGGAAAAGTTGTTTTGCTATAATTAAGGGAGAGGAAATTATACTTCATTTCAATTCTAAAAGCTTAGATTGAGATTTTAATCATCTTTAGTCAAGGATATATATATGAATTTTATGTTGGAATGGTTCAACATAAGGAAATTCTATATGTATATATATATATATATATATATATATATATATATATATATATATATATATATATATATATATTGTGTTTTCAAATTCGATTATGATTACGGCATCCCTCTTTATAGTCGAATTATGAAAACATGGCAAATAAAAAAATATTGTAGCAAAAGACTGATCTAGGTTCATGTCTTTATGTGAGACATCATGAATCGTGTCCCATATGCTTCGGGTATAGGATCGATTTCATGTGCTATAATATTTATCCGTTCTAAATTTTCCAAATGCCTAGGGCATTAAGAGGGGAAAAGGGCAAGACTTGGATATGACTAAAATGATTAAGCAATTGTCAAGGACAATATGAGGTTTACTAAAGATTGGTTGCTCATGGACAGTTGGAAGTATGGTGTAAATTTTTGGAAAGGACCATATTGACATATTTTGAAAGGAGGCAACTCTTGTTCAGAAATGATAGTCAAAATGGGAATATGGAAATGTCTCCATAGGTGGAAGTTATTCAATCTGTGTAAGATTAGGAAAACTTAATGCTAGAAGGATGTTCAAAGCAATGTACTTTGAATATGAGACTTCGTTTCATGGAATTGATCTCCATTGGAATACTTTGTAACGTCTATTGACAAGTCTTTGTGACTTTGTGCATAATCATTACAAGAGGATCAATGCATATAAGTTTAGAATCTAACATATTTCGGTAAGTGGCAGGAATTTGGAATTCTTACATTTATGATAAGGATTTGGGATTGTGAAATGAGAATCATTGGAATCATGTTCAATTGGTCTATTTCACAAAGTAAGGATTATAGACAAACATAGTGTGCATACTTGGAGTATGGCATAACTGTTGTTTGGACAAAACATAGTCTTCATGCTTGGAGCATGGCATGACTATTGTTTTGATTCAAGTATAAAGTTGATTATTTGAAACATTATACAATGAATAATGAGTAATCAATATGGTGTTTAAATAAAAGGTGTTTTATTTACTCTCAAAGGTGCTTGGGACCATAGAGGATTAGTATTATTCTTGTGTTTCACTTTGCATGTTTTGACTTCTAGAATAGCTAGGTTATTCTTTCCGAATGACTAAGTTATTTAAATTCTCCACAATCGTTCATATGTTGGAAGTATATATGAATCAAGACTGTCATGAAGTTGTCTTGTAGATGTCTAAGGTGTTGGACATAGCAAGAGTTGCTACAACATTCATGAGTGCTCATAAGTTCTGAGTATTGGATTAAACCCACGCTCATTTGAATCACTTCATGGATTTTATCACGAGTGATCATGAGACGATAATATCTTATATTCTTCAAACCTAGAGATATGAGTTGTTGACTATGAGTTGGTTATACATTGATTGTACGAAAACGCATTAGTAACTCGATGTTATAAAACGTACCTTTGTGTATGATTCAACGAGTAGTAGAACAAGAATATGAGTCGAAGTTTATCCATTCCTTTTACCCTTGGAGGGATAAAAGCGATATCTGTGGGCCCCTCGATGATTTAGTGATGACAAACGTAAGTGCTCGGCCGGGCCTTGACTGATTTGATTTGTTCAATTAGTCGGTCGTCATAAATTGGAAATCGGGAAACAACAGATGGACAGAGAGAATGATTATAATCCATGTCTCAGTCCATATGATATCTAGAATGGAGGAATATATGATCCCTTATCTAATGGACGCGTCATTGATTTGTTCAGAGTTCGACATCGGCTGTAAGAGCTACGATTGCTAGTCGGGTTTTGGAGTCATACGCAATAATAGTTTTAGACTTATCCAAGTGGGAGACTGTTGGATTAGATGTCTAAGCCCATAACTATTATTGGTATGTATTCGACCCGACTTGGCATGGTCCATTTGGGTTGCATGGCATCGGAACGATTTGGATAGATTTTTTTGAGAAAAGGATATATATGGTTTATTAATATATTATAAGTTCTAATATATTAATATGAAATCATATTATTTAATTAGTATTGTTCAAGAATTAATTTGGAATTAATTCTGTGTTCAAAAGACACTAATTAAATATATGGGGATTGATTGTGTAAATCATTCATTCTTATATATGTGGGCTTATGATCCATAGTTCTTCATGTTGGGCTAAACCCATGGAGTAACCCATGGATACTCCATGAAGGTTTTAACCCATGAAGCATGAAGAATATGGAAAGACATGAGTTACATAGTGTAATCCTAATAGCCACAATATATAAGGACCCCATGGCTCAAGAAATCGGCCCCAAGAGGGTTCATATGAGAGGGCTAGCCGATTTGAGCATAAGGACTTTTCTCTCAATTTATTCCAAGTTGTTGTTGATGTTGTGTGAATCATTTGAGGTGTCACACTTGAGGCACTCGACTCTTAAGCTCTATGGAATCAAGCTACAACACAAAAGGTATGTTACTCTAACTAGTATCTTATTTGGTATATGAAAATGCATGCTAGTTATAGGTTTAATGCCTTGGAAACCATTTGCATGTATAATTAATGGAAACATAGATCCAAGGTATTTAGGGTTGTATGTGCACCATAGGATGTTGTAGTATACTAAAACCCTTCAAATCCCACCAAGACTCCATTTTTATGACACTAAAGGTCCAAGGGACCTCAGATCTGTCATTCCCATCTTCTGGAGTTGCTAAACTCACAAATGGAGGTCCAAAATCCACAAAAGGAACAAAGCTAGAAAACCCTAGCTAGATCTAGAGACTTAAGTGGAAAGGTGCAAGCTTTTTACCTCCAGGAGCTTTGCAAGATGACCAACATGCAGATTCTTGAAGCACCAACTCGAACCAAGCTTGTTTAGCAACTCCTCCTTTTTGAAAGAACTCTAAAATGGACACAAAACCCACTCCTTAAGCTCCCAAACCCTCACACACAATACCACAACTGAAGGTAGACGAAAAGACACTAAAGAGACTGATAGGGTTTGGTCCAAGAGGATAAAAGGTGTTTAAATAGGGGGCAAGTCCGAGATTTAGGGTTTTGGCCCTCTGTTGCGTACGCCCGGTGTACCCTTACGTACGCCCAGCATACGTAAGGCTCCTCCGCGATCCTTCATGCAGAGTACGCTAAGCGTACTCATAAGTACGCCCAGCGTACTCAGGGGATCAATTATGTCAAAATAGGGATTCTTCGAGGGTTCAAGCCATACCTGATTTAGGGCGTTACAAGCATGGTGCATTTGGGTTGCATGGCACAAGAACAATCTGAAGGATGGACATTTGAGAAGAGGTTAATTATGATTTATTAATATATTATAAGTTCTAATATATTAATATGAAATCATATTATTTAATTAGTATTGATCAATAATTTATTTGAAATTAATTTAGTGATCAAAAGAGACTAATTAAATATATGGGGATTGATTGTGTAAATCATTGATTCTTATAATGTGGGCCAATGATCCATAATTCTTTAGGTTGGGCTAAACCAATATGACAACCCATGGATGATCCATGGAGGGTTTAACCCATGGAGCCTAAGGAATATGGAAGGTCATGCACATTAGGGTTTACATGGTGTAACTCTAGTTTTGCCACACTATATAAGAAGACCCTAAGCTCCTAAAATCGGCACCTAAGTAGTCTTTGGAAGAGTTTTAGCCGAATTTGGTGCAAGACATTCTCTCTCAAGTCCTCCATTGTTGGTGGTGTTGTGTGAAGCATTTGAGGCATCACATTTGGGGTGCTAGGCTCTTAAAGGTCCAATGAATCAAGCTACAAGAAAAGGTATGTCATCTAACTAGTTTTTGTTATACAAGTACCCATGTTTGTATGCTAGTTAGGATAATGCTTTGGAAAATCAAATTGCATGTATAATTAGAGAAAACATAGATCCAAAGCATTTAGGGTTGTATGTGCACCTTAAGGTTGTTAGGATGCTCAAAACCCATCAGTGGTATCAGAGCCTAGGATTGTATTCTATTATACTTGATGTTTTATTGGTTTTCAAAGTTGGAAAAAATCAAATTTCTGCATTCTGACAGGTGAACTCGCCGAGTCCACTGGGTGACTCGACGAGTCCACTCATAAATGGACCAACTCGACGAGTCCAGTTCATGTATTCACCGAGTTGGTGGTACAGTGTGCATATTTTCGAGTTTTGGCCAGAAATTCGATTAGGATCATTACCCCAAACTATTTTTTAAACCATGAAATTTGTTTTTGCATAAGGTAATGATCATGCTTGTTCAATTATAAGATAATTGTCATAATTTCAAGATTTGTATTAGTTTATATGATTAGACTAATTTCTTGAAGATTAAAGATATGAATTATCTTGTTCTTATGAGTTTAATTTGATCATGTATTTTTGATTATTGTGTTAATTAAATTGATGATCTTAATGGTTTTAATGGACTCCATAACTTGTCCTCAAGTTATGGAAAACCAAAAGTCTTTTCCTTAAAAGTCATTAAACTCATAAGTTAAGAAAATGAAAAGGAACAATGTCAAAACTTGTCCTCAAGTTTTGGAATTTGTAAAGTCACACTTATGAATACTTTAATTCCAAACCCTAGAATTTTAAAAGTTTAAAATTCAACCCTTATACTATTATAATATTATAACTTTAATAATTATATATATGTATAATACAAGTAAGTCTTACCGTTAGTAGGCCTCATTCACGAAGCCAGTCTATAAGGGGGGGTATAAGGTTACTGCCTATAAAATGGTGGTTTAATGGGTGTCCACTCTCACCCACCGCTTCCTTGACTGGTGGAGGGTCGTTAGCCGAATGGGTAGGATAGGACACTAATTCTTATTAAAAGTATAATGATAATTATAAAGTAACTAAATGTTTTATTAAATTCTCAATCTTAGTTACTTTAGGAAAATGTGAAATTGATGCTAATCCATGAAATTGCACTTTGCACCTTGCCAAGTCGTTAATGGAGCGTGTGTGGTTAACCGACACATTAACTCGGACTAGTAAGGGTGGAAAAGGGTAGCTTGATGTTTGTCATAGATCGGTGGAGTGTGTATGGTTAACCGGTACATCGATTAGGTGATAAATGACATCGAGTGTACCAAGTTAATTTGCGTGGTTATTCACACCTTGTTTGTGATCCTCGGTATCCCAGTCACAAACCTGAAGGGTATAATCGATATTTAAACATGCCATTGAAAAGTTCAATGAATCTCAAAGGAATCTAGGAATTTCAATCCAATTAAAACTTAATAATTTATTTCGTTTTTCATGGTGGAAATTGGTAAATCGTCATTTACCTACCTTCAAATATTTTGCAAGTTGGATTACGGCATCCCTCTTCCAGATTGTAAAATATTGTGTTGGGTCCTAGCCTTAATATTTCATTTGAGTGTTATATTAAGGACTCTTATCTAATCTAAACTTTGTCTTTCTTTCTTTTCCGATGTCTTCCAACACTGCTTCTGGCTCAAACCCTACTAGCTCCTTCTCTCTCATGAACTTCTGTAGGAGAGTCATCTTTGATGGTTCCAACTTCAATGACTAGATTAGGAACATCAGGATGGTCACTCGCTATGAGGACAATGAATATGTCCTAGACAAGGAGCTTAAGGAAATCGATGAGTCTTCTGCTACTCCTGAGCAGATCGTTGAGTTTAGGACTCATGAGAAGGATGCCACCAAGGTGTCTTGTATCATGTTGGTCACCATGACAGCTGAACTCCAAAAGTCCTATGAGGACTTCTACCCTTTTAAGATGCACCAGGACCTGATGGAAAGATACCATCAAAGTGCTCGTCAAGAAAGGTATGAAATCATCTCTTCCATGATAACAACTAAGATGAAGGATGGTGAACCCATCACGACCCACTTGCAGAAAATGCAAAGGTTTGTGGACCGTTTGCTGAAATTGAATGTGAACTTTGATGAGGAGCTGGCTATAGATATCATTCTACACTCCTTACCTCCATCTTATGATCAGTTCCGCATGACCTATCATATGAACAAGGAGGAGGTCACACTAAGCAAACTTCAAGGGGTTTTGAGGGCTGCTGAAAGTATTCTCAAAGGTAAATCGATTGTTACTACTCCTACCACCGCCCCTGTTCTGGCAATTGGATAAGGGAAGGGGAAGAAGAGGAAGGCTCCCTCTAAGAGCCTCAAGGGAAAGTCTCTTGATGGATCATCTTCAAGTGGGACCAAGGCTGGTTCTACTGCTCTCTCTACCATTCCTAAGGAAGCATAGTATTTCTATTGTCATGAGAAAGGGCACTAGAAGCGAAGCTGCCCCAAATACTTACAGGATGTTAAAGATGGGAAGGTTAAGGCCACCCATGCAGGTATTTATACTATTCTATCTAATAACTCATCACATTCTTGTTCTTGGGTCCTTAATACAGGTTGCGGATTTCACATTTGTTCTGATGTGCAGGGCCTAAAAAGAAGTAAGGATGTGGAGCACGGGAAGATAAACTTGATCATGGGGAATAGGAAGGTTTCACTGTCACCAAGATTGGAGTTTACTCTTTATTGCTTAGTAGTAGGTTAGAATTCGATTTGAATAATTGTTGCTACTCGTCTGAAATGGCGAGAAATATTATTTCCGTTCATGGTTTGTACAAAAAAGGTTTTAGTTTTTCATTTGATAATGAAATTGGTGCTATTAATGCTTATTATAATGGTGTTTTTTATTTTAAAGCATTACCTTGTAATGGTGTATATGAAACTGTGATGGTTGTAGACAACTTAGGAAATAATGTGTTACACATTGATTCTTCCAATGAATTGGATATGGCATGCTTGTGGCATTTTCGTCTTGGACATGTTAGCAAAAAGTGCATAGGTCAACTCCAAAAGGCTGGAGTTTTGGAGTCATTCGACTTAAGGTCGGATGACACTTGCGAATCTTGCTTACTTGGAAAGATGACCAAGTCACCCTTCATTGGTACTTGTGAAAGGGGTGAAGGTTTGTTGGATCTCATACACATCGATGTGTGTGGGCCCTTCAGAACCGCCACAAGGGATGCTAACTGCTTCTATGTGACTTTTACTGATGATTACAGTAGATATGGCTATGTCTACTTAATCAAGCATAAGTCAGAAACCTTTGAGAAATTCAAAGAGTTTAAACAAGAAGTGGAGAATCAGCTGGGCAGGAAGATAAAGATGCTCCGATCCGATCGGGGTGGTGAGAGGCGCAATCGAACCTTGTTGGACATGGTTTGTTCCATGATGAGTCGAGCTTCGTTACCTATCTCATTCTGGGGGTATTCCTTAGAGACTACCGCCCATATCCTTAATCTAGTCCCAACTAAGAAGGTTGCCAAAACACCTCACGAGATGTGGACAGGGAAAGTTCCCTCGTTAGCACACATCAAGGTTTGGGGTTGCGAGGCTTTCGTGAGACGCGAGACTCACGACAAGCTCGAACCTCAAAGTGAGCGGTGTATTTTCATCAGCTACCCATAGAAATCCTTTGGTTATCTCTTCTACAAACCGAGTGACAATGTTGTCTTCGTTGCGAGGAGAAGAGTCTTTCACGAGAGAGAGCTCATAGGCCAATGAGACAGTGAGAGGCAAATTGACCTTGAAGAGCTTCAAGAGTCAAGCGGTGAAGGAACCTCAAACACTAGCGATCAACCTGAGGACGAAACTCCTGTTGTGCCGATTGACTTTCATATTATTGCAGAAGGTGATACATTTATCAGTGATACCACACTGGTAAATTTGGATGAACCTAACAACTACAAGGAAACCATGGCAGGCCCTGAGTTTCCTCAATGGAAAGTGGCGATGGACAGCGAGATTCAGTCCACGTATGACAATCAAGTTTGGAACTTGGTTGACAATGTACCAGGTCGTAAGACATTCGGGTGCAAATGGATCTTCAAAAAGATTACCGACATGGATGGGAAAGCACACACTTATAAGGCGCGACTGGTTGCGAAGGGCTTTACTCAAACTCCAGGAGTTGACTATGATGAGACCTTCTCGCCAGTAGCAAAAATAAAGTCTATTAGGGTTATGCTAGCCATAGCTGCATTTCATGATTATGAAATATGGCAAATGGATGTCAAAACCGCTTTCGTTAATGGAAAGTTGGCTGAGGATGTTTACATGAGTCATCCAGAGGGTTTTGTCAATGCAAATGATGTGTGTAAAACCAACTAGTTTTAATCCTACTGTTAAATATAAAATTGACACACAAAGGCAGTGGACCTATCAATTGTGGTGTAGCTAGATAAGTAGGGTGTCGAACTTAGGGAACGGAAATTAAACTAATAACTAATATTATCTAAGAACAAGTAATAAAAAGAAGAGTTTCCTCTAGTTTTACAAGACTACAAACTTAATTAGACTAACTAACACGCAATTTAACTAACTAACAACTAAAGCAAGTAAACACCACCAAATTCAATAGTTAAGAAGACTTCTGTTTAGGTTCGAATCATTTGTTCCCATGGATGATTTTATGGTAAATGTATCGGATTAATTCTTCATTAGTTACCGATTAAAGTGATTAGATTCACATTTGCTATTACTAATCCTTAGAAAACAGATTAATTCAAGCAATGACCAATTGTCTAAATTAATGAATTTCCTAGTTTATTGATTCGGGTTAAGCAAGACTTGTAATAAGCTAATCAAATATGCTAATTCAGTTAACTCCCTTGTTGATGGTTCGTCACACAAGCTCACACATTAACTTGTCTATCTTCTAGTTAATTCTAGTTTCACATTCATTATTCCTAGACATACAACTACGTGGTCACATAAGTCATATGAAATTAATAACTAAGAGATGTTCATGCAACTTAATTACTGATTTATTAACAGAGAATAGTTGTTATTAACATATGAGGTTCTTTAACAAGCTTAACAAAACAATATCACCAATTAAAATTAATCCTAACCATAAAATCAATCCATATTCACAAAATCATCTACCCTAAACAGAATATAAAGGTTTTAGTTCATAATTGTAGTAAAAACAAACTCAAAAACGAATTCAACTAGTTCAAACATGATTCAATCAAAAGATTAACTAAGAATAAACTAGCATTTGCCTTAATCCTCTTTAAAATCGAACGTAGGGTTGATTCCTCAACTTCTCACGGTCTAGCAGCACCTTCAATCGCAATTTTGCCTCCTAGGGTTTTCAGGAAGTCCCCCATCTTGATCTCAAAGTCCCTATTTATATTTTTCTGGAAACAAAGGCGACTCGTCGAGTCAAAGTCCCAACTCGCCGAGTTCCTCATTAAAAGTCCGTGTACGGCAAGGATTTCTAGAGCTTCGCGAATCTTCGATCCGACTCGTCAAGTCAGTCGTTGACTCGCCGAGTCCTTCTTGTTTTTAGCATTTCTTCTTTGTTTCAACTCCCGAACTTCCAACTGCTTCTCCTGCTTCCTTCTACTTCCGAGCATATCTTTTGGACTGAAAATACAATTCAAACGCTATTAAGTACCTTTTGTCCATAATGTGCAAATAATTAGTTAATAAATAAGAAAAATCTACATTAAATATATAGCTAAATATGCACATATCAAAATACCCCACACTTGACTTTTGCTTGCCCCCAAGCAAAACTGAATTTTAGCATACTAATACTACATAAGACAATCCCAATCAAACCCAGCCATTATGCCAAGACAGCAACGCATGCATTTGTGTCTAAAATTTTTCCTAAGGACCCCCCTCAATTCTAAATACTCACAATCTTCATAAACACTCGCCCACTTCTTTTGAACAATGCTCATTTTATGCATCCCTCCGAATCCATCCGCAAAAAACCTCCTAGCCTCAAGGTATTTTTGGTTGAGCAACCCAAGCATACATAGTCTAGACAATTACAATTTTTTTGATACCACTATAGAGCTCATTTGGAATTCTTCACTTCTTGGATATTTGATCTTGATTTCTTTGAATTCACCACTTTTTGATTTTTGGTATCTTCGACTTTTGAATTTTTGAAATTTTTGATCTTTAAATTTTACACTTTAATAACTCCAAAACTCTTTCAACTTTTTCTTGTAATTCTCTATTTTTTTCACATGTAACTCACTTTTTTTTACTCAAATCCTACATGCTTAAGCAAGGGAGCTCAACTTCAACCTTTATTGATTAAAGATAAAAATTTTCCTGGATACATTTCTGGTACACGATGCTAAACATATTGCATCCCTCAAACTAAGCGAGGTTGTGTTTTTGTCCCATGATTTCACTAGAATAAAGGGGGCCACAAATGCACTATAACGTATGTAGGCTCAACTAAACATTTGGGTCTTCATGCAATCATCAAACATAACACTAGCATGGAATCCTAATTACTTTTTACCATGATTTTCTAAGTTAAGTCCTAGCAATTTTTATGCAAATTTTTTTAAAATTAAGCTAAAATTTCAACTAATGTAACCAACCCTCTACCCCACACTTAATTCATGCAATGTCCCCATTGCATGTTATGCATGACAAATAAAACATCAAAGTAAAGAGGAAATTGGAACAAACTCCCCTGGGATAGTAGTGGCGAGGTCAGTGTTTCTTCTTTTGAGCTCCATCTTCAAATGACATTAGACATGGGAACAACTCATCCATGCCTTGGGCGTCAAATCTCATGTGGTATAGCTCCAAAATATCGAGGAAAACAGTCTTGGAAATTCTTGGAAATTGATCTTTAAAGAATATGAGTACACCCGTATCGAATGTGGTCAAAATCCAAGCTTTGATAGTGAAATATCGAAGGACTCGCCGAGTTACCACGACTACTCGACGAGCAGAAGGGCTTTTAGCAGAACAATCGTGATTTCGCAAGAGGACTCGCTGAGCCCGAGTTATGCACTCGGCGAGTACGACGCTGAGTAATAAATAAATCTTCTGCCTTTTGAGTCTGTTTCTGATATGTCTAGTAATGCAAATTTAATACCCTTCCTTCAATTTTCTTCAGTAAATAGCACCTTTTAACCCTCATTACTAACGGACTCGACCTTACACTTGAAACTTGCACATTCTCATCTAGACCGAACCCTTACTCTAGCCTTGACTATTGAGACTCTTGCATGCATCCTAGCTTCAATCTGAAAAGATAAGAGCAACCACAAGTAAAAAAAACAAATTCCTAATTTAACGTCCTAAAAGTTCAAAACTCACGAAACAAATAAAAATAGTTTTAAAACATCCAAATTAAAAACAAAACATCAATCTTCATCCTCCTCTTCATTTCCTCCAATCCCACTTCCACCAGCTTGGTTCCTTCTTGCTTGCACCCGCTCATCCCAACTTGGCACATAAGGAAATCCGGGTCCCGGCCTTGGTGCGATATTCATTTGTTCAAGTAAATAAAAAAATGACTCATTGTTGTAGTTCATGCTTCTTCCAAGGTCGTCTTGGTACCTTCTCGATTCCATGCTGTACCAGTCCATTGGTAGCTCATCATCCACCGGAATGACCGGTGGGTCTTCTCGGACTTGCTCCCATCTCTGCCTTACCTTTCTTCCCGGCTCCTCCGGTACCAACACCTCATCCGCATTAGGGATGCCAAAATGCCCTCCACCAAAATCCTCAATTATTCTTGCCCTCCTGAATAACGTGGTGCTAAATGGAGGAGTAGGAATCATAGTCAACATTCGAGCCGCCCCTTGGTCCAAGATCCCATACGTCCTTGCAAGCTTTGTAACAAACATGCCCCCGTTGATTTTGGAGGTGATCCACTCCTTGACCGCTCCCTCTGCTAAATATTTTGCTAAGCAATATGGCAAATTGCAGAAAATATCGGGAGTGATAATGCTCCACATGTAGAAAATGTCAAGAGTATGGACCTTATCGTCATCCTTTCGCATGTTAATAGTACTCGCGATCAGACGATGTATCAGGCGATGAATTGGGGAACGGATGCTCCCCTCTTGGGCAGATGAAGGAATGTAGACCCGGTTGGCAATTGTGTTCCACCAAGTGGATGCAACCACCTCTTCGGGCAAGTCTTTGTGGCACTGCTCCAGGAATGCTTCAAAATTTTCGGACATGATCACATTTTGATCATAAATTCCCAATCTCCATGCGAGCTCCGCCATGCTGCACCGGCGCACTTCTCCTCCAAGACAAAATGTAATAACATGCGGGCTATAATAATCATTACCACCTCGGAATGAGATCGTAGCAAATAATTCCCAGCAAAGCTCCTGGTAAACTGGCTCTTGGATCTTGAACAAACGACTCCAACAGTCACAAATTATTGTCATCCCATCATTTTCGAAAGACTTGACCAAATAAGGAGTCAACTCTTCCTCTAACCCGGTTTGACCTATCCAATGCCAGTCGATTTCGTTGGGGACATAAATCTCCTTCCGTCTTAGTGTTTCCAGCTTTGTTTTTTGTGCGGGCGAGTGAAGATTTGTAGGTTATTTGAGGAAAATTTAGCCATGGGATGTCCCCATAACCGCCTCCTCTCGAGATTTGTCCACGCCTAGACATATTTCCTGTTTGGCAAAACCAAGCAAACCACAAACAAAACACAGAAAAGATTAAAAATGACCAAATACTGGGCATCTGCAACGTGGACTTGCCGAGTAGGAGTCTTGCTCGACGATCAAAATGAACTGCACGAGTCCATTTTCAAATCGGGCGAAGTCAACCGTCCAAATGTAAAATTTAATCCAGGGGTTTACTTCGGTATGTCCAATAAGCATAAATATGCAAGGAATTTCGTCCAAAACAACCTAATTCGTCATAAACATCAAAACCCTAGATTTGGAGTAAACCCAAACCTAGTTTTTGTCATGGATACTGCCATAAAACTGCCCAAGATATGATTTTTAAGAAGATTTAGCATAAAAGACGTTACCTGTTTGGTTGAAGATGAAGAACTAACAAGAAATTAAAGAAATTGGCTTGAGGGGAGAAGTTGCACGTCGAGCGGCTGGTGACTGCAAATGATCTTGTGTTTACCAATTAGGGTTAAAACCCTTATTTACAGAATGTGAAAAATAATTTTTTTTCGGGTAAATACATGTACTCGCCGAGTAGGCGCACCTACTCGTCGAGCAGATACATGAATCCACGAGTTTTCGCAATTTAAAAAAATGGACTCGCCGAGCAGATATATGGACTCGACGAGTTTTTCGTTCTGTTTGACAAAAATTTGAATTTTTAAATTTTATGCCACCAAACCCCACACTTGAGCATAGCTTGCCCTCAAGCAATTATGTTAAGCACAGAAGAATATTGATAAAAACAAATCCTAAAAGAAACAAACACAAAATGAAAAAGAAAAGTAAAAGAAAGCAAACTCTAAACTCGGGTTGCCTCCCGGAAGCGCTTCTTTTTGAGGAGTCTTTAGCTGGACTCCTTCCCGCTTTAAGTTTTTGTAGTTCCTCCCAGAAGCAGCCCTTCTTCAAGTCCTTCATCTTTTGGGATTCCTTCTTCATATCTCTTCACTCTATGACCATTAACCTTGAAAGGAGTTCCGTCTCATGATAAAAGCTCAATAGCTCCATGTGGAAAAACTTGCTTCACTATAAATGGACCATCCCATCGTGTCTTTAGCTTGCCCGGAAAAAGTTTTAACCTTGAATTGAAGAGTAACACCTTTTGTCCTTCATGAAAATCTTTATTGCCCTTTAGTCTTTTGTCATGCCAATTCTTGGTCTTCTCTTTGTATATCAAGGAACTAGTGTAGGCCTCATTTCTAAGCTCTTCAAGGGCATTCATTTGCATCAACCGGTTAGTTCGAAGTTCAGCCAAATCAAAATTACACATCTTAAGAGCCCAAAAAGCTTTGTGCTCAACTTCAACCGGTAAATGACAATTCTTTCCATAAACTAGCCTATATGGTGTAGTACTAGTAGGTGTTTTAAAAGCTGTTCGAAAGGCCCAAAGTGCATCATCAAGTTTATCCGACCATTCCTTTCGATTTCCTCCAACCGATCTTTCCAAAATCCTTTTCAACGCCCGATTTGTCACTTCAGTTTGTCCACTTGTTTGTGGATGATAGGATGTAGAGAACCTATGATGCACCCCATATCTTTTCAACACTTTGGCTAATTGATCATTTGCAACGTGAGTGCCCCGGTCACTAATAAGAGCTTTGGGAACTCCAAATCTTGAGAATAACTTCTTTAGAAATCGCACCACCACCTGAGCATCATTAGTTGGTAAAGCTTGTGCCTCCGCCCACTTAGACACGTAATCGATCGCTACTAAGATATATTTATTCCCTTTGGACATGGGAAAAGGTCCCATAAAGTCAATCCCCCACACATCAAATATCTCACAAATTTGGATACTATGTTGGGGCATTTCATTTCGGGATGATATATTCCCCGCTCGTTGACATGAATCACATTCTTTGACATATTGAGCAACATCTTTAAAAATTGTGGGCCAATAAAATCCAATATCAAAAATCTTCTTAGCCGTGTAGTGTGCTCCATGATGTCCCCCGGCGGGCCCGCTATGGCAGTGTGCCAAGATTTCTCGACTTTCTTTCCCATGTTTGGCCAAATCAGTTGCTATAATTACAGGTTTTTGTTGGCCATCTTCAAAAAATGCGTACTCCAAGTGATCTGGTAGTGCTTTAAGCTCAGTTTTCGTGTTTTGAATGCGGAACACGTCGAGTCCAGTGAGAGGACTCGTCGAGTCCTGGGTAAAATTCGCGACTGGTGGGGTGTTTTCGAATGGACTCGTCGAGTCGGTCGAGGCTACTCGACGAGTCGGATGTTCTGCACTTCTGATCAGATCATTATATTCAGCTTCCTCGAGCAGTCTCTCTATTTCCAGCAGGTCTCTTTCAACATCAAATTTTTCTTCAAATGTGGCGGTGGACTTGTTTGGCTCATCTTCATTCCATTCCTCCATTAACTCTTCTAACATATCAATTGAGAATGTCGTGTCATCACTATTTCTTGCGTGCTTCATGGCTTGATCAACTCCAATAGTAACTGATTCATCTCCCACCCGAAGAGTAAGTTTAGAATCTCGCATGTCGACTACAACACTTGCGATGTTAAGAAAAGGTCTTCCAAGTATGATCGGGACTTGAGGATCCGCCTCCATGTCTAAAACTATGAAGTATGCGGGGAACACGAACTTATCCACTTTCACCAAGAGATCTTCACATATTCCCCTTGGGAATGTAACCGTTTTGTTTGCTAGGTGGATTGCCATCCAAATGGGCCTTGGCTCCGGAAGATCTAACTTCTTGAAAAATGAGTATGGCATGAGATTCACACTTGCCCCCGAATCAGCCAAGGCATATATGGTAGCTAAGTTCCCGAATTGACAAGGCAAGGTTAAGCTTCCTGGATCACCCTTCTTCTTAGGTAGTTGTTCAACATGGCAGCTGAACAATTCTCATTTAGGACCACTTTCTTTACCTCTTCCATCTTTCTATTAGTTAGAAGCTCCTTGAGAAATTTATCATATTTGGGCATTTGTGCAACCGCCTCTATGAATGGCATATTGATTTGAAGAGCCTTTATGTGTTCCAAAAACTTCTAGTAGTCAACTTCATTCTTTTTTTGTCTAGCTCGAGCTGGATATGGCAGTGGAGGCTGATATGGTTTCACAGGAGGGTTTCTTTTCTGTTCAGGTGGGGGACTCGTCGAGTCCGTAAGGTTGACTCGGCAAGTCGGATCGGGATTTTGTTATTCTTCGGTTTCTTCTTCCTTCTCTTGTTCCAGCTTCGGATCCTCTTGCTGAATAGGGGCCAGAGGAGTTATAATCTTCCCACTCCTAGTCGTCACGATATTTATATGTGCACCTTTTGGATTACTTTCAGTATTACTAGGAAGTCCACTCGGTCGTCTCTCGTTCACTTGTTGTGTAAGTTGGCCCAGCTGCTTTTCTATGTTGAGAATGGATGCTTGTTGATTTCTAAGCAGAGCTTGTTGATCTTTCATCATAATTTGGTGTTCTCTCAACATATTTTTTTGATCTTTTAATGCAGCATCGGTATCATTATGTCTTTTCTCGGATGCGGCTATGAATCTTGTAAGCATATCTTCCAAATCCGGTTTCTTTTCCAGCACCGGCTCCTCCTTTTGATAAAAGCCTCTATCTTTTTGCTTGTACTTTTCCTCCTTCGCCTTTTTGTACTCATCATAGGGTATCCATTCTTTATTGGGTTTTCGCCAATTGTCATCGTATCTATCGCTACTTGAATAGCACGCTTGCACTTTCCGGTTCCCGTTCTCGTCAAGATCATAATCCTTAGTAAGGTGGGGTCCTCTACAGTTCTCACATCCCACTCTAATGGCATGGATGGATTGATCCATCTTAGTCATTCTTCGATCCGTGCTCTCCAATTTTACCATCATTGCCGCCATGTCATCATTAATAGAATTCACCGTCCCTCGAGTTAAGTCATTCCTTGGGTTATGGTATTCTCTAGAGTGTTTAGAGAATTCTTCTATTAGCTCTTTTATCACCGATGGTGGTTTCTTTGTGAGGGGTCCTTGCGAATCAAGGAGCTACCTAGTTGTTACATTTACTCCATCATAGAAAATGGATACTTCTTGTTGACTATTTAGATCATGATGCGGGCAGATCCTTAATAAGCCCTTGTATCTCTCCCATGCTTCATAAAGTGACTCCCCAACTTGTTGTTCAAAATTAGTTATGGCTTTCTTCAACTTGGCCATCTTTGAGGGAGGGAAAAATTGGTCAATGAATTCTGTTTTCATTTTGGCCCAAGTAGTGATAGATCCGGGAGGGTGTGATTTTAGCCAATCCTTTGCGGCTCCCTTGAATGTGACCGGTAGCATTCGAAGTAAAACAGTGTCGCGAGGTACATTAGGAACATTGAAGTAGTCGGCTACGTCGTTGACCTCTTCTAGATGCTTGTATGCGTCTTCGTGATCCTTCCCGTAGAATGGGATCTCCTTAAGTTGAGCAAGTATGTGGCCTTTAAGTTCAAAGGTGACGGTTGCAGGAATTACGGGTTGCACAAGTCCCGGGCCGGTATCGTCACGTATCCTTTTCTTCCATTCTCCCATGGAAACTTCATCGATGTTAGCCATGGTGTTGTCTAGTTCTCCTTCTAGGTCGCTCCCTTCTTCGTATTCGGAATTGTACTCATACTCAAATTCAGATTCTTTGTGGAATTTATCATCTCCAAGATTTCCAAGGTTGCTTCCTTCGTTTTTTTGACTGCTAGACTCTCCTGCCTTGTTGTTTTTAGTCTTCCTAAAGACTGATTTAAGGTCCTTGAAGGGTGATTTCTTTGGCGGGTTAGCGTCTTCGAGTACTTTGTCTTTTTTTTTTTCCTAAGAGCGGATTCTGGGTCTTTAAGTGGAGGAACCAAAGGTGTGTTGGATCCTCGAGTCATGTAATACCTGCAACCAAAGCAAGAAACACGCGTAAAAAGAACAAAAATAAAATAAAAACGAAACTGGTAATCAGCTGTGGACTCGCCGAGTAGCTTCGACTACACTCGGCGAGTTCAAGGCAAAAACAGAAAAAATATTAACTAAAATTCTAAAATAGAAATAACTTTGTGCAAGATAAATCTCACACAAATGATCGATAAAACTAGAAATTAGTATAGATTTTTGAACCGTTCCCCGACAACGACACCAAAAACTTGATGTGTGTAAAACCAACTAGTTTTAATCCTACTGTTAAATATAAAATTGACACACAAAGGCAGTGGACCTATCAATTGTGGTGTAGCTAGATAAGTAGGGTGTCGAACTCAGGGAACGGAAATTAAACTAATAACTAATATTATCTAAGAACAAGTAATAAAAAGAAGAGTTTCCTCTAGTTTTACAAGACTAGAAACTTAATTAGACTAACTAACACGCAATTTAACTAACTAACAGCTAAAACAAGTAAACACCACTAAATTCAATAGTTATGAAGACTTCTGTTTAGGTTCGAATCATTTGTTCTCATGGATGATTTTATGGTAAATGTATCAGATTAATTCTTCATTAGTTACCAATTAAAGTGATTAGATTCACATTCGCTATTACTAATCCTTAGAAAACAGATTAATTCAAGCAATGGCCAATTGTCTAAATTAATGAATTTCCTAGTTTATTGATTCGGGTTAAGCAAGACTTGTAATAAGCTAATCAAATATGCTAATTCAATTAACTCTCTTGTTGATGGTTCGTCACACAATCTCACACATTAACTTGTCTATCTTCTAGTTAATTCTAGTTTCACATTCGTTATTCCTAGACATACAACTACGTGGTCACATAAGTCATATGAAATTAATAACTAAGAGATGTTCATGCAACTTAATTACTGATTTATTAACAGAGAATAGTTGTTATTAACATATGAGGTTCTTTAACAAGCTTAACAAAACGATATCACCAATTAAAATTAATCCTAACCATAAAATTAATCCATATTCACAAAATCATCTACCCTAAACAGAAGATAAAGGTTTTAGTTCATAATTGCAGTAAAAACAAACTCAAAAACGAATTCAACTAGTTCAAACATGATTCAATCAAAAGATTAACTAAGAATAAAATAGAATTTTCCTTAATCCTCTTCAAAATTGAAGATAGGGTTGATTCCTCAACTTCTCACGGTCTAGCAGCACCTTCAATCGCAATTTTGCCTCCTAGGGTTTTCAGGAAGTCCCCCATCTCGATCTCAAAGTCCCTATTTATATTTTTCTGGAAACAGAGGCGACTCGTCGAGTCAAAGTCCCAAATTGCCGAGTTCCTCATTAAAAGTCCGTGTACGGCAAGGGTTTCTAGAGCTTCGTGAATCTTCGATCCGACTCGTCGAGTCAGTCGTTGACTCGCCGAGTCCTTCTTGTTTTTAGCATTTTTCTTCTTTGTTTCAACTCCCAAACTTCCAACTGCTTCTCCTGCTTCCTTCTGCTTCCGAGCATATCTTTTGGACTGAAAATACAATTCAAACACTATTAAGTACCTTTTGTCCATAATGTACAAATAATTAGTTAATAAATAAGAAAAATCTACATTAAATATATAGCTAAATATGCACATATCAACAAAGTACCCTAATAGAGTGTGTAAGCTTGAGAAATCCATTTATGGATTGAAACAAGCATCTCGTTGATGGAATCATTGTTTCGATGAGAAAGTCAAAGAGTTTGGATTTTTGAGAAGCGAGGATGAGTCCTGTGTATATGTCAAGGCTAGTGGGAGTGTAGTTAGCTTTCTGGTGTTGTATGTGGATGACATACTTCTCATAGGAAATGACATCCCAACCTTGTAGGAGGTTAAGTCCTGGCTTGGGAAGTGTTTCACTATGAAGGACCTCGGAGAAGCTGCCTATATTCTTGGGATAAGGATATTGAGAGACAGAAGTAAGAGACTAATTGGACTTAGTCAAAGTACCTACTTGGAAAAGGTGTTGAAAAGATTCAGCATGATAGATTCCAAGAAAGGTGACTTACCGATCCAGAGCAATGTCAAACTGAGTAAAATTCAGAGTCCGAGTACAAAGGCTGAGATAGCTAAGATGAGTCGAATACCATATGCTTCCACGGTTGGATCGATCATGTATGCTATGACTTGTACTCGCCATGATGTGGCCTTTGCTTTGAGCATGGTCAGCAAATATCAAGGGAATCCTAGTAAGGCTCATTGGACTGCGGTAGAGAACATTCTAAAGTACCTGCGGAGGACTAAGGACTGGGTACTTACCCTTGGTGGGAGTGATGACTTGAGAGTGGTGGGGTATAGTGACGCCAGCTTTCAGACCGACAAAGTTAATTTCCGCTCTCAGTCAGGCTGGGTCTTTACCCTGAATGGAGGAGCAATAACTTGGAAAAGTTCCAAGCAGGAGACAGTAGTTGATTCAACGTGCGAATCAGAGTACATAGCAGCAAGCGAGGCAGCGAAGGAGGCAATATGGCTGAAGAACTTCATCGAAGACCTTGGAGTTGTACCAGCTATAAAGGAGCCTATGGATATTTTATGTGACAGCGAGAGTGCAGTTTCCTTAGCCAAGGAACCAAGGGATCATGGCAGATTCAGGAATATCGACAGAAAATATCACTTTATAAGTCATCGAATAGAAGAAGGACTCCTCGTAGCAAAGAGGGTATCGACAGAGGAGAACCCATCAGATCCCCTCACGAAGGGATTGAGTAGGGTTAATCACTTACAACATGCGAGGTGCATTGGGCTGAAGGACGATATTAGTTTTAGTGATTAGATAGTTTTTGAAACTTGTAATAGTTGAAATGTAATTTACATTTGATGATTAAATAAAAGGTGTTTTTTATTTATAAGTAATGTTACTATCTTGTGTCAATCATTTACTATTGTTTCACTTTGCATGTTTTGACTTCTAGAATAATTAAATTATTCAAACTATCCACAGTCGATCATACTTTGGAAGTAGGTATTGAGGGAAGACTATCATGAATTTGGCTTATAGATTGTCTGAATTGTATTAGACATAGCAAAGTTTGCTACAACATTCATGAGTGCTCATAAGGTCTGAGTATTGGATTAAACCCACGCTCACTTGTATCACTTCATGGAATTTATCTCGAGTGATCGTGAGACGATAATATCATATAAGTCTTCAAACCAATAGATATGAGTTGTTCACTATGAGTTGGTTGTACATTGATAATACGAAACCGCTTCAGTAACTTGATGCTATAAAACGTGTTGTTGTGTACAATTTGATGAGTAGTTAGTACAAGCATATGAGTCAAAGTTTATCTGTTCCTTTTAGTCCTTGGAGGATTAAAAGCGATATCTTGGGCCCCTCGATGATTTTGTTTTGACTTATGTGTCGGGCCCGGTCAGAACTAAATTGATGTGTTCGATTAAGTTCTATGTCAAACAAATCGGAAATCGGGAAACAAACTGCTGGACAATAAGTATGACGTTGTTCCATGTATTTGTCCGGCTGATATCTTGAGAACAGAGGATTATATGATCACTTATCTAAAATGGCGCATCACAGTTTGACAGAGGCTTTTAAGAGCTATGATTGCTAGTCAGATCCTGAAGTCATACTTGCAGCTATAGTTATTAGACTTATCCAAGTGGGAGACTGTTGGATAAGGTGTCTAAGTCCATAATTATATTTGGTATGTACTTGACCCAAGAGTAGCATGGTTCATTTGGGTTGCATGGCACCAGAACAATCTGAAGGATGGACATTTGAGAAGAGGTTAATTATGATTTATTAATATATTATAAGTTCTAATTTATTAATATGAAATCATATTATTTAATTAGTATTGATCAAGAACTAATTTAGTGATCAAAAGAGACTAATTAAATATATGGGGATTGATTGTGTAAATCATTGATTCTTATAATGTGGGCCAATGATCCATAATTCTTTAGGTTGGGCTAAACCAATGTGACAACCCATGGATGATCCATGGAGGTTTAAACCCATGGAGCCTAAGGAATATGGAAGGTCACACACATTAGGGTTTACATGGTGTAACCCTAGTTTTGCCACACCATATAAGAAGACCCTAAGCTCCTAAAATCGGCACCTAAGTAGTATTTAGAAGAGCTATAGCCGAATTTGGTGCAAGACATTCTCTCTCAAGTCCTCCACTGTTGGTGGTGTTGTGTGATGCATTTGAGGCATCAAATTTGGGGTGCCAGGCTCTTAAAGTTCCAAGGAATCAAGCTACAAGAAAGGGTATGTCATCTAACTAGTTTTTGTTATATAAGTACCCATGTTTGTATGCTAGTTAGGATAATGCTTTGGAAAATCAAATTGCATGTATAATTAGAGAAAACATAGATCCAAAGCATTTAGGATTGTATGTGCACCTTAAGGTTGTAAGGATGCTCAAAACGCATCAGGTATTTGGTTGTGTCTCGTATGTCAAAGTTAAAGACTCGGAGAGAGACAAGCTAGAGATAGAGGCAAGGAAATGCACCGTTTAGGTTATGGGTTGGATGACATGGGATACTGCTTCTGCGATAACAAGAATGAGAAGGTTATTAGAAGTCGGGATGTGGTGTTCAACGAGAGTTCTCCATACAAGGACGAACTTGCAAAGAGCTCCGGCAGTGTCAAGCAATCAGAAAAGAAAGATCAAGTTAAGTTTGAAGAAATCTCAGATGACGACATTGTAAAACCTATCAGTACTCCAGAGATAAGTGAAAGTTCAGGAAGCAATAGGAGCTCCGATGTATTTGGAGATAGTGGGAGCGCCGTGGATAATAGTTCAGAGGATGAGGTTGCAGATGATGCAGAAATCAAAACTCCTATTGTTTGTACATCCACCAGAGTATGAAGACCTCCAGTCAGGTATTCTCCTTTAGCTAATTACTTGTTGTTAACTGAGAATGTTGAACCCGAGTCTTATCCAGAGGCTTTGAGGATGAAAGATTCCATATAGTGGAAGAATGCTATGGAAGACGAGTTGAGCTCACTTGACAAGGACCATACTTGGTCCTTGGTCAAGCTCCCAACTGGGAAGAAAGTAATGCAAAACAAATGGGTATTTCGGGTCAAAGATGAGATTGATGGCACCAAACAATAAAAGGCAAGGTTGGTGGTCAAGGTGTTCCAATAGAAGAGAGGAGTTGATTAGGATAAGATCTTTTCTCCAGTTGTAAACATGACTACAATCAGAATGGTCTTGGGTATTGTAGCCTCTGAAGATCTCCATCTAGAGCAACGAGATTTGAAAACAACTGTTCTCCATGGCGACCTGGAAGAAGACATCTACATGGTACAACCAGAGGGTTTTCCCACAGTCAGTAAGGAAAATATGGTGTGTAATCTGAAGAAAAGTCTATCTGGATTGAAGCAAACTCCAAGACAGTGGTACTTGAAGTTTGATAGCTTCATGCAAAGGAGTGGGTATCAAAGATGTGAAATGGATCATTGTTGTTACTTGAAGAAATTCAACTCCTCATACATTATCCTGTTATTGTGTGTTGATGACATGTTGATTGTTTGGATCCGACGTGTAGGAGATCAACAAGCTTAAGAAGTAGTTGTCCAAAGAGTTTGAGATGAAGGACCTAGGGGCCGCTAAGCATATTTTAGGCATAAACATAGCCAGGAACAGAGTTACTGATATACTAAAACTTTCCCAAGCTAAGTACATCAAGAAAGTTTTAGAAAAGTTTAGTATGACAAATGTTAAGGCCAAAACTACCCCTTTCTGAAGTTAGTTGAGACTCTCAAAGAAGCAATCCCCAAAGATGGAAGAAGGCAAAGAAAAGGTGACTAAAGTTTCATACGCATATGCGGTTGGTAGCTTGATGTATGCTATGGTATGCACCATACCAGAAATTGTTTATGAAGTGGGAGTAGTGAGTAGGTTCATGTCAAATCCAGGAAGAGACTTGTAACGACCCAAATATCAAGGGTCAAAATTTCATTTATAATATAGCTAAAACATTAATACCATTTACTTCAAACATTACAATTCATCGTTAAATAAAACATTTATCAGAGTTTATCCCAAAATCATTCAATATGGAAATCTTAGGTGTGTGCGCTGCGATCAATCCGAGCTCTTCGCTTCCAAATCGATGAAACCTGAAACCAAAACTGTCAACCGTAAGCACAAAGCTTAGTGAGTTCCCCAGAGCATACCCCACAATTAATCCACATAACACATATCATATTAGCTATAAAAGCTATTTCTACCACATAAGCCATACCAATTGCATAAGCATGCATATACACATACGAAGATGCCATGGAAACCCTCCAAGGTCTTATTCACATAATCACATAAATCATATCAACTACACAAGCCATACATATAAACATACAGGGAAGCCATGGAAACCCTCCAAGGTCTTACGCCGGGTGCCATTGGAACCCCCACGTGGTCTTAGCCCACTGCCATGAGAACCCCCACATGGTCTTATATCTGTAACGACGTAAATTTTCAAAACAATTTTTCATTTTTAAACATAACATATCTCATATAAATCATCTCAACTCAAGTGTATCAAATGTTATCACGGTAAAACATATCCCAGGATCTCAAATACAAAATCCTCTGTCAATGTGTACAAATCATGCCGACGCCTTCCCGCGATCCTCGTTAGTACCTGAAACACATATCACATAACACGATAAGCATATATGCTTAGTGAGTTCCCCAAAATACCACATACAACACATAATCCACTCGAGGCTATAGCTCGGTAAGACCCTCCGGTCAATGTGTCTCAGCGGGACCCTCTGGTCCCGTAGCTCGTTGGACCCTCCAGCCCGGTCTAGCTCGTTGGACCCTCCGGTCTGGTCTAAATCGTTGGACCCTCTGGTCTGGTGTAAATAACACATAGCATACATATATCACAATACACATAAACTCAGACATACACATAACACATAAGACCATCTGGTCTGCACATAGATACCACTCTAGGTAATGTATAGTGAGAAGACTCACCTCGTAAGATGTCTAGAAAACTCTTGTGCTCGATATCCTCGACCTAGCCTCCGCCTAGCACAAGGATAATAATTTTAATCAATATTCTCTTTACATCCTCATTTCTAGAGAATGGGTAGAAAACCATCCTACCCCTCCCTGACCCCTCTTAATCAATTTGACAAAACCCTAAGGTCAACTGAAGTTAACTCCAGTCAACGGTCTAACTTTGACCAGACTCGCCGAGTGCACTCGTGTGACTCGGCGAGTGCCTGCGTATCCTCTGAATCCTTCTAAGGCCTCACTCGGCTCGTCAAGTTAACCTGCCAACTCGACGGGTTACCACTGGTCACGAATTGTGGGGCAACACGATCCGACTCGTCGAGTCCTCTCATGGACTCGGCGAGTTTCCTCCATGGAAATACTCATTTGACCTTCTGAGGTCAGATCTGTTTCTCTAACTTATAGATATAGCCTTCTAACACCCAAAAGTCACGTAAAGGTTCCATCTTTATGCTCATGCATCGCACATATGGCTCTATTTGATGAAATAACTCTTAAAATGGAAACCTAGATTCAAGACTCTCATGGGACTGCATAAAGCTGGATGTTTGGGACTCTCTGGACCTCTCAAGATCCAGATCTAAAGTCTATTCCTCAATGGGACTCCACATGCTCCATATTCCAACTAAAGAAGGGGGTAAAGAAACCCTAGATTCATGGGATCTACTATAAATACGAAGATAGGTATGGATTCATACCTCAAACAGCAACCTTTGAAGAAGTGATAGCAGATCTGAGCTCCTCAATCAGCCTAGCTTGAAACCCCTCCTTCCTTCTTGCAATAATGCACTAAAGGTGATGCAATTAGCTCCTTCCCTCACTCTCTATGCTCTCTGGTTCGACAGGGTCTCGCAAGTGGGTGTGTGGCCGCAAATGAAGGCCATAAGGTCCTTTAAATAGGGCACATACCAAAGATTTAGGGTTTCTGCCAACAGCGCGGACTCGTCGAGTCGACTCACCGACTCGTCGAGTCCACTCATTAATCCGAGTCATCAGCCGCGGTCCTACTCGACGAGTTTAGGCGTCAACTCGTCGAGTCCCTCTTCTTAACTCAAAAATAAATACTTAAATTATGATACCTGGAATTCCGGATGTTACAATTCTCCCCCACTAGAATCAGACTTCGCCCTCGAAGTCTTGCTCTGCAAACAACTCTGGATACTGTTCCCGCATCTCCGTCTCCGGCTCCCAAGTCAGCTCGGACCCTCTCCGATGCTGCCACTGGACCTGAACCAGTGGCACCTCCTTGTTCCTCAGAACCTTGATCTTCCGATCCAAGATCGCGATCGGCCTCTCAATGTAATTTAGGCTCGCATCCACATGAATATCCTCTAGCGGTACTACTGTCGTCTCATCTGCTATACACTTCCTCAACTGGGATACGTGGAAAGTATCATGAATTTGGCTCAACTCCACAGGTAGCTCTAAACGGTATGCTACCTTACCAACCCTCGCGGTCACCCTGAACGGACCAATGTATCGGGGCCCCAGCTTGCCCCTCTTCCTGAATCGGATCACTCCTTTCCAAGGAGATACCTTCAGGAGTACGAAATCTCCAACCTGGAACTCGACCTCGGATCGCCGCCTATCCGCATAACTCTTCTGACGACTCTGGGCTGTCAATAACCTCTACCTGACCTGCTGAATCTGCTCGGTTGTTTTCAGCACTATCTCAGTGCTGCCCATAACTCTCTGCCCCACCTCTCCCCAACAGATGGGAGTTCGACACCTCCTCCCATATAAAAGCTCAAAGGGAGGCATACCTATACTCGAATGGTGGCTGTTGTTGTAAGAAAACTCAGCCAAAGGTAGGTATGTGTACCAACTTCCCCCGAAGTCCATAACACATGCTCGAAGCATGTCCTCGAGCGTCTGTATCATCCGCTCACTCTGTCCATCCGTCTATGGGTGGTAAGCAGTACTGAAGTGCAATCTCGTTCCCAACTCTTCATGGAACTTCTTCCAGAAGCTGGACGTGAAACGTACATCTCGGTCTGACACAATCGAGATCGGCACTCCATGCCGCGACACCACCTCCCTCACATATATCTCTGCCAGCCTCTCTGCAGAAGAGCTCTCACTGATAGCAAGGAAATGAGCGCTCTTCGTCAGTCGATCCACAATAACCCAAATTGTATCAACACCTCTCGCGGTCCTTGGCAATTTGGTGATAAAATCCATAGAAATTTGTTCCCACTTCCACTGGGGAACCTCCAATGGCTGCAATTTACCATGCGGACGCTGGTGCTCGGCCTTAACCCGACGACATGTCTAGCACCTCTCTACCACCCATGCAACATCTCTCTTCATACATGGCCACCAGTAGTCTCTCTTCAGGTCCAAATACATCTTAGTGGCCCCAGGATGGATCGAGAATCTCGATCTGTGCGCCTCCTCCATAAATATGCTACGTGCCCCGCCCTTATACGGCACCCAAATCCGATCGCGAAAGGTCATAAGCCCTCGGCTATCGGTAATAAACTCGGATTCCTGCCCAATCACCCGCTCTCTCTTGCGGTTCTCCGGTCTCACAGCCTCTGCCTGGGCCTCTCGGATGGTATCCAATACCGGAGTCATCACCGTCATCCTCATGCATATACCTCGAATCTGGGCACTCTCCGCCCTGCGGCTCAGAGCATCGGCTACAACGTTAGCCTTGCCCGGGTGGTACAGGATCTCACAGTCGTAATCCTTTACCACATCCAACCATCTCCTCTGGTGCATATTCAGGTTGGGCTGATCCATCAGATACTTCAAACTCTTGTGGTCCGTGTATATGGTACACCGAACCCCATACAAATAATGGCGCCATATCTTGAGGGCGAACACCACTGCCCCCAACTCTAAATCGTGGGTGGGATACCTCGTCTCATGAGGCTTCAGCTGCCTCGATGCATATGCTATCACGTGCCCTCTCTGCATAAGCACCACACCCAACCCCGATATAGACGCATCACAATACACCACGAAATCCTCCATTCCTTCCGGAAGGGCTAACACCGGGGCTTCGCATAATCTCTAGCGAAGAGTCTCAAACAAGGTCTGCTGCTCTGGACCCCAAGTAAAAGCAATTCCCTTCCGGGTCAATCTGGTGAGGGGAACGACAATCTTGGAGAAATCTCTAATAAATCTACGATAGTAGCCGGCCAACCCCAGAAAACTCCTGATCTCGGTGGGGGATCTCGGCACCTCCCAACTCATGACAGCCTCAATCTTGGCCGGATCGACCAATATCCCATTCTGATTAACGAGATGTCCCAAGAACTGGACCTCTCGTAACCAGAAATCACACTTGGAGAATTTGGCATAAAGCCTCTCCGATCTCAGCACTCCAAGGATCTCCCTCAGATGCTCCTCATGCTGCTCTCTGGATCTCGAATACACTAGAATATCGTCAATGGACACAATCACCGATCGATCCAACATCGGCCTGCACACTCGGTTCATGAGATCCATGAACGCAGCTGGTGCATTGGTGAGCCCAAAAGGCATCACCACAAACTCGTAATGTCCATAACGAGTCCTAAACGCCGTCTTCGGGATATCCTCATCACACACCCTCATCTGATGATATCCAGACCTCAAGTCTTTCTTGGAGAACCAAGATGCCCCCTGCAACTGATCGAACATATCGTCGATCCTCGGTAGCGGATAGCGGTTCTTGACCGTCAACTTGTTCAACTCCCGATAATCAATGCACATCTGGTGTAAACCATCCTTTTTCTTGACAAAAAGGATCGGCGCTCCCCACGGCGAGCTACTCGGTCGGATGAATCCCTTCCCCAGCAGCTCCTGAAGCTCTGAGGATAACTCTTGCATCTCTGGTGGCGCAAGGCGATATGATGCCTTGGCAATAGGCTCGCCCCCGGAACCAAATCAATATGAAACTCTACCTGCCTCTCCGGAGGCACGCCCGACAACTCCTCGGGGAAAACATTCGGGAACTCACACACTATCGGAACCTCATCGACGGAACTCGGCCTCTCTGCGGCAACTCGTGTATCCATCACATAGGCTACAAACCCTCTACAGCCCTGCTGTAGACTCTGTCTCGCTCTGGCAGCCGAACAAAATGTTGACCCCGATCGGGTACCCTCGCCATACACCGTAAGTACTCCCCCACTAGGGTCTCGTATGGTCACCAGCTGTCGCTCGCAGTCTATAACAGCTCCAAATCGGCTAAACCAATCCATGCCCACGATGACACAGACATCCCCCATCGCAATCGGTACCAGATCTATCGGGAACTCAACACCGAAAATCTCGAGTACACATCCTCGAATCACATCAGTCGCATAAAGCGCTCGCTCGTCGGCTATAGAAACTCGTAGAGGTCGAGTTAACACCTCTCGTCGGATACTGATGTGACGGCTAAACGCTAATGACACAAAAGATCGACCCGCACCCGAGTCAAACAACACCAAAGCAGGTATAGAACTCACAAGAAAAGTACCTATGCATACCATAATATAAGCACAATATCTCATACTCAGAATAAGTAAATAAAAGAATACATACCAGCCACAACATCGGGCGCTGCGTGGACCTCCTCCGCTGTCAACTAGAAAGCTCTCCCGCGAGCCTTCGGTGCCTCAACCTTCGCTGGCTGGATCTCGGTAGCTCTAGTAGCAGGTGCAGATCCCTGTGTTGATCCCTGAAGTAGCTGTGGGCACTCGACCTTCCTATGGCCCGTCTGGTTGCAGTGAAAGCAGACCGAAAATCCCTTGGGGCAATCCCTCGCAATATGCCCCTCCTTCCCACACTTGTAGCACACACTTGCCCTGCACGTCCCATCATGAATCTTGCCGCACTTCCCACAAGTGCGGCCCTTCTGGCCTCCAGACCTCGAATCAGCGGGCCTTGCCCGCTTGGCTGCCGGCTGAGACTGTGCCGGCCGCCTATCCCTCCTCTGCGACTCCGCCTCCTCCCTGGCCTGAGTCTCCAGCTCAATCTCCCTCTTCCGAGCATTTGCCTAGAGCTCGGCAAATGTCCGGTATGTCGAGTTCGCCACAAACTCACGAATGTCTCTCCTCAGTATGCTCAGATATCGGCTCATACGTGCCTGCTCGGTAGACACGTGCTCAGGGAAAAACAATGCCCTCTCATGAAACATCCGTGTAATCACAGTCACGGACTCCGTCCCCTGCTTGAGGGACAAGAACTCCTGCGCCAACCGTTCCCTCTCCACCGGGGGAACATACTCATCTCGAAACATGGTGGTGAACCTCTCCCAAGTCACCGCTGTAATCTCTGCAGAAGTGAAGTCTGCCGTCACAAACTTCCACCAATCCTTCGCTCCCAAGCGAAGCTGGTTCAGCGCGAACCGTACCCTCAGATGCTCCGGACAAGAACATGTGTAGAAGCATCCCTCAATGTCAGAGATCCACCTCATCGCGGCTATCGGATCCTGAGTCCCATCGAACTCTGGTGGCTTCGTGTTGCTGAACTCTCGGTACAGCAACGAGTCACCCCCCTGTGGCCTGGCAGCGGTGACGGCTGCGGTGGCTGCAGCAACAACAGCCTCGGTAAGAGCGGCATATCGCTCGTCAAATGTCTCAATCAACGTGGTCTTGATAGACCCAAACATCTCTGGAATCTCAGCTCGAATGGCTGCGGCCACCTCCTCATGAATCAACCTACGAATCTCCTCATCACTGGTACCACTGGTACCACTGCCTCCTGGGTTGTGGCGCGTCCCAACCATGATGTCTCTGAAACACAACACAAAAGAAATTAGAGACTCGCTCAAGTATACTCGCACTCGATACTCAACCCTACTTGTTCCTTAGTACCCTAAGGATTCTTACTTGGATTGCTCACTGATCTGATGTTTCCAGTAGTACGGGCCCTATACTACCTTCCACACCACATTAGTATTCACCCCAAGTCCTCCTCCTAGGATCCCGAATCACAAGTACTCTATATCTCGCTAAACACAGGCTACCCTCCAGTAGACCTATCATAAGCTCCTCACTGCTACCTACTCACTCTCGAAGTAACTCATAAAAGCAGTTGTCTCCTAGGCTAAGGCATCACAAATCAGGTCACTCTAGTCCTAAATATGGATACCTAGCCTGCTCTAGCATGCATAGCATATCACATAATATCTCATAACACATAATGTAAGGGTATTTTCGGGAAATCACCGTTCGGGCGCTGGCTAATCGTACACATTGTTCTGTTCTGCTTGTCTCAAAATCTTTTACTCTTTTAGAAAAATTGTTTATTTTATGAAGAATTTTCTCAAATCGTCAGTTTGTGTTCAGATACGCCCGAAGGTGCATCCGAATCTCTCAAACCAAGGCTCTCATACGAACTTGTAACGACGTAAATTTTCAAAACAATTTTTCATTTTTCAAACATAACATATCTCATATAAATCATCTCAACTCAAGTGTATCAAATGTTATCATGGTAAAACATATCCCAGAATCTCAAATACAAAATCCTCTGTCATTGTGTACAAATCATGCCGGCGCCTTCCCGCGATCCTCGTTAGTACCTGAAACACATATCACATAACACGGTAAGCATAAATGCTTAGCGAGTTCCCCAAAATACCACATACAACACATAAGCCACTCGAGGCTATAGCTCAGTAAGACCCTCCGGTCAATGTGTCTCAGCGGGATCCTCTGGTCCCGTAGCTCGTTGGACCCTCCAGTCCGGTCTAGCTCGTTGGACCCTCCGGTCCGGTCTAAATCGTTGGACCCTCCGGTCCGGTCTAAATCGTTGGACCCTCTGGTCCGGTCTAAATCGTTGGACCCTCTGGTCCGGTCTAAATAACACATAGCATACATATATCACAATACACATAAAATCAGACATACACATAACACATAAGACCCTCTGGTCTGCACATAGATACAACTCTAGGTAATGTATAGTGAGAAGACTCACGTCGTAAGATGTCTAGAAAACTCTCGTGCTCGATATCCTCGACCTAGCCTCCGCCTAGCACAAGGATAATAATTTTAATCAATATTCTCTTTACATCCTCATTTCTAGAGAATAGGTAGAAGACCATCCTACCCCTCCCTGACCCCTCTTAATCAATTTGACCAAACCCTAAGGTCAACTGAAGTCAACTCCAGTCAACGGTCCAATTTTGAGCAGACTCGCCGAGTGCACTCATGTGACTCGGCGCGTGCCTGTGTATCCTCTGAATCCTTCTAAGGCCTCACTCGGATCGTCGAGTTAATCTCCCAACTCGACGGGTTACCACTGGTCACGAATCGTGGGGCAACACGATCCGACTCGTCGAGTCCTCTCATGGACTCGGCGAGTTTCCTCCATGGCAATACTCATTTGACCTTCTGAGGTCAGATCTGTTTCTCTAACTTATAGATCTAGCCTTCTAACACCCAAAAGTCACGTAAAGGTTCCATCTTTATGCTCATGCATCGCACATATGGCTCTATTTGATGAAATAACTCTTAAAATGGAAACCTAGATTCAAGACTCTCATGGGACTACATAAAGTTGGATGTTTGGGACTCTCTGGACCTTTCAAGTTCCAGATCTAAAGTCTTTTCCTCAATGGGACTCCACATGCTCCATATTCCAACTAAAGAAGGGGGGTAAAGAAACCCTAGATTCATGGAATCTACTATAAATACGAAGATAGGTATGGATTCATACCTCAAACATCAACCTTTGAAGAAGTGATAGCAGATCTGAGCTCCTCAATCAGCCTAGCTTGAAACCCCTCCTTCCTTCTTGCAAGAATGCACTAAAGGTGATGAAATAAGCTCCTTCCCTCACTCTCTATGCTCTCTGGTTCGACATGGTCTCTCAAGTGGGTGTGTGGCCGCAAATGAAGGCCATAAGGTCCTTTAAATAGGGCACATGCCCAAAGATTTAGGGTTTCTGCCAACAGCGCGGACTCGTCGAGTCGACTCACCGACTCGTCGAGTCCACTCATTAATCCGAGTCATCAGCCGCGGTCCTACTCGACGAGTTTAGGCGTCAACTCGTCGAGTCCCTCTTCTTAACTCAAAAATAAATACTTAAATTATGATACCTGGAATTCCAGATGTTACAATATCCAACTTCCATGGGAACCCCCACATGGTCTTAGCCTTGAATGCCATGGGAACCCCCACATGGTCTTATATCCCACTGCCTCGGGAACCCCCCAGAGGTCTTCCATGCAAGCAACACAGAGTCAACTAGCACATCGCATAGCACAAAATATCTAGCATACCACTTATCACATAATAGCTAGCATAACACATAATACATACAACTAATTGCCATGGGAAACCCCACATGGTCTTAGTCTACTGCCTCGGGAACCCCTCGATGTCTTCCATGCAAACGTCATACTAACAAAACACATAATTAGCTAGCATATCACATATCATAAAATGGGCCGGGCTTGGTGCCTTAGACCCATTGGTATGGTGAGGAGACTTACCTCTCGAATGCTGAACTGATAAGATGAAGTCAGATACATCCCACATGCTGCTCCTTCTCAACTGCCCAAAATCATCAGGTGATTAGCTTAACACAATCCCATAAATACCCTCTGGTCAACCCTGATCAAAGTCCATGTCTAAAGTCAAGGTCAACAGTCCATATTGACCTTGACTCGTCGAGTACAATTAGCCACTCGTCGGGTTCCTTGCTTAACTCGTCAACTCGCCGAGTCACCCGAGAGACTCGTCGAGTTCCTTGATGTTCACGGCCGTAAACTCCCAACCGTACACCCTTGGCTGTGAACCCTTGGCCGTGAATGAGAAAAGCCTCTCGACTCGCCGAGTCACAAGAGCCACTCGACGAGTTCCCACGTATTCGATCCTTTCCAGTGGGATTTAAGTTCCCAAACTTCGGATCCATATTCTCCTGGTGATAATATCACGTAAAGTTGCCAACTTTACGTTCATACTAAGTCTCATAATGCCAAAACCACATCAACAAGCTTCTTACAAGTCCCTAATGCATGAATAAGAATTAGGGTGCACCAAGGAGACAACTTTATGATATTTGGGACCTAAGAAGTTCCAGATCTGGAACCATATCCTTGTGATAGGTCCAGATCCAAACTTGGTTCCATTCCTCAAGGATGGCCATAATCTTCCAAAAGAAATCTAAGAGCTTTAAGCTTTAAGGTAACAGATTAATACCTCAATCACTCAATCTAGTGCTTCTCCCTCGTTACTTCCTCTTAAGGCTTGGAAATCTCCCCAAAATCCCAAGGATAAGCTCCCAAATGCTCCCACTTCACACTCCAACGAGTTTGCGGCTGTAAACGGTCTTTTATGGTGTTAAGGGAAGCCACAAGGGTTTATAATGATGCTTATATAGGGAGCAAACTCCAAAATTAGGGTTTTCATTAAATAGCTCAGACTCGCCGAGTCGAGCGTTCCGACTCGCCGAGTCACTTCCGACCCGCGTCCAAGATACACGACCCTACTCGACGAGTTGGACTCCCAACTCGCCGAGTCCATGCACAAAACCCTTATAAATTATAAATGACCTCAAAAACCAGGAACAGGTGTTACAAGTCTCCCCCACTTGAACTAGAATTCGTCCTCGAAGTCTGCCGTCGTAAAAGTCTTGGTATGCTTCCTCCGTAGACTTTCATGATGCACCCCTTGCCTTATCAGGGCCAAATCCGGACTGACTCACTATACCTGGCATTCCGCCCTTTTCCCTATATCGGGTGCCACTCCTATAGGGCGAAGCCTTGAGAGCATTTCAACCATGAAGAAGCTTAAGTATCCAACTCTTACCAACATCGGCAACCCTTTTTGAGCCTTAGCGAGTGCCGACACTCGTCGTCTCGAGGGACACAACTGTCACCCATGCATTACATGATCGCCCACTACAGCAACAGGACTCAACCCCTCCCAACTCTCTCCAATGCTTATCGAAACGGTGCTATCCACTGACTGGATTCACCCACCATGACCGAATACAATTCCCTTTAAAAAATCGGTCTCCTATCCGGTTTCTGAACCGACTAGCAACCTCACATTCGCCCCACGCGACCTCCGAAAGAGACCTCGTCTAATAGCAACTATCCCGGCCATACCACCACTCCTGGTTCTGCCCATCCTCCTAACACCCCAAATCATCGTAACCCAATAACCTGCCACCACTGAGTCCAATACAATAGGGCGCGCTACCCGAATACGGTAGTCTTTCATCATTCCCATTCTCCTTCGTCCTGCCGTTTTCAGATTCCGACATGTCGTGGCCCTATTACTGATGAAACCAGCCCGAGACACACCATGATGGCTTATACTACCATCGAACCAAACCCATTCATTACCCTGGTATCCTGCATTTGATGCCCTTGGCATCCTTATCCTTCTAAATCTCATCCCACTGAAACAAATCCTGCGCGAGAACATGCGCGAACCCCGATTCAGAATCCTTTCCGAAAAGGAGTCGATACCCTGCTACTACCTCGAGATCCATAATGCACCATAACTTCCGACATCCCTTACCTGACCGGTAAATAGATACCCTTAGCCGATCCCTGAGACTACCAGTCTCGCACCTGGTCCCACTAGGTTCCCAAGAGATCAAATATCAGGACTTGCCCATCTGTAGTCCTACTGCGTTACGTACCACATATCCACAAGATCCTGCAACTTGGGATCCAAACCCTTGACTCAACAGTCTCTACCAGTTCCATTTCGAATTCTCATAACCATCCGGGCTCGCCCACGGATAACCGGTCGAATAATCACCTCCGATCCTGATTCCACAAAGTTATGGCTTTCCCACAATCTTGCGAACTGGTCCATGCCAACCTCAATCACTTGAAAGAATTCGTGAATGCTATGGATACCCCATAGTCTTACAACACTTTCCACGCTATCCAGCTGCTAGCGAATGCTACGACTCCCCCGTAGTCTTACAACACTTCCACGGTGAATGCTACGGCACCCCCGTAGTTTTACAACACTTTCACGGTGAATGCTACGACACCCCCGTAGTCTTACAACACTTTCATAGTGAATGCTACGGCACCCCATAGTCTTACAACACTTTCACCCTACACGATCGCTGCCCAAGACCCTATCGCTCATTTATCAATTCGAACATATCTCAACATTGAGCACCCACGCGGTCTGTCTTCCCAACCGAACTCAAATACTGACTGGAACCCAACCTGGTTCCCTCCCCTGAAACCTGATACTTGACGTCAAGAGGTCGCGATCCAATTGTTGGGTAGTTTCCCGAACCCCCATCCCACAATATCCTATATTCAATCGGCCCCTAAGGCCGCATTTCTTTCCCTAACGGGGATGTGAAACGCATCCTCGTCTCACACTCGCTTCCACCTGGGTATCTGAATGGGTCTCCCCCACTTAGATTCAACTAAGTCGGCTCAGTATATGAGAATTGAAGGATTCCCAAACCCTCTCTCGTTCCAATGATCAATCTGCTGACGGCCGGTGCTTAGCAAAGCTTGAATACCATGAATAACTCTTCCCGAACAACACGACTCTCGAAAACCAGCTAACACTTCCTGACTCCCACAATGCCAATGACTCTAGTTGCCCAAACTGATATCACACTCAAATCTCGAAAGTCCAAAAGTTGGATGTTCCAATCAAAACTTCAGCAACAACTCTCTTCCTTTGAAAACCCCGAAAACCTTTCCAAACATAATGGCTAAGGTTACTGGAATCTAGACATAATTCCCTCGTACCGACCCTTGAACCAAACCCGACCATTCCCAAAATGATACTCAAACACTGGACAATCCACAAGATACACGAAGACGACCCCGTACTATTCCACCCAAAATCATGGCATGTAGATGGCATTTAATTCTTCTTTAAGGTACATATAACTCAACCACAACCAGAGATAACACCCAACAATACGCCTACTCACTCTGGTTAGGAGGCAAAAGGGTATATACCTCGTACCCTTGCCTGTCGAAATTCTGATCTCTCCTGTCCGATCCTGCAAAGTGGAGCCCCTCTCTGCTGGGCTCCGGCTCTACCGGGTCATCCATTGGTGATCCTCAAAATAGCCGGAGCGGATACACTCACCGCTCCACTCTGATCGTCAGGTAGTCGACCTCCTTGTCACCCACCTACCCACAATGACAATATGGCGGTCTTGCCCCCCCTATGGGCAGTCCCTGCTGACGTGGCCAAAGCTGCTACACCCGTAACAAATTCTGACAACGACTCGGAGCAATCACGGTATATGTGGGGCCCGCTCTGCGAGATATGTCCGTCTGAAGGTTCCTCAAAATTCCTCGGCATGATGGCTCGTATCTGATAACCCTTGCTAACCCAGAAAATAGCAGAGAATCGAACCGAGATCCCACTTATCACCATTCCAAAGCAATGCAAATTCCCGATATCCACCGGGAATGGCCGAAGATAGCATATACGCAAACATCTGGAGGAATCCTGCCCTCTTCCTCTGAGAACATGATGTAATACTTTATTCCGATCCCAACGAGAATCCAACCCTTGGAGCGAGACTCCATCGTGTAGTTTTCTGCAAGCGTTGCACCGAATCCAGCCCCACTGGCCTCTCAAAAGCTGATCAGAGCTTCTGGATCTCTTCCTGAGATCCTCCACTAACTTCACATGGCCTGAACCTCTCTGCTCGAGGTACTCCTAATCAATCTTCCGCCCTCGGGCTCTGGAATCCGTGTCATGGTCTTATATTCAACCCCTACATAGTCTTATATCCAACTGCCATGGGAACCCCCACATGGTCTTAGCCTGGAACGCCATGGGAACCCCCACATGGTCTTATATCCCACTGCCTCGGGAACCCCCCCGAGGTCTTCCATGCAAGCAACACAGAGTCAACTAGCACATCGCATAGCACATAATATCTAGCATACCAATTATCACATAATAGCTAGCATACCACATAACACATACAACTAATTGCCATGGGAACCCCCACATGGTCTTAGTCTACTGCCTCGGGAACCCCCCGAGGTCTTCCATGCAAACGTCATACTAACAAAACACATAATTAGCTAGCGTATCACATATCATAAAATGGGCCGGCCATGGTGCCTTAGACCCATTGGTATGGTGAGGAGACTCACCTCTCGAATGCTGAACTGATAAGCTGACGTTAGATACATCCCACACGCTGCTCCTTCTCAACTGCCCAAAATCATTAGGTGATTATGTAACGCCCCGTTTCTGGTATGTATTTAATTCATTAAATGTCATTTCATAAGAGCTACTCGACGATTTGTAGCCCTAACTCGTCGAGTAGATGCCAAGTGTGGACGCGGGTTTAAGTGATCTACTCAGCCAGTCCACGTCATGACTCGACGAGTAGGCCAGTATCGGGGAAACCCTAATATTTAGGGTTTACACCCTATTTAAGCAACATTATAGGCCTCTTGTCCAACCTCCATCACCTCCAGAGCAGTACTCCCGAAAACCAAATCCTCCATAAGTGAACTTGAGCTTTCTTTGTGATTTTGGAAGTTATTTGGTGTATTTGAAGCTTGTGAGGAGAAAAGGAAGAAAGAGGACTTCAAGAGGAGATTGTAGATCCAAGAACAACATTAGCTTCTCTTCACTTTCTGGTAATCAAGCCTCATACGTGACTTGTAGTTTCTTAGATCTCCTTGTGGTCATCTTTATGAAGTTTTGGGTCCAAGGAGCTTGATCTTTGAGACTTGGATGTCCCAAGTCGAATTGCACGCAGATCTGGAACCTTGGAGGGTCCTCATGGCATAAAGGTGCCATCTTTATGGCCATGAGAACCCCAAGTATGAAATAAACCCCCATTTGTGGTCTTTTGAGCATAAAAGTCCCATGCATGAACGTAAAGTTCATGACTTTGCGTGTTATACCGATCTTAGGAGCCTAGATCTACCTTCTGGATGAGGTTTTGCACATCAGAAGTCGAATTATAGACTTGGACATGAATGGACTCGACGAGCCGTTCTTGGGACTCGGCGAGTCATGAGTCGGTTCCCAAAACTGTTATGACTCAGAGGAACCCATTTTAGTCCTGAAGGGATTTGGATGAGTCCAGGGAAGGGACTCCATGAAATGGACTAAGCCATGGATCTGGAAACCATGGGACTCGGCGAGTGCAGGAACGTACTCGGCGAGACCAAGGCCATCTCCCAACTTATGAAGATGGACTCGACGAGTTGCTCATACAACTCGGTGAGTCACAGACTAGAGACGATCATATGATGAAGATAAACTCGACGAGTTCAGGAGGAACTCGGCAAGTCGGATGAAGATTGTCCCGATGTTATAATTGAAGGAGCACTCGTCGAGTTCTTGCTAAACTCGATGAGTAGAGTCGGGTTGAGGGCAGATGAAGGAATTGGGACTCGGCGATTTGGCGGGCCAACTCGGTGAGTCAGGTCAACTGGAATGTTGACTTTGACCATAATATTGATTTTGACCAAGGGTAAAATGGTCACTTCACCCTGAGATTTAGTTATCAGTTTTTGACTAAGTGTCATTGTCGGAATTATAGCCGGGGAGTTGCCGGAGCAGCAGTCAGATAATTCTCACTCAGGGTTTCAGCAGTCAGACACATGAGGTGAGTGTCCCTTCAGTAGAAACGGGTATAAGGGACCAAGTCGACCCATGGTATGAACTTATTATTAGTCGAGTGTGGGCGGGGCCCGTATCTCTTAGTTAGTTAAGTGTGGGCGGGGCCTGTATCTCCTAGTAGTTTGATTCCATTATGATTCATGATTGAATGATAGATTCAGTATACTTGTTTCTGTGTGATACTTATATGTCAGTATAGTAGCTGAGTGTGGGCGGGGCCCGTATGTGGTAGTTTGGGGGAGCTCACTAAGCTTCGTGCTTACGGTTTTCAGTTTTGGTTTCAGGTACTTCCACTAGCAAAGGGAAGGGCTCGGGATGATCGCATGGCACACACCACAGTCTTCAGCCTGGGAGTTTTACTGTCACACCCCGGCCGTCGGCGGAAACACCGGGCAGTGTAACGTCATTTCTTGTATCATAGTTATCAACTTCCTAAAAACACATGCAATTTAAAATACGTCAACATAAAGTTGGTGAGTTCACAGGTTTTGACTCCATAAAATAATACATTTTCCAAGTTCAAAAGTATAGTTTTGAATGTATCATTTTGACTCTCCAACGTTTAGTATATATATCCTAGGTATAAAATTTTACTTACCAAATAAGTAGTTTACCTATAAGTCTCATATACTATGAATATAAGTGTTTGTTATTCCATACAAACGAAAGTTGCTACGTATAAATCTTATTTCAATTCTATACGAGTATGTGTGTTAGGTATAATTATCTACTTAATATACAAGTAGTACCTAGGGTATAAGTAGGGGGAAACTGATACTTAACATTAATACTTGTATACGACAAAGTATAATGTTTCTAACAAGCTGCTACCATGAGTCTGTAACCACTGCTTGACAACAAAACCTCTGACAAAACACACTCATGATTTACCATGAGAAACAATACACTAATGATTTACCATGAGAAACAATACACTCATCATTTACCATGAGAAACAATACCGCACGCTTCATCGACGCCGGAACAATAACAAATAAAAGGAACGGATCGTCACTCGCTTGTCTTGGGTTGTAATTAACAACCACGAGTGGGGTCGTCAACCCGTATGTTATTCATACACGACTTCCTCGCTCACACGGGATTAACGGGTACAGGTCAGAGGACTTCCACTAAGATCCCCAATCTTAGTTGATGAATGAGGTAGTTCCTGTAGACTTTGACGGCGTTCTATAGTCCTAACAACAAAAGCATTTTCATGTCTAAAACCCTAAGTTACTAGACTATGCTTTTAAACAGTACTCCTAACTTCATAACATTTAGCCAGTATAACAACTATAACTTGAAGTAAAACTAGGTTTTATCTTGACATAAAACCAATAATAACATACAGGTTTTATCTTGACATAAAACCAATAACAACATATAACATACCTGGTTTTATCTTGACATAAAACCAACAATACCAACATACTTATCAATTACATATAGAACTTCCGAGTATAACTCTGGAACTATATCGCACACAACATATATAGAATCCTAAGTATAACTTAATATCTACATTAGTATACTACTATAACAATAACATGCTAACAACTTTACGATAGTTGTATATTTTCAGATACGAAATAACTATATCCCGGTTATTATAACTATCTACGTTGATACTATTATACTATCATATAGACATAATAATAATGTATATATAATATTTAGCATGCCTTTTTCCCCGAAATATTAGAAAGTGGGGCCGTGAAACTCACCCTAGTAGCGTGATCTATAGAATCTAAACGGTCAGAGGCTCGTCGTTGTCAGGCTCGGGAAGGAAAACGGCCTTCGGAAACGAGAGAGAGTGAAAGGAAAAGGTGTAAGGAATGAATGAGCTTTGATCGCTATTTATAGGCTGATTTTGGCCCATTCACGTCGTGAACATGATAGGTTCACGTCGTGAATTATGGTTAGAGTTATCCCATAGCTTTAACGCGTGTTTTCTAGCCCCGATTCGTGTCCTGCAGCGTCCTCACGTCGTGAGAAAACCTTGCTCACGTCGTGAGCTTTTAGGTTATCGTTCCGTAGACTTCTAGCTTCAAAATGTGGTGGTTTGACTCCTCACGTCGTGAGTTTTTATGCTCACGTCGTGAGTTCAGTCAAATTAGGGTTTCTGACAGCGACATCTTCGGAAGGCCATAACTTTTGCATACGAACTCCGTTTTTGACGTTCTTTATATCCACACGTAGGTATTTACGAGCACTACAACTCTATTTTAGACTCCAATAGATAATTCTAAGTCTATTTTAAATTCCTTTTATTATATAGATTTATAGTGTTCGGTTTATCATAACTTCTTCACGCGAAGTCAGATTTAGACGTTCTCTATATTTTTGGAATCGTATGGACGTATACTTTGAGTTGTATCATAAAAGTTCATACTTGTATTAGAATTTATCATGAATTACATAGTAAGTTTGCCACTTTACTAGTTTAACAAAATCACATTACATGATTGGCATAATCACATGTGATTGTTATTGACCTATTTTGACTGGTGTTACATTCTCCCCCCGTTAGAATAATTTCGTCCCGAAATATATCTTGTGGAAGGGGTTTTCTTAAATAGTTGGGGGTATTTTTGTTTCATCTGATATTCACATTCCCATGTAAATTCAGGTCCTCGTAAAGAGTTCCATCGAACTTTCACTATGGGAATACGACTTTGTTTTAATCGTTTGGTTTCTCGATCCATGATTTCGACAGGTTCTTCTATAAAGTTGAGTTTGGTATTGACTTGTATCTCGTCGAGAGGTACAACAACAATGTCATCGAATAGACATCTTTTGAGATTTGACACGTGAAAAACATCGTGTACATTGCTTAGCTCTTGAGGTAACTTGAGTTGGTATGCGACAAAACCAATTCTTGCTAGAATTTCAAAAGGTCCTATATATCGTGGGTTTAGTTTGCCTCGTTTCCTTAATCGAATTACGACTTTCCAAGGAGAGACCTTTAACATTACTCTATCTCAAACTTGGAATTCTAAAGGCTTACGTCTTACGTCAGCATAGCTCTTTTGATGATCACGTGCTGCCTTTAATCTATCCTTAATTTGCACGATCTTTTGAGTTTGTCTCGTGGATTATTTCTGGCTCAGCACATAAGGTATCACCTATATGTTCTCTGGCCAATTGTGTGTCTCCAACTTCTCAGTGCAAAAACTACAACTCCCAATTCAAGGTCATGGGTAGTGTAATTATTCTCATGCACCTTAAGTTGTCGTGATGTGTAGGCGATAACTTTTCCTCTTTGCATCAACACACATCCCAATCCTTGATTGGATGTGTCGCAGTATGCGACTAAATCTTCTGTTGGTGTCTTTGGTGCTTCTCAATTCCTGATTGCTTCAATATTGGAGGGGTCAACATGAATTCCTTCGTTGCTAACTACATGACCTAAAAATTTGTACTTCTCTAATCCAAAATTCACATTCGGAGAATTTGGCGTACAACTTTTCTTTTCTTAGTAGTTCCAAGATTATTTGCAAGTGTTGACCGTGTTCTTCCTTGGTTCGTGAATATATCAATATATCATCGATAACTACTATCACGAATTTATCCAAGTACGGTTTGCAAACATTGTTCATGAGGTTCTTAAACGTTGTTGGAGCGTTGGTCAATCCAAAGGCTTAACTAGGAACTCATAATGACCATACCGAGTCCTAAATGTTGTCTTCGGAACATCGTCTTCTTGTACTCCGAGTTGATGGTATCCTGATCTGAGATCTATCTTGAATCTTCTAAAATCTTCAGGTGTTTTAGTCTATCAAACACCGTATCCAATTTTAGTTGTGCCTCGGTCTAACCATAATTAAACATAGGTGATCAGTCTACGTTTAGTTGTAGTTCGGCCCATGTACAATAAAACTTGATTAAGGAGTTTGACCTAAAACCTTGCGTTGAATTCTTATCGAGGGTTTGGGTTTTCTATATTTTTGGGTTATATACATGTGTTCTCATCGCGGGACTGAGTTCATACATAACTCTATATCTTTATGTTTGTTGTATTCATGAGTATTATTAATTATTGTTTGTTACTTCAGGTCTAGCTGATAAGGCACCGGCCAATCAGGACAGTCGGTGGGCAGGATCATTTTAGCATATAGCCGTTCTGAAATCCAGCAACCCAAATCGACATGTCTATCCTTGTCACCGCTCCCGTAAGTAGTCCTTCAGTAGTATAATTACTAATACTTTATATTGTAGGCTAAGGGATTTACCTAAACCTAACAGAGTAACCCCTAAACTATAGTCGTGCTTTCCTAAGAAAGTACTAGTTCACTATAGTCAATAGCTCTGATACCAATCTGTCACACCCCGGTCGTCGGCGGAAACATCGGACAATGTAACGTCATTTCTTGTATCATAGTTATCAACTTCCTGAAAACACATGTAATTTAAAATACGTCAACATAAAGTTGGTGAGTTCACATGTTTTGACTCCATAAAATAATACATATTCCAAGTTCAAAAGTATAGTTTTGAAAGTATCATTTTGACTCTCCAACGTTTAGTATATATATCCTAGGTATAAAATTTTACTTACCAAATAAGTATTTTACCTATAAGTATCATATACTATGAATATAAGTGTTTGTTATTCCATACAAACGAAAGTTGCTACGTATAAATCTTATTTCAATTCTATACGAGTATGTGTGTTAGGTATAATTATCTACTTAATATACAAGTAGTACCTAGGGTATAAGTAGGGGGAAACTTATACTTAACATTAATACTTGTATACGACAAAGTATAATGTTTCTAACAAGTTGCTACCATGAGTCTGTAACCGCTGCTTGACAACAAAACCTCTGACAAAACACACTCATGATTTACCATGAGAAACAATACACTCATGATTTACCATGAGAAACAATACCGCGTGCTTCATCTACGCCGGAACAATAACAAATAAAAGGAACGGATCGTCACTCGCTTGTCTTGGGTTGTAATTAACAACCACGAGTGGGGTCGTCAACCCGTATCTTATTCATACACGACTTCCTCGCTCACACGGGATTAACGGTTACAGGTCAGAGGACTTCCACTAAGATCCCCAATCTTAGTTGATGAATGAGGTAGCTCATGTAGACTTTGACGGCGTTCTATAGTCCTAACAACAAAAGCATTTTCATGTCTAAAACCCTAAGTTACTAGACTATGCTTTTAAACAGTACTCCTAACTTCATAACATTTAGCCAGTATAACAGCTATAACTTGAAGTAAACCAGGTTTTATCTTGACATAAAACCAACAATAACATACATGTTTTATCTTGACATAAAACCAATAACAACATATAACATACCTGGTTTTATCTTGACATAAAACCAACAATACCAACATACTTATCAATTACATATAGAACTTCCGAGTATAACTCTGGAACTATATCGCACACAACATATATATAGAATCCTAAGTATAACTTAAGATCTACATCAGTATACTACTATAACACTAACATGCTAACAACTTTACGATAGTTGTATATTTTCAGATACGAAATAACTATATCCCGATTATTATAACTATCTATGTTGATACTAATATACTATCATATAGACATAATAAAAACGTATATATAATATTTAGCATGCGTTTTCCCTCGAAATATTAGAAAGTGGGGCCGTGAAACTCACCCTAGTAGCGTGATCTATAGAATCTAAACGGTTAGAGGCTCGTCGTTGTTAGGCTCGGGAAGGAAAACGGCCTTCGGAAACGAGAGAGAGTGAAAGGAAGAGGTGTAAGGAATGAATGAGCTTTGATCGCTATTTATAGGCTGATTTTGGCCCATTCACGTCGTGAACATGATAGGTTCATGTCGTGAATTATGGTAAGAGTTATCCCATAGCTTTAACGCGTGTTTTCTAGCCCCGATTCGTGTCCTGCAGCGTCCTCACGTCGTGAGAAAACCTTGCTCACATCGTGAGCTTTTGGGTTATCATTCCGTAGACTTCTTGCTTCAAAATGTGGCGGTATGACTCCTCACGTCGTGAGTTTTTATGCTCACGTCGTGAGATCAGTCAAATTAAGGTTTCTGACAGCGACATCTTAGGAAGGCCATAACTTTTGCATACGAACTCCGTTTTTGACGTTCTTTATATCCACGCGTAGGTATTTACGAGCACTACAACTCTCTTTTAGACTCTAATAGCTAATTCTAAGTCTATTTTAAATTCCTCTTATTATAGAGATTTATAGTGTTCGGTTTATCATAACTTCTTCACGCGAAGTCAGATTTAGACGTTCTCTATATTTTTGGAATCGTATGGACGTATACTTTGAGTTGTATCATAAAAGTTCATACTTGTATTAGAATTTATCATGAATTACATAGTAAGTTTGCCACTTTACTAGTTTAACAAAATCACATTACATGATTGGCATAATCACATGTGATTGTTATTGACCTATTTTGACTGGTGTCACATTTACTCGGATATTTGTTATGAGATTTTATATGGAACAGTTTTTATGACACATTATGATACATGACTCACGATTTTATTTATGATCTTGGATGGTTTATGATTTTATTAATGATTGAAAAATGGAATTTTTGGGCCGTATTTTTGGGTGTTTCAAGTTGGTATCAGAGCCTTGGTTTGAGGGATTCGGGCGCACTTTCGGGTGTGTCTGAAATCAAACTAAGGAAGTGTTATGGAATTTTCAAGAATAAAATCATTTTACAAAAGGCTTTTGAAAATAGAAAAGAACTTTGAAAAGAGAAAAGGGTGTGGTGCATGCAATCAACCGAGCTCAAGTAAGTACTCCAAAATTACCCATACAAGTTTATGCTATGCTATGTTTATCAACTTTATTAGAACAACATGCTAGATTAGGACTAAGGATCTAGGAAGGATGCCTTATGTGCCTGTATGTGTTTCAGCTTTATGAGAACTGCATGCTAGTACAGATTAGTCAGGGTGATAGCCTGAATAGTAGATGCTGATTATGTGTACTCAATGCCCGAATGCTGCTTGCTTTGTGCTTTTAGGAGTTCTAGTTGTCTTTCATTAACTAGTGAACGAATGTGCTAAGTTACATGTTGCAAGGACTAAATAATTTCATAAGGTTAGCTCTAGCTCTATTTCACAGCTCTTGTTTGAGTCCAACTGTTGTAGGGTAGGATCTCTCATTCGAAGAATTATCTAGTCTGAGTAATATGTAATGGCATTCGCGAGCTAGTTAGGGGAAGAAAGCATGGACTTCTTATGCAGCTGATGGCGGAGAGTGGGTTGGTGATTACCCTAGGGCAAGCCTAGGAAGAGTTTAGCATGAGATCATCAGTAGTAGTAGTAGAAGGGACTTGGTGGAGTCGGGGCAGTTCTTGAGGAAAGTACGGATAGATGTGCAAGGTAGTATGGGCCCGTACTACTGAAAGTAGAGGATCCGTACTCGAATCAAGGAAGGCTGAGACAAGACCAGGGAACTTGTAGTGTATGTGATCCCTCCAGTTATATTAGTATGCTGATGTCTGTTCAGGATGGTGGTTTTACGCCCTAGACCAGCAGTCGGTAGTTCAGGTGCAGGAGAGGGATCAGGCTCGGGCTCTGGAGTCGGGCAGTTGGATGAGCAGAACAGGGAGTTCATCTCCTCGGAGGTCACACACAGCATACTAGACCAGACTCATGTGATATTTGGATCGGTCAAGGAGGGTATCTTAGAGCTTCTGGATGAGAAGCTGAGCGCGTTTCGTACTGAGATAGCGGCCATGATGGGATCGCGCACATTGACTTTCAGGGAGTTCAGAGCATGTGGGGCTCCCGATTATCATGGGGCTCGGGACCCCATTGTCAGTACTAGGTGGTTGGCGGATGTCGCCAACACGTTCCGTACTAGCAGATGTCCCGAGGGGGACAAGGTCAGATTAGCGTCCTGCCTTCTGAAGGACAGGGCGAGAGATTAGTGGGAGGAGGTCAGACAGGCCGTGAGTGATGACGCGGTATTGGATGCGATGACCCGGGGTGATTTCACGACTAGTTTTGGGGTCGAGTTCGCACCTGTCATCGAGGTGCAGCAGCTTGCTAGGGAGTTCCAGGACCTCCAGCAGACGACGGAGACTGTGGCGGAGATTACCGCCAAGTTCCGGGAGAGGGCCCTCCTCGTTCTGCAGTATGTGGCGGACGAGGAGATGAATAAGGCCCGATATCATGAGATGTTGCGGAGTGATATCCGCTAGTTTGTGAGTCGCTCCAGCTGCAAAACGCTGGAGGACATGATTGCGAGGGCTCGTGAGAGAGAGATAGGTTTAGAGATGGAGAGGAAGAGGAAGCCAGAGTCGGTATCTGGCATGGAGAGCTCGGGCAAGAAGCCCAAGACAGATTCCCGAGGGAAGGGCCAGCAGGGCCGAGGCCGCTGCGGCAAGTGTGGCAGGTCGCACGAGGGACGTGCAGGGCGGGGAGTTCCGGCTGCTTCAAATGCAGCCGAACTGGACATGTGAGCAGAGATTGTACCGCTACTTCTACCACTACTACCACCACAACATCTGATCTGATTTGCTTCCATTGCAATCAGAGGGGACACAAAAGTCCCAGTGTCCGATTTTAGCTCCAGCAGGAAAGGTGGTGGCACCCGCTCCTGCTACTATGAGGATTACAGACGGCCGGCAGGGCCGGGCTGAGGCACCAGTGGCGAAGAACAGAGCCTTCTAGTTGATAGCAGAGGAGGCGCGAGCGACTCCAGATGTGGTTACTAGTATGTATCTTCTCCATTTTCTTATTATCATTTTATTGGATTATTACTTATGTTATGTATATGTGCATAGGGTCGTTCCTAGTGAGCGACATTTCAGCTATGGTACTTTTTGATTCGGGGGCTACCCGATCATTTGTGTCACTTGCGCTTAGCAAGCGATTTAGCAGAGCTCCGGGGGAGCTGGATTGTCCACTTGACGTGGAAATAGCAGATGATAGGATCGTCAGGGTCGCGAGAGTTCATAGAGGATGTACACTGCGATTATTTGATGAGCAGTTCTCCGTACATTTGGTTCCTATTTCCCTGCGAGGGAACAAGGTTATAGTGGGTATGGATTGGCTGAGTCCCAATGGAGCAGTGATTGATTGTGAGCTACAGTTGGTTAGAGTTCGCACTCCTAGTAGGGGAGAGCTAGTGATTCAGGGCGAGAGGCCACAGCGCGGATCGATTCTTTGTTCAGCAACGAGAGCAAGGCGCTATTTCCAGCAGGGTTGTGTAGGGTACGTCGCCTATGTTATGGATACCCAGGATAAGGGAAAGGCGACGGTTGATGATGTACCGGTGGTACGAGAGTACCCGGATATATTCCCGGAGGATTTGCCTGGGATACCTCCTGAGAGACATGTTGAGTTTCGGATTGACCTGGTTCCTGGTGCGACTCCGATAGCCAAGGCACTGTATCGGTTGGCTCCTCCCGAGATGCAGGAGTTGTCTACGCAACTGCAAGAGCTGCTAGACAAGGGTTTTATTAGGCCAAGCAGTTCACCATGGGGAGCCCCGATCCTGTTTGTAAAGAAGAAGGACGGGTCGCACCGTATGTGCATTGATTAGCGGGAGCTGAATAAGGTAACAGTGAAGAACCGTTACCCACTCCCGAGGATAGATGATTCGTTCGATCAGCTTCAGGGAGCATCTTGGTTTTCCAAGATTGATTTACGGTCCGGATATCACCAGATGCCGGTCAGAGATGACGATGTGCAGAAGACTGCTTTTAGGACCTGCTATGGTCATTATGAGTTTGTGGTGATGCCGTTTGGGCTCACCAATGCTCCAGCCCCGTTCATGGACCTCATCAACCGCATGTGCAGACCGATGCTGGATCGGTCTGTGATAGTATTCATTGATGATATCTTGGTTTATTCCAAGACTGAGGAGCAGCATGAGGAACACCTGAGGGAGGTGCTTGAGACCTTGAGGAGGGAGAGACTTTTCGCAAAGTTCTCCAAGTGCGAGTTCTGGTTGAGCGAGGTGCAGTTTCTAGGGCACCTTGTCAACCAGAAGGGTATATTAGTAGATCCGGCCAAGATTGAGGCCGTGATGCAGTGGGAGGTCCCGAGGTCTCCATCCGAGATTCGGAGCTTCCTGGGATTGGCAGGGTACTACAGGAGATTCATCCAGGATTTCTCCAAGATAGCAGTACCATTGACCCGAATGACCAAGAAGTCGGTAGTGTTTTGTTGGGGTCCTGAGCAACAGACAGCCTTTGAGATGCTCAGGTAGCGACTGTGCGAGGCACCGATTCTTACCCTCCCAGAGGGAGTGGATGACTTTGTAGTCTACTGTGACGCTTCGATCACAGGTATGGGAGCAGTGTTGATGCAGCGAGGGCATGTGATAGCTTATGCCTCAAGACAGTTGAAGCCTCACGAGGCAAACTACCCGACACATGATTTGGAGTTGGGAGCGGTAGTGTTCGCCCTCAAGATTTGGCAGCATTACCTATACGGGGTCCGGTGTACTCTTTACACGGACCACAAAAGTTTGAGGTACCTCATGGATCAGCCGAATCAGAACATGAGGCAGCGTCGGTGGTTAGACGTGGTAAAGGATTACGACTGCAAGATCCTTTATCACCCGGGTAAGGCCAACATAGTGGCTGACGCCCTGAGCCGCAAGGTGGTGGCGACTCCGATCCGAGATATCTGTCTACAGATGACAGTGGTTACTCCATTACTGGAGCAGATCCGAGAGGCACAGGTGGAGGGCCTGAAGGAGGAGCGCCGGAAGTGCAAGAGGATAGTGGACCGAGTAGCTTCGTTTGATTACGATAGCCGAGGGTTATTGACCCTGCATGGGAGGGTCTGGGTACCGTATTGGGGCGGAGTACGACAAGTGTTGATGGATGAGGCCCACAAGTCACGGTTCTCCATCCACCCAGGGGCGACAAAGATGTACAGAGACCTTCGCCCAGATTATTGGTGGCCCTGCATGAAGCGAGACGTCGCCTGGTACGTTGAGAGGTGCCTGACCTGCAGGAAGGTTAAGGCGGAGCACCAGAGGCCGCATGGGAAGATGCAGCCGTTTGACATTCCCGTGTGGAAATGGGAGGATATCACGATGGACTTTATTACGAAGCTTCCCAGGACCACACGTGGGGTGGACTCGATATGGGTTATCGTGGATCGGTTGACCAAGAGCGTCCATTTTATACCGATTCAGGAGAGCATCTCGGCCGAGTAGTTGGCCGAGATTTATGTGCGAGAGGTAGTGGCACGGCACGGAGTGCCGGTCTCGGTGGTTTCAGACCGAGATGTCCGGTTTACTTCCAGGTTTTGGAAGTGGTTTCACGGCGAGATGGGTACTCGTCTCCATTTTAGCACCGCTTTCCACCCTCAGACGGACGGGCAGAGCGAGAGGATGATTCAGACTCTCGAGGACATGCTTCGAGCATGTGTGTTAGACTTTGGTGGCAGTTGGGATACGTATCTTCTGTTAGCGGAATTTTCATATAACAACAGCTATCACTCCAGTATAGACCGACCTCCCTTCGAGATACTCTACGGGAGGAAGTGCAGGACCCTAATCTGCTGGGGTGAGGTCGGTCAGAGAGTCATGGGGAGTACGGAAGTAGTACTCAAGACCACGGAGTGAATTCAACAAGTCCGGAGCAGGCTCCAGACTGCTCAGAGTCGGCAAAAAAGTTACGCCGACAAGCGGCGTTCGGACTTGGAGTTTTAGGTGGGGGATATGGTCCTCCTGAAAGTGTCACCCTGGAAGGGTGTGATCAGATTTCGGAAGCGGGGCAAGCTGGGCCCCAGGTTCATTGGTCCGTTTAGGTTTTTGGCCCGGGTAGGACGGGTTGCTTATCGGTTAGATCTTCCAGCAGAGCTCAGCCAGATCCACAGCACGTTCCATGTTTCTCAATTGCGGAAGTGCTTAGTGGATGATTCAGCAGTGGTACCCCTGGAGGACATTTAGGTTGACGATAGCCTGAACTATATCGAGAGACCAGTGGCGATTCTAGATCGTAAGGTGAAAGAGCTGAGGAACAAGAGAGTAGAGTTAGTGAAGGTGTAGTGGCAACACCGGAAGGGTTCAGAGTGGACATGGGAGCCCGAGGAGGAGATGAGGGTGTTGGGTTATGAGCATTCTAACACTCCTAAGTGTACATGCAACCCTAAATACCTTGGATCTATGTTTTCTCTATTATACATACAATTATGAACATCCAAGGTATTATCCTAATCTAGCATACAAAATAATAAATATAACAAGATAGAATAGATACCTCTTTGATGTAGAATGTCTTCATGAAGCTTGAGTGCCTAGTGCCCCAAGTGTGACACCTCAAATGGTTCACACAACACCAAATACACTTGGAATAACTTGAGAGAAACTTGAACACTCCTTGAAATCGTCTACCCCTCACACTCACACATTAGTGCACGATTTCTTGAGCCATGGGATTCTTTTATATGGTGGCTATTAGGGTTACACCATGTAACTCATAACTTTACCCATTCCTTATGCTCCATGGATTTTAACCTCCATGGAGTATCCATGGGTCACCCCATGGACTTAGTCCAACATAAGGAATCTTGGATCACAAGCCCACATATATAAGAATGAATGATTTACACAATCAACCCATATATTTAATTAGTCTCCTTTTGATCACTTAATTAATTCCAAATTAATTCTTGATCAATACTAATTAAATAACCTTATTAATATATTAGAACTTATAATATATTAACCAACCTTAAGTGTTATTTCTCTCATTATAGTCTATCCAAATGCATGATGCCATGCAACCCAAATGGACCATGCCGGGTCGGGTCAAGTCTTACCAATTATAGTTATGGACTTAGACATTAATCCAACAGTCTCCCACTTGGATAAGTCTAAAACTATTATTGCGTATGACTTCAGGAACCGATCAGCAATCGTAGCTCTCAAAAGCTTCTGTCGAACTCTGACCTTGTCGATGAACTCTGACCTTTGTCAATGACTTGTCCATTAGATAAGGGATCATATATTCCTCCATTCTAGATATCATATGGACTGAGACATGGATTATCAATCATTCTCTCTGTCCATTTGTTGTTTCCCGATTTCCGATTCATGATGACTGACTGATTGAACAAATCAAATCAGTCCTGGCTTGGCCAAGCACTCACATGTATCATATTTAAATCATCGAGGGGCCCACATATATCGCTTTTATCCTGAAGGTAAAAGTAATGGATAAACTTCGACTCATATGGCTTGTTCTACTACTTGTTGAATCATACACAAAGGCACGTTTTATAACATCGAGTTATCAATGCGTTTTCGTGCAATCAATGTATAACCAATTCATAGTAACAACTCATATCTCTAGGTTTGAAGAATATAAGATATTATCGTCTCATGATCACTCGTGATAAAATCCATGAAGTGATTCAAATGAGCGCGGGTTGAATCCAATACTCAGAACTTATGAGCACTCATGAGTGTTGTAGCACCACTTTTGTCCACCAACTTGGACCTCTACAAACCAACCGATGACAGTCTTGATTCATATCTACTTCCAACATATGACCGAGTGTGGATGGTTTGAATAACTTAATCATTCAGGAAGAGCGACTTAGTTATTCTGGAAGTCAAAACATGCAAAGTGAAACACAAGAATAAATGAATCAAATATGGTATCAAACCCTATGAATATAAATAAACACTTTTATTTATCACCATACTGATTACTCATTATTCATTGTTTCGGTTTTATCAACTTTATACTTGAATTTAAAACAATAGTTGTCCCATGCTCCAAGCATGTACACTATGTTTTCTAAACACTAGTCATGTCATACACCAAGTATGCATACTATGTTTGTCTATGATCTTTACTTTGTAAAATAGATCAATTGAACATCACTCCAATGATCCTCTTTTCACAGTCCCAAATCCTTACTGCAAATGCAAGAATTCCAAATTCATGCCATTTACTGAAATCTGTTAGATTCTAAACTTATATGCATTGATCCTCTTAATGATTATGCACGAAGTCAGAAAGACTTGACAACAATCATTACAGAGCATTCCAAAGGAGATCAGCTCCTTGGAAACATCCTTCTTTCATTAAGTTTCCTAATCTTACACAAATTGAATAATTTCTAACTTTGAAACATTTCCATATTCCATTTTGACTATCACTTCTGAACAAGAGTTGCCTCCTTACAGATTATGTCAATATGGTCCTTCCAGAATTAACATTATACTTCCAACTGTCCTTGAGAAACCAATCTTTGGTAAACCTTAGATTGTCCTCGACAATTGCTTAATCATTTTAGTCATATCCAATTCTAGACCTTTTCCCTTCATAATGCCCCAGGCATTTGGAAAATTTTAGAAAGGATGAATATAGCACATGTAATCGATCCTATATCTGAAGTATATGGGACACGATTCATGATGTCTCACATAAAGACTAAACCAGTCTTTTGCTATAATATTTCCATTTCAATTTGCCAAGTTCTCAAAATTCAAATTATGAAAAGGGATGCCGTAATCATAATCGAATTTTAGAACGCAAATAATGGACCCATATATAGAATTTCCTTATGTTGAGCCATTCCAACATGAAATTCATATATATATCCTTGATTAAATACGATTAAAATCTCAATCTAAGCTTTTAGAATTGAAATGAAGTATAATTTCATCTCCCTTAATTATAGCAAAACAACTTTTTCAACCCCTGCAACCTCACGAATTGAAACTTTTGTTTTCTATAATTAACATTGCTAACTTGCAACCTTTGTCATAATTATCATGCTCCCACTAACATGATGATTATTAGCATAACACTTATGCTCCCACTAGCTTTGACATGTACTCAGAAATCAACTGACTTTCTTACCAAAGTTCAGATTTCTGATACTAGAGTGTTTTGATAAAACTTTATCAAAATCATACACCTCTCTTAGATAGCTCACATGTGTGTCTAAACAATTTTAGAACTATGAAAAGGGATGCCGTAATCATAGTCTCAATTGTTTAGACCTTTGCCACTTCTCACAAGTCCATGTTAGTGTGCCGGTAAACCACACACGCTCCACTAACGACTTTGAGAATGCAAATATCACAATTGCTATCTAGCTAAAATCTACTTAGTGAAAGTGTTTCCTCACCATCATTTTCATGAATCGGAGAGAAACCTTATGACACTTAGATTTAATAGTGTATGTGTTCTTATCCATGTGAATTTGTCAAAACCATAATCACAAGACAAGGTTAGTGAAAAATCCAAACTCATATTGATTAAACTTGTGCAATCTTAAATTCTTGCCATTTGGTAGCTCAGGTGCCTGCCATTGCTTCCAAGTAGTTGTGCAACCAATTGAGAACTCTCAGAACTCCTATGCAAAGCCAACTTGAATAGGCACAAAAATTTCAACACGATAGGTTATAAACCTCAAGTCGTGTGCTAGTGAAGGACTTTAGGTTTTATTCTTGATTAAGTCTTGAAACTTTCAAGAGCTTTAAGACTCCCACTGTCCTCTTGACATATAAGACTCCCTTGTCAAATATTCAAGAGATAGTGCGGATTCTTTATCAAGACTAACACTTTACACAATTGGCCTAAGTTGGTCTCTGTTTTATCCAAAACATCACAACTTACCAATTTCAAACGTACAAGAGTAGATAACCTTTTACTCTTACATTTGACTAGTGTTAACAAACCCTCTTTAAGATATGTCACTCAAGTTACAATCTTGGAGTATGACTCTAAGAATTGTTTTGTAACGAAGTATGACTCATCTTTTTGATTTAACCATTTCAACAATTCATGACTCCTCTTCTTAGTCATAAGAATGCACTAAGATGACTTTAGAGGACCAATTGTGATATGGTATCTTAATCATTAAGATGATCATAAACATTATACTAAAGTACTCTCCCATCTTTTCAGATTTGAGAAACTTTTATCTTTCTGCCATACTTTGATTCTTCTTATTCGTTCTGTCTCACATTGAAACTTCTCCAATGCTACAGACTTATACTTAAACTTATAAGTATAACCATATTTACTGAACTTAAGTAAATCATGATGAATAGTCTTCTTGATCTTTTGTGGTGGACTTGACCAGTGCACAAGAATGTGTACTCGATCCATTAGTCCTTTCCTTATTCACATAAGGAATTAGTCTTAATTTTCCAAGCTGAAAGTTCTCATTCATCATACTGTACAACTTGCATGATTCCAAGTTTCGGTCCAATTGAACCTTGGGTGATGAGAATCTTTCCTTATTTGGTAATATTAGACACTACCACAACCGAAAGAATCAAATCCATTTTTCCAATATTGCTATCAATGGAATCTTATAAGCAACAACTTTTCACAAATGCCATTGTAAGGATACTTAAAATAAATAAAATCAAAACCTTTTTCTTTTATTTTAAAACTTTGCGGAAAAACTTATCCTTACAATCCATATGAAAACCTTGTTGTTATCTATTCCTAAGCAATATAAATATCATAACTCTTAAGTAATAGCCCAAAATTCTGAAAACCGAACCATGCGATTGAAATCCATCTTCGCGATCAGAATCAGCATGTACTTAATAGAGTTAGACAATGGACTTTACCTGAAGTAGAGCCAAACTTATTGAGTTTAACATCCTTAGGTAAATTTGGCAGCTTCGTAACCAATGCCCATTCCTTTGGCAATAGTTACCTATGGACCCTTGATAATGGGACTATCTCAGACTTTGCCTCTCTCTTTACCATTGGGTCAACCGAGTTGACTATGGCCGATCCCTTTCCATTGGGAAGAGAGAGCTTTACTGGATATCCAATGTCATCATTGTCAATGTCCATAGCGTTTTAGGAAGTTGATCTTAGCAAATAGATAAGATCATTAAGGGTCTTGTCTTAGTCTGTTTCATAGGATTCCCAAAAGAACTCACTATGTGACTTAGAAAGTAGTTGAGCCACCAACATTCTCAAGACTTTGACACCCAACTCTCCCGGCTTGTCAATATGTGACTACATCTCCAAGATGTGATCACACCTAGACCTTGCCTTGCCAATAGGGCTTGAGTGACCTTAAACTTTTTAGGAACTTGTGGGTTAGGGAGAATAATTGGAGGAGGTGAAAGAAGTATGATATCCATGGGACATCATCTTCATTTAGGAAAGCTTGTTTCAAGAGATTTGGGAAGATCATAAACGTCTAGACCAGACATCTTTTTGGGAGATATTCAAGATAGTTGATTTAAAGTCCTTAATATGACACCCAATATGAAATATTAAGGCTAGGACCCAACAAACTATTTTATAACTTAGAAGAGGGATGCCGTAATCCAAGCTATAAAATATTGAAGGTAGGTGAATGACGATTCACCAATTTCCACCATGAAAAACGAAATAATTTGTTAGGTTTTAATTGGATTTGAAAGTCCTAGATCTTTGAGATTCATTGAACTGTTCAAAGGCATGTTTCACTCTCGAGTGTGCCCTTCAGGTTTTGTGACTGGGATGCCGAGGATCACAAAACAAGGTGTGAATAACCATGCAAATATACTTGGTACCCTTAATATTTACCCCTTAATCAGTGTGTCGGTTAACCACACACACTCCACCGATACTATGATAAATATTAAGTTACCCTTTGCCTACCTTGTTAAGTCCAGGTTAGTGTGCCGGTTAACCACACACGCTCCACTAACGACTTAAGCAAAGTGCAAAGTGTAATTTCATGGGTTAGCACCAAATTCACATTTTCCTAAGTAACTAAGATTGGGTATTAATAAGAGTTTAGTTACTTAGTATTTATCATTAATACTTTTAATGAAAGGAGAATTATAGTCCTTGTCCTACCCGTTCGGCTAACGACCCTCCACCAGTCAAGGAAGCGGTGGGTGAGAGTGGACACCCATTAAACTGCCATTTTATAGGCAGTAACCTTATACCCCCCTTATAGACCGGCTTCGTGAATGAGGCCTACTAACGGTAAGACTGACTTTACTCTTATACATATATATAAATATTATTAACTTATAATATTATAAAGTATAAGGGTTGAATTTTAAATTTTAAAATTCTAAGGGCTAACTTGGAATTAAAGTATTCATAAGTGAAAACTTTTCAAATTCCAAAACTTGAGGGCAAGTTTTGAAACTATTCAAAACTAATTAATTCCATAACTTATGAGTTTAAAGTAGTTTTAATTAAAAAAAAAAAAAAACTCTTTAAGTTCCATAACTTGAGGACAAGTTATGGAAGACTTTAAACTAATTAATAAAAAAAAATAACTTTTTTTTATTGTAACTTATGGAACTAATTAAGGTTACACTTTTTTTTAATTTAATGAAGAGACACTTGAACCTCCATAACTTGAGGACAAGTTATGGAGTCATAAAACCATTTAATTAGAACTAGACTCTTCATTTTGTAACCTTTGCCAACTTTTATGAGTTTTATGATTCTTAAATGTGACTTTTCATATAACTTGAGGACAAGTTACAAAAACACACTTTGGAATCAACTCTTAGATTAAAATGGATTGAAAACAACTATTTCACACAACTTTTCTATTAATCTAAGAACCTCATAAGAACAAGATAATTCAAATCATCAATCTTCAAGAAATTAGCATGAACATACAAACTAATACAAATCTTGAAATTATGACAATTATCTTAGAAATTGGATTAGCATGAACATTACCACATCAAAAACAAGTTTATAAGTCCAAAAACATCTTAGGGTAATGTTCCTAGTCTAATTCCAGCCAAAACAATCGAATATATGCATCCAACTCGATTTTTCAGCTACTTTTGCAAGTATAACAAGAAAACAAGCCTAGGCTCTGATACCACTGTTGGGTTATGAGCATTCTAACACTCCTAAGTGTACATGCAACCCTAAATACCTTGGATCTATGTTTTCTCTATTATACATACAATTATGAACATCCAAGGTATTATCCTAATCTAGCATACAAAATAATAAATATAACAAGATAGAATACATACCTCTTTGATGTAGAATGTCTTCATGAAGCTTGAGTGCCTAGTGCCCCAAGTGTGACACCTCAAATGGTTCACACAACACCAAATACACTTGGAATAACTTGAGAGAAACTTGAACACTCCTTGAAATCGTCTACCCCTCACACTCACACATTAGTGCACGATTTCTTGAGCCATGGGATTCTTTTATATGGTGGCTATTAGGGTTACACCATGTAACTCATAACTTTACCCATTCCTTATGCTCCATGGATTTTAACCTCCATGGAGTATCCATGGGTCACCCCATGGACTTAGTCCAACATAAGGAATCTTGGATCACAAGCCCACATATATAAGAATGAATGATTTACACAATCAACCCATATTTTTAATTAGTCTCCTTTTGATCACTTAATTAATTCCAAATTAATTCTTGATCAATACTAATTAAATAACCTTATTAATGTATTAGAACTTATAATATATTAACCAACCTTAAGTGTTATTTCTCTCATTATAGTCTATCCAAATGCATGATGCCATGCAACCCAAATGGACCATGCCGGGTCGGGTCAAGTCTTACCAATTATAGTTATGGACTTAGACATTAATCCAACAGAGGGAGCACTACCCAGAGTTGTTTCCGGATTCAGCAGACTTCGAGGACGAAGTCTAAGACAAGTGGGGGAGAATTGTAACGCCCCGTTTCTGGTACGTATTTAATTCATTAAATGTCATTTCATAAGAGCTACTCACTCGTCGAGTAGATGCCAAGTGTGGACGCGGGTTTAAGTGATCTACTCGGCGAGTCCACGCCATGACTCGATGAGTATGACAGTTTGGGGGAAACCCTAATATTTAGGGTTTACACCCTATTTAAGCAACATTATAGGCCTCTTGTCCAGCCTCCATCACCTCCAGAGCAGTACTCCCGAAACCCTAATCCTCCATAAGTGAACTTGAGCTTTCTTTGTGATTTTGGAAGTTATTTGGTGTATTTGAAGCTTGTGAGAAGAAGAGGAAGAAAGAGGACTTCAAGAGGAGATTGTAGATCCAAGAACAACATCAACTTCTCTTCACTTTCTGGTAATCAAGCCTCATACTTGACTTGTAGTTTCTTAGATCTCCTTGTGGTAATCTTTATGAAGTTTTGGGTCCAAGGAGCTTGATCTTTGAGACTTGGACGTCCCAAGTCGAATTGCACGCAGATCTGGAACCTTGGAGGGTCCTCATGGCATAAAGGTGCCATCTTTATGGCCATGAGAACCCCAAGTATGAAATAAACCCCCATTTGTGGCCTTTTGAGCATAAAAGTCCCATGCATGAACGTAAAGTTCATGACTTTACGTGTTATACCGATCTTAGGAGACTAGATCTACCTTCTGGATGAGTTTTTGCACATCAGAAGTCCAATTATATACTTGGACATGCATGGACTCGGCGAGCCGTTCTTGGGACTCGGCGAGTCGTGAGTTGGTTCCCAAAACTGTTGTGACTCAGAGGAACCCATTTTAGTACTGAAGGGATTTGGATGAGTCCAAGGAAGGGAATCCATGAAATGGACTAAGCCATGGATCTGGAAACCATGGGACTCGGCGAGTGCAGGAACGTACTCGGCGAGTCCAAGGCCATCTCCCAACTTATGAAGATGGACTCGACGAGTTGTTCATACAACTCGGCGAGTCACAGACTAGACATAATCATATGATGAAGATAAACTCGACGAGTTCAGGAGGAACTCGGCGAGTCGGATGAAGATTGTCCCGACGTTATAATTGAAGGAGCACTCGTCGAGTTCTTGCTAAACTCGACGAGTAGAGTCGGGTTGAGGGCAGATGAAAGAATTGGGACTCGGCGAGTTGGCGGGCCAACTCGGCGAGTCAGGTCAACTGGAATGTTGACTTTGACCAGAATATTGATTTTGACCAAGGGTAAAATGGTCACTTCACCCTGAGATTTAGTTATCAGTTTTTGACTAAGTGTCATTGTGGGAATTATAGTCGGGGAGTCGCCGGAGCAGCAGTCAGATAATTCTCACTCAGGGTTTCAGCAGTCAGACACACGAGGTGAGTGTCCCTTCAGTAGGAATGGGTCTAAGGCACCAAGGCCGACCCGTGGTATGAGCTTATTATTAGTCGAGTGTGGGCGGGGCCCGTATCTCTTAGTTAGTTAAATGTGGGCGGGGCCCGTATCTCCTAGTAGTTTGATTGCATTATGATTCATGATCGAATGATAGATTCAGTATACTTGTTTCTGTGTGATACTTGTATGTCAGCATTGTAGCTGAGTTTGGGTGGGGCCCATATCTCATAATAGGTGAGTGTGGGCGGGGCCTGTATCTCATAGCAGGTGAGTGTGGGCGGGGCCCGTATCTTGAGTGGTTGAGTGTGGGCGGGGCCCTTATCTCAAGGATAGCAGAGTGTGGGCGGGGCCCATATCTCCATGAGTGTGGGCGGGGCCCGTATCTCCTAGTTGCATGTTAGATGTGTATGGTATGTGGTAGTTTGGGGGAGCTCACTAAGCTTCGTGCTTACGGTTTTCAGTTTTGGGTTCGGGTACTTCCACTAGCAAAGGGAAGGGCTCGGGACGATCGCATGGCACACACCACAGTCTTCAGCCTGGGAGTTTTACTCTGATATTTGTTATGAGATTTTATATGGAACAGTTTTTATGACACATTATGATACATGACTCACGATTTTATTTATGATCTTGGATGGTTTATGATTTTATTAATGATTGAAAAATGGAATTTTTGGGCCGTATTTTTGGGTGTTTCAGATTAGCTTAACACAATCCCATAAATACCCTCAGGTCAACCCTGATCAAAGTCTATGTCTATAGTCAAGGTCAACAGTCCATATTGACCTTGACTCGTCGAGTACAATTAGCCACTCGTCGGGTTCCTTTCTTAACTCGTCAACTCGCCGAGTCACCCGAGAGACCCGTCGAGTTCCTTGATGTTCACGACCGTAAACTCCCAACCATACACCCTTGGCCGTGAACCCTTGGCCATGAACCCTTGGCCGTGAATGAGAAAACCCTCTCGACTCGCCGAGTCACAAGAGCGACTCGACGAGTTCCCACATATTCGATCCTTTCCAGTGGGATTTAAGGTCCCAAACTTCAGATCCATATTCTCCTGGTGATAATATCACGTAAAGTTGCCAACTTTACGTTCATACTAAGTCTCATAATGCCAAAACCACATCAACAAGCTTCTTACAAGTCCCTAATGCATGAATAAGAATTAGGGTGCACCAAGGAGACAACTTTATGACATTTGGGACCTAAGAAGTTCCAGATATGGAACCATATCCTTGTGATAGGTCCTGATCCAAACTTGGTTCCATTCCTCAAGGATGGCCATAATCTTCCAAAAGAAATATAAGAGCTTTAAGCTTTAAGGTAACAGATTAATACCTCAATCTGCTGCCCAATACGAAATAGATGCTCAATCTAGTGCTTTTCCCTCGTTACTTCCTCTTAAGGCTTGGAAATCTCCCCAAAATCCCAAGGATAAGCTCCCAAATGCTCCCACTTCATACTCCAACGAGTTTGCGGCCGTAAACGGTCTTTTATGGTGTTAAGGGAAGCCACAAGGGTTTATAATGATGCTTATATAGGGAGAAAACTCCAAAATTAGGGTTTTCATTAAACAGCTCAGACTCGACGAGTCGAGCCTTCCGACTCGCCGAGTCACTTCCGACCCGCGTCCAAGATACACGACCCTACTCGACGAGTTGGACTCCCAACTCGCCGAGTCCATGCACAAAACCATTATAAATTATAAATGACCTCAAAAACCAGGAACATGTGTTACAAGATTATTGGGAGGGAGTAAAGTGGTTGTTACGTTACTTTAAAGGAACATATGAGGTAGCCCTATGTTTCAGAAGAAAGGGGGTGGTCTTAGAAGGGTTTGCCGATGTAGATTTGGGAGGATGTGTGGATACGGGTAAAAGCACAACGAGGTATATGTTTACGATCGGAGGTACGACAATCAGTTGGGTGTCTAGGTTACAAAATAGTGTTGCTCTGTTAACCACAGAAGCAGAGTATATGGCCATTGCAGAAGCAACCAAAGAGCTTATATGGTTGAAGAACTTTCTATCAGAACGTGGACTACAATAGGAGGATTCTGTACTGCATTGTAACAATCAGAGTGCAATTTACCTGACAAAGAATCCATTGTTTCATAGTAGAACGAAATACATTTAGATGAGATACCATTTCATTCTAGAGTTAATTGATGCTGTAACTCTAAATCTGAAGAAAATCCTTGGAACAAAGAATCCAACAGATATGTTCAGTAAGGTTGTTACCACTGAGAAGTTGAAGCTTTGTATGGATTCAACTGGCCTTCCAGAAGTTTGAGGAAAGGAGGCATGATAGAAAATGAGAGAGAGAGAGAGAGAGAGAGAGAGAGAGAGAGAGAGTGTGTGTGTGTGTGTATGTGTGTATGTGTGTGTGTGCATTGCAACAATTGGATGGCAGAGAAAGCGTGAGTTGTTCGGCCACCAAGTGGGAGATTGTTAGGTTGAGTGGTGGCCGACCAAAGAAGTATTGGCCAACAATTGTGGCAGAAAATATGGGCAAAAGTTGGTAAGAAAGAAAATTTGGCTTTAATGTAAAATGTTGAAATTTTCGTGAAAGAAAAAGTGGTGCACCAATCTTTCCTTTTATTACGGTGATACTATATATATATATATATATATATATATATATATATATATATATATATATATATATATATATAGAGAGAGAGAGAGAGAGAGAGAGAGAGAGAGAGAGGTAGGTTAAAATGTTTCTCACATCTATTGTGTGTTACAATGCACCAATAAGAATTTAGTATTAATTACATGTATATTAAATGCTATCCATACTTATAATTCATTTTTATGGAAACTAATTAAATACGTCATTAATGTCAACAATAATATTCTTTCAGAATGAATTCATATCTAGAAGAATGAGAGTGTATTGCAGCAGAATGAGAGTGTATTCTAGTAGAATACACTCTCGTTCTTCATATTCAATGCAACTTTATTGTATTTTAAGTGAGTGAGTCCTGAAACAAAATACGAACTCATATATAAAAACCTAGATGCGAATTTATTCTGAAAGATTGTTATTGCTGACATTAATGACGAATTTAATTAGTTTCCATAAAAAGATAATTATAATTATGGATATCATTTAATATACATATAATTATGGAAATAATTATTTAATTTACTAAATTTCTATTGGTGCATTCTAGCACACAATAAATGTAAGAAACAAAATAATCTAGCCCTATATATATATATATATATATATATATATATATATATATATATATATATATATATATATATATATTACTTTCTTCTATATAAAGGGAAGGACACACAACAACACATATACAACATAGTGCAACACAAAATATTACATGAGATAGAAAATAGTTTTGTGAGGTATTAATTTTGTGCAGAGCCTTGTTTTTGGCAACCAAAATACGAGTGATCTCTTACATAGAGTGATCAGATGACAAGTGCAGTGTTAGACTTGTATGATTGTAATATTTCTTTGATATTAAATGAAATCCTACCTCTCTCGTTCGCCCGTAGATATAGGTCAGATTAGACCGAACCACGTTAAATATCGTGTTCAGTTTCATTTGCAATTTTTCAATAATTTTATTCCGCGTGTGTTATCGAAATCATTTATCGTTTTTGTCCGAAGTGCTTAACTTGCTTTGTTGCATTACCAACAAGGATTTGAATAATTGAGAATCGAGACAGATGAATAGAAGATAAATGCGGCATTTCAGTTTTCAAGATCACACTGATGTGTCGCATGCGTTTCGTCTTTAAGAATCAAGATTGCTCACGGTGATGTGGCCTATCAGACAATTAGTAATGGACTAATTAAGATTTAAAATATATTAGTGTTGGATTAGTTTGGAGAATAAGAGGTCTTTTAGAATAGGGGACATTAAGCCCTAGCTTAGCAAACTATAAGGTTGAGCCGCCCCTAGACCCGTCCGAAAAAAGACCGGACCATTTTAAAACCGATCTAAAAAAACCAAACTGTTTCGAGATAGGCCCGAGACCGGTCCGACACCACCAATGTGCAGCTCTACTTCGAGCTTTGATATCGATTTCTTTTTCGGAAACGTATTTGTGGAATGGAACTGAACAAGAAATTCCTCCAAAATGCCATCGATTAATTTTTGCTTCTTCTTTCTTCTTAAAAGAAAGCTTAATGAAAATACAAGAAATAAACTGGAATGAATCCATAACCACATAATTAGGTAATCACCAACAAATTACGCCTCCTATCGATTATGGCCTATGGGTGGTCAAAGTCAATTTGACTTTCCCTTATTTACATTTTAAGCCACTAGAGTCACAGAACCTACACTAGATTTTGAATGGCTTGCCAGATGCAGTAGCAGATACGATGGGACTTCGAACGACATGGGTTCCATTCACCTCCTGCCAGCTTAGATACCCAGAATTCCCATAATACCCAGCATATGTTGGAGGAGCATGAGTTATGTCAACGTCGACAGTGATCTCAAAGTTGGCCGTAGTGTATCTTTCTTCAAAAAAGATCGTTGCAGGCTTTACAACAACATTCATACCCGAAGGAGGAGTCTCTAGCATCGCTCGATATGTAGACCTTGATTTCCCCACATTCGTTAACACCCTTTGAAAGGTTACCCGGGTGGTGTTGGTATTGTTTAAGATGAGCATGAACGAAGGGTAATTAAGATCAAGGGTTGCATTCTCACAACTAACCTCCGATCCCCTTGAAATGACTCGGATTTCGTTTCTTGTGTAGTTCAGTGCACAGAGATAGTTGATGTAGTCTTCTGGCTGTATGTCGTAAACCAGGCCAGGATCCATGGCTTTGTTTGGGTTAACATGTCCTGCACCATAATCTAAAGGGGTACCTTGTAATCCAGTTGTCATGTCCATGATTATGCTTTTATTATTGTCGAGAGTATAGGCTGTTGTCATCATTGCAGATCGGATTGCAGCCGGGCTCCAGTCAACGATGGACTGATTTTAGTAACGCAGCTATGCCTACTACATGAGGAGAAGCCATGGATGTGCCAGATTCAAGCTTATAATCACTGAGCAGGTAATCATCTCCAATTGGTGCACTTTCTCTATTCGGAGCCCATGCAGCCAAGATATCAACTCCAGGAGCTAGGAGATCGGGTTTCAGTATCCATGGAGATCTCAGGTCGGGTCCTCTTGATGAGAAGTATGCAACCTGAGGAGATGGCTTTACACCAAACAAAGTTTCACAGTATTTAACGCTAACAGTCGCGTTGGCTGTGTTAATTATGTACCTCTTTAGTAAGTCTCCAGTTTTCGGCTCCAATAAAACGTAGGGAAAATCGAAGTCTCTTGGCCGGAGAAAGTTTCCAAAGTCTGAACTAAAGATAGCTCCGAGAGCTCCATAGGTTTTAAATTCATCGAATGATATTCCATCAGATTCACAGAAAATGTACTTGCCTTGAACATCTTTGGGATCAATAGAATCATAATCACAAGTTTCTTTGCTTCTGTTCCCATGTCCAAAGTAGATAGAAACTCTCTCTACCAAAAGATTTAATGGAGAAACCGACTTTCCTACTAGGGTTCCATATTTCTGATCACCTGTTGTCACATAGGCTGCGAAATCACGATCTATGGTTCCTGCACCAATAGTGGTGATCCAAGGAGCCCCATTCGTTATCGTGTAATGATGAGGGCCAGCATTACCAGCTGAACAAGATACAAAGATCCCTTTTTCCATAGCTGCAAATGCTCCAATTGCAATAGGGTTTTGGAAAAATGGTGTCTCAATGAACCCTAACGACAACGACATTAGATCCACACCATCTTCTATTGCTTGATCCATTCCTGCTAGTGTGTCACTTTCTGCAGCTTCATACGATTCGTTCAAGAACAACACTTTGTACATGGCTAACCGAGCTTTTGGTGCTATTCCAGTGGCTGTTCCCTTTGCATATCCGAAATAATCAGCAAACTGGACACGACTACCAGTTGCGGTTGAAGATGTGTGTGTTCCATGTCCCTCGTAATCTCTAGGAGAATCATAATCGTCTGTTGATGAAATGTTCTCTCTTCGACGCTTCATCCCCCGACTAAATGAACGTGCACCAATAATCTTTCTGTTACAGAAATTTTCAGTTTCACAAGTTCCACGCCAACGAGATGGTACCTCCGACATGCCTTTGTCATGAAAACTCTCACTTTCCGGCCAAATTCCGGTGTCAAGTATGCCAATAACCATATCTTCACCGAACCCAGACACCGGCCACAGTCCAGCATGTTTCTTTAGTCCCAAAAACTTAGGCGTGTGTGTTGTGTGAAGCTGTCCAAGTTTCTCCTCAAACGTTGCAAGATGACCAGGCATCTTCTCAAGTTGCGCGAGTTGGGACTTGGTCAGGACTGCACTGAACCCATCCATGACATGGTTATATGTGTATAGATGCATCGTTGAAGCTTCATCTGAAAGGGATGAAAGTACAGAAGTGTACCAGTTATGGTGACTAGTGAAGGGTGATGGCATCATAGACTTGTCCATGTGAACAATGTAAGTTTGATAATCATCTAATGAAGATGATGACTTCATTGATATGAATATGAACGTGCAGATGAAAGAGACAAATCGAAGATCTAGAGATTGTGCCATTTTGGTGGAATATGTTCCCAAGTGACATAGAGATCTCACATATATATAGCTTACATTATTAATTCAGACAAAGATACTATCAGCCGAATGGATATATATTGTTTCAGGAAATGCCTAATGCTAGCAGCCATGGGTTAAAGATAGTCTTTTTCTAACATTACTTGAACGCCGGCATAGTTGCTGCATGCGAGCATAATTAACAAGGTAGTGGCGACCATAACTATGCTTGAAATTTGAATCTATGTGTATGATAACTTGGGTTCTGGAGATGCAAGTGACCATATCAAGAAACCACTGAAATTATATCCCACAAAAAGAAAATGATTGATGAAAACGAAAACGTCACGATCGTTTGAAGGATGAAGGGTCCCCTTAATTACCCAAGGCCATTTTTGCCTTTTAAATATGATGTTCCGTTGGTTCACTAAACACTAGCTTTGACCGGGATAACATGAAACACTAGCTTTCAATCGATATGTATTGAACTATAATATTGATATATTATTTATATAATTATAAATACACATGTTATTGAACAAGGCATGCATATAAGTTATACAATTAAATTATATTGTAAGTATCTTTGTTAAAGTAAATCCGAACATTAGCTACCAGAGATATGGTTTTTAGGAACAGACGTTTTTTTTTACCCATGATACTTTGCTAAACCGTTTTCAAAACAATTTAAAAGGGAAATTGAATAAACTAACATATATAAATAATATTTTAATAATAATATCAACTTAATATTTTTCTGATAAATGACCAATTTCTTCATTCATAATAGAGCATTCCGGAGCTAGGGTATTCATTCCGGATCTCAGCTGATCACTTTTTCCAGAATAGAGCATCCCGGAGTACGGTTACTCATTCCAGAGTTCTGGTCCGAAATAAGAATCTCCGTACATTCCGGAGTACCATTGTCCAGATTTGCCAAATCGCGACTATGAGTAGCCAGGGAACTCGGCGAGTCAGGGGATGACTCGACGAGTTAGATCGCGATTTCAGGATCGAGGACTTGGAGAGTTGATGGAGCAACTCGGCGAGTTGGGGCAACCTAGAAGATTGACTTTGACCAGAATGTTGACTTTGACCAGGGCCTTAGAAGGATTCTCAGTTTTTTTTGACTAAGTGATTATTGTGATAATGATAGCCGAGGAGTCGTTGGAGCAGCCATCAGAGATTCCTCGCTCGAGATTTCAGCAACCAGCTTGAGAGGTGAGTTTCCTTCAGTAGGAATTGGTCGAAGGCACCAATGTCGGCCCGTGTAGAGTAGCTAAGTGTGGGATGGGTCCGTATCTTAGACTTGTTTATGATTAGTAGCTAAGTGTGGGCAGGGCCCGTATCTTAGTATTACCTGAGTATGATTATGAACTGGTAGATTATGTTATACTTGTTGTCTGCATGATACTTGTATGTATGTTTGGTTAAGCGGAGTGTGGGCGGGGGCCTGTATCTCCCGGATAGCGGAGCGTGGACGAGGCCCGTACCTCCCAGTCAGTTGAGTGTGGGCGAGGCCCGTATCTCGTAGTTAGCAGAGTGTGGGCAAGGCCCGTATCTCTGAGATAGCTGAGTGTGGGCAAGGTTAGTATCTCATAGTTAGTCGAGTGTGGGCAGGGGCCCGTATCTCTTTAAGTGTGGGCAAGGCCCGTATCTCCTAGTTACATGTTATATGATATGTGTATGGTATGGGGTAGTTTGGGGAGACTCACTAAGCTTCGTGCTTACAGTTTTCAGTTTTGGTTTCAGGTACTTCCGGTAGCAAGGGGAAGAGCTCGGGTTGACTGCAGTGCACACTCCATTTATTTAGCCTGGGATGTTTATACCCTGATGTATTTGACAGTGTTATGATATTTTGAGATACATGACTTATGTTTTATGAGATGATTTGGATTACTATGGGTTTATTATAAATTAAAAATGAAATTTTTGGACCGTATTTTTGGGATGTTTCAATAGTGATACCTAACCCCAAAGTAAAAACCCATTCGTTACTTGTGTGCTCGGCCAACCAAATGCTTTAGGTGGTCCGCGACTCCCACCCGCAACACCGACCCCGAGACTCCACTTTCACTACTCCGACCATGCAATGTAAAAGTACATCGCAGTGTCGTTATGGTGTTGGTACAAGCGGTGACATTCATCCGACACCTCCCAACACCTATATGTGCTTGTACAAGCCTCGTTCTAATGGCCAACATCACTCCAGTCCGCAAACACCGAAGTGTACACGTACCATGTGTCGCACGGTCATCTAGAAAGACCGAGCAACTCGTAAACGGATTAAGCTCTTTCTTAGAAGGTATTTTTCAACCAACCAGGCTCGAAGGTATGCAGATAGGCTTTCAAGCTAAGTGCTAGGTTCTACCCTTTCCTTCTACGCATAACCCCGCATAATCGATCGTAAATCAAGCACAAGCATGCAATATTCGTATTATCATAATCAAGATTCTTAACATTTATACCCACAAGATACTCAACAAGATCATAGTCAAATATCAAGCATTTCATATAGCATATCATAGTTGCAATTAATCGTATTAAGTACCATGATAGGCATATCAACCAAATTTACTAAGCATACAAAGGTCACAGAAGGCAAAACAATGACCTATCTCATACTGCACATATAGGCATAATCAACAATTAATAATATTCTAATTTGACTAATCGAACCGTTTCCGGAAAGTAGTTTTCGACTATGTACAAGGTTTATAAAAAGTCTATCGACTCACCTTAGCTTTCCGGTATAAGATTGTAACATCCCAAAAATCGAGACCGAAAATTTTTGTTTTTAATTATAATACTTGTGAAATTGTTTGACGAAAACATTACTAATATCACATCAAATCACAAAACCATAATTACATGTCTCAAACACCATAATGTCAAATAGTATAATGTCAGAGTACAATCCCAGCGTTCTTAAATGCGGAATCATGTGTGTACGATGCGCTGCTACCCTGCCAGCTCCTTCCCCTTAGATGAAGAGGTACCTGAAACCAAAACTGAAAACCGTAAGCACAAAGCTTAGTGAGTTCCCCCATCATACCACATACCATACAACATACATACTACCGGGCAATTATGGGGTGCCCAACCTACCCATGTCAAGCCATTCTGGGGAGCTGACCTACCCATGTCAAGCCATTCTGGGGTGCTGACCTACCCGTGTCAGGCCATTCTGGGGTGACTGCCTACCCTCCGGTCTATCTCACCCGGTCACGGGGACTATTTCACCCCTACTACTATCACATAATAACATATCATAATTGTTGGGTTATGAGCATTCTAACACTCCTAAGTGTACATGCAACCCTAAATACCTTGGATCTATGTTTTCTCTATTATACATACAATTATGAACATCCAAGGTATTATCCTAATCTAGCATACAAAATAATAAATATAACAAGATAGAATACATACCTCTTTGATGTAGAATGTCTTCATGAAGCTTGAGTGCCTAGTGCCCCAAGTGTGACACCTCAAATGGTTCACACAACACCAAATACACTTGGAATAACTTGAGAGAAACTTGAACACTCCTTGAAATCGTCTAGCCCTCACACTCACACATTAGTGCCCGATTTCTTGAGCCATGGGATTCTTTTATATGGTGGCCATTAGGGTTACACCATGTAACTCATAACTTTACCCATTCCTTATGCTCCATGGATTTTAACCTCCATGGAGTATCCATGGGTCACCCCATGGACTTAGTCCAACATAAGGAATCTTGGATCACAAGCCCACATATATAAGAATGAATGATTTACACAATCAACCCATATATTTAATTAGTCTCCTTTTGATCACTTAATTAATTCCAAATTAATTCTTGATCAATACTAATTAAATAACCTTATTAATATATATTAGAACTTATAATATATTAACCAACCTTAAGTGTTATTTCTCTCATTATAGTCTATCCAAATGCATGATGCCATGCAACCCAAATCGACCATGCCAGGTCGGGTCAAGTCTTACCAATTATAGTTATGGACTTAGACATTAATCCAACAGTCTCCCACTTGGATAAGTCTAAAACTATTATTGCGTATGACTTCAGGAACCGATCAGCAATCGTAGCTCTCAAAAGCTTCTGTCGAACTCTGACCTTTGTCAATGACTTGTCCATTAGATAAGGGATCATATATTCCTCCATTCTAGATATCATATGGACTGAGACATGGATTATCAATCATTCTCTCTGTCCATTTGTTGTTTCCCGATTTCCGATTTATGATGACTGACTGATTGAACAAATCAAATCAGTCCTGGCTTGGCCAAGCACTCACATGTATCATCTTTAAATCATCGAGGGGCCCACATATATCGCTTTTATCCCGAAGGTAAAAGGAATGGATAAACTTCGACTCATATGGCTTGTTCTACTACTTGTTGAATCATACACAAAGGCACGTTTTATAACATCGAGTTACCAATACGTTTTCGTGCAATCAATGTATAACCAACTCATAGTAACAACTCATATCTCTAGGTTTGAAGAATATAAGATATTATCGTCTCATGATCACTCGTGATAAAATCCATGAAGTGATTCAAATGAGCGCGGGTTGAATCCAATACTCAGAACTTATGAGCACTCATGAGTGTTGTAGCACCGCTTTGTCCACCAACTTGGACCTCTACAAACCAACCCATGACAGTCTTGATTCATATCTACTTCCAACATATGACCGACTGTGGATGGTTTGAATAACTTAATCATTCAGGAAGAGCGACTTAGTTATTCTGGAAGTCAAAACATGCAAAGTGAAACACAAGAATAAATGAATCAAATATGGTATCAAACCCTATGAATATAAATAAACACTTTTATTTATCACCATACTGATTACTCATTATTCATTGTTTCGGTTTTATCAACTTTATACTTGAATTTAAAACAATAGTTGTCCCATGCTCCAAGCATGTACACTATGTTTTCTAAACACTAGTCATGTCATACACCAAGTATGCATACTATGTTTGTCTATGATCTTTACTTTGTAAAATATATCAATTGAACATCACTCCAATGATCCTCTTTTCACAGTCCCAAATCCTTACTGCAAATGCAAGAATTCCAAATTCATGCCATTTACTGAAATCTGTTAGATTCTAAACTTATATGCATTGATCTTCTTAATGATTATGCACAAAGTCAGAAAGACTTGACAACAATCATTACAGAGCATTCCAAAGGAGATCAGCTCCTTGGAAACATCCTTCTTTCATTAAGTTTCCTAATCTTACACAGATTGAATAATTTCTAACTTTGAAACATTTCCATATTCCATTTTGACTATCACTTCTGAACAAGAGTTGCCTCCTTACAGATTATGTCAATATGGTCCTTCCAGAATTAACATTATACTTCCAACTGTCCTTGAGCAACCAATCTTTGGTAAACCTTAGATTGTCCTAGACAATTGCTTAATCATTTTAGTCATATCCAATTCTAGACCTTTTCCCTTCATAATGCTCCAGGCATTTGGAAAATTTTAGAAGGGATGAATATAGCACATGTAATCGATCCTATATCTGAAGCATATGGGACACGATTCATGATGTCTCACATAAAGACTAAACCAGTCTTTTGCTATAATATTTCCATTTCAATTTGCCAAGTTCTCAAAATTCAGATTATGAAAAGGGATGTCGTAATCATAATCGAATTTTAGAACGCAAATAATGGACCCATATATAGATTTCCTTATGTTGAGCCATTCCAACATGAAATTCATATATATATCCTTGATTAAATACGATTAAAATCTCAATCTAAGCTTTTAGAATTGAAATGAAGTATAATTTCCTCTCCCTTAATTATAGCAAAACAACTTTTTCAACCCCTGCAACCTCACGAATTGAAACTTTTGTTTTCTATAATTAACATGTTAACTTGCAACCTTTGTCATAATTATCATGCTCCCACTAACATGATTATTAGCATAACACTTATGCTCCCACTAGCTTTGACATGTACTCAGAAATCAGCTGACTTTCTTACCAAAGTTCAGATTTCTGATACTAGATTGTTTTGATAAAACTTTATCAAAATCATACACCTCTCTTAGATAGCTCACATGTGTGTCTAAACAATTTTAGAACTATGAAAAGGGATGCCGTAATCATAGTCTCAATTGTTTAGACCTTTGCCACTTCTTACAAGTCCATGTTAGTGTGCCGGTAAACCACACACGCTCCACTAACGACTTTGAGAATGCAAATATCACAATTGCTATCTAGCTAAAATCTACTTAGTGAAAGTGTTTCCTCACCATCATTTTCATGAATCGGAGAGAAACCTTATGACACTTAGATTTAATAGTGTATGTGTTCTTATCCATGTGAATTTGTCAAAACCATAATCACAAGACAAGGTTAGTGACAAATCCAAACTCATATTGATTAAACTTGTGCAATCTTAAATTCTTGCCATTTGGCAGCTCAGGTGTCTGCCATTGCTTCCAAGTAGTTGTGCAACCAATTGAGAACTCTCAGAACTCCTATGCAAAGCCAACTTGAATAGGCACAAAAATTTCAACACGATAGGTTATAAACCTCAAGTAGTGTGCTAGTAAAGGACTTTAGGTTTTATTCTTGATTAAGTCTTGAAACTTTCAAGAGCTTTAAGACTCCCACTGTCCTCTTGACATATAAGACTCCCTTGTCAAATATTCAAGAGATAGTGCAGATTCTTTATCAAGACTAACACTTTACACAATTGGCCTAAGTTGGTCTCTGTTTTATCCAAAACATCACAACTTACCAATTTCAAATGTACAAGAGTAGATAACCTTTTACTCTTATATTTGACTAGTGTTAACAAACCTTCTTTAAGATATGTCACTCAAGTTACAATCTTGGAGTATGACTCTAAGAATTGTTTTGGAACGAAGTATGACTCATCTTTTTGATTTAACCATTTCAACAATTCATGACTCCTCTTCTTAGTCATAAGAATGCACTAAGATGACTTTAGAGGACCAATTGTGATATGGTATCTTAATCATTAAGATGATCATAAACATGATACTAAAGTACTCTCCCATCTTTTCAGATTTGAGAAACTTTTATCTTTCTGCCATACTTTGATTCTTCTTATTCGTTCTGTGTCACATTGAAACTTCTCCAATGCTACAGACTTATACTTAAACTTATAAGTATAACCATATTTACTGAACTTAAGTAAATCATGACGAATAGTCTTCTTGATCTTTTGTGGTGGACTTAACCAGTGCACAAGAATGTGTACTCGATCCCTTAGTCCTTTCCTTATTCACATAAGGAATTAGTATTAATTTTCCAAGCTGAAAGTTCTCATTCATCATACTATACAACTTGCATGATTCCAAGTTTCGGTCCAATTGAACCTTGGGTGATGAGAATCTTTCCTTATTTGGTAATATTAGACACTACCACAACCGAAAGAATCAAATCCATTTTTCCAATATTGCTATCAATGGAATCTTATAAGCAACAACTTTTCACAAATGCCGTTGTAAGGATACTTAAAATAAATAAAATCAAAACCTTTTTCTTTTATTTTAAAACTTTGCGGAAAAACTTATCCTTACAATCCATATGAAAACCTTGTTGTTATCTATTCCTAAGCAATATAAATATCATAACTCTTAAGTAATAGCCCAAAATTCTGATCACCGAACCATGCGATTGAAATCCATCTTCGCGATCAGAATCAACATGTACTTAATAGAGTTAGACAATGGACTTTACTATTGGGTCAACCGAGTTGACTATGGACGATCCCTTTCCATTGGGAAGAGAGAGCTTTACTGGATATCTAATATCATCATTGTCAATGTCCATAGCGTTTTAGGAAGTTGATCTTAGCAAATAGATAAGATCATTAAGGATCTTGTCTTAGTCTGTTTCATAGGATTCCCAAAAGAACTCACTATGTGACTTAGAAAGTAGTTGAGCCACCACTTTCTCAAGACTTTGACACCCAACTCTCCCGGCTTGTCAATATGTGACTACATCTCCAAGATGTGATCACACCTAGACCTTGCCTTGCCAATAGGGCTTGAGTGACCTTAAACTTTTTAGGAACTTGTGGGTTAGGGAGAATAATTGGAGGAGGTGAAAGAAGTATGATATCCATGGGACATCATCTTCATTTAGGAAAGCTTGTTTCAAGAGATTTGGGAAGATCATAAATGTCTAGACCAGACATCTTTTTGGGAGATATTCAAGATAGTTGATTTAAAGTCCTTAATATGACACCCAATATGAAATATTAAGGCTAGGACCCAACAAACTATTTTATAACTTAGAAGAGGGATGCCGTAATCCAAGCTATAAAATATTTGAAGGTAGGTGAATGACGATTCACCAATTTCCACCATGAAAAACGAAATAATTTATTAGGTTTTAATTGGATTTGAAAGTCCTAGATCTTTGAGATTCATTGAACTGTTCAAAGGCATGTTTCAATCTCGAGTGTGCCCTTCAGGTTTTGTGACTGGGATGCCGAGGATCACAAAACAAGGTGTGAATAACCATGCAAATATACTTGGTACCCTTAATATTTACCCCTTAATCAGTGTGCCGGTTAACCACACACGCTCCACCGATACTATGATAAATATTAAGTTACCCTTTGCCTACCTTGTTAAGTCCAGTTTAGTGTGCCGGTTAACCACGCACGCTCCACTAACGAGTTAAGCAAAGTGCAAAGTGTAATTTCATGGGTTAGCACCAAATTCACATTTTCCTAAGTAACTAAGATTGGGTATTAATAAGAGTTTAGTTACTTAGTATTTATCATTAATACTTTTAATGAAAGGAGAATTATAGTCCTTGTCCTACCCGTTCGGCTAACGACCCTCCACCAGTCAAGGAAGCGGTGGGTGAGAGTGGACACCCATTAAACTGCCATTTTATAGGCAGTAACCTTATACCCCCCTTATAGACCGGCTTCGTGAATGAGGCCTACTAACGGTAAGACTGACTTTACTCTTATACATATATATAAATATTATTAACTTATAATATTATAAAGTATAAGGGTTGAATTTTAACTTTTAAAATTCTAAGGGCTAACTTGGAATTAAAGTATTCATAAGTGAAAACTTTTCAAATTCCAAAACTTGAGGGCAAGTTTTGAAACTATTCAAAACTAATTAATTCCATAACTTATGAGTTTAAAGTAGTTTTAATTAAAAAAAAAACTCTTCAAGTTCCATAACTTGAGGACAAGTTATGGAAGACTTTAAACTAATTAATAAAAAAAATTACTTTTTTTTATTGTAACTTATGGAACTAATTAAGGTTACACTTTTTTTTAATTTAATGAAGAGACTCTTGAACCTCCATAACTTGAGGACAAGTTATGGAGTCATAAAACCATTTAATTAGAACTAGACTCTTCATTTTGTAACCTTTGCCAACTTTTATGAGTTTTATGATTCTTAAATGTGACTTTTCATATAACTTGAGGACAAGTTACAAAAACACACTTTGGAATCAACTCTTAGATTAAAATGGATTGAAAACAACTATTTCACACAACTTTTCTATTAATCTAAGAACCTCATAAGAACAAGATAATTCAAATCATCAATCTTCAAGAAATTAGCATGAACATACAAACTAATACAAATCTTGAAATTATGACAATTATCTTAGAAATTGGATTAGCATGAACATTACCACATCAAAAACAAGTTTATAAGTCCAAAAACATCTTAGGGTAATGTTCCTAGTCCAATTCCAGCCAAAACAATCGAATATATGCATCCAACTCGATTTTTCAGCTACTTTTGAAGTATAACAAGAAAACAAGCCTAGGCTCTGATACCAATGTTGGGTTATGAGCATTATAACACTCCTAAGTGTACATGCAACCCTAAATACCTTGGATCTATGTTTTCTCTATTATACATACAATTATGAACATCCACGGTATTATCCTAATCTAGCATACAAAATAATAAATATAACAAGATAGAATACATACCTCTTTGATGTAGAATGTCTTCATGAAGCTTGAGTGCCTAGTGCCCCAAGTGTGACACCTCAAATGGTTCACACAACACCAAATACACTTGGAATAACTTGAGAGAAACTTGAACACTCCTTGAAATCGTCTACCCCTCACACTCACACATTAGTGCACGATTTCTTGAGCCATGGGATTCTTTTATATGGTGGCTATTAGGGTTACACCATGTAACTCATAACTTTACCCATTCCTTATGCTCCATGGATTTTAACCTCCATGGAGTATCCATGGGTCACCCCATGGACTTAGTCCAACATAAGGAATCTTGGATCACAAGCCCACATATATAAGAATGAATGATTTACACAATCAACCCATATTTTTAATTAGTCTCCTTTTGATCACTTAATTAATTCCAAATTAATTCTTGATCAATACTAATTAAATAACCTTATTAATATATTAGAACTTATAATATATTAACCAACCTTAAGTGTTATTTCTCTCATTATAGTCTATCCAAATGCATGATGCCATGCAACCCAAATGGACCATGCCGGGTCGGGTCAAGTCTTACCAATTATAGTTATGGACTTAGACATTAATCCAACAATAATCACGTTGTCAGACATATCTGGGGTGTCCGACCTACGTACCCTTCGGTCCTAACGACCGAATCGGAGGACTATTCCCCTCCTACTACCACTATCACATAGAACATATCATACTGGCACATAGAACACATCAAGTAATAGAAAACCAGACAATTATCACAAAGACAATCATCTCAACTGTAATCAACTACTAGTGGGTCGGCCTTGGTGCCTAAGACCCACTTCTACTGGTAGGTAACTCACCTCAATGTCGTGTAGTGTCTGCACTGTCCTCGGTATGGAAATCAACTCTTCTCGACTCCTCAATCCCTACACAACATCCTTTCTAAGTTACCATTTCATACTCATAACCCCTACAAGGGTCAACTCAAGTCCTAGTCAAAGTCAAGGTCAAAACCTTGGTCAAAGTCGACATCTGGTTGACTCGACTCGCCGAGTTGGTCCACCAACTCGCCGAGTCCCTACGTCCACAAAAGGCTACAATCATGTCCTTACTCGTCGAGTATAGCAAGAGCTCGATGAGTTCTCCTTTAACAAACATCGGGACCTTCTTCAACTGACTCGCCGAGTTCGTCCTTGAACTCGTCGAGTTCATCTTCATCCGTATGAAGGTATTTAGTCTATGACTCGCTGAGTTCTCCCTGAACTCGTCGAGTCTGTCTTCATGTGGTTGGGACATTGCCTTGAACTCGCCGAGTTAGCTCATACACTCGCCGAGTTCTATGATTTCCAGGTCCCTAATGAGCCTAGACAACTGAGTGATCTTCAATCTTATCATATGGTCCTTTAACAGAAAGGATTTTATGGAAAATACGTCCCAACTCGCCGAGTCCTATGAACGACTCGTCGAGTCCCTCTTTGTCCCAAACTATACAGTCAATTTTAGTTGGTCTAAATGCATCCAAACCATAGATCTGACCTCCTAGGGTCCATATTATACGTAAAGCTACGAACTTGATGTCCATGCATGGGGTTTTTGGCTCAAAAAGCTATAAAAAGGGGTTTATATGTTGCATGGGTCTCTCATGGCCATAAAGTTGGCACCTTTATGCCATGGGAACCCTCAATGGTTCCAGATCTGAAGTACAACTCCAAATATACACACAAATTCGAGTATTGCTTCACTAAAGCTTAGAAAAAGGTAGAAAATAGCCCTAATCAAGATCTAAGTAATGAATAGCCAAGGTATCAACTTTATACCTCAAATGAGCAGGAAATGTGCCAAGACTTCTGGATCTACTTGCTCTCTCTTGATCTCCCAAGCTTCCTTCTCTTTTTCCAACTTCAAATACACACAAAAGGCACCAAAAAGCTCAAGAACACTCAATAAAGGCTTAGTGTTTCGAGTTAGGGTTTCTCTGGGTTGGGAGGGACGGTGGGGGCTGGGTTGAGGAAGAATAAGTTTTATAAATAGGGTGCAAACCCTAAATATTAGGGTTTCATCCAGACAGCTTCTACTCGTCGAGTCGGTCCCCCAACTCATCGAGTAGATCACTAAACTTCCCGATCAAAATCGAGTCTACTCGACGAGTTGAGCCTCCAACTCGCCTAGTCCGAGAGCAAAACATGAACTTACTTGAATTTAAATACGTACCAGGAACTAGGTGTTACAAATCTCCCCCACTTATTTTAGACTTCGTCTTCGAAGTCTGCTGCCGAATCCGGAAAAAGCTCGGGGTAGTGCTCCCTCATCTCGTCCTCCGGCTCCCAGGTCCATTCCGAGCCCTTGCGGTGCTGCCATTGCACCTTTACCAGCTCCACCCTCTTGTTCCTCAGATCCCTCGGCTTCCTGTCGAGGATAGCTACTGGCCGCTCAGTGTAGTTCAGGCTGTCATCCACCTGAATATCCTCTAAAGGCACCACTGCCGAATCGTCTACCAGACACTTCCGCAGCTGGGAGACGTGGAAAGTGATGTGAATCTGACTGAGTTCGGCTGGCAGATCCAGCCTATACACCACCTTGCCCACCCGGGCTACAACCCTGAAGGGTCCAATGTACCTGGGGCCCAACTTGCCCTGCTTCCTGAACCGAATGACGCCTTTCCAAGGCGACACCTTCAGGAGCACCATATCTCCGACCTGGAACTGCAGTTCCGAACGACGCTTGTCGGCATAACTCTTCTGCCGACTCTGAGCAGTCTGGAGCCTTCTCTGAACCTGCTGGATCCTATCTGTAGTCTTGAGTACCACTTCGGTACTCCCCATGATCCTCTGTCCAACCTCACCCTAGCATATCGGGGTCCTGCACTTCCTCCCATACAACATCTCGAAGGAAAGACGATCGATGCTCGCGTGATAGCTGTTATTGTAGGAAAATTCTGCCAAAGGAAGGTAAGTATCCTAACTACCTCCGAAGTCTAACACGCATGCCCGCAGCATATCCTCCAAAGTCTGGATCATCCGCTCGCTCTAACCATCCGTATGCGGGTGAAAAGTAGTGCTAAAGTGCAGTCGAGTACCCAACTCGTCGTGAAACTTCTTCCAGAATCTGGAAGTGAACCGCACATCTCTGTCAAAAACCACCAAGACTGGCACCCCGTACCGAGCAACTACCTCTCGGATGTATATGTCGGCCAACTTTTCGACCGAGATGCTCTCCTGTATCGGAATGAAATGGGCGCTCTTGGTCAACCGATCCACGATCACACAAATCGAATCCACTCCCCGCGCGGTCCTGGGAAGCTTCGTGAAGAAATCCATAGTGATATTTTCCCATTTCCACATCGGGATATCCAACGGTCGTGTCTTGCCGTGAGGTCTCTGATGCTCGGCCTTGACATTCCTACAGGTCAAGCATCTCTCAACATACCAAGATATATCCCGCTTCATGCAGGGCCACCAATAATAAAGACAAAGATCCTTGTACATCTTCGTTGCCCCGAGATGGATGGAAAACCTGGATTTGTGCGCCTCCTCCATCAATACCTGGTGCACACCCCCATGATATGGGACCCACACCCTACGGTGTAGCGTCAACAATCCACGGTTGTCATAATCGAAGGAGGAAACCTGACCCACAATACGCTCGCTCTTACGATGTTCCTCCTTCATAGCCTCCTGCTGAGCCTCTCGAATCCGCTCCAACAGTGGAGTCACCACGGTCATCCTCAAGTAGATATCTCTGATCGGTGCTGCCTTGCGGCTAAGCGCATCGACCACGGCATTGGCCTTCCCCGGGTAGTAGAGGATCTCACAATCGTAATCCTTCACCACATCTAGCCATCGACGCTGCTTCATATTCAGATTTGGCTGATCCATGAGGTACCTCAAACTCTTATGGTACGTGTAAATGGTACAACGGACCCTATAGAGGTAATGACGCCAAATCTTGAGAGCGAAAACAACTGCTCCCAACTCCAAATCATGCGTCGGATAGTTCGCCTCATGAGGCTTCAACTGCCTCGAAGCGTAGGCGATAACATGCCCCCTCTACATCAGTACCACGCCCAAACCCGAGATGGACCCATCGCAATGTGCCACAAAATCATCCACGCCCTCTGGCAGGGCTAAGATTGGCGCCTCGCACAATCTCTGTCTCAGTGTCTCAAATGCGGCCTGCTGCTCAGGCCCCCAGTTAAAGACCACGACTTTCCTTGTCAACCGGGTCAAGGGTACGACTATCTTGGAGAAGTCCTGAATGAATCTCCGATAATAACTTTCCAGTCCCAAGAAGCTCCGAATCTCAGATGGAGACCTCGGAACCTCCCACCTCATCACGGCCTCCACTTTGGTCGGGTCGACCGAAATCCCGTCCTAGTTGACAAGATGCCCTAGAAACTGCACCTCACGCAACCAGAACTCACACTTGCAGAACTTGGCATACATGCTCTCCCTCCTCAGAGTCTCCAACACCTCTCGCAAGTGCTCCCCATGCTGCTCCTCATACCCGTCACCACATCGGGTGCGGCGCGTGCCTCCTCGGCTGTCAACTGGAAAGCTCGGCTCCTCACCACTGGAGCCTCTGACTTGACCTCCCGTCCATCCATAACCCGAGTAGTCGCTGGAGTTGGCTCTGCTGCTACTGCTGTCAACCTGGGGCAGTTGGCCTTTTTATGGCCCCTCTGATTGCAGTGAAGGCAAATCAAGTCTGATGTCTGAATAGTAGGGGCAGGGGCAGTACAATCCCTGCCAAAGTGCCCCGTCTTGCCGCACTTGTAGGAGCCTGATGATCCCGCTCTACAAGCTCCCTCATGCGGCCTGCCGCATTTCCTGCAACGGCTCTGGCCCGGCTGGCCCTTCGACCTAGTGTCGGATCCCTTGGGTTTCTTCCCCGAAACGCCAGTAACCTGCTCCGTCTCTGCCTTCCTCTTCCTGAGGTGCTCTAAATCAATCTCCCTCTCCCTGGCAATCATGGACTCCAGGGTCGGGCAGGCTGAGTAAATGACATGCTCCCGAATATTAGCCCTCAACATATCGTGATAGCGGGTCTTCCGCATCTCCTCATCCCATGCATACTGAGGTACCAACAAGGCCCTTTATCGGAACTTGGCAGTGATCTCCGCCACTGTCTCTGTAGTCTGTCTCATGTCAAGAAACTCCCTGGCCAGCTGCTGAAGCTCCACAGCTGGCGCAAACTCAGCCCTAAACCTGGTCACAAAGTCCGACCAAGTCATAGCCTCGATGGCTGGGGCTCCCAGTGAGTGCCAACTGACTCCCACCAATCCCTAGCTCTGCCACTCAAACAACCCGCATCAAAGCGGACCTTCAACCCCTTCGGGCAGTAGCTCGTCAACTGCGCATACTCGATGTCTGCGATCTATCTCCTGGCAGCAATGGGGTCCTTCGCCCCATGAAAGTCTGGTGCACCACTCCCCCTGAAGTCCTTGAAGGACAGTGCGCGCGTCCCTGACTGGCTGAACGCCGAGTCACTCCTGAATGTCCGGAGGCGATCCTCCATCAACTCAATAATCCCCTCCTTGATCGACCCGAAAATGACCGGGGTCGCCTCAAGGATACCTCTCGTGATCTCAGACACGATGAACTCACGTAGCCCGTCATCAAACTGCTCGGATCCCGCACCCGCACCCGAGCCTGATCTTGATCATAATCCAGACCCTGAATCTCCTGCTCCATGATGCGTAACCACCATTCTGAAATAAGACACATAAACGTCATGGTCATACATACTCTCGAGAGATCTCACACACTCTCCAAGTTCCCTGGTTCTATCTTAGCCCTCCTTGATTCGTGTACGGATCCTCTGCTTCCAGTAGTACGGGCCCATACTACCTTCCACATATATCCGTACTTTCCTCAAGGATTGCTTCGAATTCACCAAGTCCCTTTCACTAATACTGCTTTCCAAACTAACCTCATCCTAGGCTTGTCCTAGGGCACTTTCCGACCAACTCTCCACCATCAGCTGCACCAGGAGTCCCTACCACCCTTCCCTAACTAGCTTGCGAATACTGTTACATATTCGCTTACTAGTTAGTTAAAGCTAGCTAGAACCCCTATAAGCACAAATCAAGCAACATCCGTGCATTGAGTAACCATAACCAAGCATAACCTAATCAGGCTATCATACTGCTGACTAACCAGTCCTAGCATATAGCTCAATAAGCTCATACAATAGGCATATAAGGCATCCTTCCTAGATCCTTAGCCCTAATCTAGCATCCAGTTCTCATAATCACATAACAGGCATACAAGGCATCCTCGATCCCTTGATCCTTATCCCTAGTCTAGCATGCAGTTCTCATAATCACATCATATAACATAACATATCATGTATGGGTATCTTGGGGAAAAACTTACTTGAGCTCGGCCGGTTGCACGCATCACACACCTTGTTCTTTCTCAAAACTCCTTATTTTTAAACTTTAGAAAACTATTTTTCTTGTAAAAATCTTTCAAGCCCTCGATTTGAGTTCAGACACCCCCGAAGGTGTGCCCGAATCCCTCAAACCAAGGCTCTGATACCAACTTGTAACATCCCAAAAATCGAGACCGAAAATTTTTGTTTTTAATTATAATACTTGTGAAATTGTTTGAGGAAAACATTACTGATATCACATCAAATCACAAAACCATAACTACATGTCTCAAAAACCATAATGTCAAATAGTATAACGTCAGAGTACAATCCCAGAGTTCTTAAATGCGTAATTATGTGTGTGCGATGCGTTGCTACCCTGCCGGCTCCTTCCCCTTAGATGTAGAGGTACCTGAAACCAAAACTGAAAACCATAAGCACAAAGCTTAGTGACCTTCCCCTTCATACCACATACCATACAACATACATACTGTCGAGCAATTCTGGGGTGCCCGACCTACCCATGTCAAGCCATTCTGGGGTGCTGACCTACCCATGTCAAGCCATTCTGGGGTGCTGACCTACCCGTGTCAGACCATTCTGGGGTGCCTGCCTACCCTCCGGTCTATCTCACCCGGTCACGAGGACTATTTCACCCCTACTACTATCACATAATAACATATCATAATCATGCTGTCAGACATATCTGGGGTGTCCGACCTACCCTTCGGTCCTAACGACCGAATTAGGGGACTATTCCCCTCCTACTACCACTTTCACATAGAACATATCATACTGGCACATAGAACACGTCAAGTAATAGCAAACCAGACACTTATCACAAAGACAATCATCTCAACTGTAATCAACTACTAGTGGGTCGGCCTTGGTGCCTTAGACCCACTTCTACTTGTAGGTAACTCACCTCAATGTTGTGTAGTGTCTGCACTATCCTCGGTACGGAAATCAACTCTTCTCGACTCCTCGATCCCTACACAACATCCTTTCTAAGTTACCATTTCATACTCATAACATCTACAAGGGTCAACTCAAGTTCAAGTTAAAGTCAAGGTCAAAACCTTGGTCAAAGTCAACTTTGGTCAAAGTCAACATCAGTTTGACTCGACTCGCCGAGTTGGTCCATCAACTCACCGAGTCCCCACGGCCACAAAAGGCTACAATCCCGTCCCTACTCGTCGAGTCTAGCAAGAGCTCGATGAGTTCTCCTTTAACAAACATTGATACCTTCTTCAACTGACTCGTCGAGTTCGTCCTTGAACTCGTCGAGTTCATCTTCATCTGTATGAAGGTATTTAGTCTATGACTCGCCGAGTTCTCCCTGAACTCGTCGAGTCCGTCTTTATGTGGTTGGGACATTGCCTTGAACTCGCCGAGTTAGCTCATACACTCGCCGAGTTCTATGATTTCCAGGTCCCTAATGAGCCTAGACAACAGAGTGATCTTCAATCTTATCATCTGGTCCTTTAACATAAAGGATTTTATGGAAAATACGTCCCGACTCGCCGAGTCCTATGAACGACTCGCCGAGTCCCTCTTTGTCCCAAACTATACACTCGATTTTACTTGGTCTATATGCATCCAAACCATAGATCTGACCTCCTAGGGTCCATATTATACGTAAAGCTACGAACTTGATGTCCATGCATGGGGTTTTTGGCTCAAAAAGCGATAAAAAGGGGTTTATATGTTGCATGGGTCTCTCATGGCCATAAAGTTGGCACCTTTATGCCATGGGAACCCTCAATGGTTCCAGATCTGAAGTACAACTCCAAATATACACACAAATCCGAGTATTGCTTCACTAAAGCTTAGAAAAAGGTAGAAAATAGCCACAATCAAGATCTAAGTAATGAATAGCCAAGGTATCAGCTTTATACCTCAAATGAGCAGGAAATGTGCCAAGACTTCTGGATCTACTTGCTCTCTCTTGATCTCCCAAGCTTCCTTCTCTTTTTCCAACTTCAAATACACACAAAAGGCACCAAAAAGCTCAAGAACACTCAATAAAGGCTTAGGGTTTCGAGTTAGGGTTTCTCTGGGTTGGGAGGGACAATGGGGGCTGGGTTGAGGCAGAATAAGTTGTTTAAATAGGTTGCAAACCCTAAATATTAGGGTTTCATCCAGACAGCTTCTACTCGTCGAGTCGGTGCCCCGACTCGTCGAGTAGATTACTAAACTTCCAGGTCAAAATCGAGTCTACTCGACGAGTTGAGCCTCCAACTCGCCGAGTCCTAGAGCAAAACATGAACTTACTTGAATTTAAATATGTACCAGGAACCGGGTGTTACAAAGATGTTGCTCTAGTCGTCACCCCGTATTAGGTCCTCGAGAACCTAAACATTATACGCGTAGTCATATTCATGTTTCCATTTTGTTAATTTACATAACTAATATTAATTAACCAAATACTTATAATAAAAAGCAATAGCAAATTAATAACGTTTACACCTTAATAATCATTTTTTTCCATAATTGTACTACATTTTATGAGATCATAAAGTAGAATTTCCTAATTGTTTAGCACTTACGATATTTACATAATTAATGTTCAACATGCTTTAACAATCTTGTCTTGTTTGGTGTTTTAATCCCTAATACACGATTGGAAATAAGTATAATGTCGTCTGGCTGATGTTTAATTGAATGGCTCCAACTCACTTGTTGACTAAGAATCCATAATAACCATGACTTACAGATTCGTTTAGTTCTTATCAATCACAAGTATAAACCATTTCAATTCCTATCATAATCGCATAGCACCACTGCACCAGCAGCCTATAGATGTATTATGTCTAGGTACGATTCGTATGAAGCCACAACTCACCTACATAATTGCTTATCATTTCCTTATGACTAACAAAAGATGGAGTATTGGCAGCAAAATAACTTGGTCAGATAGACAAGACGAAAAAAAAAGGTAAAACAAATATAGGAACTACTTTACCTATAAAATCTTTGAATTTGTATAGAAAACTTTCTATAGCAAAATTAGTGAACCATGTAGTTTTTTCTATTCTAGACTCGCCAATGGAGAGAAGTATACGCTTTGAAATATGCTCTTCAATAGTAGACGCTCATGGGGAACATCCCAAACACACCAGTACATGCTTGGGTTTTTTTTCCTTATGGTACATGGCTGGGAAGAAGTGAGAAATCGGGTAGCAAGCTCAGGCAGTCATAAGTATTAATGGTTTCATGCGAATGAGTTTCAAGAGCTGCTACACTTCTAACCTTAAGCACACATACACTCTAAGATTCTATTTTTTTTTATCGCAGTTGGATTTGTTTCGTGTGCAGGTAAAGGGAATTGAAGGAAATTCGCACATATCTCGTTCAGATTAGGAGCAGCAAGTTTGCAGCAATTGCCAAGAATAGGGAAGGAAAAGAAGAGCTACATCTAGTATTTTGCCAGCAAGATATATATTCACGAACAAGTTGTGGATGAGCAGGAAAACATGAGGGGTTTGGGTCCAAGAACTTACTAGTCGACGTGTTGCCGTCTTTGTCCCGATCAAAATCCAAGCGATAGTAGATCTTCAATAACCTTAGCTGTAACCAGCTCTCTCTCTCGAACCCTCTTGATCTCACTTTCTCTACGCAACTATCTTCTCGCCCCTCCGGTTTCCTTCTTCTTGTGTTTTCTCACGGTTCTGGTTAAATTATCTTTAGGAAACGTATGTGGGAATAATTAAGGCGAATGGTCAGCATATGGGCGGTGAGTAACGGAAACGAGAGAAACGGAAAGGTAAGGCAGTTTCCTTAATCGCATGAAATTGATTAAAAACCAATTTACAGTTTTGGTCCCCGTTAATTTCTCCAATTTCATTAAAATCCCCATCTCCCATATTCATTTCAATTAAAGGGTCTATGATTAACTATTCAGCCCCTAGACTTATATATTCACTTAACTTATTACCCTACTTAAATTTTAAAATTAATTAAACACATTTTATACATTTTTAATATTACTTAAATCCTCTAAATAAGTATTTCTTTTAATCATTTAATTACTATTTAAATCTTTGATAATCATTTAAATATCAATTAAATCGTTTAAATCTTAATTAATTTCCTTCTTGTTCATATTATTATATATAAAATACATACTCCCATACGAAACACACATACAACTTAATCCTACATATAACGGAAGACTAACATCGTTAACAAAGAGATTTTTGGGTCGTTGCATCACAACAGAATAATCATCCAATTAATACTTGGATTACAATCTAAGCTAATGGTCCATTATCAGGGTAAATGGCCACTTTACCCTTTCCTTAGTTGGGCTATGACCCAGGCCCAAATCTTGATCTAAAAAGGCCCAATCACTAAATAACCGCCTAAGGCCCATCCTACTTGGGCCTTACCCTAAATTCCAATCCTACACTTGGCCCAAAACATCAACACTCATATGGTCCAATAAGGACCCAAGCATCTAAGCCCACAAAAGGTGGCCCAACTTGAAGCCCAAAAATCGCAAAGCCCACAAACTAAGTACGCGGGGCGTACCCAACTATACGCTAAGCGTACTCGTATTGAGGCTTATACGCTGTGTGTACTGGCTTGTACGCCTAGTGTACTCCTCCTATTAATCCATATTCCCATTAAGCTCTTAATACCTTCGGATAAAGTTCCAAAACGTAGATCTGACTTCCTTTAGCTGGAATAACACATAAAGTTGCTAACTTTACGTTCATGCATGGCTAAATGAGGCTCTTATGCTTAGAAATGACTTAATAAGTGGCTTAATGCATGCATGATTACTAATACTACATAAAGCTGGCACCTTTATGCCTAGGAAGCCTCTAACAAGTCCAGATCTGATGAAATGATCCCTTCAAATCGACCCAAACCATCAATCAATACAAAAGGGACCAAAAGTGTGTCAAATCAACCCATAAATAAAACTAGACATTAAAAAGTCAAGATTTGCACTTGATACCTTAGGCAGCTTGTAATGTGATGAAGGGTTCTGGATCTCAAGTCTCCCACCAAGCTATGTACTTCACTCTCTTCAAGGTTCTTCAAGGATCGACCAAATCAACACAAATTTCTCTTCAAGAGCTCAAGGATACAAGAATGGACGCTAAGGGTACGTTTATGGTTTTTCTGGAGGTTTAGGGACAAGCAATGAGGCCAACCCTAAAGGTTAAGGATGAATATATAGGGTGCAACACCCCATTTTAGGGTTTCTAGAAGTAACGTGTACGCCCAACATACATAAGTGTACACCCAGCATACGCACCCGGTGTCCCGATCCTTTTCAAGCTAGTATGCTAAGCGTACTAAGTGGTACGCCCCGCGTACTGGCTTCTCAGCTAGTACGCTAAGCGTACCTAGTGGTACGCCCCGCGTACTACTCCAAGGGATAAAATGAAACTTTTGTATTAATGAATGTCGAAAGTGAAACATACCAAGATCAGGGTGTTACAACAGTGAGATTTCTTATCATTTCTAAACACTCCTAATGCTATCTAGATAATGTGACTTAATTTATCATAAACTTTCATTTCCTCCATTTGCAAAAATGACTCTCTAAATATATATTCTTCGAATGTGGTTCTAGTATAGTAAGAATAATTGTAGTAGTAAATATAGCCTCGAAGATCCTCGGTCATTTTGTAATTTATCGTGTAGACAACACTTGAATAGTCTTTACAATTGAAATGCACCAAAACTTCGTTGCCTACCCTTAGCACGTATCTTTAGGAACTTACCCTCGATTGCCTCTCTTTCATCCATGCTACCCCTTCTTATTTCAGAATATATATTTTCCAGATTTAGTATCCAACCCGGAAGTGAGCAAATTGTCCCTAATCTCTTCTTTTTAGGCGGCGAATTTACATTTAGTGCTGATTTAGAATTTGACTTAAGGATCAATGCGGACTTAGAACTCAATGCACTTGGTGCTTCAGAAAAACTTATAACAATCTTTTAAGTTAGATAATATCTAACTAGATAATATTTTTCAACTAGGTCGCCATGGTTAGATCATGATTCCAATGATCCTAATTTCCCACAACCTAAACTGTTGAACTCGAATTAAGGAAACCCTAACCTGATTATAGCTAAAGGATTTGACTATCGCCTGAGTAATTAATCCAATATGGTCAAAAGGATCTTCAATTCAGCCCCTCTCCAACTATACACTTGTATTCGACTAAGTTCTAATTGAATACGGCACCATTGAATTTGGGGGCAAAATTCTTTCAATTGGGGGAGACTGTGACAACCGTCAAAATTCGAGTCGGTTCTAGATTTGACTAAACTTAGTTGCATGTGTAGGCACGACACGTGCTAGCTTTAGTAGCTAGAGGATAATTCATAACCTACTTGAAACTTGGAAACAATTAGAAACGAGGGAAATTGTATATAGATTTCACATTGATACGAAACTTCTATAACTACTTTAACTGTAACAACTATCCAAATTCGGGTCATTCCTTGACTCGAGAATCTTTGTATACTCATGTAGACACATCATGCATTGACATAATAGTAGAAATTAGGTTAGAGTCTCATAGGTTATTAAGTCAAAATTGAAAACTAGGACTAGTATACTTGATTCTTCAATTTCACTTGAATCTCGGAATCACTACATAGAATACCAATAAACCGACAAAAACGAATTTCAAATATTATTTATAACAATATAAGAGTTATAAGACTCAGAAATAATTTTATGTCTCCAAAATTCAATCTATCTTGATATCCAAAGATTAACAATTTCCTTAAAACCCTAAAAGCATTAAAAACCTAAAATTTATAAAATTTAACATCCAAAATTCCGTAAAATTGTTATGAACCTTAATATATCAAAATTTAAATTACTAAGTGATAGAATATAATGAAGGAAAGAAAATTTTAATTAAAAACACCTTATTTCTAATTTAAAAGTCAAAAATCAAAGTTTTTATGAATAAAAACTAGGTTAAGATGCATATATTTTATAAAATAAGATATTTTTATAAAAGATTTGTATTTTATAAAAGTAGAAGAGAGGGAAACCCACTCTCACTCCCTCAAATTCGGACACTCTTCTCCTTCCCAACAATCCTAATCATTTTCACTTTAAATTCACTCCACCTCCCATATTTCTCTCTCTAAAACTTATCTCTTCATTTTCTCTCAAAATGAAAAATGTAGAAGTAGAATAATTGGGAGAGATTTGTACGTTCGATTCTTCATGAGTTCAAATACATATCTTTATTTTGTTGGCCAATTTTGGTGGAGAGAAACCCCAAAGAGATGACGAGAGAGATTGAGTATCTAGAGAGACAGAACCTCTCTTTTCTTCTCTCTAAAACCCCCATTCTTTCCCTCTATGAATTAGCTCCAAAACCCACGGAATTTCCAGCAAATATCCCTCATTTTACTCAAGAATCATCATCATCATTTGAAGTTGATCTTCAAGGTAAAATCAATTTCCTTACATTTTGTTCACTTTTCTTTAAAAAATATCAAGTTTTCTTGCATTTTTCTCCCTTTTCTACACCATTCTTTATGAACATTCATATGTATGTTCATGCATGTCGAATTTGATGATGATGGTGGTAGGATTTCACCCAAAAACAAACATGCATGTTGTTAGAAGGTGAAATCCAATGATCAAAACCTACATCAAATCCATCAACTTAAGTTTTACAAGTTTTAAAGATTTAAAACCACATGCATTCAAGTTTTTCATTTAGAAACATCATTTTGAACAAAATAAGTTCATTCATGGTCTTCAAACATAATGCATGTGTTGAACATCAAGCTTAAAGGCTTGATGATCAAAGTACATTGTTAAGAATGCTTATAAAGGATTTATTCATAAATAAATATCTAAAACTTATTTTCTGCTCAAATCTGATTTTTCCCATAATCCAAACAACAACATAAGATGATACGAAAATTTTCAGAAAATAAATCATTTTTCTCGATTTATTGTAATTTTTGCAAGAAAATAGTTCAATAATTCACATCAAATACTTTTTATGGTCATTAAATTCTAGTAACTTTCTAATATGACTTATGTACTGGTCAAAGACGTTTCACGAAGTTTCATGCATTTCTATGACTGTTTTCTATTGATTTCAATTTTATTTTTGTTGAAGAGAAATAAATTGTAACATACAGGTATGAATGTCCAAAACCATATGTGAGGATTCAAGTGGTTAAATAAAGGAAAAATAGTTATACATATCTAAAAGTCATGGAAAAATTTCTGGAAGTCCTTGACTTCAGTTGGAAGACAAATACAAAGTTTGGGGATTTTTAATTACTGTTTTATATTTAATTAAAATTTCTTTGTGCAAAAGATATTTAAATTATAAAACCAGGTTTTATCGATCCAATTTAGCATTTAATAATTTTTCCAGTTTAGGGACACTGTGAAGCGGTAACATAACAATTATAATAATTTTCCATGATCATTTACTATTTTCCAAAAATTTTATGACGTTTTTAAGGAATTAAATTGGTGAAAAATAGTTAGACAAATCAACAATTCAAGAAAATTTATTTTAATCTCTTTGACTTCAGTTAAAACTGAAAATACAAAGTTTGGGAAATTTTATAACTTATTTGATTTAGTTTTGAATGTTTAAACATTTGAAACGCTTTCCAAAATGTTATAGTTACACTTCAATTGACATTGCCAAAAATGAGATTTTTCACTTAAATTTGTTTTTTAACAAATTGATCCATGGAAATCTGAATTTATAGAAAAATGTTTGTAACTTTTACAAAACATAATTGTGACACAATATTGGCATAATTCTATTGTAGAAATTAAGTATACTAGTGTTAGATTTTCGACTAGAGACTTACTAGTGTGTAACCTTATCGTAGGGAATCGATAGTAGGACGTGAGGGAAGTTAGCTCAAGGCATCACAAATATCTTCACGCATCATTGTGAGTATTCACAGCCCTTATTTTCGGTTTTTACGTTTTGGGGGTGGAAAAGCATGTCCTAAATTATTTATGTTCGTTGTATTTAATTTGACTTGTATCAAACTTGGATGCTATATTTTGAATGTATGTGTATGATACTTTAATTCATGAGGCCTTATCGTGGTTAAGTCCCTGGAATTCGTTCATACAAATCAATAACTCATTTGAGCCCATGGCCATTATGGATAGCGCTATTAGGAGGTAGACAACTCCTCACTCGCACGATTCGCTGGAGTGCATTTTACCATTTTTCCCTATCTTAGTGATAGATATAGAAAAGGGCACCCTCGGTCATTAGGTGTGGGTTGTGAACTCATGGTATAATCATTATGCACACACGAACCTTGTATCTCATTTTAGCATCAGACTTTATTTCTCATGAGAATATGAACGTTGCATCCCATTTGGGCAACATACTTTATTTGTCATGATGACAACGAACCTATTTATTCATTTTAGCATCGAACTTCATTTCCCATGAGAATATGAACGTTGCATCCCATTTGGGCAACATACTTTATTTCTCATGATGACAACAAACCTATTTATTCATCTTAGCATCAAACTTTATTTTCCATGAGAATATGAACGTTGCATCTCATTTGGACAACATACTTTATTTCTCATGATAACAACGAACCTATTTATTCATTTTAGCAACAAACTTTATTTCCCATGAGAATATGAACTTCGCATCTCATTTTGGCAACGTACTTTATTTCTCATGATGACAACGAACTTTATTTATGCAAACTTATTTACTCATTTTAGTAATATACATTTATTTATGGAAACTTCTATCAAAACTTTGACTACGATTCATGAAACCAATATTTTTGTAAACCTCTGAACTCACCAACTATTTTTATAGTTGACGCTCGTTTTACATGCTTTTTTAGGAATCATCGAGTAAGTGTCACATAGAGACATATCGTTTGTAGGAGCATTCACATGTGTTATTTTTCAAATGTATGGTAATATTTTTCTTTGAAGTTGTTCAAACTCATTGTAAACTATAAATATTTTAATACTATGGTTGACGTTGTCTTTATCTTTTGCTATGAAACCCTTTGTACTGTCGTTACCTGTGTTTCCGCTTTAGGGGGTGTGACAAAAGGAAACCAACAAGATAGAAAAGCTAAATAGGAAATATCTAAGGAAAATAGTCGGACTACATGGGGGTACCTATATCCATCATCTCTGGTGTGGATAATAGGTTTACCTCCAGATTCTAGCAAACACTGCGGAAGACCCTAGGAACATGCTTGCATATGAGCACGGCTTACCACCCCAAAACAGACGACGAAAGCAAAAAATTATCCAGACATTAGAAGACATGTTTCGAGCTTGTGTGATAGACTTTAGGAACGCTTGAGATACTCATCTACCCTTAATTGAATTCTCTTACAATAACGTACAACATCGTTTGAAGCTTTATATGGACACAAGTTTCAATGACCGGTATGTTGGGTGGAAGTACGTGATACCTAAATAGCAAAGAAACATGCAGGTGATACACTATAACATCGTGATATTTACCATAATTTTTTTTCCTTTTTAAAACAATCTTTAACAGAATACGTTAGCAGAAGACTTAGTTTTTAATTTAAAACATTTTCAAACCACAACGTTACCTCAAAATTCAAACATAATTCCAACCCATTTAAAATGTAAGAAAAAGTACTTTAAAGTAAATAATAAAAAACGTGTCCAAGATTGGTATCGATAGTATAAATCTACTACCCATAAGTAACCCCTCTCACCAAGGCCAATCTTCTAGGCTACATGCCCTAATCATAAGGCACACAAGAGAAAAGATACAAGTGCCAGCCCCTGATGAGTGAGTTCATAAAGAACGCACATAAAACATACAAACCACAAATGGTTCAATCATTCATTTTACGATGAAGCATAAAAATGATAGACAAATACCACATAGAAAACAACTGCATATCGTAAACATTCAATCACATATTTAACCGCATACATGCATATATGTTCAACCACAATTCTACCACATAACATATATGATCAACCAAATATCATATAAACAACGGCATAGCTTGTAAACAATCACATTTCATATATAGGCAACCTTTACTTATTTAACCTTTTACTAATAATCAACCTTTTGTTATATATTCAAACTGTTAATATGCAACCAACCTGTTTGTTATTTATTCAAACTCTTATTGTATCTATCCAACCAATTGATAGAAAAGTGTCCCTTATTGCTACCTAACCCAAGAGAAACACCTCGTTCACTACTTGTGTGCATGGCGAGCCAAATGCTCTAAGTGGCTTATGAATTCCACCCAAAACACCAACCCCGTGACTCCACTTTCGCTACTCCGACTTTGCAAAGTATAAGTACTTCGCGGTGTCATTTAGGAATCGGTAGAGACGGTGCCAATTCTACCGCAACCCCTCCCGACTCCCACATGATGTTTTTGATGGCCGCGAACGAGGGACTAACATCACTCCAGCACACGAACACCGAAGTGCCCACAAAACCATGTGTCACACGGTCATCTAGAAAGACCGAAAACTAACAACCTCTGTGGCTATGACAACCGTCAATTTCTGGTCAAGTCAAAGTCAACGAGTCAAACCTGTAAAATCAACAAGTACTTGTATGATAGGACTTACTCTATGTTTACTAATGTACAACTCTCTATCTTAATACAAAGTATCAGTCGAAAGTTTCATATGTTCAGAAATTCTTAACCCTAACCAGGGTGAGTGATGTAACGACTCTATAAAGCACTATTATGTACCCTTCGGGGGCATAAAACACTCATAACAAGGCATAATGGGGTTTACAAACCTTGCATTACGGCGCCAAACACTAACAAAGGTCACAAACAAAGTCTCTCTCAATCTCTCCCACTCTATCTCTCTCTCTCCCAAATCTTTCCCAAATATCTCTTCGTATCCTAAATCTCTCCCAAATCTCTTTCAACTTTTTATAAACATCCGTACTATCCCAACCCTTTCCTTTGTTGAAAACAGCTCAAAACCAAAGCAGAAAACCCACAAGCACCCTCTTGGTCCGGAACCCTCTTAATCCGGAACACCTTCTCATGAACCGGACAATCTTGCTCCGAACACCCTCTGATTCAGAACCTTCCCTTGTGCTTCGGAACTTCGCATGGACCGGACAGATTCACTCCGGAAGGTTTTGATCCGGAAGCTCCTGATGATCCGGACTCCTTCGCATCTCGGAAGACCAGCCTGCTCCGGACCTCGCCGCTTCGCACCTCCTGACTCCGGATTGTGCTGATTCGACTCCGGAACTTGAAGGCCAGCTTCGGAACTCATCTTTTTTCTCCAGAAAACTTCTTGACCCCGGAACCCTCGCAGACTCGGACCCCATTCCGGATTTTTGACCATTTCAGACCTTTTTGCAATTTTAGGAGTCTCTGACGCTGGGAACTTCCTAAAACTCGCATTTTTCATGACTTAAACCCTCTAAACTCCTATTTTATGTCAAACTTGAAGAGTTAGATCACATTTTCATAGAATAACGTCTAAGACTCATATTATTTTATTCATAAAGTAATCACCCACTTTACATCACTATTCACACACTCCCTAGTCAGATCATTGTCCTTTTTTTCAACTCCTCCCAACACTCCATCAGATTTGCCTTAACCAAATCCACCCAAGATATATTTATTCTTTACCCTCAATGTCACACTTACCTTCACCAAAAACACACTTCTCTCTCTCTCTCTCTCTCTCTCTCTCCCTTTTTCTCAGATTACGATCTTCTGGACAAGGAGTATTCTTATGTTTTCCTCCATTCCTGGTAAGTTTCTTCATTTAGCTCCTAAATATTCTACACTTCATCATACAAATCATGGATCATTCACACAAATATTGACATATTTGCTCTTAGGATCTTCAAATCTTCAAGTATCCTTCAAGTGTGCTTGACTTGAAACTCCCTTTCTTCAACCTCCCACCTCAGGAAATCACTCAAGTTGAGTTCATACCCCTATCTTTTCATGTTTTCATCAAGTTTTAAGGGGGAGAACGCAAGTTACAACACCAAAACATATTCTAACTCATCCAACAGCTTTCAACAGAAAAGTTATGGTCCATTCACGAACTGTTTTGACCATCTTAAGCATAATATTTTTCAAAACCGTTTGATATGCAAATAGTTCAGGTTTATAAATTTCTAATGAATACTTGCACACGTTCATACGATTTTTCTACAATTTATGGTGATTTTTACAAAACTGCTTACCATTTTAGAAGTGATTTCGAACCAGTCTGTGAAGATGGACATTTTCACACTGGCTAGAGACCACTAAAAATCATAAAATAAATTATGAACAAACTAGACAAATATTATGAACTCCCAGAGTTTACGGATTCAGTTTTCGACTTACAATGATTTTACTATGATTTTTCTAAAAACAGTGACAGAAAGTTTAAAACTAGTAAAATGGTTTATAAGTTCATTAACACTTTGTAACATGTTGAGCAAAGTGTATAGCCGTAAATATCTACATGATGATTGTATTTCTTGTTAGTTTACTTCCATGAAATAGAAATAATCATTCACATCGGGGTCTTTCATCACTACAAACATATATGATAAACTATAATAGGTATAGTTTATGGTACATTAACACTGTGAATACACTAAGGAAGGTTTCATTCACACTACAAAAAGGGATTTTCATTTCACACTACACGTAAACTCGTTGAATCAAATTTGTGAGACAGTACTTCATTGTATTCTTTAGAGTACTTGTTAAAACTCATGTATTATAACCATAGTCTCCTGTAGGGAGAGCGTGATACTTGTGTATAGATCCATAGTGGGACTAACAATCCCGCACCTTAGCTGCATGCAACAGTTAGACCGGCAGGTCTGGGGTGACAAATGTCAAAACATTCCAACGCCCGAAGTACGTCGTAACAGGCTTACTATGTCAATTGCACGGTTATAATAACTCACATAGGGAAACAGCGACACATATACTTTACGGGAATTCTTACATTCAAAAGGGTTTTATTTATTTAAAACTGCTTATACTATCATAAGTATGGAAATACTTGTACATTTCGGTCTTTGGGTCTTAAGACTAGAACTCATTTCATAAGGAAAATATTGGATTTTTCTTGAACATACATTACATTTACAAAGAAAGGATTTCAACTCTACATACAAAAGCTTATGCACTCACCAACTTAATTGTTGACACTCTTTCAAAATCACTTGTATTCTCAGGTAATCAATAAAAACAGGTAACTACCAGCTTTTTAGGATGGAACGCTACGGCGTCAAAGAAAACATTTTATCATTATATTGTAATCGATTTTGAAACATGTAACTCATGAAACCATGTAACTTTCTCGATTAAATTTATGATGGTTGTGTCTACTTTCATCACTACTATACTCGTTGTTATGATACTATACATGAAGTCCTCCACCCCCGGACATTTCCGTCATCCTTGGTTTGAGGGTGTGACAGATTGGTATCAGAGCATTGTTTATAGTGAACTAAGTATATCGAACCACATAAGATATACCAACTATAAATGCAATGGGACTAAAACTCTATGACTAAACATTTTTCATACAACTATACTTTTAGAAATTAAATATTTTTTTGAGTATAAGTACATGCATACATGCCAGTATAGTGTCGTAACTAGGAAAATACAAAGTAAAAAGGACGAGTTGTACACTGCGAGTATGCCTTGGGATATGTAATCAAGTCTGGGACGAATATTGCCTGATCAACTATATTTGTCCGAGAAGTGACTCGCATATGCTGGGGGATAGTCGTAGGGGACAACAAGTCTAACAACCTACCATCACCCATACAAATAATGCACTAAGAACCGAACATAACATTTAAAATACTATAGGAGTATTTTATGTTTCTTTAGCGCAATATTTCTAGATTCATTATGTGCCTCTTACACCCCTATTCTCGCACAGACATCATGGCAGGATTCCACTTACCGGGAGACCCCTATTTCTCGAATCAAGGAAACAGGGGATGGATAGAAGAGGAACCAGAAGAAGACCCTGAGGAAGTGTTCGAGGAAGAGCCCGAATAAGATCCCAATGAGGACCCCGAAGAAATCGAAGAGGAAGAGCTCGAAGAAGATGAACTTGAAGAGGAACTAGAGGAAGAAGAAGACGAAGAGGAGTCAGAAAAAGAGCCGAGGTTATCAACCCTCCTTATGTTGTCAGGGTTCCCGAGAACCGTTTTGGCTACAATGGACCTATGCCCCGTTGGGTGGCAGACATCGAGAGGTGGAGTTGTCACCAGCGACATCGTTCACCATTTGGCGAACAACGAGGTGACTATGACCTCAACCATGGAGGACCGGCTGACAAAGCCATCCCATTCGTGATCCAGCAAATCACGAACCTCGGGGATCAAAATAGAGCGACGGCGAACCGAGTTCGGGAGGCGAGTGCTGCTGCGGAAGACACCGACGCGCATACTCGAGACCTGGAGAGAGACTACTACCCCATTGATCGACTCATTGAGGACCTTACCACTGCTCGGGCGGAGGTAAGGGAGTATCAGGAAAGACACTCGGCTCTCGAGGAGAGAGTGATCGCAACCGAGCGTCAGTTAGCAGAACTTCAAAGCACCTCGACTTCATCTCAGGGACCGCAGGGTACTGGTCGCCGTGAGTAGGGTTCATACCACTCACAAATCTTTATAGATTAGGTTTATGAGTATGCGTTGGTGCTACTTTTCTCTGTGTGTAGGTTCAATCCTGCGATTAAGTGATTACACTAGTTGAAGGATCGTAATGCTGTCAAAATTTTTCCTTGCATTGATGTCATGTAGACCTGCATCCAGGTCAAAATTTTCAAACACTATGTACTAAACCATATCAATGAAATTGGCATGCATTATATTTCATTGGGAGTTTTACCACTAAATTCATAACATTGTATATCGTTACTTATGGCAAATCTACGATTAATTAGTGTATACAGTAATGTTGTATGTAATTAAGAATCTATCGATTTAGAAATGGTGGTTCCGCTTTAGGTCATGTTCCTTGTTTGGTTGTGGGGTTAGGGCAGACCCATTAGATTCAACGATCTATTCAAATCTTAATTATACACAACTAGTATACACTAAGCGATTGCAGAAGGACATGGTATGGATCAAGTCACAAGATTTCATTGAGACATTTCTATTAAATTCATAAGTTAATTATATGGACTTCTATTATGAATTGCTTGCAAATACTTTAAAGTCGGGATATAATACACATGGAAATGATAATTTAGTTCAATAACAACCGATTTATCACCACTATTAAAGGCTTACCATCTTTTCGTCTTTAAAAACTTGTGGCAGAATTACGCCACCACGGAGAAATCCCAGGCGTTTCAACGACGCACCACCACCACCTCCACCGCCACCACCATCACCACCTCCACAATTTGACCTTGCCTTTTTCCAAGCTACCGTGACAGCAGCTGTGGCAGCCGCGATGTAACATCCCAAATTTCAAGGCCAAAAATTTCATTTTTAGATAAGTTATTATAAAACCAACAGTATAAGAAAACATCCATAATATCATGTCATGTCAAAACCAAAGTAGAAATAATCAAAACATGTTATCATAAAACAATATCAGAGTGTAATCCCAAAGATCTCATGTGCGGAAAACCATAGTGTGATGCGCTGTGAACGAGCTGGCTCCTTTCCTTTGAAAACGAGTACCTGAAACCAAAACTGTAAACCGTAAGCATGAAGCTAAGTGAGTTCCCCCATCCTACCACATACCATACTATCACGTAGCATACATACTGCCGGGCAATTCTGGGGTGCCCGACCTACCCGGTCCAGACATTCTGGGGTGTCGACCTACCCTGTCAAGCAGTTTTGGGGTGCTGACCTACCCATGTCAAGCCATTCCAGGGTGCTGACCTACCCATGACAAGCCATTCTGGGGTGCTGACCTACCCATGTCAAGCCATTCTGGGGTGCTGACCTACCATTCGGTCCTAACAACCGAACTCCAGGGACTATTTCACCCCCCACTACTACTATCACACATATCATAACATAATCATACTGTCAGGCATATCTGGGGTGCCCGACCAACCCTTCGGTCCCTACGACCGAGATACGAGGACTATTTCACCTTCTACTACTACCACATAATAACATAGCATAAACATACTATCAGACATATCTGTGGTGTCCAAACTGCCCTTCCGTCCTAGCAACCGAACTTGGGGACTATTCCCTCATACTACCACTATCACATATAACATATCATGCTAGCACATAAACATATCAGGTAGTAGCAAACCTAGATGAATATCACAAACACAATCATCTAACATACAACTCCTATTGGTGGGCCGATATTGTGGTTGTAGACCCACCGCTATTGGAAGGTAACTCACCTCACACTGCTGAAGTCCCGTAGACTCAACCCCACACTGCTGAAGTCCCGAGGGACTCAACCCCAGCTGCTGGATGACAGATTCCCGAACTGTCAACACCAAAATAACACCCAATTAATAATTGGGTTCCAATACATAAACATAAGTCCATGCTTGGGGGTAAAAGACTACTCTACCCCTAACTTGGCTTGATTCAAGCCCGAGGCCCAATCCAAAGGCCCAAAAGTCCAAATATGGCTTATCTATGGCCCAATTTTCCAAATTGGGCACAACTCCTCATATGGGCCTTACCTCAAAGCCCATTAATTATTCTAGTCCATTTGCTTGATCTTGGATGTCCCATTAATAACCCAAGTGAAATTAGGGTTTCACATGAAATGACGATTAGGGTTAAGTGTTTCTCACTTAACCCATTAAGGACTTAATCCATTAAGTGCATCACTCTTCTAAATAAATCATATCGTGTGATTGGGCTTAATACACAATTCCATTCCAATGGCCCAAATGTGTGTCCCGATAAGTCCAAGCCCATAAATCCAATATTAGGGTTTTCTAAACCCTAATTAGGGTTTCCAATCCCATCTTAGCCCAATAGGCCCAAAACCAAGTCCTTAAGCCCATTAGGGTTTTCCTTAGGTCAATTAGGGTTTATTACACCCATTAGTAACATGTTTGGGCTTTTGGGTCCATTAGCGCTTCATTGGGCCCATTAGGGTTTTAGTCCTTTGTCCAAACATCCAACAAGCAATCCCAACACAACTAAGCACACCGCCATCCGACACGGCGGCCGGTGGCGGCAGCCACCACCCTACAGTGGTGGTTTGAGATTTCTATTATTATTTTGGCACCATTACAATGTAGAAATCGATAATACACACACACACACTAATAATAACACACACGCACACACACAACCACCCTTGTGGTGGCCGGTGGTGGCAGAAAAGCAATAACCGGCGGCAACCACCATGGTTAGCTGCCATGGTGGTGCTCTTGCTTTCTAGCGACACAAAATCCCCAAACACACACACACAAGGCATTAAGCCGAGTACATTCATGTGTGAAGCCTACAGCCAACCCGAGGCTGCCACACGCCGGAGGACTTGATAGAGTGAACCAGCCGCAAGGCGGCGTCGGAAACGGTAGTGCTAGCGGCAACAGCAGCGTCTGAGGTGGTCCTGACGACGACAACCACCATGGTCGGCCGTCATGGTGGTTCTTCACAACCCCTACACAACCTGACCTTCCCCCCTAAAGCGAAACCACCACGCGAGCCACAAACAATACCGTCATTCATCGGTGGTGACATAAACTACAACCCACACGGCAACTTCAAGACGGCAGGCGGCAGCTAGAGAGCACTAGCGTCACAGCTAGGTCACATGGCGGCGACGTCTTCAACAAAACATGATGGAACGGATACGACAGGTGCTCCGGTGCTCTTCGGTGTTATCCAGCTCCATCGACGGCAACCATGGTGGTGTAGCAGTGGTGCCGGAAATAATGGGAGTGAGGGTGGCGACTGGGAGGATCCGGGGGCATAAGGTGGCGGTGGGTGTTGTTGCATAGGGTTAGGGTTTGGACTGGGGGGTGACGGGTTATATACCCCGAACCCCCGTGAACTTATTTCCATAATAACATATTCAGTCCCTCATTCCCTCTTTTCCTTCAAAATAAATCCATAAATTACCCTTTTAACCCCATCCATCTAAAATCTCTTCAAATGCAGTCCACATTTTACCAAGTAGCCCCTCCCTATACAATTATTTTCAAACGAAGTTTAGAATTTACTCCTTAGCCCCTACTTCCATAAATCTTTTCATAATAAGTCCCAATACATATCAAACAACCCCTTAGACCTAAAATCTCTTCAAATGAAGTCCCAGAAGTTACCATTTAGTCCCTGCTTTCAATAATACTTACCAAAACCAATCCAGAACATACACTTTTAACCCTCAACTTCTAAATTATGCCAATTAACTCCTCGAAACCAACACCCTGCTTATATAATTATTGATTTTAGGGCTACTATACATTCGTCAATTTATTTATTTATTTATTAAATAAACATGGTGTTACAACTCTCCCCCACTTAAAATAGATTTCGTCTTCGAAATCATTCCTTACCATTCCTTACATGCCCCAACCACTTTAGTAACATGGTCACCATCCTGGGCACACCCTAACTTTCCCAGGGTAGCCGTGAACAATCTTCGTAAAGCCCTAAAAATCCGCAGGTGAACGAATTCATCGCAACAAGATCTCATCTACTCCGTCTGAAATCTGCTGTCTCGAGATGATCTGAATCCCCGACAGACCACCCATACTCAATCATCAACGACGAATCTAGTCCGTTTATCCCTCAACTGACTACTCAAATTCTGATAGCCTGCGGCTCCCACTAGAAAACTGAAATCACAGACCCAATTATCCCTGCAGATCACTTATACTTGGCCAAGGCTCAGCTAATCCTGCTGTGAGTGACTTGTCATTTCCCAATCAACCAGTTATTCCGCCCGTACTAGCAACCTAAAACACAATTACTAACGCTGCCCATACACTGAAACCACCTGAACCATGAACTGCCTGAAGCAGTATGTTTCCACATGGTTGCTTTCCAAAATCTAATGAGACCTCCCTGGTCTCCATTCGTTCACCAATTATCTGAAATATCGGGTTCCTTCCCGGCTGCGGAGCTAATGGACTCCTACACCTCACACGACTTCTGAACGAAATCCTTCTCTGGAACTAGTTGCCACTAGTTATCATGTCACTGTGGCTCTAACAACCTCCTGATCTAACCGATCGGGTCCATGCTTCGAATCCTGTCATCATCCAATCCAAGACTAAAAGTGATTGCTACCTAACCAATGGTAGCCTTATATCACAAACGACCTTACGCAGTCCATTGCTTCCCTGATCTCATAACTGTAGTGACGTCCCTACAGTCTCATTACTGGCTTAACCAGATCTAATCCATTTGGGTAAATCCGAAATCCAATCTGTGGATTTCCATATCCTCACTGCTGCACCCGAACTGGTGGGTACTATTGTTCCTTTCGCGTCCAAACAACGCACTCATGCTATCTACCAACCTAGCGAATGCTACGGCTACACCCGCAGACTTATAGCACTCTATCACTCTCTAGCTGCTAGTGAATGCTACGGCTACACCCGCAGACTTACAACACTCTAATACTATCTGACTGTGAGTGAATGCTACGGCTACACCCGCAGACTTACAACACTCTAACACTATCTGGCTGCTAGTGAATGCTACGGCTACACCCGCAGACTTAGAACACTCTAACACTATCTGGCTGCTAGTGAATGCTACGGCTACACCCGCAGACTTACAACACTCTAACACTATCTGGCTGCTAGTGAATGCTACGGCTACACCCGCAGACTTACAACACTTACCATGCTAACTGACTGTTAGTGAATGCTACGGCTACCCCGGTAGTATTACAACACTTTCTATACTGGGTTGAACACACACTCGACCTAACACTCAACCGAACTTGAGTCCTAACTGAAGCTCTAATCTGGTTCCCAAAACCTGCTGTCTTAGCGTCTCGAAGGCTGTCTGCTGCTCAGGCCCCCAACGAAAGGCCACCGACTTCTTGGTCAGTCGGGTCAAAGGAACCTCAATCTCAGATAAGTCCCGTATAAATCTCCGATATTAACCCGCTAGACCCAGGAAACTCTGAATCTCGGTTGGAGACCTCGGAATCTCCCACTGCATCACGGCCTCTATCTTGGCCGGATCGACCGGAATACCCTTCTGGTTGACAAGGTGCCCAAGAGATTGCACCTCGCACAACCAGAACTCACATTTTGAGAACTTAATAAAAAGTCTCTCCCCCACTTAGATCCGACTAAGCCTTCACGACACGCGAGAATTGAAGGATTCCCAATCCTTCTCGCTTTCTAATATCCCACTGATGACAACCTGTGCTTACCAATGCTAACGATCAATTACCAGTCAAACTTTAAGATCGTTCATCCTCTGAAATCGTGAAGAGTACTCTTGAAATCTGGTCCAGTCTGGCACCTCATTCTATCTCCCATGGTAACAACTAGAAGCATTAGCCTTTACCCTAAGTAACGAATCCTCATTCCTACTTCAAATCTTGCGACACCACTGAACTCTGACCGAACACAACCCATGCGAAAGTGCATTTCTCTTGAACATACAATGTCCGAACACTTATGCATCTAACACCCACAACTGTCACTACCTTTTTCATGCTACCAGTCCTGTCCTAGCAACGGTAGTGCCTTGAACTCCAAAGTTCATTCATAGACAATTGTCGACTATACATGAACCATGATAGAACCACTGGACTCTAACTTCACTGAAGAACTATCGCTCTAACCTTGTTCGACTATCCTCTAAATGATACTCCAGCACAGATCCCGACAAGGATCCGGAATGATCACGGTACACGCGGAACCCACTTCGCAAGATACACCCCTCCGTAGGTTCATCAAGGACTTTTCGGCATGCGGAATGGCATATAACAATCCTTGATAACCCAAGCAATAGCGGAGAACCGACCTCAGATCTGACTTATCCAACTCTCTCATAATTCTGAAGCGGTACAAATTCCCAACATCCACCTAGTAGCACTAGAAGATGACATACCTGCAACATCTGGAGGAATACTGATCACCTTTCAACTGACACGATCAACCCTGCCACACCTGTAGCAGCCTAAACCCTTGGAGCGACAAACTCCCTTGTGCACTTTCTCGAATGTGCCGCACTGACTCCGGCCATGCTGGCCTTTCACCCGATGATCAGAAGTCATGGGTCTCTTTCTGGGACCGTCTACCATACGCACCTGGCACGACCCTCTCTTCTCAAAGTGCTCCAAATCGATCTCGCATCTGCAACCTCTTGGAAATCATGTCCTTCAGGGTCTGACACCCTGTCACGCTCACTAGCTCACTTGCCCATGGCTAAGCTGCAACAACTGGAACATCCTCTGTCTCCAAACCGAGTTACAAACTCCTCCCCGAAGCTTCTCAGATTCTCCAAGACTCTCACCAATTCGAGTATGGATCCTATGCTTTCAGTAGTACGGGCCCAATACTACCTTCCACACTTATCCATACTTTCCGCAGCAATCCTCCCGAATCTTCCAAGTCACTTCCTCAAACTGGTACACCCATGTCTCACTGAGCCTCACTACTAACCCATTGAAACATATAATAGGCATTCCTAGGTTCCCGAACTCACCCAGTCTCAGCTACTGAAAGATTCTCGGTAATGTCAACTAGCTACCTCATGAATATAGCCACGTGCAACAGAGATCAGATAATCCTTCGAGTAAAAGACACATCCCTAGAACGGTTGGACTCAAACAAGAGCTGCACAATACGGTCAAATCTATCACTCTGAGATTATCCAGCCTGTGCCACATGTGACTTAGCATATTCACTTAATAGTTAGCTCACATTACTAAGAGTCCCACAAAGCACAAAGCAAGCAACATTCAGACAATGGAAAATCTAACAATCATAATCCAATCAAACCATTCTATCCTCTAATCAGGAATCTGTACAAGCAATTCAAAGGCTCATACAATCAGGCATAACCTAAACAGGCTATCCTATTACTGACTGATCAGTACTAGCATGCAAGTCTACAAGCACACACAATAGGCATATAAGGCATCCTCCTAGATCCTCAGCCCTAATCTAGCATGCAGTTCTCATAATCATATCATAACATGTATGGGTATCTTGGGGAAAACTTACTTGAGCTCGGCTGATTGCACGCATCACACACCTTGTTCTTTTCAAAGTTGTTTTCTCTTTTCAAATTCTTTTCAACTTCTTTTTATAAAATGATTTTACTTTTGAAAATTGTTCATACCAAGTCCTTAGTTTGAGTCCAGATACACCCAAGAGTATGCCTGAATCCCTCAAACCAAGGCTCTGATACCAACAGTATAAGAAAACATCCATAATATCATGTCATGTCAAAACCAAAGTAGAAATAATCAAAACATGTTATCATAAAACAATATCAGAGTGTAATCCCAAAGATCTCACGTGCGGAAAACCATAGTGTGATGCGCTGCGAACGAGCCGGCTCCTTTCCTTTGAAAACGAGTACCTGAAACCAAAACTGTAAAACGTAAGCACAAATCTTAGTGAGTTCCCCCATCCTACCACATACCATACAATCACGTAGCATACATACTGCCGAGCAATTCTGGGGTGCCCGACCTACCCGGTCCACCATTCTGGGGTGCCGACCTACCCTGTCAAGCAGTTCTGGGGTGCTGACCTATCCATGTCAAGCCATTCTAGGGTGCTGACCTACCCATGTCAAGCCATTTTGGGGTGCTGACCTACCCTTCGGTCCAAACAACCGAACTCCAGGGACTATTTCACCCTACTACTACTATCACACATATCATAACATAATCATACTGTCAGGCATATCTGGGGTGCCCGACCTACCCTTCAGTCCCTACAACCGAGATACGAGGACTATTTCACCTCCTACTACTACCACATAATAACATAGCATAAACATACTGTCAGGCATACCTGGGGTGCCCGAACTGCCCTTGGGTCCTAGCAACCGAACTTGGGGACTATTCCCCTCATACTACCACTATCACATATAACATATCATGCTACCACATAAACATATCAGGTAGTAGCAAACCTAGATGAATATCACAAAGACAATCATCTAACATACAACTCCTACTGGTGGGTCGGCATTGTGGCCGTAGACCCACCGCTACTGGAAGGTAACTCACCTCACACTACTGAAGTCCCGTAGACTCAACCCCACACTGCTGAAGTCCCGCACACTCAACCCGAGCTGCTGGATGACATATTCCCGAACTGTCAACACCAAAATAACACCCAATTAATAATTGGGTTCCAATACATAAACATAAGTCCATGCTTGGGGGTAAAAGACTACTCTACCCCTAACTTGGCTTGATTCAAGCCTGAGGCCCAATCTAAAGGCCCAAAAGTCCAACTATGGCTCATATATGGCCCAATTTTCCAAATTGGGCCCAACTCCTCATATGGGCCTTACCTCAAAGCCCATTAATTATTCTAGTCCATTTGCTTGAACTTGGATGTCCCATTAATAACCTAAGTGAAATTTGTTGGGTTTTGAGCATTCTAACACTTCCTAAGTGTACATGCAACCCTAATAACCTTGGATCTATGTTTGTCTAATAATCATGCAAAGTTGAATTCCAAGGTTATATTCCTATCTAGCATACATGGGGAACATTTTTAACTTGAATGAAAGATAGAATAACTTACCTTGTTGTTGATTATGATCCTTGAAACCTTGTAAGCCTAGCACCCCAAGTGTGATGCCTCAAATGCTTCACACAACACCAAATGCAAAGGAGTAAACTTTGAGAGAATCTTACACTTGCAAAATCGGCTCTCGCCCTCTTGTTTCTTAGTGTTGCCTATTTTGGTGGAGAATGGGTTTCTTATATAGTGTTGACACATCTAGGGTTACACCATGTAAACCCTAATGTGTCATGACTCTTCATTTCCATGACCCATGGGTTTGTAACTCCCATGGAGCATCCATGGAGCATCCTATGGGTGGAACCCTACTTGATAATCCATGGAGCCTCTTAGCCCACTATATAAGATATGGAAGATTTACATAATCTACCCATATATTTAATTAGTTATCTTTTGATCACTTAATTAATTCTAAATTAATTCTTGATCAAACTAATTAAATAATATTATTAATATATTAGAACTTATAATATATTAATAAACCATAAGTGTTATTTCTCTCATTTTAGTTTATCCAATTGCATGGTGCCATGCAACCCAAATGGACCATGCCGGGTCGGGTCAAGTACATACCAGAAATAGTTATGGACTTAGACACCTTATCCAACAGTCTCCCACTTGGATAAGTCTAATAACTATAACTGCAATACTTCAGGAACCGATCGGCAATTGTAGCTCTTTCAAGGTCTCTCGGAACTGAGAAGATGATGATACGCCATTTAAGATAAGTGATCATATAATCCTCTGTTCTAGATATCAGCCATACAAATACATGGAACAGTGTCTTACTTTGTGTCCAGCAGTTTGTTTCCCGATTTCCGATTTGTTTGACAAAGAACTTAATTGAACACATCAACTTAGTTCTGACCGGGCTCGGTACATAGGTCAAAACAAAATCATCGAGGGGCCCAGATATCAGCTTCTAATACAAGAAGGAACAGATAAACTTCGACTCATATGTTTGTTCTACCACTCATTGAATTATACACAAAAGCACGTTTTATAACATCGAGTTACCAATGCGTTAACGTACAGTCAATGCATAACCAACTCATAAGTAACAAATCATATCTCTAGGTTTGAAGACTTATATGATATTACCGTCTCACGATCACTCGAGATAAATTCCATGAAGTGATTCCAGTGAGCGTGGGTTGAGTCCAATGCTCAGAACTTATGAGCACTCATGAGTGTTGTAGCCATGTCCAACAACTTAGACCTCTGCAACCAATCATGACAGTCTTGATTCATACCTACTTCCGACATATGACCGACTGTGGAGGTTCGAATAATATGATATACCAAACATATTTATTCTGGAAGTCAAAACATGCAAAAGAAATATAGTAAACGATCGACAAGAGATAGCAACACTTTACTCATAAATAAAACACCTTTTATTCATCATCTAATGTCAATTACACTTTACAAATTTCAAGGTTATCTAACTACTAAATCTAATATCATCCTTCAGCCCTATGCTCCGAGCATGCTGGAGATGCTTAACCCGAGTCAGTCCCTTCGTGAGGGGATCTGCTGGATTCTCATCCGATGATACCCTCTTTGCCACGAGGAGTCCTTCTTCTATTCGATGTCTGATGAAATGGTATTTTCTGTCGATGTGTCTGGATCTCCCGTGATCCCTTGGTTCCTTGGCTAAGGCAACTGCACTTTCACTATCACGGAAAATTTCCATTGGCTCTTTAATAGCTGGTACAACTCCAAGGTCTCCAATGAAGTTCTTCAGCCATATCGCCTCCTTTGCTGCCTCGCTGGCTGCTATATACTCTGATTCGCAAGTTGAATCAGCCACTGTCTCTTGCTTGGAACTCTTCCAAGAAATTGCTCCTCCATTTAAGGTAAAGACCCAGCCTGACTGAGAGCGGAAATTATCCCTATCAGTCTGAAAGCTAGCATCACTATACCCTACAACTCTCAAGTCTTCACTCCCACCGAGGGTAAGGACCCAGTCCTTAGTCCTCCGTAGGTACTTGAGGATATTCTTTACCGCAGTCCAGTGTGCCTTGCCAGGGTTCCCCTGATACCTGCTAACCATGCTCAAAGCAAAGGCTACATCAGGTCGAGTACACGTCATAGCATACATGATCGATCCTACAGCCGAAGCATAAGGTATTCGACTCATTTCTGCTATCTCAGCCTCAGTACTAGGGCTTTGTGTCTTACTCAATCTGGCGTTACTCTGGATGGGTAACTCTCCTTTCTTGGAGTCCTGCATGCCGAATCTCTTCAGCACCTTATCCAAGTAGGTACTCTGACTAAGTCTAATTAGTCTTTTACTCCGGTCTCTCAAGATCCTTATCCCTAGAATATAGGCAGCTTCTCCTAGGTCCTTCATAGAGAAACACTTCCCAAGCCAGGACTTAACTTCCTGCAGAGTTGGGATGTCATTTCCTATGAGTAGTATGTCATCCACACACAATACCAAAAAGCTAACTATACTCCCACTAGCCTTGACATATACACAAGATTCATCTTCACTCCTAGAAAAGCCAAATTCCTTGACTTTCTCATCAAAGCAAAGATTCCATCTGCGAGGTGCTTGCTTTAACCCATAAATGGATTTCTCAAGCTTACACACTCTATTAGGGTACTCTGTGTTGACAAAACCCTCTGGCTGACTCATGTAAACATCCTCAGCCAACTTTCCATTAAGGAAAGCGGTTTTGACATCCATTTTCCATATTTCATAGTCATGAAATGCGGCTATGGCTAATAGAACCCTAATAGACTTAATCTTGGCCACTGGAGAAAAGGTCTCATCATAATCAACTCCCGGAGTTTGTGAGAAACCCTTTGCAACCAGTCGTGCCTTATAAGTGTGTACATTACCATCCATGTTGGTCTTCTTCTTGAAGATCCATTTGCACCCTACAGTCTTACGACCTGGTACATTCTCAACCAAGTTCCAAACTTGATTGTCATACATGGACTGTATCTCACTATCCATTGCCTCTTTCCACTTGGCTGACTCAGGGCCTGCCATGGCTTCCGCGTAACTGTTAGGTTCATCTAGACCTATCAGCGTCTCATCACTGATAAGTGTATCACCTTCCGCAGTAATATGGAATCCATAGTAATGCTCAGGTGCATTCCTAACCCTTGTGGAACGCCTCAGAGGTACAGACTTGTCAATTGGTTCAACAAAAGTTTCCTCCTCAAGTTGAGTGCTAGGGTTTGAAGTTCCTTCACCACTTGACTCTTGAATTTCTTCAAGGTCAACTTGCCTCCCACTGTCTCCTTGGCTTATGAACTCTCTCTCTCGAAAGAAAGCCCTCCTAGCTACAAAGACCACATTCTCACTAGGTCTATAGAAGAAGTAACCAAAGGATTTCTGTGGGTAGCCGATGAAAATACACCTCTCACTTCGAGGTTCGAGCTTATCATGAGTCTCGCGTCTCACGAAATCCTCGCAACCCCAAATCTTAATGTGGTCTAGTTTGGGTACTTTACCAGTCCACATCTCATGAGGAGTTTTGGCAACTTTCTTTGTGGGAACTAGATTAAGGATATGGGCGGCAGTCTCTAAGGCATACCCCCAAAATGAGATTGGTAGCGAAGCTCGACTCATCATGGAACGAACCATATGCAACAAGGTTCGATTACGCCTCTCAGCTACACCATTCAACTGCGGTGTCCTGGGAGGTGTCAATTGTGAGACAATCCCACATTCCCTAAGATAGTCAAGGAACTCTGAACTAAGATACTCACCACCTCGATCGGATCGAAGCATCTTAATGTTCCTGCCCAATTGATTCTCGACTTCCTGTTTAAACTCTTTAAACCTCTCAAAAGTCTCAGACTTATGCTTGATTAAGTAGACATATCCATATCTACTGTAATCATCAGTAAAAGTCAAATAATAACGATTAGCATCCCTTGTGGCATGTTTGAAGGGCCCACACACATCCGTGTGTATAAGATCCAACAACCCTTCATCCCTCTCACAAGAACCTGTGAAGGGTGACTTTGTCATTTTTCCAAGTAAGCATGATTCACAACTATCATCTGACTTTAGGTCAAATGACTCCAATACTCCATCCTTTTGGAGTTGGCCTATGCGTTTCTTGCTTATATGTCCAAGACGACAATGCCATAATGATGCTTTATCCAAGTTATTATCATTAACAGAATCAATACACAATACATTATTTCCTAAGTTATCAACCACAGATACAGTTTCATACACACCATCACAAGGTAATGCTTTAAAATAAAGAACATTATTAAAGAAAGCATTAATCGAACCAACTTCATTATCAAATGAAAAGGTGAAACCTTGTTTATACAATGCATGAAAGGAAATAATATTTCTTGCCATTTCTGGCGAATAACAACATTTATTCAAATCTAAACTAAACGCACTACTTAGCGATAAAGTATAAACTCCAATCTTGGTGACAGGTAAAGCTTTCCTATTCCCCATGATTAAGTTTATTCTTCCATGCTCCACATTCTCACTTCTTCTTAGTCCCTGCAAATCAGAACAGATATGAATACCACAACCGGTATCAAGGACCCAAGAGTTAGAATGGGGTGAGTTATTAGATAAGATAGTGTAAATACCTGCATGGTTGGGTTTAACTTTCCCATCCTTCACATCTTGCTGGTACTTTGGGCAGTTCCGCTTCCAATGTGACTTTTCATGGAAATAGAAGCATTCAGCCTCTTTAGGGTTAGAAGAAGGAGTGACAAAACCTTTCTTGGTTCCACTTGAAGAAGAGCCATCAAGGGTCCTAGCCTTGGTACCCTTCGAAGAGCTCTTCCTCTTCTTCCCTCTACCTTTCCCGATTGCCAAAACCGGGGCGGAGTTTGGAGTAGGAGTGTTAACAACCGACTTACCCTTAAGACCTATTTCTGCGGTCTTGAGGAGTCCCTGAAGTTTGCTGAGTGTGACCTCTTCCTTATTCATGTGATATGTCATGCGGAATTGATCATAGCACGATGGTAAGGAGTGCAAAATGATATCTATTGCAAGCTCCTCAGGGAAGTTCACATTAAGCTTCAGCAACCGATCCACATACCTTTGTATTTTCTGCATGTGGCTCGTGACGGATTCCCCGTCCTTCATCATGGTTGTTATGATAGAGCATATGATTTCATACCTCTCTTGTCGTGCACTTTGATGGTATCTTTCCATCAGATCTTGGTGCATTTCAAAAGGGTAGAAGTCCTCATAGGACTTTTGGAGTTCCGCTGTCATGGTGGCCAACATGATGCATGCCACTTTTGTAGCATCCCTTTCATGTGCCCGGAAGTCAGCGATCTCCTGGGGAGTTGCAGTGGTCTCATCAATCTCCTTAAGCTCCTTGTCAAGGACATATTCTTTGTCCTCGTAGCGGGTAATCATCCTGATGTTTCTGATCCATTCATTGAAGTTGGATCCATCAAAAGTGACTTTCCCACACAAGTTCATAAGGGTAAAGGAGCCATTAGGATTAGAGCCAGAAGCAGCATTGTTTGAAGACATCTGAAAGAAGAGAACAAGATTAGTTTAGATATTAAGAGAGTCCTTAATAAAACACCCAAATGTAATATTAAGGCTAGGATCCAATCACAATATATTATAACTTAGAAGAGGTATGCCGTAATCCAAGCTATAACATATTTGAAAGGTAGGTGAATGACGATTCACCAATTTCCACCATGAAAAACGAAATATAAATATTAGGTTTTTAATTGATTCTTAGAAATTCCTAGATTCTTTTGAGATTCAATGAACTTTTCAAAGGCATGTTTCAATCTCGAGTGTGCCCTCCAAGTTTTGTGACTGGGATACCGAGGATCACAAAACGAGGTGTGAAGTAACCATGCAAATCACTTGGTACCCTCAAGGTTTATCACTCAATCGATGTGCCGGTAAACCACACACGCTCCACCGATGCTATGGTAAACCTTAAGTCACCCTTTACCTACCTTGTTAAGTCCAAGTTAGTGTGCCGGTTAACCACACACGCTCCACCAACGACTTAAACAAAGTGTAAAGTGTAATTTCATGGATTAGCACCTTATTCACATTTTCCTAAAGTAACTAAGATTGGGAATTTAATAAAAGCATTTAGTTACTTTATAATATTCGTCATACTTTTAATGAGAATTTATAAGTCCTTGTCTTACCCGTTCGGCTAACGACCCTCCACCGATCAAGGAAGCGGTGGGTGAGAGTGGACACCCATTAAGTTGCCATTTTATAGGCAACAACCTTATACCCCCCTTATAGACCGGCTTCGTGAATGAGGCGTACTAGCGGTAAGACGACTTGACGTTATACATATATATATTAGTAACTTATAATATTATAAAGTATAAGGGTTGAATTTTAACTTTTAAAATTCTAAGGGTTGGAACTAAAGTTTTATTCAAGACTTTACATGTTCCAAAACTTGAGGGCAAGTTTTGTAAACTTCCAAAACTTTTCATTTCTTATAACTTATGAATTAATTGAGTAATAAAAATGAAGACTCTTCATTTTTATAACTCTTGTGTTCTTTTAATGGCTTTAATAAAAGTGAGACTTTTGGTTTTCCATAACTTGAGGACAAGTTATGGACTCCATTAAAACACATTATGATCATGAATTAAACTACCATGAAGGTTACAAACAATTCCTATGATCATCTAATCTTCATAAGTTCAAGAACATGAATATGAACACTTTCAAGAATCAAAAATTACACTTAAAAAAAAACTTGTAATTTTAATAATTGTCATTGTAAATGGATTAGCATAAACATTACACCATCTAAAACAAGCTTTAAAACATCAAAACAGTTTAGGGTAATGTTTCTAGTCCATTTCCAGCAACAAATGTGCAAACTTTCATACGAGCAGAAAACAGAAAAACGACTTTTTTTCAAGCTGTTTGCACACAAAAAAAAACAACAAACAAAGCTAGGCTCTGATACCACTGTTGGGTTTTGAGCATTCTAACACTTCCTAAGTGTACATGCAACCCTAATAACCTTGGATCTATGTTTGTCTAATAATCATGCAAAGTTGAATTCCAAGGTTATATTCCTATCTAGCATACATGGGGAACATTTTTAACTTGAATGAAAGATAGAATAACTTACCTTGTTGTTGATTATGATCCTTGAAACCTTGTGAGCCTAGCACCCCAAGTGTGATGCCTCAAATGCTTCACACAACACCAAATGCAAAGGAGTAAACTTTGAGAGAATCTTACACTTGCAAAATCGGCTCTCGCCCTCTTGTTTCTTAGTGTTGCCTATTTTGGTGGAGAATGGGTTTCTTATATAGTGTTGACACATCTAGGGTTACACCATGTAAACCCTAATGTGTCATGACTCTTCATTTCCATGACCCATGGGTTTGTAACTCCCATGGAGCATCCATGGAGCATCCTATGGGTGGAACCCTACTTGATAATCCATGGAGCCTCTTAGCCCACTATATAAGATATGGAAGATTTACATAATCTACCCATATATTTAATTAGTTATCTTTTGATCACTTAATTAATTCTAAATTAATTCTTGATCAAACTAATTAAATAATATTATTAATATATTAGAACTTATAATATATTAATAAACCATAAGTGTTATTTCTCTCATTTTAGTTTATCCAATTGCATGGTGTCATGCAACCCAAATGGACCATGCCGGGTCGGGTCAAGTACATACCAGAAATAGTTATGGACTTAGACACCTTATCCAACAAAATTAGGGTTTCACATGAAATTACGATTAGGGTTAAGTGTTTCTCACTTAACCCATTAAGGACTTAATCCATTAAGTGCATCACTCTTCTAAATAAATCATATGGTGTGATTGGGATTAATACACAATTCCATTCCAATGGCCCAAATGTGGGTCCCGATAAGTCCAAGCCCATAAATCCAATATTAGGGTTTTCTAAACCCTAATTAGGGTTTCCAATCCCATTTTAGCCCAATAGGCCCAAAACCAAGTCCTTAAGCCCATTAGGGTTTTCCTTAGGTCAATTTGGGTTTATTACACCCATTAGTCACATGTTTGGGCTTTTGGGTCCATTAGGGCTTCATTGGGCCCATTAGGGTTTTAGTCTTTTGTCCAAACATCCAACAAGCAATCCCAACACAACTAAGCACACCGCCACCCGACACGACAGCCGGTGGCGGCAGGAGGCGGCAGCCACCACCCTACGGTGGTGGTTTGAGATTCCTATTATTATTTTGGCACCATTACAATGCACAACTCGATAATACACATACACACTAATAATAACACACACGCACACACACAGCCACCCTTGTGGTGGCCGGTGGTGGTAAGTGGTGGCAGAAAAGCTATAACCGGCGGCAACCACCATGGTTAGCTGCCATGGTGGTGCTCTTGCTTTCCGGCGACACAACATCCCCAAACACACACACACACAAAAGGCATTAAGCCGAGTACATTCATGTGTGAAGCCTACAGCCAAAAGAAAGGCTGCCACACGCCGGAGGACTTGACAGAGTGAACCAGCCGCAAGGTGGTGCCGGAAACGTTAGTGCTAGCGGCAATAGCAGCGTCTGCGGTGGTGCTGACGACGACAACCACCATGGCCGGCCGCCATGGTGGTTCTTCATAACCCCTACACAACAGGACCTTCCCCCCTAAAGTGAAACCACCACGCGAGCCACAAACAATATCGTCATTCATCGGTGGTGACATAAACCGCAACCCACACGGCAGCCTCAAGACGGCAGGCGGCGGATGGAGAGCACTAGCGTCATAGCGAGGTCACATGGCGGCGACGTCTTCAACAAAACATGATGGAACGGATACGACAGGTGCTCTGGTGCTCTTCGGTGTTATCCGGCTCCATCGACGGCAACCATGGTGGCGTAGCAGCGGTGCCGGAAATAATGGCAGTGAGGGTGGTGGCTTGGAGGATCCGAAGGCAAAAGGTGGCGGCGGGTGTTGTTGCATAGGGTTAGGGTTTGGACTGGAGGGTGACGGGTTATATCCCCCGAACCCCCGTGAACTTATTTCCATAATAACATATTCAGTCCCTCATTCCCACTTATCCTTCAAAATAAATCCATAAATTACCCTTTTAACCCCAGCCATCTAAAATCTCTTCAAATGCAGTCCACATTTTACCAAGTAGCCCCTCCCTATACAATTATTTTCAAACAAAGTCCAGAAGTTACTCCTTAGCCCCTTGCTTCCATAAAGCTTTTCATAATAAGTCCCAATACATATCAAACAGCACCTCAGACCCAAAATCTCTTCAAATGAAGTCCCAAAAGTTACCATTTAGTCCCTGCTTTCAATAATACTTACCAAAACCAATCCGGAACATACACTTTTAACCCTCAACTTCTAAATTATGCCAATTAACTCCTCGAAACCAACACCCTGCTTATATAATTATTGATTTTAGGGCTACTATACATTCGTCAATTTATTTATTTATTTATTAAATAAACAGGGTGTTACACGCGATGTCACAAATTAGTACGAATGGTACTGGTGGATCGGGGAATGGTGCTACGAATTCTAACCAGGGAGACAGTCAGGGACGCTGAAAGGAATGTTCCTACAAAGATTTTACAAATGGCAAACCAAATCCTTCAATGGAAGCGGGGGCATCATCTCTCTGATGGAATGGTTCGAGAAGACTGAATCAATCTTCGAGATTTGTTTTGGATTAGGTGTCTAAGCCCATAACTATAATTGGTATGTACTTGACCCGAGAGTAGCATGGTCCATTTGGGTTGCATATCATCAGGACAATTTGTTAGGATGGACTTTTTAGAAGAGGTTATTTATGGTTTATTAATATATTATAAGTTGTAATATATTAATATGAAATCATATGATTTAATTAGTATTGATCAAGAATTATTTTGGAATTAATTTAGTGATCAAAAGAGACTAGTTAAATCAATGGGGACTAATTGTCTGAATTAGTTATATTTATATGTTGGGCTTATGATCCATGTTGGACTAAGTTTATGTATGCATACATAAAGAGTTGGGCCACATGAACCATGGATCATAAACCCATGGGTATGGATTAGAGTTAACCCATGACCTTTGGAATCCCACATATAAATATGTTACTCCATAGCCAAAATCATGATAAGATGTATTCTAGGAGAATATGGACGATTTTGGTGGCTAGAATTCTCTCTCAAAATGTCATCCTTTGTTCATGGTGTGTTGTGATTCCATTTGAGGCATTTCATACTATTGGTGCTAAGTTCTTAAAGGCCAAATAATACAAGTTTTACAAGCTACACAAAGAGGTAAACTCCTAACTAGTATTTTATGTTGTTTATGTCATTTGTATGCTAGTTGTAGGCTTAAAGTTTTGGAAACAATATTGCATGTATAATTAGAGAAAACATAGATCCAAAGCTTTTAGGGTTGTATGTGCACCATAGGATGTTGTAGTATACTAAAAACCAACATTGGCATTAGAACCATGGGTTGTTTTCTAATATACTTGATGTTTTATAAGTTTTCAAAGTGAAAAAATTGAAATTTTTGCCTTCTGCCCAGTGAACTCGCCGAGTCCACTGGGTGACTCGCCGAGTAGCATGCATTTTTCCTTGGACTCGTCGAGTCCAGTATGGGGCTCGACGAGTTGGCAGTCCAAACAGCAAAATTTCGAGTTTTTTTGGCCTGTTTTGGATTAGAATCATTACCACAAAATGTTTTTGTTCATAAAATTTGTTTTTGTTGTTATGGTAATGATGATTCTCTTCCAATTAATAGATAATTGTGAAAGTTTCAAGACTTGTATTAGTTTATATGATTAGGCTAATTTCTTAAAATTTGTTTGATATGAATTATCTTAATTTATGAGTTTGTTTTTGATCAATAGAAAGTTGTATGATGATAGTTATTGTTCAAAGTTTGATCTAAAATGTTCTTGATATGAGTTTTATAACTTGTCCTCAAGTTACATGAAAAGTCTCATTTAAAAATTTTAAAACTCATAAAGTTCCATAGGTTATGAAAATGAAGAGTCTTATTTTCTTAAATGATTTTAAAGTCTTCCATAACTTGTCCTCAAGTTATGGAACTTGAAGAGTTTTTCCATTAAACCACTTTAAACTCATAAGTTATGGAATCCAAAAGTTTTTGAAAAGTTTAAAACTTGCCCTCAAGTTTTGGAATTGGTAAATCTAAAAGTCTAACTTTTGAAAAATTTAATTCCAAACCCTAGAATTTTAAAGTTTAAAATTCTACCCTTATACTATTTCAATATTATAGGTTTAATATTTATATATATGTATAAGAACAAAGTCAGTCTTACTGTTAGTAGGCCTCATTCACGAAGCCGGTCTATAAGGGGGGCATAAGGTTACTGCCTATAAAATGGGAGTTTAATGGGTGTCCACTCTCACCCACCGCTTCCTTGACTGGTGGAGGGTCGTTAGCCGAACGGGTTTGACATGACATTTAAATTCTCATTAAAAGTATAATGAAATACTAAGTAACTAAACACTTATAAATTCCCAATCTTAGTTACTTAGGAAAATGTGAATATGGTGCTAACCCATGAAATTACACTTTGCACCTTGTTAAGTCGTTAGTGGAGCGTGTGTGGTTAACCGTCACACTAATCTGGGACTGATAGTGCGTGGCAAAGGGTGGCTTGATGTTAATCATAGTTCAATGGAGCGTGTGTGGTTAACCAACACATTGATTAGGTGGTTGTAACATTGAGTGTACCAAGCTAATTTGCATGGTTATTCACACGTTGTTTTTGATCCTCGGCATCCCAGTCACAAACTTGAAGGGCACAATCGAGATTTAAACATGCCATTGAATTGTTCAATTAATCTCAAAGGATCTAGGAATTTCAATTCACTTAAAACCTAAAGTTCCTTTTTTGTTTTTCATGGTGGAAATTGCTAAACCGTCATTTACCTACCTTCAAATATTTTGCAATAGGATTACGGCATCCCTTCCGAATTGTAAAATATTGTGTTGGGTCCTAGCCTTAATATTTCATTTGGGTGTTATATTAAGGACTAAAATCAACTAAACTTGAATTTCACACTCATAAATGTCTAAGTTCATACAACTATGGTCTTCCCGAATCTTTTGAAATAAACTTTCTTTATAAAGATGATTTTCCACAAGGCAATCAAGGTGAAAGATTAATCCCTTCTTCGTGTTGTAGTGGAACTTCACTTCCTCCGCCTCCTCCAATAATTCTCCCTAACCCACAAGTTCTAGGTCACTCAAAGCCCTATTGGCAGGAAGGAAAGTCTGTATGTGCTCACGTCTTGGAGATAAAGTCACATATTGACAAGCTGGGAGAGTTGGGTGTCGAAGTCTCAAGGAAGTTGGTTGTTGACTGGGTTCTTCAATCACTTCCTAAGTCATATAGCGGGTTCTTTAAGGACTACTATGTGACAGACCATGACATGAACCTTATCGATCTTACCTATTTGATTGTTGCTACTGAATCAACAATGATTTGGTGCACTGGTAAAGCAAATTTGATTAGAAGGTCTACTCCCCAAACTTCCATGGATATTGACAATGGTAACATTGGAAATCTAGAAAAGCTTTCTCTTCCCAATGGAAAGGGATCGGTCATGGTCAAGTCACTTGACCAAATGGTAACGAGAAAGGCTAAGTCTGAGATAGTCCCGTGTATCATTCCAAAAGAGTCCATATGTTTTTGTTGGCAAAAGAAGGGGCATTGGTTGCGAAGCTGACATATTTACCTGAAAGATCGCAAGGATGCTAACGTCAAAACTTTTGACTCTACTTCAGGTAAAATCCACTGTCTAACTCTATTAAGTTCCTATTTGGAGATTCTTAATACATGATGTAATGTAATTACATTTTGATGTTTTGAAGAATCGAAGAAATGAAAGGAAGCTTAAAGGAAGAGTCTGATGAGTCTGATCGCGAAGAGATGGATTTTGATCGCATGGTTCGATGATCAGATTTGTGAGCTGCGGCTTAAGAGTTATAATAGATTGCTTAGGAATAGATAACAACATATTTTCACTTGTATTTGAATTGTAAGGATAAGTTTTCCGCAATTTTTATAAATAAAGAAAATTTTGAAATTTATCTTATTTTTAAAAAATTTCCTTACAATGGCTTTTGTGAAAAATTATTGTCTATATGATTCCATTGATAGCAATTTTAGGAAAATGGATTTGATTCTTTCGTTTGTGGTAGTGTCGAGAATTCACCAAATAAGGAAAGATTCTTATCACCTAAGTTTCAGTTGGATAGAAACTTGGAATCATGCAACTTGTATTGTTTGATGAATGAGAACCTTCATCTTTGGGAAATTAAGACTAATTCTTTGTTCACATGTATATGTGAGTCAAGTGAAGGACTAGGGGATCAGGTACACTGGGTGTGCGCCGCTCAGGTCCACCACAGAGAAGGATAAGACTATTCGTCATGATTTACTAAAGTTTAGTAAATATGGTTATGCTTACAAGTTTAAGTATAATTCTGAAAACATTGGAAAAGTTTCAATGTATGGCAGAACGAATGAGAAGAATCAAATTGGGCAGAAAGATAAAAGTTTCTCCAATCTGAAAATATGGGAGAGTACTTGAGTATCGTGTTTTATGATCATCTTAATGATTACGAAAACCATGTCACAATTGATCCACTAAGGATATCTTAGTGCATTTGTATGGCTAAGAAGAGGAATCGCAAATTGTTGAAATGGTTAAATCAAGAAGATGAGTCATACTTCGTTCCAAAACAAGTCTTGGAGTCATACTCCAGGATTGTAACCTTGAGTGACATAATCATAAGAGGGTCTATAACACTCATCAAATGTAGAGTAAAATATTTTTGCTCTTGTACATTTGAAATTGGTAAGTTGTGATGTCTTGCTAAGGACAAGACCAATTAAGACCAATTGTGTGAAGTGTTTATCTTGATAAGAATCCGAACTAACTCTTGAACATTTGTTTTGTCAAGGAATGGTTTTTGACAGAGAATCTTATATGTCAAGAGGTCAGTGGGAGTCTTAAAGATCTTGAAAGTTTCAAGACCTAATCAAGGGTAAACCTATTGTTAGACACTAGCACATGACTTGAGGTTTGTTGCCTATCGTGTTGAAATATTCTTGATTCTGTGCCCATTCAGTTAAAGTTGACTATGCATGTGAGTCTATGTGTTCTCAGCTGTTTGTATAACAACTTGAAAGCAATGGTAGGCCCTTGAGCTGCCAAGTGGCAAGAAATTAAGATTGAACAAGTTCAGTCCATATGGGTTTGGATTTGTCACTAACCATGTCTTGTGATTATGGTTGTGATAAATTCACATGGATAGGATCACATACACCATAAAATCTAAGTGTCATAAGGTTTCTCTCCGATTCATGAAAATGATGGTGAGGAAACGCTTTCACTAAGTAGATTTTAAGTAGATAGCAGTTATGATATTTGCATTCTCAAATTTGATTATGATTACAACATACCTTTTCATAATTCGAATTGTGAGGAATGGCAAAAAGTCTAAACATTTGAGACTTATTGTTGTAAGTTCTTAAATTTTTTAGACACACATGTGAGCTATCTAAGGAAAGGTGTATGAGTTTGAGAAGCCTAGATAAAGTCTTATCAAAGCATCTGGTATCAGAATTCTGAACTTTGGTAATGAAAGTCAATAAGTATTGATTTCTAGAAGTCCAGCTGATTTCTGGGTACATGTCAAAGCTAGTGGGAGCATAAATGTTATGCTAGTAAAAGTAATGATTTTTATGCTAGTGGGAGCATAATCAATTATGATGAATGTTGCAAGTTAGCAATGTTAATTATAGAAAACAAAAGTTTCAATTCGCAAGTTGCAGGGTTTGAAAAGTTGTTTTACTATAATTAAGGGAGAGGAGTTCATACTTCGTTTCAAATCTAAAAGCTTAGATTGAGATTTTTATCAGATTTAGTCAAATATATATATATATATATATATATATATATATATATATATATATATATATATATATATATATATATATATATATATATATGAATGTTATGTTGGAATGGTTCAACATAAGGAAATTCTATATATAGATGTGTTAATTGCATTCTCAAAATTCGACTATGATTACGGCATCCCTTTTCATATTTCGAATTATGAGAACATGGAAAATAGAAATAGAAATATTATAGCAAAAGACTGGTCTAGTATCATGTCTTTATGTGAGACATCATGAATCGTGTCCCATATGCTTCAGATATAGGATCGATTATATGTGCTGTAATATTCATCCGTTCTAAATTTTCCAAATGCCTAGGGCATTAAGAGGAAAAAGGACTAGAACAAGATATGACTAAAATGATTAAGCAATTGTCGAGGACAATCTGAGGTTTACCAAAGATTGGTTGCTCATGGACACTTGGAACTATGGTGTAGATTTTGGAAAGGACCATATTGACATATTCTGAAAAGAGGCAACTCTTGTTTAGAAGTGATAGTCAAAATGGGAATATGGAAATGTTTCCTTAAGTGGAAGTCGTTCTTTAAATCTGTGTAAGATTAGAAAACTTAATGCAAGAATGATGTTCAAAGGAATGTACTTTGAATGTGAGACTTCGTTTTCTATGGAATTGCTCTCCATTGGAATACTTTGTAATGTCTGTTGCCAAGTATCTGTGACTTTAGTGCTTAGTCATTACAAAAGGATCACTACATATAAGTTTAGAATCTAACAGATTACAGTAAATGGTAAGAATTTGATATTCTTACATTTACAGTAAGGATTTGGGATTGTGAAACGAGCATCATTGAAATATTGTCAATTGATCTATTTCACAAAGTAAGGACCATAGACAAACATAATGTGCATGTTTGGAGCATGGCATAGCTATTGTTTAGACAAACATAGTGTGCATGCTTGGAGCATGGCATGACTATTGTTTTAATTCAAGTATTGAGTTGATTATTTGAAACATTATACAATGAATAATGAGTAATCAATATGACTCAAAAGTTTTTGGGCCATATAGGATTAGTATTATTCATATGTTTCACTTTGCATGTTTTGAATTCCCAAACAACTAGGTTATTCAAACCATCCACAGTCGATCATACTTTGGAAGTAGGTATTGAGGCAAGATTGTCATGAATGGGTCTGTAGTTTGTCTAGGACAAGGTGGCTGCAGTGTTCATGAGTGCTCCTGGAATAAGATTCGAGTATTGGATTAAACCCATGCTCATTTGAATCACTTCATGGATTTTATCACGAGTGATCATGAGACGATAATATCTTATATTCTTCAAACGGAGAGGTATGAGTTGCAGTTTACAAGTCGGTTGCACATTGATGATATGTAAACGCACCAGTAACTCGGTGTTATAAAACATATCATTGTGTGTGATTTGATGAGTAGATAGAGCAAGCATATGAGTCGAAGTTTATCCATTCCTTTTACCCTTGGAGGGATAAAAGCGATATATATGGGCCCCTCGATGATTTAGTGATGACAACCCTAAGTGCTCGGCCGGGTGTGGACTGATTTGATTTATTCAATTAATCGGTCGTCATAAATCGTAAATCGGGAAACAACAGACGGACAGAGAGAATGATTATAATCCATGTCTCAGTCCATATGATATCTAGAATGGAGGAATATATGATTCCTTATCTAATGGACACGTCATTGACTAGGTCAGAGTTCGACAGCGGCTTTTAAGAGCTACGATTGCTAGTCGGGATGTACTTGCAATAATAGTTATTAGACTTATCCAAGTGGGAGACTATTGGATTAGGAGTCTAAGACCATAACTATAATTGGTATGTACTTGACCCGAGAGTAGCACGGTCCATTTGGGTTGCATATCATCAGGACAATTTATTAGGATGGACTTTTGAGAAGAGGTTATTTATGGTTTATTAATATATTATAAGTTGTAATATATTAACATGAAAACATATGATTTAATTAGTATTGATCAAGAATTAGTTTCGAATTAATTTAGTGATCAAAAGAGACTAGTTAAATCAATGGGGACTAATTGTGTAAATTAGTTATATTTATATGTTGGGCTTATGATTCATGTTGGACTAAGTTTATGTATGGATACATAAAGAGTTGGGCCACATGAACCATGGATCATAAACCCATGGGTATGGATTAGAGTTAACCCATGACCTTTGGAATCCCACATATAAATATGTTACTCCATAGCCAAAATCATGATAAGATGTATTCTTGGAGAATATGGACGATTTTGGTGGCTAGGATTCTCTCTCAAAATGTCATCCTTTGTTCATTGTGTGTTGTGATTCCATTTGAGGCATTTCATACTATTGGTGCTAAGTTCTTAAAGGCCAAATACTACAAGTTCTACAAGCTACACAAAGAGGTAAACTCCTAACTAGTATTTTATGTTGTTTATGTCATTTGTATGCTAGTTGCAGGCTTAAAGCTTTGGAAACAATATTGCATGTATAATTATAGAAAACATAGATCCAAAGCTTTTAGGGTTGTATGTGCACCATAGGATGTTGTAGTATACTAAAACCCAACAATTTGTGCATGCCCTGAAGCGAGTAAATTCAAATTTGCAGCTTGCACTTTCTCTGACCGAGCCCTTACCTGGTGGAATGGTCATGTAAAGTCATTGACTTTCCCAGTGGCGAATGCAATGAGCTGGGAGGAATTGAAGACCTTAATGCTAGCGGAATATTGCCCAAGGGGTGAAGTTCATAAATTGGAACAGGAACTCTGGGGCCTCAAAATGATCGGATCTGACATCACATCTTATACTGCCAGGTTCAACGATCTGGCCATACTATGTCCCGGGACGGTCACCTCGGAGAGTAAAAAGGTGGAGAAATACATTTGGGGACTAACCCCCCAGATTTAAGGGAGCGTGTTGGCTTCAAAACCGACTACCTTTGACAGTGCCAAACATTTGGCACAACAACTCATCGACCATAGGGCCAGCCATGGCACTATGGCAGCCACCCCCGAGCAAGCGAAATGGGGAAACAACAAAAGGAAGTTTTGGAACAACAAGAAGAACCAGCCAGCCCAGGATTCCTCCAAGAAGCAACAAATAGTGGCGGTTCGTGCTGCCACTATCCACGCCGCTCCAGCACCCCTGAGGCAGTATGCTGGGACCCTCCCCAAATGTAATAAGTGCAACTTTCACTATACTGGCCCTTGTCGGGAGATGCACTGCAGCAACTGCAACAAGAAAGGGCATACCACCCGCTTCTGCAAGGCGCCAGCCCAACAAGCCACATCGGCCGCCAACGTTGGGGCAAGCCGAGCCTGCTACGGCTGTAGGGAGACCGGGCATTACAAAAGAGACTGCCCAAAAGCAAGAAACACAAATGCCGGCGGTGTTGGAAGGGTTCTGGCGTTAGGACACGGGGAAGCAATGGAAGATCCCACGGTGGTTACCGGTACGTTTCTCCTCAATAACTCATATGCATGCGTATTATTCGATAGTGGAGCGGAGAGGAGTTTTGTTAGCCACCGATTCAAACACTTACTAAAACAAAATCCCCAATCATTAAAAGATACATACGTCGTAGAAATGGAAAATGGAAAGGCAGAGAGCACTAACGATATATACACAGGGTGTACCCTCACTCTAGATAACCATTCATTCAAAATCGATCTAATGCCGGTTTCAATAAAAAGCTTCGAAATCGTGCTGATATTCTGTGTTACGAAAGGGTCGTTCGCCTTAATCTGCCAAGTGGCGAAACTCTCGTCATTTATGGCGACAAACCTAGTACAAACCTACAAATCATCTCTTTCGTCAAAGCCCAAATGTATCTCTGCAAGGAGTACCACGCCTTCTTAGCCCACATAGTGGATAAGAAACAAGAGGTGAAGGACATCAAGGACATTCCGGAGGTCTGTAATTTCCCCGACGTATTTCCAGAAGACCTTCCCGGAGTTCCACCCGCACGAAAAGTCGAATTCTGAATCGACCTAATTCCTAGAGCTACCCCCGTAGCCAAAGCGCCATACCGCCTAGCGCCAGCCGAGATGCAAGAATTATCCAGCCAACTGAACGAACTGCTAAGCAAAGGGTTCATCAGACCGAGCTTCTCGCCTTGGGGAGCGCCCGTACTATTCATGAAAAAGAAGGATGGATCGTTCCGCATGTGCATCGACTACCGCGAACTGAATAAGCTTACCATCAAAAACCGATACCCTCTACCCCGAATCGACGACCTTTTCGACCAACTCCAAGGAGCAACTTGCTTCTCAAAAATCGATCTAAGGTCAGGATACCATCAACTACGGGTCCAGGAGGAGGATGTTCCTAAAACGGCATCTAGAACCCGGTACGGTCACTACGAGTTTGTAGTGATGCCCTTCGGATTACCAAACGCACCCGCGGTGTTCATGGATCTAATGAACCGGGTGTGCCGGCCTTACTTAGATAAGTTCGTGATTGTCTTCATAGATGACATACTGGTCTATTCAAGGAGTAAGGAAGAGCACATCTAACACCTACGATAAGTATTAGAGACATTAAGGGCGGAGAAATTATATGTAAAATTTTCAAAGTGCGAATTTTGGATCCGAGAAGTGGACTTCCTTGGTGATGTGGTTAGAAAGGAAGGGATACACGTGGATCTCTCCAAAATCAAAGTGATCAAGAACTGCTCAGCACCAAGGAAGCCTACAAAAATCCATCAATTCTTAGGCCTCGCTGGCTACTACCGAAGGTTCATCCAAAACTTCTCCAAGATCGCCAAACCACTTACCACCCTGACTCAAAAGGGTGTAAATTTCAACTGGGGAGAAAAGCAAGAAACCGCATTCCAAACGCTAAAACAGGCCCTGTGCAGTGCTCCGATTTTATCCCTACCGGAGGGAACCTAAGACTTTGTGGTCTACTGCGACGTGTCGAGCCAGGGTCTTGGATGTGTGTTAATGCAACGAGGAAAGGTCATTGCCTACGCCTCGAGGCAGCTAAAAATGCACGAGTTCAACTACGCCACACACGACCTCAAGCTGGGAGCAATGGTACTCGCCCTAAAGATCTGGAAGCACTACCTTTAGGGAACAAAATGTACTATCTTCACCGATCATAGAAGCCTTCAGCACATTCTCAATCAAAATGAGCTCAACATGAGGCAGAGGCGATGGGTAGAACTACTGAATGATTACGAATGCGAAATTTTTTATCACCCAGGCAAGGCCAATGTGGTAGCTGACGCCCTAAGCGGAAAGGAATACTCGGGCCGCCGAGTAAAGTCATTAATCATGACAATCCATTCGCACCTGTCCACACAAATCAAAGAGGCCCAGCTGGAAGCTTTGAAACCAGAGAATGTGACAGGAGAGGCTTTAAGAGGAATGGATAAGAACCTAGAAGTCAGGGATGACGGAGTTCGTTATCTCATGAATAGGATCTGGACACCGAAGTTCGGTGGATTCAGGGACGTCGTCATGAACGAAGCACACAAAACTCGATACTCCGTACATCCCGGTTCAGACAAGATGTATCTGGACCTTAAGAAGCTTTATTGGTGGCCGAACATGAAAGCCGGAATTGCTACATTTGTGAGCAAGTGCCTGACTTGCGCCAAGGTCAAGGTAGAATACCAAAAGCCCTCGGGTTTGTTGCAACAAGCAGAGATACTCGAGTGGAAGTGGGAGCAGATCACAATGGATTTCATAACCAAGTTACCCAAGACAGCGGGTGGTCTCGATACCATTTGGGTGATCATTGACAGGTTGACCAAATCCACACACTTCCTACCAATAAAGGAGACCAACAAGATGGAAAAACTAACCAGAACATACATTAAGGAGATCATGCGAATGCACGGAGTACCAATATCCATTATCTCCGACAGGGATAGTCGATTTACCTCACGGTTCTGGCAGTCACTTCAAAAATCCCTGGGAACTAGGTTGGACATGAGTACAGCCTACCACCCACAAACCGATGGGCAGAGTGAGAGAACTATACAAATTCTAGAAGACATGCTAAGAGCTTGTATGATAGATTTTGGTAAAGCTTGGGATACCCATTTACCACTCGTCGAATTCTCATACAATAACAGTTATCACACTAGCATCAACGTTTCCCCATTCGAAGCTCTCTATGGCCGCAAGTGCAGATCATAAGAGAAACGACCGAGAAGATTGCCCAAATCCAAGAAAGATTAAAGGCTTCTAGAGACAGACAGAAGAGTTATGCGGATAACAGACAGAAGCCCTTGGAATTCCAGGTCGGAGACCGGGTGCTGTTAAAAGTCTCACCCTGGAAAGGATTGATACGTTTTGGAAAACGTGGGAAACTAAATCCAAGGTATATCAGGCCTTTCGAGATCCTCGCCAGGATTGGCCCGGTAGCATACAAGCTTCGATTACCGCAAGAACTCAATAATGTTCATCCTACCTTTCATGTGTCCAACTTAAAGAAGTGCTTGTCCGATGAGACTCTCGTCATCCCTCTTGACGAAATTGAAATCAACGAGAGTCTCCACTTTGTAGAAGAACCGGTAGAAATCATGGACCGAGAGATCAAAAGAACAAAACAAAGTCGCATTCCCATTGTGAAGGTCCGATGTAATGCTAAACGAGGACCCGAGTTCACCTGGGAACGTGAAAATTAGATGAAACAAAAATACCCACATCTTTTCCCCAACCCTTGAAGTCCCAGTCGAAACTCTAATTTCGGGACGAAATTCCCTCTGACGGGGGGATGATGTGACAACCGTCAATTTCTGGTCAAGTCAAAGTCAACGAGTCAAACCGGTAAACTCAACTAGTACTTGTATGATAGGAGTTACTCTATGTTTACTAATGTACAACTCTCTATCTTAATACAAAGTATCACTCGGAAGTTTCATATGTTCAGAAATTCTTAACCCTAACCAGGGTGAGTGATGTAACGACTCTATAAAGCACTATTATGTACCCTTCGGGGGCGTAAAACACTCATAACAAGACATAATGGGGTTTACAAACCTTGCGTTACGGGATCAAACACTAACAAAGGTCACAAACAAAGTCTCTCTCAATCTCTCCCACTATATATCTCTCTCTCCCAAATCTTTCCCAAATATCTCTTCGTATCCCAAATCTCTCTCAACTTTTTATAAACATCCATACTATCCCAACCCCTTTCTTTGTTGAAAACAGCTCAAAACCAACGGAGAAAACCCAAAAGGACCCTCTTGGTCCGGAACCCTCTTGGTCCGGGACCCTCTTAATCCGGAACACCTTCTCAAGAACCGGACAATCTCGCTCCGGACACCCACTGATTCAGAACCTTCCCTTGTGCTTCGGAACTTCGCATGGACTGGACAGATTCACTCCGGAAGGTTTCTCTCCGGAAGCTCCTGATGATCCGGACTACTTCGCATCTCGGAAGACCAGCCTGCTCCGGACCTCGCCGCTTCGCACCTCCTGACTCCGGATTGTGCTGATTCGACTCCGGAACATGAAGGCCAGCTTCGGAACTCATCCTTTTGCTCCGGAAAATAACTTCTTGACCCCGGAACCCTCGCAGACTCGGACCCCATTATGGATTTTTGACCATTTCGGACCTTTTTGTAATTTTAGGAGTCTCTGACGCTGGGAACTTCCTAAAACTCGCATTTTTCGTGACTTAAACCCTCTAAACTCCTATTTTATTCCAAACTTGAAGAGTTAGATCATATTTTCATAGAATAACGTCATAAAGTAATCACCCACTTTACATCACTATTCACACACTCCCTAGTCAGATCATTGTCCTTTCTTTCAACTCCTCCCAACACTCCATCAGATTTGCCTTAACCAAATCCACCCAAGAGATCTTTATTCTTTACACTCAAAGTCTCAATTACCTTCACCAAAAACACACTTCTCCCTCTTCCTCTTTCTCAGATTACGATCTTCTGGACAAGGAGTATTCTTAAGTTTTCCTCCATTCTTGGTAAGTTTGTTCATTTAGCTCCTAAATATTCTACACTTCATCATACAAATCATGGATCATTCATACAAATAACGACGTATTTGCTTTTAGGATCTTCAAATCTTCAAGCATCCTTCAAGTATGCTTGACTTGAAACTCCCTTTCTTCAACCTCCCACCTGAGGAAATCACTCAAGGTGAGTTCATACCCCTATCTTTTCATGTTTTCTTCAAGTTTTAAGGGGGAGAATACAAGTTACAATACCAAAACATATTCTAACTCATCCAACAGCTTTCAACAGAAAAGTTATGGTCCATTCACGAACTATTTTGACCATCTTAAGCATAATATTTTTCAAAACCGTTCGATATGCAAATAGTTCAGGTGTATACCTTTCTAATGACTACTTGCACACGTTCATAAGATTTTTTTTACAATTTATGGTGATTTTTACAAAACTGCCTACCATTTCAGAAGTTATACGGACCAGTCTGTGAAGATGGAAATTTTCGCACTGGTTAGAGACCAATAAAAATCATAAAAAAAATTATGAACAAACTAGACACATTTTCCGAACTCCCAGAGTTTACGGATTCAGTTTTCGACTTATAGTGATTTTATTATGCTTTTTCTAAAAACAGTGACAGAAAGTTTAAAACTAGTAAAATGGTTTATAAGTTCATTAACACTTTGTAACATGTTGAGCAAAGTGTATAGCAGTAAATATCTACATAATGATTGTATTTCTTGTTAGTTCATTCACATCAGGTTCTTTCATCACTACAAACATATATGATAAACTATAATAGGTATAGTTTATGGTACATTAACACTATGAATACACTAATGAAGGTTTCATTCACACTACAAAAAGGGATTTTCATTTCACACTACACGTAAACTCGTTGAATCAAATTTGTGAGACATTACTTCATTGTATTCTTTAGAGTACTGGTTAAAAGTCCTGTATTATAACCATAGTCTCTTGTAGGGAGAGCGTGATACTTATGTATAGATCTATATTGGGACTGGTAATCCCGCACCTTAGCTGCATGCAACAGCTAAACCGGCAGGTCTAGGGTGACAAATGTCAAAAAATTCTGACGCCCGAAGTACGTCGTAACAGGCTTACTATGTCAATTGCACGGTTATAATAACTCACATAGGGAAACAACGACACATATAGTTTACGGGAATTCTTACATTCAAAAGGGTTTTATTTATTTAAAACTGCTTATACTATCATAAGTATAGAAAATACTTGTACATTTCGGTCTTTGGGTCTTAATACTACAACTCATTTCATAAGGAAAATATTGGATTTTTCTTGAACATACACTGCATTTACAAAGAAAGGATTGCAACTCTACATACAAAAGATTATGCACTCACCAACTTAATTGTTGACACTCTTTCAAAATTACTTGTATTCTAAGGTAATGAATAAAAACAGGTAACTACCAGATTTTGAGGATGGAACGCTATGGCGTCAAACAAAACATTTTATCATTATATTATAATCGATTTTGAAACATGTAACTCATGAAACCATGTAACTTTCTCGATTATATTTATGATGGTTGTATCTACTTTGATCATTATTATACTCGTTGTTATGATACTATACATGAAGTCCTCCACCCTCGGACGTTTCCGCCATCCTTGGTTTGGGGGTGTGACAATGGCTATAGCTCTTCCTATAGGTACTCTTTCAGCCTAGTAGGCTTCTTCAATGATCTAGATAAGGTTTTAGGCAAAGACCATGAACTACCCAAACCCTCTACGCATAACCCCGCAATTTCAGTTATACATTAAATAAAGCATGAAATTCATACCATCTAAATGTGTATTAAAACATGTATTATATTTGCAACCAAAACATCAAGCACAATCACATATCATTCTTTCAAGCAACTTAAGCTAGCATGTCATATACAGTAAGTCATCAACATGTATACAACATAGCAATTAGGTCATAGCATGGCAATAGCACAACGAATTGAGTACCATCACAAATATCATATCATCAAGCACAAGTAATCACATGGTCATCCAAAAGTGAATCAAATCACCATCTACGGATTGCATGTTTCAATCATGCAACATAAGTGAGTTAAAACTATGAACTCACCTTTAACCTTGATGAAACCCTCCTTCTATTCCAAGTATTGAACTTACTTGAAGTTCTCAAGGCCCCACCCAAACACGACACATAACAAGCCATTAACAAATAAAGTATATGTTTCAAAAATACAACTTTATTCTAACTTTTATATTATTTTTATAATTTCCCAGCCCGGCCCCTGTTAACTGTTTTAATCATAAAACAGAATATACAACTCCAAATGAATGGATACCTAAGGTTCTAGAAACTAAACTCGATTTCCTACAAATTGATCAGATTAGAGCATCAACCAATTCTTCCCAGATTAGTAGCTACAACTCTCGTAATACGGGGCAAAGTTGTTGTGCAGAATTCAAAATTCACCAAGAATCACCATATGCTTTAAGACTTTAGGTAAAGGGTTAAAGTCACTCAATTTTACACACAAAAGGCTTGAATAATAGTATTGGGACATCCATGGAGTACTTTTATGAAAATATCAAAGAGATGACACAATAATGTTGAGAGTAGAATGCCTAAACATATAGACAAAAGTTTAGACCAAAGTTCCAAATTTTGACCCGTAATAACCACCTGTTCAAGGTCATTTTAGCATCACCAAGGCCTGCAAAATATACAATAATTTATTATATTATAGTACTTTAGACTTCTAGATTTTCAGGGAGTACTCGCACAAGTCCAAATGATTTTTCTACAGTTTTGTATGGATTTTACAAAATGGGATATCAATGTAGCTAATTTATGACCAGTCAGGGAAAATGAATATTTTCACCTTGGTTAGGGACAATATAAGGTCTTGAGAAAATTCATGGACAAACTAGACTCAAAGTGAAAACTTTGCTAATTTACGGATCCCTAATCCGACTCTTGATGATTTTTCTAAATTGTTTTCAAAACAGGGACAGACTGGTAATTTTTCCAAAATTCTCAGCTTTGACTTATTGGGTTAATTTGGCATCTTAGCCCAATAAGTCACCCTTCAAAGACCCGATATAACTAAAAAATGGTTTTCAAACAGTAGTTACAATACATTGGTTAAATTGGCAATTCCAACATCAAGCCATGATCCAAAATATGCAACTTTTAAAGAGAAATTCAATGTGTGATGCTATATAAAGAAAACATCGCTAGGGTTTGGATTTTTTCCACCATTAAGCCACATATAAAGACATTTAGAGAATGTTTTTAGAGTCTTTTGGATGGCTCAAAAAAAAGTCTTATATGAAGAAAAGTTACACATAATAATTTGAGTTAAAAAGAAACAAGAAACATGACATTAAAAAAACAATTTTGACTCCAAGTTTACAACCAATTCTTGAGCATCAATACTAACTTATGAGGGAGTGTTTTAAAAGAATTTTGACAGAAATAATCAGCCTAGAACCCATCAAGTATGGCTGGAAATCGACCATACATGAAGTCACAAGAATTGAAGTGAAGTTGGAACATTAATCAAACTAATACAACACAATACAACTTAATGATTCCTATCAAAATGTTAGCAATTGATGTTGAATCGTATGATGGAGAGGATCAAGGACTCATCAAGAGAATCAATTGATTCCAATGCTTTCAACTTCGTCCCCAAGGGAAAATCGACAGCCACACCAAAATCTTGTATCCTTCTCGTCCTACGCTTGTCAAAACTCGCACCACCCAAGGCCGTTTCTTCCTCCTGCCTCCGGGCTTGATTTTTTTTATCGCTCCCAAGATCGTCGCACAATAGTACCAAACAAGGGTCAATCGACCGCAAGTATAGGTTGTGTAAAAAACCGACGAAGCCATAAGTCCTCTTAAACACATCGATCCAATTGTTAGGGAAGTTATGGATAATTTTTGCACTAAACTCCCTAGGCTTCCAGCCTTGTTCTAATTCTACCTGAACCCTAGTTGGCATGACAAATTAAGTTTATTTTAATAACCCATTAACCCGTCAAGTCCATTTATACACTTCTTAATAAATTATACTTGTCTTATTTTTCCCACAAAGTCATTTAATTAAATTATTTTCTTTTAATTATTGTATAATTCTTTTTATTTTTTTATATTAAATAACATCATTTTTATTTAATTTGTTTTGTTATATAACCTTAAAACTAAATAATACTATGAAAATAAATATTTATCTAACGGAAGCTAATATCGTTGATGGAAACAAATTCACGTCCTTACATACACTACTTATTGGCCCTGATATCACGCAACAACTGAGAAGATCTTCCAAATACGCGACAGAATCAAGGCAACACGTGACACAAAAGTTACACTGACAATAGACGTAAGCCTTTGGAGTTTCAAGTGGGAGATTGAGTAATTCTAAAAGTCTCCCCATGGAAGGGAATGATATGGTTTAAAAAACAAGGCAAACTGAACCCATGTTACATAGGATCTTTCGAATTTCTTGAAAGGATTGGTCTGGTAGCTTACAAACTTAAGTTACATCAAGAACCCAACAAAGTACGTGATGTTTTCAATATATCGAACTTTAATAAATGTTTGTTTGACGACACACTTTCCTTTCCTCTCGACGAAATCCAAGTCAACGCCAAGCTCAACTTCGTAGAGGAACATGTTGAGATCATGGACCGAGAAATCAAGAAGTTCAAACAAAGTCGCGTCCCCATAAATAAAGTCTGATGTTAATTTAAATGAGGACCGCAATTTAATTGGTAATGCAGGATCAAATGAAGAGAAAGTACCCCCAACTATTCAACAAAGTCTCGTCCATAAGCTAAATTTCAGGACAAAATTCTTTCAATGATTGGGGGGGGGGGGAATGTGACAACAGTTAAATCAAGTCAATGATCGTCACTCATGAACGTCACGCACATCAAATTTAATAGGCTTGATTTGTAATATTTGACAGTTTTTAATGAAAATACAAAATTATACTTTAGTATCTTTAAGTAACATGAGTGGAATAAACCAATTGCGAACAATATAAGCAAACAAATTTTGTATTATTTTGTATAAATATTTACATAATCCAAAAGTACGCGTCAACACGATTCTAAAAATATAAAGAACGCCGAAATCAGACTTCATATGAAGAAATTATGATTTTTCGAAGTGTGACGTTCAACCTGATACAACAATGTGTTTCATAAAACATGAAATGGAGATCAGTTTCTTTTTAGCCAAAACAATCTAAACAAGAATTGACGTACTCAAAAATAAGAATTTATCGATATAAAGAATGTCGAGAATGGAGCTCATATGAAGGAGTTATATTTTTTTTCTAAGTTTTGCATTCAACCCGATACAACAATGTGTGTCATAAAAAGTGAAATGGAGATCGGTTGCTCGTTAGACAAAACACTCTAAACAAAAGTCGATTTCCTCGTAAATACAAATCTCTCGATATAAAGAACGTCAAGAACAGAGTTCGTTTGAAGAAGTTATCAATGCAAATCCTTTTACAGTATAATCCTCGTAAACTGTAAAAAATAAAAATAAAATGTTAATTAGCCGATGAAATCTAAATAAAAGTTGTAGTACTCGCATATACGAAATCGGGGATATGAAGAACGTCAAAAAAGGAGCTCGTATGCGAAATATATGTTTTTTCGAAGATTGTGAAAAATACTTGCTAGTTGCGACGCCACCCAACCAAATATTGCCACATCTCATGACCAGAGGTGAAGCCTTGGACCCTATGAAAGGACGCAGCGTGCCCAAGGCTGAGGCGTGGCGCGCCCATTGCTCCTGGCAGCCTATAAATACTTGACAAAAATTTTCATTAGGCACCACAAAACTTCTCTCAAATCTCCGTTTCTATGAAAACTCCCCCCCCCCCCCCCCGAGGTCCGGTCTTCGCGACCACTTTTCCGACATGAACTACCATTGAATTAAGCGCGCTTCGAGGGTGAGTTTCACAATCCAATTTTAAATTTGTTATTGTTATTCGGGAAGAATACATGCAAAATATTACTAATTGTTATATATAATAAATATCGATTTTTACTATCATTATGCTATAAAAGTTATTATATATATATATATATATATATATATATATATATATATATATATATATATATATATATATATATCATATTATTAGAGACATTGTTATAAAACTCGTATATTGGCTTTAGACTGTCGTTACTTTGCCCGTATAATATGGATAGTTATTATACATTGTCGTTACTCTACTCATATAATATGGATAATTATTATACCATGTTGTTACTCTACCCGTTTAATTTTTACAAGATAGTTAAATGATATAATTATAAAACGATATTATAATTATACGATATAATCTTTGGCCTAATAACTTGAACTTATAATGTTAGGGTTATAACTTTTACAACAACTCACTTAATGGTTTACATAAGACACATTCATCACCTAAGTTTAATACTTAGTAAATACCCCTACCTATAATCGTGAAATCTTAAGTGAGTGCGAGAATTATGTATAGAGTTATATGGGTTGAAACCCCCACCTGCAGTTGCTAGCTACAACCTCGACGGTCAAGTCACATGTAATAAATATCTAAACACTATGAAGTTTGATGAAGCGTCGTGAGGGGGCAACAACTCGTCAACAGCTCGATTATAGTAACTCACTGTAACATTGACCAACACTCCTAAAAGCAAATAAATATATAAGATGAAACAATAATTATATATAGTAAAACACTACTTTTGGATAAAAGTACACATATTTGTATAAGTTATAAATACTTATATGTAGTAAAATTCTACTTTTGGATAAACGAACACATATTTATATCAGTTACAAACACTTATATATGATAAAACAAATACGTTTAGTATAAAAAGTACGTTGATACAAATATACAAACCAGTGAACTCACCAACTTTATGTTGACGTTTTTAAAACCACATGTATTCTTGGGGAATTAAGAGACAAACGTGTAATATCTTTTAGGAAACAGTCATGGGATCGCGAACGTACCACTTTATTGTTATTGTTTATTATTGTGACTATCTGTTATGGCATTGCTTGTACGTTACTTTCCGGTGTTCTAAAACTTAGTACAATATGTAATTTTATATTCAATAATGAAAGTGATACTTATATTATACTTTTTGTGTATTGTCCAATGTAAACAATACTTATGATCCATAATGGTGTCACACAACTCGACGTTTCTTATGGGTTTTTATACAAAAAATAGTACAATGTGGAAAACGATTAACACTTAATAGGGTAAATGCATCCTATAAAAGATCTATATCACACACCTTAATAGGAAGATACAATGAACAACTTAACCTAGTATAACCCTAGTGTAATTCGAAATTACAAAGTGTAGAGTTACATACCTCTTGATTTGTTGTAGTAAACAAATCACTTCAATATCCTTGTAGTGTAGGTCTTGGAAAGCTTAGCACTAAAAGGATGGTGCCTATAATGGCTCACACTCAAACCCTAGAACTAGAAGACAAGAGGAGAGTGGAGGGAGGAGATTTTCGGCCAAAGAATCCTTCAAGGAACAGTGTATACGAATTTGAGGTCTCAAGGGGTCCTATTTATAGTTTAGGTAACCTAGGGATAATGCAAGATTTGAATGATTAATAATATATTTAATCCAAATTCAAATCATTTCCTTATTTACAAAAAGGAGGCTTATGGAAACCTTTGAAACCATCTTAATTTCGTTCATCCCAATATGGGTGCTATAATTTTCTTTCATTGCTCAAATATGAACAATTACAATTCAACCCTTGGACCTTCAATTAATTCCAATTAATCTTGAATTAATTCCAGAATATTTTTGATTAATAATTAATTAATTTTAGTTGATTTCATATTAATATATTAATCATAATAAATGAACAAATCAATTTTTCTATCTCCAATTCATATAATATATTAACAAATCATTTCCTCACAATTTCCAATTAGTTTATTAATCATATAATAATCTTGTAAATCACTCTATAAATGACATTCTAATCAAGTTCTAGTTATGAGAGAAACCCAAAAAGGATTTTGTTCTAATTACAAGAAAATATCAATTTAGTTACTCGCTTAGACACCTTATTCAAAAGCTTTCGCTGCTGGCCGGGGGTGTACAAAAACCCTACATTAGAAGATGATAAAATCGTTTGGCTTTACCTGCCTTCCATCTCGAATATGTGTTCTCCTTTAGTGGATGTAGAACACAAATAGAATGGAAAAAAAGAGGTGGAAGCAAAGCATGTGGAGGAGACCTATTAGAGAATAAGGGCGACACATTAAAAAACACAAGCTCAAAACTAGGCAAACTGTAGCTAAACCAAACCACCTATGTTGGCAGCTTCAAACTGGGATTGTTAATAAGCCTATTATATATATATATATATATATATATATATATATATATATATATATATATATATATATATATATATATATATATATGTGTGTGTGTGTGTGTGTATATATATGTATTATAAAGGAAATCTTATTGTTTCTAAAATAGAATGAATATAATAATATTATTTTTTAAGACGTCCAATTGTTTAAGCTGAAAGTACCATAAAACATCATTATAATAATATTAAATCTTAAGTCATCCAAATATCTATGCTAAATGCACAAACATTTAATACATAAACAACTTATCTCATTTCTGTGGATAAGAATTTCACAAAACCAGGTCAATTCCATAAAATCTGGAATTAGAATCTTAGAAATTTGAATTCACTATCTCACCCTAATATAGGATCACTCCACCCTACCCTCACACACCACACTCATTCTCATCCGCACACACCATAAACAACCACTCCTCGTAGCAGCACCACCCCTGCCGATGAGCTTCACCATTGCTCCACCTGCCGGCTGCCGGAAACCTTCAGACACTGACAAATTGACCCCGACTCCATTTCTTCAGCAGATGTCATCACCACCTTCGTACTCTAGCCATGTCGCCGTCCTCCACCTGCCTTGCACATCCATCGTCGCCCTTCCCTAATGCTTTCCATTATCTAATTTTGTTCTTCCTAAGACAAAATACGTTCGCTTTAGGTTTGATTTTGATTTCTTTTTCTACAAAAAAAAATGATTTTTTGATTTCTTCCTTTCAGATCAATTACAAAATTTGAATTCTGCAAAATCGATTTCATTTTCTACACTTATGCTCAAATATTTTTAGCCAATATCATTTTTACTTCATTATTTATTTTTGTTTTCTCCTTTTGCCTTGAAACTACCCAAAGTACCCCCAAAATGTTTTTGACTATGTGTTTTTTTTGTATCTGTATGTGATTATTTGTGTCTATTTAACTCTTTAAGTGCATGTTTAATAGATGATTTTCTTCCCTAATGCAAAAATTGGTAGCTTGAAGAAGGCTAAAGATGATAAGAAGGTGCACATGATATCACCACCAAGGTCACTTCCACCACCACCACCATGTCTTTACAACAACAACGTTTCTTTTTCTCCTTGCCTACATGAACATCTATGACCAAGGTAAAACTGTTATCTTCTTCTTGATTTTGTTTTCTTATTTAACCCTCTCTTTTTCTTCGTATGTTAATCATCATTTGTGACATAATAATAGATATATTTGATATATATTTCTTAAAGCCAAAAGAAACTCACACCATCTGCTCACTCTCGACACCTCCTTTATCTTTAGATCTGTAAGAATCCTCCATCTTTAGATATAGAATCTGATGAAGTTATGTGTATGTAAAATATGATGTATGCTTATGTACGTGTGTCTGTATAAAATGGGAGATTAATATTTAATACATTCTTATGTTGTTGCTGTCGAATTTCAAGTTAATATGGAGTCGGACTTGCACACCTATAAGGCGTGAGAGGCGGCGCGAGTCTAATTTATCTTTTTGGATTAGCTTAGCATACAATCTATTTTACTTAATTTAGTAAAAAGGTAGTTGGGCGCAACAAAGTAAAGATAAAAGAGATCGACACTTACATAATAAAGAAATGTTTGTGGTCTATAATGGGGATTTTTCTAAAAAAAAACTTACCATAAAAGGAAGTGATGTAAAACTCGTTGATTTGGCCGATTAGTCGGTCGAGTACTCCTTACTTGGCCCCTCGCCGAGGCAAGTTACAGAATCCGAGTACTACCCGATCGACCCCTTATTGAAGCGAGGAGTATTGTAAAAGTCAGCCAACTTGGTGATTAATATGTATAATATACTTAATGATTTATTACTTAACACACACATATATGATTATTACTACATATATATCTTAAATTTTCATTAATTATTCATGAAGTGAGACCATTGTGTGTTTTTCAGTTTTGTGTATTCACATGTATCAAATTTTGTGTGTTTTTCTGTTTTCGTGTATTCACATGTATCTAATTTTGTTATATATTTCAATCAACTTCATATTTTAACTTATGATTTTCACATATATAATTTCCCTAAAAAAATTTCTACATGATTTATCGAATCTGAGTACTCCCCGAGTACTCGCTACTCAGTAGTCGGCCGAAGAGGTACCGAGTAGCGAGTTTTACAACCTTGTTAAAAGGGCAATAAGTGGATTGTATACCATTACAAGATACAAAAGTGTGCTGTAAAAGTTGCTTTTGATCATGGAGGACCAAATCCTTCCAACGATATGCAATGTTTGTTTTAATAGTATGAAAACTATAATTCCACCACCGGACCACTTAACCCTTTTCTTTCTTACCCATCCCCTACAACAATACCTATTGTTGGTTGTTGGAGTTGCTACCATTTGCCTATTTGTCATCCCTATGACTCAAAAATACTTGAGCAGGTACAAATTCATCTATCATTAATGCTTTCAAGACGCTTAAGGAGGATCCAAATACCACCATTTGCATTGTTGACATTTGACAAAAGTTTTGAAAGGAAAATGAAGGAAAATTTCGGGGACCCGTCAAATACCACTATCTGCATTTTTAACAAGTGAGTTTTTTCATATTAAATCAATTTATGTTGTAGCAGCCCTACAATTCTGATAAAAAGTTTCATTTAACATATAGAAATTACAATCATGTTTGTCTTCCAAAATTCCATTACATCAAATCATATCCAAAAGATCAGAGTATCCAAAACAATAAATGCAAATATACTGGAGAGTGAGTGTTGCGACATCAAGCTAGGCCCTTCCCGTTAGAACCAGAAGTACCTGAAACACCCAACAAACTATAAGCAAACGCTTAGTGAATTCCCAAAATACACAAAACATACAACCTCATAATACCATGCAACGTATATACATATATAATTTCCATGGACTCCCTCTATGGTCTTCACATGTAATGTCATGGGCTACCCTCATGGTCTAACATTCAAGGGCCATGGGCTCCCCCCATGGTCTTCACACAAGTCATTACATGTCAACTAACAAAACCATTGCATATCAACTATTAAGTCCATATATCAAGTAATGGGCAGGCATTGGTGCCTTCGACCCATTGGTATAATGAGAAGACTCACCTTAGTCTGCTGAAAACAATAGCTGCTCGACTACCAGTCCAAAATCTCACACTGAAAAAATACAAATAACCCTAATTAGGATTATAACACAACCTAGTCAAAGAGCCCAAAATCCTAAGTCCAAGTCCCTCCATTATGGCCCAAAAGTCTTTTATTCATTAATGGGCCTAGAATCAAAGTCCAAAACTATAATGGGCCACAAGGCCCAAAGGCCCAAAAGAATATTACTTATAATGGGCCCAACCAAGCTTGGCCCATTTACACTAATGGGTATAAGACCCAAAAGGCCCAACTCATGAACCTAAAGGCCCACAATGGAAATTGACCCACATAACTTAACCAAGCCACAACCCACGATGCAGGCGTAAGCTCCTAAGTCCACATGCGAAGCCCACACCTAAGGCCCAAAATACTGAAATCCTTCGCTGAGTATGTGGGGTGTACTCAGCTTGTACGCTTAGCGTACACGCTTAAGGGCATGTACGCTGTGCGTACGAGCTTTTACACCCAATGTACTCATCTTATTTGCGAACTATGCCATTAAGCTCTTATTTGGTTCAGACACTTGCTCCAATACTCAGATCTGACTTCTTTGATGTGGGTAATCACGTAAACCTGCCAACTTTACGTGCATGCATGGCTTAATGAAGCCCAAAACCCCAAAAGAACTTAATAAATGTCTTAATGCTTGCATGGAGGTCACAAACACCATAAAGTTTGCACCTTTAAGCTCAAAGAGGACACTAAACGACTAGATCTACATACTTGGCATCAAGAATGGTCTTGACAAAACAACACCTTCAAAAAGGGACCAAAAACCAAAACTAGTCCAAAAAGGAGATCTAAACAATAAATGAGGAATGTATGGACTTTATACCTCCAGAACCTCCCTAAGGTGAAGGAAATGTTGGATCTAGATGCTTCACCACGATCAAGAATTGTACCATAAGCTCTTCTTCCTGCAAACACACCTAAAAATGGCTTCATTATGACACTCCAAGCTCAAACTCACTTCCAATGGATATTAGGGTTTCTAGGGACGATGAAAGGCAAAGGAGGCTGACAGAAATGAGGTCCAACGGTTATAAGATGGTTTAAATAGGGCACAAGTCTGAATATTAGGGTTTTAGACCTCGGCCACGTACGCCCCGCGTTACATCTTGTACGCCACGCGTATGAGCCTAAGCCACCCGATACATCTGTTGGTGTACGCTAAGCGTACACACATGTACGCCTAACGTATGGAGGGTCCTAAATGTCATAAATTAATACTTCAAGGGGCTAAATGGAATACCTAAATTTTGAATGTTACAACTCTCCCCTTCTTGATTTAAACTTCGTCCTCGAAGTATGCGGATGCAAATAGATCCGAGTAATGCTTTCTCATATCGTCCTCCGGCTCCCAGGTCCATTTGGAGCCCCTCCGGTGCTGCCATTGCACCTTCACGAGCCTCACCTATTTATTACAAAGAGCTTTAGTTTTTATATCCATAAGTGCAATGGGATTCTCAACATAGTTTAGGCTCTCATCTGCCTGAATATCATCTAATGAAATAACTGCAACCTCATCTGATACACACTTCCGCAACTGAGACATGTGGAAGGTGTTATGGATCTGACTCAGCTCATCAGGGAGATCCAACCGATACGCAACCTTGCCAACTCAGGAAAAGATCCTGAATGGACAAATGAATTTGTGTCCCAACTTTCCACTCTTCCGAAAGCAGATGACACCCTTCCAAGGCGACACCTTCAGCAGTACGAAATCCCCCACTTGAAACTCAAGATCCGAACGACGTCGGTCAGCATAGCTTTTCTGACGACTCTGCGCGACTCGCAGCCTGTCACGCACCTGCTGAATCAAATCAGTGGTCTTAAGCACTACTTCGGTGCTTCCCATGACTCGATGGCCAACCTCCCCCAATAAATCAGATTCCTACACCTCCTTCCATACAACATCTCAAATGGGGTTTGGTCAATATTAGCATGAGAACTGTTGTTGTAGGAAAACTCTGCTAGTGGGAGGTAAGTATCCCAACTCCCTCGGAAATCTAGAATGCATGCCCGGAGCATATCCTCAAGCGTCTGGATCGTCTGCTCGCTCTGCCCATTGGTCTGGGGGTGGTAAGCTGTACTGAAATGTAGCAGGGTGCCTAATTCCTCATGAAACTTCCTCCAAAACCTGGAGGTGAATTGAACATCGCGGCCCGAGACCATAGATACCGGCACTCCGTGCCTGACTACCACCTCCCGAACATAGACATCCGCTAATTTGTCGGCGAATAAACTCTCAGTAATCGGAATAAAGTGTGCACTCTTGGTCAGCCTATCCACAATAATCCAAATAGAATCAACACCCCATGTTGTCCTGGGTAATTTTGTGATAAAATACATGGTGATCTCCTCCCATTTCCATATGGAGATGGGTAACGGTTGAACCTTGCCGTGAGGCCTCTAATGCTCGGCTTTGACCTTCCAACATGCTAAACACCGCTCAACAAACCAAGCAACTTCCCGCTTCATGCAGGGCCACCAGTAGCTCAATATCAAGTCTCGGTACATCTTCGTGGCCCCCGGATGGATAGAAAAATTTGGACTTATACGCCTCCTCCAAAATCTTTTGCCTCACTACCCTAAATGCTGGAACCCAAACCCTGCCACACTGAGTCAATAATCCCCCGCTGTCTCGGAAAAACAATGGAATTTGCCCCCTAAGCCGCTCAGTCTTCCAATTCTCCTTTTTCAATCCCTCCATATGTGCCCCTTAGTCATATCCATCAATGGTGAGGTAACCACCTGTTGGGTTTTGAGCACTATAACACTCCTATGGTGCACATGCAACCCTAAATGCTTTGGATCTATGTTTTCTCTAATTATACATGCATTTTCTTTTTCCAAAGCATTCTCCCTAACTAGCATACAATTGAAGCTATATAATATAAAACATGGTTTGGATGCTTACCTCTTGAGTAGGGTAGAGTTCTTGACCTTTGAAAGCTTGAGCACCTCAAGTGTGATGCCTCTATTGGTTCACAAACACCAAAATGCAAGAGAAGGTTTAGGAGAATAAGATATTTGACTCCAAAGAGTGTGTAACCGATTTTGGCTTATGGGGTCACTATTTATAATGTGGCAAACACTAGGGTTACACTTTGTAAACCCTAATGCTCCATGACTTTTCACATTCTTATGCTATATGGGTTAACCTCTATGGACTATCCATGGATTATCTTATTGGTTTAGCCCAAACATATAGTCATGGATCATTAGCCCACATTACAAGAATCATTGATTTACATAATCAATCCCCATATATTTAATTAGTCTCTTTTGATCACAAAATTAATTCCAAAATAATTCTTGATCAATACTAATTAAATAATATTAATATATTATACTTGTAATATATTAATAAGTCACAAATAAACTTATTCTCAACAATCCTTCCTATCAAATTGCACTGGTGAAGGCAACCCAAAAAAGGACCATGCTACAATCGGGTCAATTACATACCAGTTATAGTTATGGGCTTAGACACCAAATCCAACAGTCTCCCACTTGAATAAGTCTAATAACTATAGCTGCCAATGTAACTTCAAGATCCGACTTAGCAATCGTAAGCTTTCAAAAGCCGTTGTCAACTCTTACCCAGTCAGTGATGCATCCTTTAGATAAGTGATCATATACTCCTCTATTCTCAAGATATTAGCTAGAAAAATACATGGAATAATTTCATACTCACTGTCCAGCAGTTTGTTTCCCGATTTCTGATTCGTTTAACATATAACATAACTGAATACATCAATTTAGTTCTGACCGGGCCCGACACATATGTCAAAACAGAATCATCGAGGGTCCCAAGATATCGCTTTTAATCCTCTTAGGATAAAATGAACAAATAAAATTCGAAATTATATGCTTGTACTAACTACTCATCAAGTCATGCACAACGACACATTTTATAACATCAAGTTACTGATGCGTTTTCGTGCCATCAATGCACAATCGACTCGTAGTCAACAACTCATATATCTTGGTTTGAAGATTATATGATATTATCGTCTCACAATTACTTGTGATAAATTCCATGAAGTAATTCAGGTGAGTGCGGGTTGAATCCAATACTCAAATCTTATTTCAGGAGCACTCATGAATGGTGTAGCACACTTTTGCTATGTCTAACTCCTTAGACAACCTACAAGCCAACTCATGACAGTCTTATTTCATACTTACTTCCAACGTATGATCGACTGTGGATAGTTTGAATAATAATAATAATCACATTTTTATTATTTTGGAAGTCAAAACATGCAAAGTGAAACAATAGTAAATAATTGGCACAAGATAGTAACTTTACTTATTAATAAAACTCATTTTATTTAATCATCAAATGTCAATTACAATTTAGCTATTACAAGTTTCTATTTATCTATCCACTAAAACTAATATCGTCCATTAGCCCAATGCCCCTTGCATGCTGCAAGTGCTTAACCCAAGTCAGTCCCTTTGTAAGAGGATCTGATGGGTTGTCCTCTGACGATATCTCCTTTACCACGAGGTGCCTTCTTCTACTTGATGTCTTATGAAGTGGTACTTTCTGTCGATATGTCTGGATCTACCATGATCTCTCGGTTCCTTGGTTAAGGCAACCGCCCCTTCCTTATCCCAGAAAATCTCCATAGGCTCCTTTATGGATGGAATAACTCCAAGGTCTCCAATGAAGTTTTTCAACCATATTGCCTCCTTCGATGCTTTGCTTACTGCTATGTACTCTGATTCACACGTTGAGTCAGCTACAGTCTCGTGGTTGGAACTTTTCCATGTCACTGCTCCTCCATTCAGGGTAAACACCCACCCCGACTGAGAGCGAAAATTATCTCTGTCAGTCTGAAAGCTAGCGTCGCTATACCCTGTCGCTCTCAAGTCATCACTCCCACCGAGCGTAAGGATCCAGTCCTTAGTCCTCCGCAGGTACTTACGAATGTTCTTAACCACAGTCCAATGAGCTTTACCAGGATTCCCTTGATAACTACTGACCATGCTCAAAGCAAAAGCCACATCAGGGCGAGTACAAGTCATAGCATAGATGATCGAACCAACTGCGGAAGCATATGGTATTCGACTCATCTCTGCTATCTCAGCCTCTGTACTCGGATTCTGAGTCTTACTCAGTTTGGTATTGCTTAGGATAGGTAGGTTACCTTTCTTGGAGTTCTCCATGATGAAACGTTTCAACACCTTGTCCAAGTAGGTACTTTGACTAAGTCCTATTAGCCTTTTACTCCTGTATCTTAATATCCTTATCCCTAGGATATAAGCAGCTTCTCCGAGGTCCTTCATAGCGAAACACTTCCCAATCCAAGACTTAACCTCCTGCAAGGTTGGGATGTCGTTTCCTATGAGCAGTATGTCATCTACATACAATACCAGAAAGCTCACTATACTCCCACTAACTTTGACATATACACAGGACTCATCATCGCTTCTCGAAAAACCAAACTCTTTGACTTTCTCATCAAAACAAAGATTCCATCTGCGAGATGCTTGCTTCAATCCATAAATGGATTTCTCAAGCTTACACACTCTATTAGGGTACTTTTCATTGACAAAACCCTCTGGCTGACTCAATTAAACATCTTCAGCCAACTTTCCATTAAGGAAAGCGGTTTTGACATCCATTTGCCATATTTCATAATCATGAAATGCAGCTATGGCCAATATAAACCTTATAGATTTAATCTTCGCTACAGGTGAGAAGGTCTCATCATAGTCAACTCCATGAGTTTGAGTAAAGCCCTTCGCAACTAGTCGCGCTTTATATGTGTGTACTTTCTGTTGGGTCTATAAATTTTGGTTTATACTTTGCTTTTCTAGGAAAATATATTTTTCTGTAATTTTGTGGCTGTGTACGGCTGCACATGTGTGTGCGGCTGCACACCCTGTGTACGGCCGCACACGCGTGTCCAGCTGTACACTCGTGTGCTGCTGGTGGCCCATGTCTCATATATATAGGGTGAGGAGTGCATAAGTGAAGATGGTTGAGAGGAGCTTAAGTGTGTGAAACTTAAGGTGTGTTCTAGAGAGAGAAAGTGAATCTTGTGTAAGGAACTTAATTCATATCATCAATACATTCAAGATTCAAGTTATTCTTCTTCTCCTTCTCTTCTATTTTGATCTGACATCATCCAATTGATTGGGATTCCGCACCATCAATTGGATCTGATTGATACACAAGCAGATTGGGGACTTACAATTGGTATCAGAGCTTGGATTGTATCAATCAATTTCGTCAGATCTGGAGCTTATTTGATCTTATTTTGAAAAGATTTTTGCGTTTTTGGATAGATCTCGGAAAAATAAGGGGGTTTGTTCTTTGCATTTTTCATAAAAACGAGTTTTTGATCGAGTTTTGGAGAAAAAAGGGTGAAGAACGTCGTTTTTTTCTTCGGATCTGTTGAAGGTGTGCGGCTGGTTGAAGGTGTACGGCTCGGAGTGTGCGGCCTCGGAGTGTATGGCTCGGTGTGCGGCTCGGAGTGTGCGGTTCGGACATGTGCGGCTCGTACGTGTGCGGTCTCGGTGTGCGGCTCTGTCTCGTGTACGGTCCGATCCTCGCTTCCCACCTCGTCTCGTTCAGCAACAGCCTCGCAGCAGCTTTCATTAAAAAAAACTCGGGGAGTTTTGGGGTTGCCAGGGATCGATCCTGGGTCCCCGGGTTAATCAGCAACGAGCCTTACCAGTTGATCTACCAAGTATCTTGTTCCATTCCTTCCATTTTAAATTGAAAAACTCTCATTTTCGAACCCAGTTTCGCAAAATTGTCACTTTTAACCCCAAAATTCAATTTCTTCTAATTTTAAATTCCAATTTCAACCAAAAATTTTAGTGTTTAATTTTTGACTTTTATTTTTGACTTTTTACTTAAAATTTTGACTTTGACTTTTAAAGTTTGACCTTTGACTTTCTCGTTTAACTTTTAAAATTTCAAATTTAGCTTTTCGGTTTGACTTTTAAGTTTGACTTTTTAAGTTTGACTTTTTAAAGTTGACTTTTGAGTTTTTAGTCAAAGGGCATATTTAAATAAATAAAAAAAAACAATGAGTTCTTCAAACGTTCCAGTCAATGAAGTTTCATGTACTCCATCTTGTGAAACTACTATTAGATTTCTCCGAGATCAAATCGATTTATTAAAAAGAGAAAATGAGGACCTCAAATACGAAGGCTATACTCTTAGGAAAGGTCAGAAACCTTTGAAAGCTCAATTAGAGGCCAAGACTAAGGACTTTAGGAAATTACAAGAAGATTACAGCAACAAGTGTGACAATTACTATCACATTAAGAAAAAACTTGTTGCTGTAACTGAAGAACTTGACGCTTTGAAAATTAAGTGTGGAAAAACATATGCTAGTTTCAAAAATTATACTGCGTCAAGTAAGACAGTCGAGTCCTTATTTGAAAACCAATTAAAATTCAAAGATAATCAAAAAAATGGTCTAGGGTATGATAGTGTTCCTCCCCCTTTCAATCATAACTATATATCCATCCCTATGACACAGGAAGAAATTGATAGGGAGGCACATCTTCAATATGGGAAACCTGTTGTGGTTGTGCCAAGGTTGAGGTGAACGTTTCTAACGATTCTACTTCTTGTGCAGGTAAAGTAGTAGAGGATGAGAACAAGGAGAAAACTATTGAACAATCCAATGACTCCTTGAACTCTGAATTTGTTGCTTCTAACTCAGTTACTCCTAACAAACCTGCTGTTGAGAAATACAGGCCACCAAAACAAGCGAAACTGACGGCTTGTTGCAAGTGTGCATGTGGGAACAACCTGAGACAAGGCATGGGCACGCCACCAGGGGCAGGAAGAAACAATTTCCCAGTGAAGAAAAAGACTTGTTTTCACTGTGGAACACCTGGTCACATTGCCCGAAACTGTCCAAATCGCGCATACGTTCCCTACTACGCACAAGGATTGCAAAACGCGCCAAGAGGAAGATACTCCAAAAGAAACCCCTCAAGGTCACGTTCAGACAATGGTGACTAGAACGCGCAGAAGGCCAAGAATCAAACCCACAAGGCCTAGAATCCGAATCCCAAAGGCAAGAAGGGAATGCCGGAAAAGAAGCCAAATCCAAGAGATGCTTTAGCGAAACCAAGACCGGTTAGGTCTAAGTCATTTCAACGGCCGACTTCCAGTTCAAAAACAAGTGCTGGGGCACCCATCGGACTGAAAAAGAAATGGATTAAACCCAACTATAAATGGGTACCAAAGGTTCAATCTCCCAAATCATCTAACGATTCTAATATTTTGTCATCTTCTATTTGTGATATGCAGGATATGTCGTGGGAGAGAGTTCCTTGCAAAGATGAAAAAGGTCAACCCAGTTTCAAAATGGACTGGGTTCCAAAGACCAACTGATCCCGCTCGGTGTCGGAACAGCTATGGAGGCATATCATCAGACTTCGGTTTGTTGATAGTGGATGTTCCAGGCGCTTGATAGGAGGCATCTCTCAACTGTACAACATTCAGAACTTTGTTTGAGAGTATGTGTCCTTTGTGGGAAAGGAAGAAAGGAAGGGATCACACATGGGGTTAGTGCTTAATGACATGAAGAATTTTCGGATCTGTTCTGAGATTATGCATGCTGTTCTCAAACCTTCTGGATGCAAATTCAATCGGTGAGTTACGGTTTTAGTTTTCTTCTCGATACTCCTGAGTTTATTTTACACTGATTCATTTTGAAGTTAATCTTTTATTTTCTTATAGTTTTTCGTTAGTAGGTATTATTGGGAAGTGATATCAACAAGTGATAACAGGCAATCTGAATCTGTGTAAGGTTCCAAAGCTGAATTGTCTAGGCTCTGTGTTCGATGCGCTGGTAGGCACGAAAAGTTTAATGGACTTGACTAGGTACAAATGAACTTAAGGAATCTAGAGACTTGATAAATCTTGACCTAGATAGTTCCGTTTAGCCTGACAATATGACGCTTGGGCAGGTTGAGCAGGGAGATATACATGAGAATCTACCGGTCACATTAAGAGAACCCGTATCTACAACTGTGGTTTAACTTTTCCTTAATGTACGGATTTTGTCCTTAATTCTGATATTGACGGGGCGACTGGGGAATTCCGATAAATTAAGTCTGTAGAAAATTATTTTCTTTCTTTCCTACTGTTAGTCATATGTTGCCTCCTCTGTGTGATCGAAAGATCCGACCTGGACTGCAACATATGCAAATCTGTCTCTCTGCATCTTCTATCTATGCTATTCTTTCTACCTGTTATCCATATGCTGTCTCCTTTGCGTGATTAATAATCCGACCTGGTACACAACATATGCAACCTTCTGCTTCTCAATCCCTCTGAAATTCTAGTTAGTCATATGTTTCACCCTCTGTGTGATTGGAAGAGATCCGACCTAGGTGTACAACATATGCATTCTAAATCTATCCTCTCTCCTAATAATTGTCTGCTCACCAGAAGTAAGGAGTATCTCGGAAGTCCTTGATTATTGGGGTATATCAGGAAGCGGGAAACATGTTCTAGTACATCTAGAAATTGAACAATTATAGATTGTCTGTAGATCTCGCTGCTCAATTTAGGTAGACAACAATATCCTTGGTCGTCGTCAGCTGAATGGTCTTTAGGAAGTTTGTCTACGAACACGGGATCCCAATGCCTTGTCATTCGTAGTATGTAAAAATTTCTCACAATATTTCGAGCTTAAGTGGACCACAATACCGGCGATCGACCAGACATAGACATGAAGGGGGAAGGTACCGATAAACGGATTATGGCTGTCTAACAACTTTGATCCCAAATATTTTTGTTTTATGTTAAATTTGTTCATAGTTTTCCTCTATGCACAAATTTAGGGGGAGTATTAAAAAAATTAATTAAAAAAATCAAACAAAATTCAGAAAATTAAAAATCAAACAAAAATCAGAAAATCAAAAATCCAAACATACTTTTGTTTCTGTTTTAATTTGTGTGCTAAGTTTTCTTTTAGTTTTGTTTTGTCTTGAAAAGTGAATCCAGGTGTAGATGAGACTCATGGAGACTGTATCGAAGATGTTTTGAGCCAAGGCTTCATCCGTGATCATCGAAGAATTCTCACTCGAAGTAGCAAGAAATGAAGATTATTCTTCCAATATTCAAACCTTCAACCAGAGAAGCAAGGTGAAGCAGATTTGAAGATTATGTGACGGATTGCATTGAAGCCTCCTCAATCAGTCTGCTGTTATCTTGAACCTAGTGATCCATAGGATTTGTTCTCTCTTATGTTATCTCTGAAGATTCTCAACCTGAAAGCGTTATCTTTCAAGAATCAGTACATCAAGCCTCCTCACCCAATGCACGTTCAATGTCAAATTTTGAAGATAAGCCCAACTGCTCCAAATGAAGTCATTCATTGAAGATTCATCAAGTTCATCTTGAAGTTGTGAAGAATTCGAAGATAAAAGCTGAAGTCAAGCTCCAAATGAAGATCGACAAGAAAAGCCAGCTACTTTTTAGGGAAAGCTTGTTGGGTCAATTAGAAAAGAAAGCTATAAACCAAGGGAGAGATTGTTGGGTCTATAAATTTTGGTTTATACTTTGCTTTTCTAGGAAAATATATTTTTCTGTAATTTTGTGGCTGTGTACGGCTGCACATGTGTGTGCGGCCGCACACCCTGTGTACGGCCGCACACGCGTGTGCAGCTGTACACTCGTGTGCTGCTGGTGGCCCATGTCTCATATATATAGGGTGAGGAGTGCATAAGTGAAGATGGTTGAGAGGAGCTTAAGTGTGTGAAACTTAAGGTGTGTTCTAGAGAGAGAAAGTGAATCTTGTGTAAGGAACTTAATTTATATCATCAATACATTCAAGATTCAAGTTATTCTTCTTCTCCTTCTCTTCTATTTTGATTTGACATCATCCAATTGATTGGGATTCCGCACCATCAATTGGATCTGATTGATACACAAGCAGATTGGGGACTTACACTTTCCCATCCCTGTCGGTCTTCTTCTTGAAGATCCATTTGCACCCGACTGTCTTACGACCCGGTACATTATCAACCAAGTTCCAAACTTGATTGTCATACATGGATTGAATCTCGCTGTCCATAGCCTCTTTCCATTTTGCAGACTAGGGGCCCGCCATGGCTTCCTTGTATTTGTTAGGTTCATCCAAAATTACCAGTGTGCTATCACTGACAAATGTATCACCTTCAGTAGTAATATGGAAACCATAAAACTCAAGTGTGTTCCAAACTCTACTGGAACGCCTCAGAAGTAAGGACTCGTCAGTTGGATCAACCGGAGTTTCCTCCTCAGTTTGATTGCTAGTGTTTGAGGTTCCTTCACCGCTTGACTCTTGAAGCTCTTCAAGGTCAATTTGCCTCCCACTGTTTCCTTGGCCTATGAGTTCTCTCTCATGAAAGACTTCTCTCCTCGCAACGAATACAACATTGTCACTCGGTGTGTAGAAGAGATATCCAAAGGATTTTTGTGGGTAGTCGATGAAAATACATTACTCACTCCGAGGTTCTAGCTTGTCGTGAGTTTCTTTTCTCACAAAAGCCTCGCAACCCCAAACTTTGATGTGGTCTAATGTGGGAACCTTCCATGTCCACATCTCGTGAGGTGTTTTGGAAACCTTTTTGGTAGGCACTAGATTAAGGATATGGGCGGCAGTCTCTAAGGCATACCCCCAAAATGAGATAGGTAACGAAGCTCGACTCATCATCGAACGAACCATGTATAGCAAGGTTCTATTGTGCCTCTCATCCACACCATTAAGCTGTGGTGTCCTAGGTGGCGTCAATTGTGAAACAATTCCACATTCCTTAATATAATCAAGGAACTCGATACTAAGATACTCTCCTCCACGATCGGATCGCAGCATCTTTATCTTCCTGCCCAATTGATTTTTGCTTAAACTCTTTAAACTTTTCAAAGGTTTCTGACTTATGCTTGATTAAGTAAATATACCCATATCTACTATAATCATCAGTAAAAGTCACATAGAAGAGGTTAGCATCCCTTGTGGCGGTTCTGAATGGTCCACACACATCAGTGTGTATGAGATCCAACAGACCTTCACCCCTTTCACAAGTACCAGTGAAGGGTGACTTGGTCATCTTTCCAAGCAAACAAGATTCGCAAGTGTCATCCGACTTTAAGTCGAATGACTCCAAAACTCCATCCTTTTGGAGTTGGGCTATGCGTTTCTTGTTGACATGTCCAAGACGACGTTACCACAAGCATGCTTTATCCAATTCATTGGAAGAATCAATATTCAACACATTATTTCCTAAGTTATCTACAACCATCACAGTTTCATATATACCATTGCAAGGTAATGCTTCAAAATAAAATACACCATTACAATAAGCATAAATACCACCATTTTCATTATTAAAGGAAAAGGTAAAACCTTGTTTATACAAACTGTGAAAGGAAATAACATTTCTCGCCATATCGGTCGAGTAACAACAATTATTCAAATCTAAATTAAAACCATTACTAAGAAATAAAGAATAAACTCCAATCTTGGTCACAAGCGACACTTTCCTATTTCCCATGATTAAGTTTATCTTCCCGTGCTCCATATCCCTACTTCTTTTTAGTCCCTGCAAATCAGAACAAATGTGAATACCACAACCTGTATCAAGGACCCAAGAATTAGCATGTGATGAGTTATTAGACTGAATAGTGTAAATACCTGCAAAGGAGGGATTGATCTTTCCACCCTTTATGTCCTGCAAGTACTTGGGGCAGCTTCATTTCCAGTGCCCTTTATCATGACATTGGAAGCACTCTACTTCCTTCGGGTTGGAAGAGGGATTAACATAACCAACTTTGGTACCACTTGAATAGGATCCATCAAGAGACTTTCCCTTGAGGCTCTTGTAGGGAGCCTTCCTCTTTTTTCCCTTCCCATGTCTGATTGCCAGAACAGGAGCAGAAGTAGTAGTAGGAGTAGACACAACCGACTTGCCTTTCAGGTTGCTTTCTGTAGTCCTAAGAAGGACTTGAAGCTTGCTAAGAGTGACCTCCTCCTTGTTCATATGATAAGTCATACGAAACTGATCATAACAAGAAGGTAAAGAGTGTAGAATAATGTCTATGGCCAACTCTTCATCAAAATTGACATTCAATTTAAGCAAGCGGTCCACGAATCTCCATATCTTCTACAAGTGGGCTGTGATGGGTTCACCGTCCTTCATTTTGGTTATGATCATGGAGGCAATGATCTCATATCTCTCCTTCCGAGCACTTTGATGGTATCTTTCCATCAAATCATGATACATTTCATAGGGGTAGTAGTCCTCAAAGGAATTCTGCAGCTCAGCAGTCATGGTTGCAATCATTAGACACGACACCTTTGTCGCATCCCTCTCATGAGTAGTGTGTTCAGTGATTTGTTCAGGAGTAGCAGTGGTGACTTCAATCTCCTTAAGCTCTTTATCAAGGACATATTCTTTGTCCTCATAGAGAATAGCCATCCTGATGTTTCGAATCCAGTCATTGAAATTCGAGCCATCAAAAATGACCTTCCCACATAGATTCATTAGGGAGAAAGAGCCTAAAGGGATTGGGTTGGAAGCATTGTGTGGGATTGACATCTGTAAAAGAAGAACAAAGTTTAGATTAGATGATTATCCTTAATATTACACCCAATATGAAATATTAAGGCTAGGACCCAACACAATATTCTACAATTGCGAAGAGGGATGGCGTAATCCAATTGTAAAATATTTGAAGGTAGGTAAATGACGATTTACCAATTTCCACCATGAAAAACGAAATAGAATATTAAGTTTTAATTGGATTTGAAATTCCTAGATCTTTGAGATTCAATGAACTTTTCAATGGCATGTTTAAATCTCGATTGTGCCCTTCAAGTTTGTGTCTGGGATGCCGAGGATCACAAACAAAGAGTGAATAACCATGCAAATTACCTTGGTACACCCAATGTTACAAATCACCTAATCAATGTGTCGGTTAACCACACACGCTCCATTGATCTATGACTAACACCAAGTTACCCTTTGCCACACATTGTCAATCCCAGATTAGTGTGCTGGTTAACCACACACGCTCCACTAACGACTTAACAAGGTGTAAAGTGTAATTTCATGGATTAGCACCATTTCACTTTTTCCTAAAGTAACTAAGATTGGGAATTTAATAAAAGTTTAGTTACTTTATATTTATCATTATACTTTTAATGAAGGAGAATTAATGTCCTATCCTACCCGTTCGGCTAACGACCCTCCACCAGTCAAGGAAGCGGTGGGTGAGAGTGGACACCCATTAAACTACCATTTTATAGGCAATAACCTTATACCCCCCTTATAGACCGGCTTCGTGAATGAGGCCTACTAACGGTAAGACCGACTTTGTCTTATACATATATATATATATATATATATATATATATATATATATATATATATATATATATTATTAAACATATAATATTAAAAAGTATAAGGGTTGAATTTTAACTTTTAAAACTCTAGGGTTTGGAATTAAAGTTTCATTGATGAGACTCTACAAATTCCAAAACTTGAGGGCAAGTTTTGAAACTTGTCAAAACTCTTCACATTCATAACTTATGAGTTTAATTGATTTTAATGTATGAGACCTTTCATTTTCCATAACTTGAGGACAAGTTATGGAGGTCATTAAACATCATTTTGATCATTCTACTAACAACTAAATTATCACATAATTCATGATCTAACTAAACTCATAGGCAATATAATTTTTCAAGTCAACAATTTGAAAGCAATTTTGTTTATCATATAAAAACAACAATTATTTTAAAACTTTGACAATTATCTTGTGGTTGGATGAGTACAAGCACTACCATATCACAAAAAAAACATTTCCAATGATCCAAAACAGTTTGTGGTAGTGCTTCAAATCCAAACCAGGCCAAGAAACTCGAAATTCTGCAAACAGGGCCTTCAACTCGACGAGTTGGCTTGTTTACTGAGTGGACTCGTCGAGTCTGTTCATGTACTCGGTGAGTTCACCAGTCAGTGGCCAAAATTTCGACTTTTTCAGCTTTGAAAAACTAGTAAGCATCAAATATAATAGCAAACAAACTTAGGCTCTGATACCACTGTTGGGTTTTGAGCACTATAGCACTCCTATGTTTCACATGCAACCCTAAATGCTTTGGATCTATGTTTTCTCTAATTATACATGCATTTTCTTTTTCCAAAGCATTCTCCTTAACTAGCATACAATTGAAGATATATAATATAAAACATGGTTTGGATGCTTACCTCTTGATTCGGGTAAAGTTCTTGACCTTTGAAAGCTTGAGCACCTCAAGTGTGATGCCTCTATTGGTTCACAAACACCAAAATGAAAGAGGAGGTTTTAGGAGAATAAGATATTTGACCCCAGAGAGTGTGTAGCCAATTTTGGCTTATGGGGTCACTATTTATAATGTGGCAAACACTAGGGTTACACTTTGTAAACCCTAATGCTCCATGACTTTTCACATTCTTATGCTCCATGGGTTAACCTCCATGGACTATCCATGGATTATCTTATTGGTTTAGCCCAACCATATAGTCATGGATCATTAGCCCACATTATAAGAATCATTGATTTACATAATCAATCCCCATATATTTAATTAGTCTCTTTTGATCACAAAATTAATTCCAAATTCATTCTTGATCAATACTAATTAAATAATATTAATATATTATACTTGTAATATATTAATAAGTCACAAATAAACTTATTCTCAAAAATCCTTCCTATCAAATTGCACTGGTGAAGGCAACCCAAAAAGGGGTCATGCAACAATCGGGTCAAGTACATACCAGTTATAGTTATGGGCTTAGACGCCAAATCCAACACCATCATCCTCAAGCAAATACCTCGGATCGGAGTACTCGCCGCCTTACGGCTCGAAGCATCGGCCACCACATTGGCCTTCCTGGGATGATACAAAATCTCACAGTCATAATCTTTCACCACGTCTAACCACCTCCTCTGCCGCATATTTAGGTTCGGCTGATCCATCAAATACTTAAAACTCTTATGATCGGTAAAAATGGTGCATCGGACCACATATAAGTAACGCCTCCAAATCTTGAGGGCAAAAACCACTGTCTCCAATTCCAAGTCATGAGTTCGGTAATTCGCCTCATGAGGCTTCAGCTGCCTCGAGGCATAAGCAATCACGTGTCCTCTCTGCATAAGGACAACCCCCAAACCCAAAATAGAAGCATCACAATATACCACAAAATCATCTAATCCCTCGGGTAACGCCAGAATCGGGGGCCTCGCACAATTTCTGTATCAAAGTATCGAAGGCCGACTGCTGATCTGGACCCCACCAAAATGTCACATTTTTCTTGGTCAGACGAGTCAAGGGCACTGCAATTTTGTAGAAATCCCGAATAAATCTTTGATAGTACCCTGAAAGGCCCAAGAAACTCCGGATCTCGGATACGTTCCTCGGAACCTCCCAACACATCACCACCTCAATCTTGACCGGTTCCACCAAGATACCCTCTTGGTTGATGATGTGCCCCAGAAATTGCACCTCACGCAACCAAAGCTCACATTTGGAGAATTTGGCATAAAGCCTCTCCCTCCTCAAGGTCTCCAACACCTCCCTCAAATGTTGCTCGTGCTGCTCCTTGTTCTTGGAGTAGACCAGGATGTCATCAATAAAAACAATCGTACACCTATCAAGCATCGGTCTGCACACCCGGTTCATGAGGTCCATGAATGTTGTTGGGGCATTGGCGAGTCCGAATGGCATCACCACGAACTCGTAATGACCATATCGAGTTCTGAAGGTCGTATTCGGTATATCCTCATCCCTAATCCTCATCTGATGATATCTCGACCAAAGATCAATCTTGGAAAACCAAGATGCACCCTAAAGCTGATCAAATAAGTCGTCGATCCACAGAAGCGGTTAATGGTTCTTCACCGTCAGCTTGTTCAACTCCCGATAATCAATACAAATCCTATGTGACCTATCCTTCTTTTTAATGACCAGGATCGGTGCTCCCCATGGGGAACTGCTCGGATGAATAAATCCTATGTCTAGAAGCTCCTATAGCTACGTAGACAACTCCTTCATCTCAAGCGGAGCTAGACGATACGGTGCCTTGGCTATCGGAGCCGCACCAGGCATCAAATCAATCTGAAACTCTACCTGCCTCTCGGGAGGCACCCCAGGCAACTCCTCTGGAAAAACAACGGGAAAATCTCGCATAATAGGTACCCTGCTCAACTCTATCGTGGTCTCTACCCTTGAATCCAAGACATAAGCCATAAACCCAAAACAACCCTGTTGAAGAAGTCTCCTAGCCCTCGCAGCCGAACAGATAATGGTCCCATGCAAGGCTCTCTCTCCATGAATAACCAGTTCTCCCCCACGTGGGGTTCAAACTCTCATTAGCGACCGCTCAAAATCAATTACTGCCCCAATGGACCCCAACCAGTCCATCCCGGTGATTACTTTCAATCTCCTCAAAGCAATCGGTACCAAATCGATATAAAACCTCTCGCCGAACATGTTCACTATGCTCCTCCGAAATACCCTCACAGCGCTCACAGTGCAGTCATCTGCAATCTCCACCTCAAGAGAGGAATCCAAAGTCCCCGGAGCATCTCGAAACTTCTTGCTGAGTGCAACAGATACAAATGATCGGGTAGCCCCCGAATCAAAAAGAACATGAGATGACAATCCATTGACCAAAAAGGTCCGTATACAAGATCATAACAATATAAGCATCACAATAAAATAAATAAGATAGACATAGGTCACATAGCAGTCATGACAACTAACACTGCTCGGGCCTCCTTTGTGGTCAACTGAAATGCCCTGCTCTTCACCGGAGGAGCCACCACCTTGATCGGGCGGCCATCCGTAATCTTCATCGTAGCGGGGGCAGGCGCCACCACTGCTCCGACAGATAACCTCAGACAATCGGCATTTTTATGATCGGTCTGGTTACAGTGAAAACAAATCAAGCCCTTCATGGGGCAGTCCCTGCTCATGTGGCCCGGCTGGCCACAAGCGTAACATGTCGAGCCTGCAACCCGACATGCTCCACTGTGCGGCTTGCCGCACTTGGCACAACAGCCCCGACCCTGCTGGCCTCTGCTGGGAGGATCAGAGGTCTAAGGCTTTTTAGCCTGACCTACTGCTGTCTGAACCTGCACTAGCTTCCGCTTCGTCTGGACAACTCAATTTCCACTTCCCAGGCCTTCTCCACCATGTCATTCAGGGTCTTCCACCCTGAAAATCTCACGAACTCTCGGATATCATACCTCGGCATGGAATGATACCTCATCTTCCCAAAGGCCATACCTGATGCCTCTAATTCACCCAACCACAGATAGACATGACCCGCAGAACACATCACAAACTCAGATCCTAGACTATTATAGGATTTCTCTATCCTCACCGAACTATAAATCTAAATCAATCATCGCAGGTTGCCCTATGCATGCAAGTTATACACAAATATAATCACATAGACTGTCAAATAAAACTTCTACCCTAAAACCAAAACCAAACAAGGAATAGGAAATAAGGAAGAATTCATCATTCTAGGGCTATTCAACCCTAGACATGTACAACTTTGAAAGCATACACTTAGCAAATAACCAAGTCAATAATATATTTCTAGCATAGCTAATACATTGGGAATACTTGCTTGAGCTCGGCCGATTTCACGCATTGCACTCTCCTCTTTACTTAAGAAAACTGTTTTTAGAAAAATTTAACTTTTGTTTCTTTTGAAAAAGGTTTACCATTTCCTCAGTTTGAGTTCTGACACACCCGAGAGTGTGCCCGAATCCCTCAAACCAAGACTATGATACCAACTTGTAACAACCCGAAAATTTAGATAAATTTTTTCATTTAATATATAGAAATTACAATCATGTTTGTCTTCCAAAATTCCATTACATCAAATCATATCCAAAAGATCAGAGTATCCAAAAAAATAAATGCGGAAATACTAGAGATTGAGTGCTACGACATCAAGCTGGGCCCATCCCCTTAGAACCAGAAGTCCCTGAAACACCCAAAAAACTGTAAGGAAATGTTTAGTTAATTCCCAAAATACACAAAACATACAACCTCATAATACCATGCAACATATATACATATAGAATTAACATGGACTCCCTCCATGATCTTCATCTGGAATGCCACGGGCTACCCCCACAGTCTAACATCCAAGGGCCATGGGTTCCCCCATGGTCTTTACCAGGTGTCATGGGCTCCCCCTATGGTCTTCACACAAGTCATTACATGTCAACTAACAAAACCATTGCATATCAACTATTAAGTCCACAAATCAAGTAATGGGTCGACATTGGTGCCCTCGACCCATTGATATAATGAGAAGACTCACCTCATTCTACTGAAAACAATAACTGCTCGACTACCAGCCTAAAATATCACATACAAATAACTCTAATTAGGATTATAACACAACCTAGTCAAAAATGTCACACCCCCAAACCTAAACGGCGGAAACGTTCGGGGGCAGAGGACGTCATGTACAGTATCACAACAATGCATAATAGTAAAACAAGCAACAACATCATCCATTGCATTAATAATATAATTTTAATACAAGTGTGTTATGTATAGTTATAAGACACCAAAATATGAATCAAAATAAAGACGAGTCTTGAACATGCTCCGTCTTCTCAAAACCTAGTCATCGGTACCTGTCTACTGGTGACCTAAGAATACAAGTTATTTTGAAAGAGTAGATCAGCATTAAAGCTGGTGAGTTTTTAAGTATTTTAGTGTCAAAGTTTGTATAAGTTTGAAGAAAGTGTTTGTAAATGTCTGCTGAAAATGTTTGTAAGTGTTTAGTGTAAATGTTTGTATACTTCCTAGAAAATCCTATATTTTCTACTAAAGTAGTCTTCTACCAAGACTCGACTGTTTTGTAAGTTTGTTCTTTTTAAAAGTGAGTGTTTTTCCCAAGCATGACTATCATTACCAGAATATAGTTTACATTACCGTTTATGTGAGAAGATCACAAAATGAATGTAATGGGAAAATAAGTATGTATTGTAGTATTGTATATGTAACTACCAATGTACTAACTACCTTAAACCTGTTTGTTTAATTAAGGTAAAATGTGATGAGATTATAACCATGCTTGATTGACTAGTAAAACACGACGATCAAAGACGTCGAAATGGTATGACATTCGTCACCCGTAGACCTGCAGGTCCCACTGTAGCTAGCAGCAAGTTGTAGGATGGTCAATCCCATGTAGATCTATACACAAATTCACGCTCTCCCTCCAGGAGACTCTGGTTACAAAACGTGACACGACAGTATATTGTCGTGCCATGAAGTAGTGGCTCACATTAATGTTATAGTATTCTAGTGTTTGTATAGTATGTTCTAGTGTATTGTATGTCCTCTCTGTTCTAGTGTATAGTATGTATAGTGTAGTGTATGTTCTCTTAGTTTCTCATCATAGTATGTTCTTTCTGTTTCTCATTATAGTATGTTTGAACTGACTCATGTATGAACTGACTCTTGTATGTTTCATTATTCTAGAAATAGTAAGTAGTGACTTCCTAAACTATACCAATTATAGTTTACTAGTAAAGTTGTTTGAATGACTGATTATGTTTGAACACCTTTGCTACCCAAAGGTATTGAACTGAAAGAAAGAACTTTTATATCTATATACATATACATAATATATAACTAAGATTCAAACGACATTCAGATAAACAACCGAATACCCTAAGTCCACAACCAAACAAGGAACAGGAAATAAGGCGAGTTATCAGTCCTAAGCCCTTTCAACCTTATTTATATAACTATATCCATATAGACATGATTTTGACAATATATAAGTTTTAAAAGAGTTTAAGTGAAGAATTTAACATATAAAAGAGTTTATAAAACGATTTGAAGCAGTTTGTTTGATAATACAGTTTTGAAATGTAAGAAATCCAATGGTTTGATAGGTATTAATCACATGTGATTGATATAATAACTATAATGTTTCTACTTGTATTCTACCCCATAAAAGCATTTAAAATAATTTAAAAGATAAGTTAAGGGGGTATGAACTCACCTGTAGTGAGTGATACGAATGTAAGTTCGATATAGGATGCTAAGTGTCAAGTGAAGCCTCGAGCACAAACGGATCCTATTAGCATATAATGATACATATATGGATATAATTAGTGTTTATACAACTAATCATGTAAGGAAAACACCTTGGGAACTAGGAAACACTTAGATTGAAGTGTTACAAGTACATAGGATTGCATAAAAGGGGTTTATGGCTACACTAGTGTGTGTACAGCCAAGAGGTGTACGGCCACATGTGTGTACGGCCATGGAGTGTACGGCCGTACACTCCTTGAAGAACATGCCCAGAAGTTGGTTTACGGCCCTATCTAGCATCCTCTAAGTGTCCATGATCTTATGTTGGGACATAACATGAGTTTGAGGCCTAAATATGCACTAAACAAGGGGTGTACGACCATATGAAGGGTGTACGGCCGTACACTCTTTGTGTTCATGCATTAGATGATGTTTTAAGGCTAGGAATCATGTGTTTATCAAGCCTAGATAGAAGATAGAAGAAAGACTTACACTTTTGAAGGCTTCTAATGAGTTCATGACCCAAGAACAAGTAGGTATTCTTGGTGAAAGTGTTGAATACTTGAAGATCTATTCAAAAAGATAAATTTCATGGATTAAATCAAAGGGTGATACTAGATTAAGAAGGATAACAACTAATCAAAAGGAAGAAAGGCTTACATTCTTGAAGATCAAGGTGAAAAACTGTATGATAGTTGAGAGAGAATCCTATTTCTTGAGTGAGAAGTGTGAGGAATGAAGAGTAATAAAGGCACAACTCACTTATGGACATGAGTTTACGGCCCTAATGGGTGTACGTCCGTACACCCATGTGTACACCATGTGTACGGCCGTACACTCCTCTTGGAGGAGTGTTTGGCTTGAATGAAACTTGATGAACTTAAGTAACTCATTTCTAAACCCTAACTTTGAATGTACTAGGCTTAGAACACTCAAACAGACTCTAAACAATGCTAAAAGATAGCAGAAACGAGTCTGACTTTGATTGAATTGAATGGCTGTACAAGATAGAAATTTCGGGTTGTCACAAAAGAGCCCAAAATCCTAAGTCCAAGTCCCTCCAGTATGGCCTAAAAGTGTTTTCTTCATTAATGGGCCTAGCATCAAAGTCCAAAACTATAATGGGCCACAAGGCGCAAAGGCCCAAAAGAAGATTCCTTATAATGGGCCTAACCAAGCTTGGCCCATTTACACTAATGGGTCTAAGGCCCAAAAGGCCCAACTCATGACCCTAAAGGCCCACAATGGAAATTGACCCACTTAACTTAACCAGGCCACATCCCACGATGCAACCCTAAGCTCCTAAGTCCACATGCGAAGCCTACACCGAAGGCCCAAAATACCGAAACCCTCTGCTGAATATGCGGGGCGTACTCAGCTTGTACGCTAAACATACACGCTTAAGGGCTTGTACGTTGCGCGTATGAGCTTGTACGCCCAACGTATTCCTCTGATTTGTCAACTATGCCATTAAGCTCTTATTTGGTTCAGACACTTGCTCCAGTACTCAAATCTGACCTCTTTGAGGTGGGTAATCACGTAATGTTGCCAGCTTTACTTGCATTCATGGCTTAATGAATCCCAAAAGCCCAAAAGAACATAATAAATGTCTTAATGCTTGCATGGAGGTAACCAACACCATAAAGTTTGCACCTTTAAGTTAGAAGACACCACTAAACGACTAGATCTACAGCCTTGGCATCACAAATGGTCTTGACACAACAAGACCTTCAAAAAGGGACCAGAAACCAAAACAACTCCAAAAAGGAGATCTAAACAATAGATGAGCAAGGTATGGACTTTATAACTCCAGAAGCTCTTCTCCTTGCAAACACACCCAAAAATGGCTTCCTTATGACACTCCAAACTCAAACTCACTTCCAATGGATATTAGGGTTTCTAGGGACGATGAGATGCAAAGGAGGCTGATTTAAATGAGGTCCAAAGGTTATAAGATGGTTAAAATAGGGCACAAGTCCGAATATTATGGTTTTAGACCTCAGCCTCGTACACCCCTCATCACAGCTTGCACGCACCGCGTACGAGCCTAAGCCACCTGATGCATCTCCTGGTGTACGATAAGCATATACACATGTACGCCCAGCGTACAGAGGGTCCTCAATGTCATAAATTAATACTTCAAGGGGTTAAATGGAATACCTGAATTTTGAATGTTACATATGTTTTTTTTATTTCAATTTTCTAACCATGAATCCTTGATGCTTTAAGCTTTAATGATTTTCAGAATGAGATGTGTGTGGAAGAAGAAACAGAGTGTAATTTTCTTTTAAAAGAAAATAAGGGTCGATGGCTGTTGCAAGGTAGAAGCAAAAATGGGTCTATGGCAGCATGGAAAGAAATTATCTCTAAAAATTGTTTTGGAGAAATGAAGGTAACACGAAAGCAATTATTTTGTTTTTTTATTGGTTTTAATTCTCCCTTTGATAAGTTTATCTGTTTGAAGGTGTAATGCCTATTCCAGGTATCATTTAATTCTCTAAGTTTTTAGGGTTTTGTGTTAGGACTCGATGAGTTGGGGAGCTCCAACTCGTCGCGTAGAGATTATTTATGAGGACACGGGATTTAGATCCTACTCAACGAGTCGAAATGCCCAGACTCGACGAATAGGCACCGTAAAGGAATACCCTAATTTTCAGGGTTTTGTACCCTATTTAAAGAACTTATGGCTCATTTGTAGCCTCTTTCATCGTTCTTATAACCTAGAGAGAAACCCTAGCCGCATTTTGGTGCTTTCTTGATTGTGTGAGAACTTTGGAGAGTGAATCTTGGGCTTTTTGGAAGGAAACTTGAAGGTTGAAGAGATTGAAGTGAGGAGAAGGCTTTGGATCCGGCATCTACTTGTTGTTAGCATCCATTTAGAGGTAAAAAAATGCTACCTTGATCTCTAATTGCTTAGATCTCGTCTCATGGAAGAATATGGTCACTTTTTGATAGGCTATACTTTTGTGGTTTGGGCTAGGCATTCTAATATATAGGTCTTGGTAGGATGTTAGAGTGTGTTGTGGTGGTTGTGGTTTGTTAGTGGGTGTGTGCGGCCATACACGTGTGTGCGGCCGTACACGCTGTGTGCGGCCGTACACGTGTGTACGGCTGCACACTTGTGTGCTGCTTCATGTGGTATAAATAGGCTGTGTCAGTGTGTCAGAAAGAACGACGTATGTGTATCTGTTCCCAAGGTGTATCTGACATTTGTACGTAATAGATGTGTGCATGCTTGGTTTGATTCACCTTCTACTTCTTCTACACTCTGTTTGATTGTTTACAATTCATTGATTACTGATTTGGCTCTCTAGATTGGGACATACAATTGGTATCAGAGCCAATTCAGTGTCAATTTGAAGAATCATAAGAGTGTGCGGTTGAAAATAGTTGTGGTTTTTGAGGTGCATTTATATTTTTGATTGAGAAACTGCTTTTAATCATGGTTTTTACTAAGTTTGGAACCGAAATTCACTCAAAAATTTAGTATTTTTGGGTGTGCGGTTGAGACTTTGAAGGTGTGCGGTTAAAACTTTGAAGGAGTACGGTTGAACGAGTGCTGCCAAGTATACGGTGTGGTGTGCTGTCCAGTGTGCTGCCAAGTGTACGGTTGGAGTGTGCGGTTAAGTGTGCGGTTGAGTGTGCTGTTGGAGTGTGCGGTTGGAGTGTGCGATTGAGTGTGCGGTTGGTGTGTGCGGTTGAGTGTGCTGTTGGTGTGTGCGGTTGGAGTGTGCGGTTGAGTGTGCGGTTGGAGTGTGCGGTTGAGTGTATTGTTGGTGTGTGCGGTTGGAGTGTGCGGTTGAGTGTGCGGTTGGTGTGTACGGTTGGCGTGTGTGGTTGTAATCCCGTATGCGGCCGTAAACCCTATCAGTTGTTGGGACCCAGGCGTGTAATGACCTGGGTCCCCAAATCTAAATAATCTCGCTCATTGTGCAGGAACAGCTGTGGAGGAATGTCGTCAGGCCTTGGTACGTCGACAACGGTTGTTCCAGGCACACGGCTGGAGATATATCCCAACTGCACGTCATTCAGACTATTAATGGGGGCTATGTTTCCTTCGCGGGAGGATATGGAGGGAAGATCACTCAAAAAGGAATAGTTATAAATGGAGTGCTGAGTTTTGAGAACGTCATATACGCTCTTGAGTTAAAATGTAGCTTGTTGAGTGTCTCACAGATCAGCTTATGGACTACGGATAATGATATAAGGTTAAGCAGTGAAGACCTCGATGCTTTCTTTGATACTATACATGATGTTGTGCAACCTAGACAGAATGAGTTAGTGGTGTTCTCAAAGTGAAGTCTCCAACTTTTGATCAGATGGCCGACACCTTTCAACCGATATGGATACAACATCAAGGATTCCTCCCCTTCGAGTTGCTATTCCAACTTCATTGCCATTTGATGAGTGATCAGATACTGACACAAACCTCCCGCCTCTTGTGAAAAGAAGACGACTTGATCCGAGGCAGGGAGCAATTATCCAAGAACAAGCACCACCAGTCCAACAACCCGCCACAGCTGCTATCTATCTCAGAGCTCAAGGAGGAGATCACTACTCTTAAACAGAAGATCATCGAGAAAGACGTTCTGATCTAAAACCTCGATATTCGAGTTTCCGAGCTTGAAAAAGAAAATTTTCAGAAGTCTAAACAGATCTCCGATCTCCAGCTTAATCTTGGTGCCCTATCAGCAGGCTACTTTGACTTGAAGAACAAGCATATTGCAGAATTTGGTGACAAGTTCAAGACCACAGTCGAAGAGCCTTGTGCCACTACAGTGATCAAGTTTCGAGATAGCGATTGCGCTATTCGTCTTGTTGATGCTAAAGATCTTCTGCAGTTCAGGAAGCGAGACATACACACCTTGGTGATGCTGATTAGAAAGACTGAGTCTATGCTAGCCACAAACCAAGGGGGAGACTGTTAGGTCACAATTTGTTGGTTTGGGCTAGGCATCTATCTGTATAAGTCTGACGTGCTTCTGATCGAAGAAGACCTAAGTCCATGCTAGCTCAAACCAAGGGGGAGATTGATAGGCTATACTTTTGTGGTTTGGGCTAGGCATTCTAATGTATAGGTCTTGGTAGGATGTTAGAGTGTGTTGTGGTGGTTGTGGTTTGTTAGTGGGTGTGTGCGGCCATACACGTGTGTGCGGCCGCACATGCTGTGTGTAGCCGTACACGTGTGTGCGGCTGCACACTTGTGTGCTGCTTCATGTGGTATAAATAGGCTGTGTCAGTGTGTCAGAAAGAACGACGTATGTGTATGTGTTCCCAAGGTGTATCTGACATTTGTACGTAATAGATGTGTGCATGCTTGGTTTGATTCACCTTCTACTTCTTGTACACTCTGTTTGATTGTTTAGAATTCATTGATTACTGATTTGGATCTCTAGATTGTGACTTACACTTTTGGTGCAAAAAGAGTGTCATACTCGGATTTAGACTTCTCACAAGGATATGGTTTCAGATCTGGACACCTCTAGGTCCTTAATGACATAAAGTTGCCCACTTTATCCAGCTTAGGCCCTTTCCATGCACTAAAACCTTGTAGGAACCTTAGTTTTAGTGTTTTAGCCTTGTGAGGCCTTGCATGCACGTAAAGTTTGCAACTTTACGTGGTAGCTACACCATTAGAGGTTGGATCTGTAATTTGGAGCCGTGGATTCCACTACAAAAGGACTGAACACAAAAAGGACTGTAGCGACTCGACGAGTTGCTTAGCCAACTCGACGAGTCGGGTAGGGTTTACCCGTTTTCGAGATTCTGAGTAATTTCGGTGAAGATTTAGAGTTTTCGGTCAACATGAGTTTTCGTTCTTCTAGACATTAAGGAACTCAACGAGTTACTGATTTAACTCGGCGAGTTGATGAGTTACTCAGGTAACTCAGTGAGCTGTTGGATGCACTCGACGAGTTGGGGTCAACATGGACTGTTGACCTTGACTTTGACCAGGGTTGACTTTGAGGGTATTTATGGTATTTTGGGATTGTGACAAGTTAATCACGTGATGATTATAGGCGGTTGAGTTGGAGTTGTATGTTGGGACTTATCGGATCTTATCTTGTCAGTTCGGCATTCACAAGAGGTGAGTCTCCTCACCATACCAGTGAGTCTAAGGAACCAAGGCCGGCCCATTTTATGATATGTGGTACACTAGTTGAAGTTTTATTATGAGGCATGATAGTTGGTTATGTGCTAGGGAGTATGCTAGTTGTATATGTGGTATGCTTGTATGGAAGACCATGGGAGAGCCCATGGCACCTGGATGTAAGACCATGTGGAGAGCCCACACCCGGATGTAAGAACATGTGGAGAGCCCATGGCTTTCCTATTAAAGACCATGGGAGAGCCCATGGCACTTAGGTGTAAGACCATGTGGAGAGCCCGTGGCTTCCTGGAGTAACACCCCGGGGACGATCCCACGGCATCCCTATATGTGTGTATGCATGACTTATGTGGTTTATGTAGCTTATATTGCTAATATGATTATGTGATTATGTGGATTGTGTGGGGTATGCTCTGGGGAACTCACTAAGCATTAGCTTACAGTTTGTAGTTTTGTTGCAGGTACATCTGAGCCTAAGGGCAAGGGCAAGGCTTGATGACGCGACATGCACTCTCTCTCATGCGTTTTTATGGGACACTTTGATGTTTGGAATAATATTGTTGAATGTTATGAATTTGAAAACAAATGTATCTTAGATTTATGGTTTATTGAAAATGCTTTTGACTATTTAAAAATGAAAATTTTCTTTTGAAAAATTGGGTTGTTACAAGTTGGTATCAGAGCCTTGGTTTGAGGGATTTGGGCACACTCTCGGGTGTGTCAGGACTCAAACTAAGGAAATGGTAAAATTGTTTTCAAAAATAAAAGTTAAAACTTCTTAAAATGGAAAAGAGGAGAGTGCAATGTGCGTGATCGGCCGAGCCAAGTAAGTAGTTCCCCAATATGTTAGCCAGGCTATACTGATATTTGAGTTATGATAATCATATGGATCTTGCTATGTGTATGCTTTTAAAATTGTATACGGTTAGGAGCTTATAGTCTTAGAATGATTGATTTGGCCTTATTTCCTGTTCCTTGTTTGGTTGTGGTCCTAGGGTAGAATCTATTATTCGAAAGTCTATTTGATCCTTTTCTATGTATAATTTGCATGCATAAAGGCAACCTGTTATGATTGAGTTCTGGTTTGATATGGATGGAGGAAATCTTAGGTTAGCCAAGGATTTGAGCTATGCGGTAGCCTGTGAGATATGATTTGTTCTGGGACGAATTAGAGTTATCAGGTAGAGCCTTGGGGAAGTACAGGTAGGTGTGGAAGGTAGTATTGGGCCCGTACTACTGAAAGCACAGGACCTGTACCCGAACCAATGTTAGATCTGGAAGCTCTAAGGAGAACCGGTGTGGGAGGATCCCATTTTTTTGGACATCCTGATCATTATGTTTTATGATATTTCAGTTCAGTATGGTGGTGACACGATTTGGAGCAGGGGAATCAGGATCTGGATCTGGGTCGGGTGACACTACAGAGCCCATTGATGAGAGGTTGCGTGAGCTTATTGCAGTCGAGGTTACCAGAGGCATCCTTGACGCTAACCCAGTGATTTTTGGGACGGTCAAGGAAGGGATGATGAAGATTATGGAGGAGAGGCTGAGGGCATTCAGAGCCGAGATTGTTGCGGGCCAGGTAGGCATCCTAACTCCCTCGTTCCGGGAGTTCAAGACGTATGGGGCGCCGGAGTTCTTTGGGGTCATGCACCCCATAGTTAGTCGACACTGGGTGGCAGACATAGAGAACACCCACCGCACGAGTTCTTGCCCTAATATGGAAAAGGTGGGGTTTGCTTCATGTATGCTGAGGGATCGAGCCCGAGATTGGTGGGGGGAGGTGACTAGCCAGGTGGGAGCAGCCGGTGTGGCTGAGATGACGTGGGCAAAGTTTGTTAGGCGATTTCATTTGATGTTTGCACCACCTAATGAGGTGCAACGACTAGTGAGAGAGTTTCATGAGCTCCAACAGACCACCGAGACTGTGGCGGAGATCACCGCCAAGTTTTGGGAACAAGCGCTGTTGATCCCACAATATGCTACAAATGAGGATATGAGGCGGACGAGGTATCATTCCATGCTGAGGGATGATATCCGGGAGTTTGTGAGCTTTACAGGGTGAAAAACCCTGAGTGAGATGGTGGGGAAGGCATGTAAGCGGGAGATGGAGTTGGACTTCCGCACCAAGCGGAAGCCTGAGCAGGCACAGACAACAGTAGGTCAGGCTAAAAAGACTAAGACCTCGGATTCTTCCAGTAGGGGACAGCAGGGCCATGGCCGGTGTGCCAAGTGCGGTAAACCGCACAGTGCGGCTTGTCGGACAGCTGGCTCAGGATGTTTCACATGTGGCCAATCGGGCCACGTGATCAGGGATTGCCCTAAGAAGGGCTTGATTTGTTTTCACTGCAACCAGACTAGCCACAAACGGGCCGATTGTTTAAGGTTGCAGGGAGGGGGAGGAGCAGTGGCGGCACCCGCGCCTGCCACCATGAGGATTACAGATGGCCGCCCTACTAAGGCGGATGCTCCAGCGGTGAAGAGACGCGCATTTCAGTTGACTACAGAGGAGGCTTGGGCAGTGCCATACGTCGTGACCGGTGCGTGTTTATTCGCTCCTGCTTTATATTTATTGCATTGCTTATGTGTATATTTGTGCTCATAAATAGGGACCTTTTTGGTTAATGGTATGTCGGTTCACATTCTATTCGATTCGGGTGCTACCCGGTCGTTTGTATCTCTTGTGCTTAGCAAGAGGTTCCGGGATGCGTCGGGGATCTTTGATTTCCCATTTGAGGTTGAGATTGTGGACGACCGCACTGTGAGTGTTGCGAGGGTGTATCGGGACTATGTCCTGAATGTGCTTAGGGAGAGGCTTCATGTTGATCTAGTCTCGATACCATTGCAAGGGCTGAAGGTGATCGTAGGGATGGACTGGTTGGGGGCCAATAGGGCCATGATAGATTGTGAGTGCCAGTTAGTGAGGGTTCGAACCCCAAGTGGGGGAGAACTGGTTATTCATGGAGAGAGGGCCTCGCAGGGGCCGACCCACTGTTCAACTGCGAGGGCTAGGAGATTTCTGCAGCAGGGTTGTATGGGATTTCTGGCATATATCTCGGATACGAGGATTGAGACCCCAATAGACAGTGAACCGGTTGTACAGGAGTTTCGGGATGTCTTTCCTGAGAAGTTACCCGGAGTGCCTCCGGAGAGGCAAGTGGAGTTTCGCATTGATTTGGTGTCGGGTGCCGCTCCGATAGCTAAGGCACCATACCGGCTAGCTCCGCCCGAGATGCAAGAGCTATCTACGCAGCTTCAGGAGCTGCTAGACCGAGGGTTTATCCGTCCAATCAGTTCCCCGTGGGGAGCACCGATCCTGTTCGTGAAAAAGAAGGACGGGTCACACAGGATGTGTATTGATTATCAAGAGCTGCAAGTTAACGGTGAAAAACCGTTATCCATTACCAATGATCGATGATTTCTTTGATCAACTGCAGGGCGCGTCTTGGTTTTCCAAGATTGATCTTCGGTCAGGGTACAATCAGATGAGGATTTGGGATGAGGATATACCGAAGACAGCTTTCAGGACTCGGTATGGGCACTATGAGTTTGTGGTGATGCCATTCAGGCTCACCAATGCCCCATCAGCGTTCATGGATCTCATGAATAGGGTGTGCAGACCGATGTTGGATCATTCAGTGATCGTTTTTATTGATGATATCCTGGTCTATTCTAAGACCAAGGAACAGCATGAGCAGCATCTGAGGGAGGTATTGGGGACACTGAGAACGGAAAGGCTTTATGCCAAGTTCTCCAAGTGTGATTTCTAGCTGCGAGAGGTACAGTTTTTGGGACAAATCATTAACTAGGAGGGTATTTCAGTGGATCCAACCAAGGTTGAGGCAGTGATTCGGTGGGAAGTCTGAAGAACGCATCTGAGATCCGTAGCTTCTTGGGTTTAGCGGGCTATTATCGGAGATTCACCCAGGATTTCTCCAAGATCGTTCTGCCTTTGACCCGTTTGACCAAGAAGAATGTGACTTTCCGGTAGGGCCTGGACCAGCAGTTGGCTTTCGAGACCCTGAGGCAGAAGTTATGTTAGGCACCGATCCTAGTGCTACCGGAGGGGCTGGATGATTTGGTAGTGTATTGTGATGCATCGATCTCAGGGTTAGGGGCGGTACTGATGCAGAAGGGGCATGTGATAGCTTACGCCTCGAGGTAGTTGAAGCCTCAAGAGGCGAATTACCCCACTCATGACCTGGAATTGGGGGCAGTGGTGTTTGCACTCAAAATTTGGAGACACTATTTGTATGGAGTTCGGTGCACCATCTTCACTGATCACAAAAGTTTGAAGTATTTGATGGATCAGTAGAACCTGAACATGCGGCAGAGGAGGTGGTTGGATGTGCAGAAAGATTATGATTGTAAGATATTATACCATCCAGGGAAGGCCAACATGGTGGCCGATGCTTTAAGCCGCAAGACGGCGGGTTCCCCGATTGGGAACGTTTGCTTGAGGATGACGGTGATCTCTCCATTGTTATATATGATCAAACAAGCTCAGGTCGAGGGTGTGAAGAAAGAGAACTGGAAGATAGAACGGATTCGGGGTCAGTATCCCTTGTTCGTTCGGGATAGCCGAGGTCTTTTGACATAGTGTGGCCGAGTGTTGTCACACCCCCAAACCAGACGGCGGAAACGTCCGGGGGTGGAGGACTTCATTTGTAGTATCACAACACATGTAATATAGTAATCAAAGTACAAACAACCATTGTATTAAAAAGTATAAATATTTACATGTGGTTCACATTGTATACTGAAACTATAAATTTGTACAAAAAAAGAAGACAAGACATAAATAGCTCCATCTTCTCAAAAGCTCGGGGTGTACCTGTCTACTGGTTCCATGAGAATACAAGTAATTTGAAAAGAGAGTATCAACATAAAGTTGAGTGAGTGCATAAGTTTTTATGTATGTAAGAATATCTTATGTTTCTTGATTATGTAAACTGTTTCCAGAAAATCCTATATTTTCTGTTGTATATGAAACGTAGTTGTATTTGTATAAAACTGTTCTATTTGAAAACCAATTATATGTATTTGTAATCTTTGTGTAAACTTGGATCTTGTTAACTGTATCTTGTAAACTGTATCTTGTAAACTGGTACTTTGAAAATGTACTTAAGTTTAGTTAATTATACACTAACGTATTGATAATATCTTTTAATGAGTTATTATAACCATACTAACTAGATGGCCTGATCCAACGCTATGAATGCGCTGAAAGTTGATGATAACAATTGTCACACACATGCGTGTATGCCTGACTGTAGCTAGCAGTCTGAGTGCGGGATTGTTAATCCCAATATAGATCTATACACCCATTGTTTCGATCCCCTGCTGGAGACTCTGGTTATAATATCAGGACTTTACTATATTGTTTAAAATGAATTAAACAAACTGTACTACTTGTCTCATAAAAGCATATAAACGTTACATGTATATTAGTTATGAAAACCCAATCATTTTGAAGTAAATGATTGATAGTATGCTCTTGAATTAGTACTCTTAACATGTATCTGAAAGAATGTATATCCTTGAATAGTTTTGAATCAATCTTTGTTCTTGTAAAACAATGTACTCTAGTATGCTTGAATCATGATTTATTGTTCTGTGAATCATAAATTATACCTATTATAATTTATATGTACTTTCTGTATTGATACTTAGTATTAATGAATACAACCCCTTGCTCAACTTGTTACAAAAAGGTAATTGAAACTTGATGAATAAACTTTTATACTTGTATACATATATAATATATATAAGTAAAATTTAAATGACACTCGGACAAATAACCGATACTTGTAATCCCACATCCAAACAAGGAAAAAGGAACCAAAGTGGTTTATTAGTCCTAAATCTTTTAAATCTTATTTATATAAATATATGTATACTAGTATGATTTTTGGGGAAAATATAAGTTTATAAAATATTTAAAAGAAGTTTCATATTTAGAAATCCATTTTTATTACTTGACGTCTTTTTGAAACAATCACTTAAAACCACTTCATTTGATGATACTGAAATTCATTTTGATAAGATGTTTGAAACCATTTGTTTTGTTAACTGCAATCCATTTGAAATCATTTGTTATAACACAAAATCTTTGTTTTAGACTTTTATTCCCCCCCCCCTCCCCCCTCCCCCCCTTAAAACAGTAAAAACTATGAAAATACGGGGGTATGAACTCACCTGTTGTAAGTTATTCAAATGTAAGATTGGTGTACGATGCTAAGTGTCAAGTGAAGTCTTGAACACAATGGATCCTATTAACATATAATGATACATATATGGATATAATTAGTGTTTATAACAACTAATCATGAAAAATAACACCCTATTAGACTAGGAAACCCTAGGATTGAAGTACTACAATCACATATGATTGTATACTAAGGGTGTATGGCCATTCTATGAGTTTACGGTCATGAGTTCACGGCCTCATGAGTTTACGGTCGTAAACTCATGATGATTTTTGTCAAAAGGTGTTTCAAGGTCTTACAATCCACAAGGAAGTGTTCTAGCCCTAAATCCAAGCCTTAGGAAGAAGATATGGTCCATATGCATCACTAATTAGGGTTTACGGCCAAGGGAGATTGTCTTGGCCATAAACTCTCTTTGATCTTGGATATTGGATTATTTCAAGTAGCATAACTAGTAAGTACTACACATAGGAAGGTACTCAAGATTTTAGAAGCCTTTAGGGGGGTCTAAGGCCGACAAATGCACCCTTAACAAGGGTTTACGGCCAAGGGAGATGGTCTTGGCCGTAAACTCCTATTGTTCATGAGATTAGGACGTTTTCAAGGTCTAATGGTTTTTCCAAGAAGTATTCTAGTTCACAAGTTTAGCTCCTAGAAGAGTTTAGGGTCAATATGGCATCATTTTAAGGGTTTACGGCCAAGGGAGATGGTATTGGCCGTAAACTCCCTTTGTTCTTGTCAAATGGATGTTTTCTAAGTGTTCTTCAAGTATTACAAGTATACAACAAGCTTAGGAGAGATTACTTACGATATAGAAGCTTGAAAGGGTGATTAAGGTTCAAAAACACTAGTGTGTGTTCTTGGTGAAATGAAGAACACTTGATGATCTAGTCAAAAGAAGAGATTTCATGGATGAAATCATGTGTATTCACTTGATATTGAAGGATATCAACAAATCAAATGGAAAGAATTCTTACGTTTTTGGAAGATCAAGATGAAGATCCTATGATACTTGAGAGAGAAATTGGGTTTCTAAACTTGAAATGGAAGAGAAAATGATGAAAAATGAAGAAAATCTATATATGTATCCGAGGGTTTACGGCCGAGGAGTTTACGGTCCGAAGTCGGCAAGGTGTTTACGGCCGAAGCCTCGTTTACGGTCTGCGAGGAGTTTACGGTCCGAGGAGTTTACGGCCGTAAACTCTTTGCGGTCCGAAGCGAAGGGATAATTGCGAAGTTTCTCGGATTTTCAAGCCTTTTCCTTCCAAATTCAATTGTATATATTTTAAGGATTTTAACAAATAAAGGTTATTATTATAACCTAAATAGAAAACCCAAACAATAAAAAGGGCTTTAGTTGACCTTTGTTTGACTTTAATTGATTAGAGTTGACTTTACAAACAGAAAATAACGGGATGTTACATTATCCCCCCGTTAGAGAGAATTTCGTCCCGAAATTAGAGTTTAAGCAACTAAGTTATTACAAATAACTAAGTACAAAGATGAGGATATTTCAGTTTCATTTGATCCTCGCGCTCCCAAGTGAATTCAGGTCCTCGCTTGGCGTTCCAGCGAACCTTCACTATCGGGATACGGCTTTGCTTCGTTTGCTTGACCTCTCGGTCCATGATTTCTACAGGTTCTTCCACGAAGTTGAGGCTCTCGTCTATCTCGATCTCGTCGAGTGGGATAACAAGAGTCTCGTCTGACAGACACTTTTTCAAGTTTGAGACGTGGAAAACAGGATGTATGTTACTTAGTTCTTGAGGTAGACGGAGTTTGTAAGCTACGGGACCGATTCTAGTGAGAATCTAAAATGGTCCTATGTACCTTGGATTTAACTTGTCACGCTTTCCAAAGCGTATCATGCCTTTCCAGGGTGAGACCTTCAACATGACGCGGTCACCAACCTGGAACTCCAAAGGTTTTCTTCTTTTGTCAGCGTAGCTTTTCTGTCTATCTCTGGAAGCTTTAAGTTGCTCCCGGATTTGTACGATTTTCTCCGTGGTTTCGCGAATGATTTCCGGACCAGTGAGGGTACCGTCAGGAACTTGACTTCTAGCTAACTGCGTATCGCCCACTTCAGCCCAGCACAGAGGGGATCTGCACATACGGCCATAGAGAGCTTCGAAAGGAGCAGCCTTTATGCTAGTGTGATAACTATTGTTGTAAGAGAATTCGACAAGGGGTAAATGAGTATCCCATGCCTTACCAAAGTCTATCACGCAAGCTCGCAACATATCTTCTAAAGTTTGAATCGTCCTCTCACTTTGTCCGTCAGTCTGAGGATGGTAGGCTGTACTCATGTCCAGCCTAGTTCCCAAAGATTTTTGTAAAGACTGCCAGAAACGAGAAGTGAATCTACTATCTCGGTTGGAAATAATAGATATTGGTACACCATGCAGTCTAACGATTTCCTTGAGGTAAGTTCTTGTTAGCTTCTCCATCTTGTCTGACTCTTTGATTGGTAAGAAGTGTGCGGATTTGGTTAATCTATCGACGATTACCCAAATAGTATCATAACCACCCGATGTCTTGGGTAACTTGGTTATGAAATCTATTGTAATCCGCTCTCACTTCCATTCAGGTATTTCAGGTTGTTGCAATAAACCTGAAGGTTTCTGGTATTCTACCTTCACCTTGGCACAAGTAAGACACTTGCCCACAAAGGTAGCAATTTCGGCCTTCATGTTTGGCCACCAGTATAGTTTCTTGAGGTCCAAGTACATCTTGTCTGAACCTGGATGAATGGAGTATCGGGTTTTATGGGCTTCATTCATGACTACTTCTCTGTAACCACCAAACTTAGGTGTCCAGATCCGGTTCATGAAACAATAAACTCCATCATCCCTGACTTTGAAATTTTTATCCATTCCTCTCAAAGTTTCACCTGCCACGTTTTCAGGTTTTAAGGCCTCGAGTTGAGCCTCTCTGATCTGTGTGGACAGATGTGAATGGATTGTCATGGTCAACAACTTTACTCGGCGTCCCGAGTATTCTTTTCTGCTAAGGGCGTCAGCTACAACGTTAACTTTACCAGGGTGATAAAGAATCTCACAATCGTAGTCGTTCAGTAGCTCCACCCACCGTCGTTGTCTCATGTTCAGCTCTTTTTGATTGAAGATATGCTGGAGACTTTTATGGTCCGTGAATACTGTGCATTTCGTGCCATATAAGTAATGTTTCCAGATCTTCAGAGCGAATACCACTGCTCCTAGCTCAAGATCATGTGTTGTATAGTTGACTTCATGTGTCTTTAGCTGTCCTGAGGCATATGATATCACCTTTCCTCTTTGCATAAGAACACATCCAAGCCCTTGATTTGAAGCATCACAGTACACTACAAAATCCTCTGTCCCTTCAGGGAGAGACAGGATTGGTGCACTACACAAGGCTCGTTTTAGCGTTTGGAACGTTGTTTCTTGTTTTTCTCCCCAGCTAAAAGTTACACCCTTTTGCGTCAGAGTGGTAAGAGGTTTAGCTATTCGAGAGAAATTCTGGATAAATCTGCGATAATAGCCAGCAAGACCTAAGAATTGACGGATTTCTGTAGGTGTTTTGGGTGCTGACCAGTTTTCAATTGCCTTTATTTTGGAAGGGTCGACGTGTATTCCTTCTGAACTGACCAGGTGACCTAGGAATTCAACCTTCCTAATCCAAAATTCACACTTTGAAAACTTCGCATAAAGTTTCTCTGTTCTAAGAGTTTGCAAAACTTGACAAAGATGTTGGTTATGATCCTCTTCACTTCTTGAGTAGATAAGGATGTCGTCAATGAAGACTATGACGAATTTGTCCAAGAATGGACGACACACTCTGTTCATTAAATCCATGAACACAGCAGGTGCATTCGTCAATCCGAATGGCATCACTACGAATTCATAATGACCATAACGAGTTCTGAACGCGGTTTTGGGAATGTCATTCTCCAAAATTCATAATTGGTGATACCTGGATCTTAAGTCTATTTTTGAGAAGTAGCTCGCACCTTGAAGTTGGTCGAACAGATCGTCTATGCGAGGCAAAGGGTATCGATTCTTAATGGTAAGTTTATTCAGCTCGCGGTAGTCTATGCACATACGGAACGATCCATCCTTCTTCTTCACGAACAAAACCGGTGCTCCCCAGGGTGAGAAGCTTGGTCTTATGAAACCTTTGCTAAGGAGTTCGTTAAGCTGGCTGGATAATTTCTGCATTTCTGAAGGTGCAAAACGATAAGGTGATTTGGCGACAGGGGTAGCCCCTGGAATTAAGTCGATTCTGAACTCGACTTGTCGTTCGGGAGGCACTCCTAGAAGATCATCAGGAAAAACGTCGAGAAAGTTACAAACTTCAGGAATTTTCGCGATATCTTTCACTTCTTGCTTTTTGTCTACCACGTGAGCTAAGAAAGCACAGTACTCTTTGCGGAGGTACTTCTGTGCCTTAATGCAAGAAATGATATGGAGGTTCGTTCCGGGTTTGTCGCCATAAATAACAAGAGTTTCATTAGTTAGCAAGTTCGGACGAATGGCTTTTTCATAACATAGGATGTCAGCACGGTTAAGACACAACCAATCCATACCTATTATTACGTCGAAACTCTTGATAAAGACCGGCATAAGGTCAATTGGGAACGAAAAGTTATTCAAGGTAAGAGTACATCCTATGTATATTTCATTGGTGGATTCGGATTTCCCGTTAGCCATTTCGATTGTGAATGTTTCTTTTAATGGTTGGGAGTTTTGATTTAGCAAGTGTTTGAAATTATGGCTCACAAAGCTCTTCTCAGCACCACAATCAAATAGAATGCATGCATAAGTGTTGTTGAGAAGGAACGTACCCGTAACTACTGCGGGATTTGCCACTACTTCTTCCTGGCCCAAAGCTAAAATTCTCCCCACTCCACCTGCATTTCCAGCTTTAGGACAATCTCTCTTGAAATGCCCTACTTCACCACACTGATAACATGCTTGACCAACTCCAACCGCAGGTGCTTGGTTAAGTGGTTGGGGTGGTGCTCTACGAAATCGGGGGGCATGCCCTTTTCTGTTGCAGTTACGACACTGCATTTCCCTGCAATTTCCATTATGGTGAAAGATGCACTTGTTGCACTTCGGAAGATTACCAGCATAAGGCTTGGCTGGTGCTGGATTAATAGGAACAGCAGCAGGTACAGTAGCAGCGTTGACTGTAGTCAGCTGTTGTTTCTTTGAGGAATCCTGTGAAAACTTGCCCTTCCTCTTGTTCCGACCCTTCTTGTTGTTGTTGTTGTTGTTATTGTTGTTGTTGTTGTTTCTCTTTGGTTGTTCTGGTGTAGCAACCACCGAGTGTTGATGGATTCCATGATCAATAAGAGATTGTGCCAGCTCTTTGGCACTGTCAAAAGTAACAGGCCTTGAAGCTAAAACACTATTTTGAATTTGGGGCGACAGTCCCCAAATATATCTCTCAATCTTTTTGCTCTCTTGAGCAATCATATCCGGGAAAAGGATTGACAGATCACAAAATCTACTAGTATAGGTTGATATATCAGAACCAACCATTGAGAGACTCCAGAGCTCCTCCTCAAGTTTTTGAACTTCGCCTCACGGACAATACTCCCGCATAAGCATGCCCTTGAAATTCTCCCAGCTGATCGAATTAGCCACTACTAGAGTAAGTAACTTAATGTGACCATTCCACCACGTCCAAGCTCTTTCCGAAAAAGTGCAAGCAGCGAACATGACTTTGCTGTTGTCAGGACAGGAGCAAATTTCGAAAATTGCTTCTGTCTTCTCTATCCACTGCCTTAATGCCATAACTCCTCCAGTTCCATTAAAGGTCCTGGGTTTAGCATTGGTAAAATCTTTATAAGTGCATTCTCGCGAATGCCCATGACCTTCACCCTGATTAGGGGGATTTGCACCAGCTCCTGAACCACTAGCTCCAGAAGTATTGATCTGAGCCATAGTAGCAGCTACAGCTGCCGTGACCGCCGCTTGGAACATAGCGGGGTCGAACTGAAGAGGTGGTGGCGGAGGTGGCACCGGCGGTTCATTAACATTTTGACGTCTTGGATTTCTACGAGGAGGCATCTTTTTCTATAAAAGTCAAAAGATACACAGATGATAAGATATCAAGAGCTAATATGAATTCTGATATCTCTGAACTAAAACATATAGTTCAATATGAATCTTGGAATGAATTGGAAATAGAAGTCTATGACAAGTATAACTTGTAATTGAATAATATGAAAGATAACGCTATATCTTATCCGTAGATTTAACTATAATTAAAAGAGTGAATAGGAAACGAGTAGAGTATTTTCTAATGGCGACGGGTATCATTTGGATGAAACCTCAACTCAGCCAGTGTTATCTAAGCGAGAATAGGGATAAGAGATATAGAATATAGTTAGTAACGATTGACTACAAAAGAGACCTATAGTTATTAAGTAATGTATTATGTATGACTTGTTCTTAGGTATTTCTATAACTATAAAGTGTATACTAATTATATATAATTTGGGTATAACCGACTTTTGATTATATGACCTGGCTCTAAATCCACAACCAAACAAGGAACAGGAAATGAAGCTAAATCACATATTCTAAGTCTATATAAGTTTAATTATATATAATTGTAATATACTCTTAATATTTATAGTTCTACCCTTAATTGTTCTATTGTTTTCACATGTTTGTTATTAGTATATAGTGCCTAAAATACCCCTATAGTATTTTAATCTTTATGTTCTGTTCTAAAGTTCTTCTGAATATATATGGTAAGTTTTAGACATGCCACAACACCACTATCACTCCCAAACACATGTTGGTCATATCTCAAATCAATATAGTTGATCAGGCTATATTAATCCCAGATATGATTACATAACTGTCCAGGTTTCACTGTAGTGTTCAACATCCAAATAATTTTAAGTTCTTATGACTGTGATATTGTACTTGTAGGTATGAGTGTTAGTACACTTCTTGTAAAAATAATAAAATTTTTAAAAGTATACTTGTAGTCAGAGCTCTTAGCCCTAAATGTATTTATAGTTTGTATATCTTTTAAGGATTGATATATTGAGTTCACTATAAACATAGCTCTAATACCAATCTGTCACACCCCCAAACCAGACGGCGGAAACGTCCGGGGGTGGAGGACTAGGAAACCCTAGGATTGAAGTACTACAATCACATATGATTGTATACTAAGGGTGTATGGCCATTCTATGAGTTTACGGTCATGAGTTCACGGCCTCATGAGTTTACGGTCGTAAACTCATGATGGTTTGTGTCAAAAGGTGCTTCAAGGTCTTACAATCCACAAGGAAGTGTTCTAGCCCTAAATCCAAGCCTTAGGAAGAAGTTATGGTCCATATGCATCACTAATTAGGGTTTACGGCCAAGGGAGATTGTCTTGGCCGTAAACTCTCTTTGATCTTGGATATTTGATGATTTCAAGTAGCATAACTAGTAAGTACTACACATAGGAAGGTACTCAAGAGTTTAGAAGCCTTTAGGGGGGTCTAAGGCCGACAAATGCACCCTTAACAAGGGTTTACGGCCAAGGGAGATGGTCTTGGCCGTAAACTCCTATTGTTCATGAGATTTGGACGTTTTCAAGGTCTAATGGTTTTTCCAAGAAGTATTCTAGTTCACAAGTTTAGCTCCTAGAAGAGTTTAGGGTCAATATGGCATCATTTTAAGGGTTTACGGCCAAGGGAGATGGTCTTGGCCGTAAACTCTCTTTGTTCTTGTCAAATGGATGTTTTCTAAATGTTCTTCAAGTATTACAAGTATACAACAAGCTTAGGAGATATTACTTACGATATAGAAGCTTGAAAGGGTGATTAAGGTTCAAAAACACTAGTGTGTGTTCTTGGTGAAATGAAGAACACTTGATGATCTAATCAAAAGAAGAGATTTCATGGATGAAATCATGTGTATTCACTTGATATTGAAGGATATCAACAAATCAAATGGAAAGAATTCTTACGTTTTTGGAAGATCAAGATGAAGATCCTATGATACTTGAGAGAGAAATTGGGTTTCTAGACTTGAAATGGAAGAGAAAATGATGAAAAATGAAGAAAATCTATATATGTATCTGAGGGTTTACGGCCGAGGAGTTTACGGTCCGAAGTCGGCAAGGTGTTTACGGTCGAAGCCTCGTTTACGGTCTGCGAGGAGTTTACGGTCCGAGGAGTTTACGGTCGTAAACTCTTTGCGGTCCGAAGCGAAGGGATAATTGCGGAGTTTCTCGGATTTTCAAGCCTTTTCCTTCCAAATTCAATTGTAGATATTTTAAGGATTTTAACAAATAAAGGTTATTATTATAACCTAAATAGAAAACCCAAACAATAAAAAGGGCTTTAGTTGACCTTTGTTTGACTTTAATTGATTAGAGTTGACTTTACAAACAGAAAATAACGGGATGTTACAGGTGTGGGTACCGGTGACTGGGGGAGTGAGACAAAAGATATTGGAGGAGGCACACAAGTCCAAGTTCTCTATACATCCGGGGGCTACAAAAAAGTATAGAGAAATGAGACCGATCTATTGGTGGCCATGCATGAAGCAGGAGATCGCTTGGTTCGTGGAGCGGTGCTTAACCTGCAGGAAGGTCAAGGCTGAACATCAACGGCCGCATGGCAAGGTTCAGCCACTACCCATTCCTATATGGAAGTGGGAAGAGATCACTATGGACTTCATGGTGAAGTTACCGAGGACAGCGAGGGGCGTGGACACCATATGGGTTATTGTGGATAGGCTGACGAAGAGTGCCCACTTTATTCCGATCTCCGAGAGCATCTCCGGTGAGAAATTTGTGGATATTTACGTGCGAGAGGTGGTGGCTAGGCACGGGGTACCAGTATCAGTAGTCTCTGACCAGGATGTCCGATTTTCATCTAGATTCTGGAAGTTCCACGAGAAACTGGGCACTCAGTTACATTTCAACACAGCGTACCACCCCCAGACAGACGGCCAGAGTGAGAGGACGATCCAAACACTCGAAGATATGCTTTGGTCATGCATATTGGACTTTGGAGGGAGCTGGGATACATACCTCCCACTAGCAGAGTTTTCATAGAACAATAGTTATCATGCTAGTATCGACCGACCACCGTTCGAGATGTTGTATGGTCGGAGGTGTAGGACCCCGGTTTGTTGGGGCGAGATTGGACACCGAGTCATGGGGAGCATCGAGGTAGTGCTCAAGACTACCAGGTTGATTCAGCAGGTACGCGACCGACTACGAGTCGCACAGAACCGTCAGAAAAGCTATGATGACCGGCGCCGATTGGACCTTGAGTTCCAGGTGGGGGATTTCTTCTTGTTGAAGTTGTCACCATGGAAGGGTGTCATTAGGTTCCAGAAGAAGGGCAAGCTAGGGCCTCGATACATTGGACCATTCAGGATTACTACCCGGGTAGGCAAGGTGGCCTATCGCTTGGATCTGCCGGACGAGCTTAGTCAGATACACAACACCTTCCATGTGTCTCAGCTTCCGGAGTGTGTCATAGACGAGGTCGTGGTTGTTTCGTTGGACGACATTCAGGTGGATGAGATCCTGAACTACATCGAGAGGCCCGTTGCGATTTTGGATAGGAAGACCAAGGCTCTTCGGAACAAGGAGGTGAAGTTAGTAATGGTGCAATTGCAGCACCGAAAGGGCTCCGAATGGACATGGGAGCCGGAAGATGAGATGAGAGATCACTACCCATACTTATTTGCATCAGCAGACTTCGAGGATAAAGTCTAGTTCAAGTGGGGGAGATTTGTAACGCCTGTTCCAGGTATCATTTAATTCTCTAAGTTTTTAGGGTTTCGTGTTAGGACTCGACGAGTTGGGGAGCTCCAACTCGTCGAGTAGAGGTCATTTATGAGGACGCGGGATTTAGATCCTACTCGACGAGTCGGAAGGCCCCGACTCGATGAGTAGGCACTTTGAAGAAAAACCCTAATTTCCAGGGGTTTGTACCCTATTTAAAGAACTTATGGCTCATTTGTAACCTCTTTCATCGTTCTTACAACCCAGAGAGAAACCCTAGCCGCATTTTGGTGCTTTCTTGAGTTTGTGAGAGCTTTGGAGAGTGAATCTTGGGCTTTTTGGAAGGAAACTTGAAGGTTGACGAGATTGAAGTGAGGAGAAGGCTTTGGATCCGACATCTACTTGTTGTTAGCATCCATTTAGAGGTAAAAAGTTTCTACCTTGATCTCTATTTGCTTAGATCTCATCTCATGGAAGAATATGGTCATTTTTGGTGCAAAAAGGGTGTTATACTCGGATTTAGACTTGTCACAAGGATATGGTTTCAGATATGGACTCCTCTAGGTCCTTAATGACATAAAGTTGCCCACTTTATCCAGCTTAGGCCCTTTCCATGCACTAAAACCTTGTAGGAACCTTAGATTTAGTGTTTTAGCCTTGTGAGGCCTTGCATGCACGTAAAGTTTGCAAGTTTACGTGGTAGCTACACCGTAAGAGGTTGGATCTGTAATTTGGAGCCTTGGATTCCCCTGGAAAGGACTGAACACAAAAAGGACTATAGGGATTCGACGAGTTGCTTAGCCAACTCGACGAGTCGGGTAGGGTTTACCCGTTTTCGAGATTCTGAGTGATTTTGGTGAAGGATTAGAGTTTTCAGTCTACATGAGTTTTCGGTCTTCTGGACATTAAGGATCTCGACGAGTTACTCAGGTAACTCGACGAGTTGATGAGTTACTCAGGTAACTCAGCGAGTTGTTGGATGCACTCGACGAGTTAGGGTCAACATGGACTGTTGACCTTGACTGTTGACATTGACTTTGACCAGGGTTGACTTTGAGGGTATTTATGGTATTTCGGGATTGTGACAAGTTAATCACATGATGATTATAGGCGGTTGAGTTGGAGCTGTGTGTTGGGACTAATCGGATCTTATCTTATCAGTTCAGCATTCACGAGAGGTGAGTCTCCTCACCATACCAATGGGTCTAAGGCACCAAGGTCGGCCTATTTTATGATTTGTGGCACACTAGCTGAAGTTATATTATGAGGCATGATAGTTGGTTATGTGCTAGGGAGTATGCTAGTTGTATATGTGGTATGCTTGTATGGAAGACCATGGGAGAGCCCATGGCACGTGGATGTAAGACCATGTGGAGAGCCCACGACTTTCCTACTAAAGACCATGAGAGGCCATAGCACCCGGATGTAAGACCATGTGGAGAGCCCATGGATTTCCTATTAAATACCACGGAAGATCCCATGACACTTAGGTGTAAGACCATGTGGAGAGCCCATGGCTTCCTGGAGTAAGACCCTGGGGACGAGCCCACGACATCCCTATATGTTGTTTGCATGGCTTATGTGGTTTATGTTGATTTTATAGCTAATATGATTATGTGATTATGTGGATTGTGTGGGGTATGCTCCGGGGAACTCACTAAGCATTAGCTTACAATTTGTAGATTTGTTGCATGTACATCTGAGCCTAAGGGCAAGGACAAGGCTTGATGACGCGACATGCACTCTCTCTCAGGCGTTTTTATGGGACACTCTGATGTTTGGAATAATATTGTTGAATGTTATGAATTTGAAAACAAATGTATATTAGATTTATGGTTTATTGAAAGTGCTTTTGACTATTTAAAAATGAAAAATATCTTTTGAAAAATTGGGTTGTTACAGAAGGTCTCCTAAAGGTGTTGGGTGGTGAATACCAACTTTACAATAGCCTTAAAAGGGAGGAGATGTTGAATTTTTTGGAGCCAATATCTATTCAAAGGTGCTACTTAATTGAATTTTGATTTTATGTTTAAATACTAAACCAACATATGCCTCTAATTAAAATTTATTTTTTCACCATAATAATAATAATGTTTAGTTGTTTGCAGGTTGTTTACAAAACTCTATATATGGAAGAATGACACATGATGAATACAATATACTTTTTTCCTTCCTGATTTGGGTGTTATAGATGATAGGATTTGGTTTTATTTTTTATTTTATTTATCTTTTATTATTATTATTATTATTATTTTTTGCTTTTGTACTTTGGACCCTTTCTAGTTTCTGTTTGGAATTTCTCTTTTTTTATAATTATATTGTCATTATAAAATATATTTGATTGTTACAATCTTAGTATGTTCCAATTATATAATTACTCTAATAAGGAAAACTTTTACTTGTAAATTTATTTTAGATTGATTGTAATCAATTAAAGTCCAAAGTAATGATGTGGCTTTGAGTACTATGCCAAGCCAATTGATTTATTTTGTAAAGTATTTAGTAAAATTGTTTAAAGATTGATAGTAAGATTCAAGTTTAATAAGAGATCATTTAGCTAAATGTATTGACATATAGTTTTTTAAACCATATTTGGCTTGGGTATGTATGTTTTTAAACCTCTAAGTAATAATCCATATGGAAAAAATAACATTTTTCTGACATGTTGGTTCATAAGAAAAATTAAATGCAAAAAATGGCAATATATTTTGGCTGGTTTGCTTATTATAACATTCTACATTCATTGTTCCTACTTTGCCTCATTGTGTGGCTGAAGTTTAAAACAATTTGATGTAACTAGAAAGAGTTTTTAATATATATATATATATATATATATATATATATATATATATATATATATATATATATATATATATATGATAAATGTCGGAAGGTACTTTGTTGTAATTGAATATCATAAGATCCACTAATTAAATAAAATGTTTGTACGATCGTCACTACCACCGCTACCACCCCCGTCTGGTTGAATACTACACAACCTATCAAACCAATCAAAATTTCATAACAAATTAAGACGTTAAGGTTATTTGAAGTTAACATTCTAATTCATTAATTGCAATTTGCAAAGAAGTGACACATGGATGAACTTATCAGCGTTTGTGATTGTAAGAACAAAAGAATTATCAATATTTTGTAACTTGGTTGATATGCAATGGTTTTATGGTTTGATCTGATAGCCGCAAAAAAATTATTCATCGAGATAAGTTAATCACAACTCAGAGACTATTTGTCGCCGTCGTTTTGCACGGGTAGACGACTAGTGTGTGTATGTGTGTGTGTGTATATATATATATATATAATGAGTTGATTTATGACTATTAATTTCAGACAACAAAATATATTTTTCATCTTTAATAATAACTATTACTAAATACTTAATTAGAAAAAAAAAATTATTTAAATAATATATCAAATAAAAATAATAATTTTCATAGATTGTATAAATCTAACAAATAATGTAATTTCAACTATAATAATAAATAGCTCAATTTTTTTTAGAGTTAATTATTTAAAAGGATAACATATTTTATTTTCAGTTCACATTTAACCAACAATATATTTTTTTATAGATTGTACTATTGACTTTGTTTCATTTGGTAAAAAAATGATAATAATACTGACTTATTTAAAAAACACATTATTAATTACATATAAACATAAAACAAAATATGTCTTCTTTTAAACCGATTAACCTAAAATAATATATCACTAGCTTATAACCCGTGATAACCACGGTTATAAAATTAATTAAACTTTCATAGTAAAAACTTAAAATTATTAACCAATTATTTCAAATAAATTATTTTAAATAAAAAGTTAATTAAAATATATTTTTTAGTTATATAAAATTATAATCGTTGATTTAAATAAATACATGAAATTATATCACCTTATAATATATATTAATTTTATTTTATTTTTTATTCTAGTATTATTAATTTAATTTAATTTAATTAGAGTTTGAAATTTAAAATTTAAAATTTAAAATGAAAAATCAATTATTAATTTAATGTAATTAGAGTAAAAAATTTAAAATTTAAAATTTAAAATGAAGAATTAATAGGTTGACATGTAATATTAAAGATGATTTCTAATACTGATTTCTAATATTGTGACATATAATATTAATGATGATTTCTAATATTGTAACATTTATAAATAGGAAAATAAACTTATTCATTTATTAGAATATAGAGAATAGATTATCAAGAATAAATCGAGACTTTCTCATCATTTTAATTATTTTAAAATTCTGAAAACTACATGTACCATAAATGATGTCATTGTTATTATAAATTTTAAGAAGCTACCACATATTTAGTAAATCTTACTTCTAAATTATTTCTTTCTATCAAACTTAGAATCTCAACCATTTAAAAAAAAGCTCATTGATATCATTATTTATGCGGAATTTTGTGTGATACTATGGGTGTGTTCGGCAAGGAGCGTTTAAGAGCTTCTAGCTTATAGCGTTTAACAAAACGTTCCGTTTTGAACAGAAAGTCTCGTTCGGCACTACAAGCTTCTAGCATTTAGTTTAAACAAAACGCTTCAAATCCAAATGCTACTTCATGTAGCGTTTAACAAAACGCTAAAAGTTACAAACTACCCGCTACCAGCTAATTTTATCGAACACGCCCTATATGTCATAAAATAATAAATAAAAAGTTTATATATTTTTTTTCTTAAAGGTTTCGGATTGAGGTAGGGTCATTGACGATGGTTTCAAGTTTTTCAGTTACGATTAACAATCATTATATGCTGTTGTATTGTTTCCACCCAAATATATTTAAACTTTATGTGTCACTCACTCATCCTATTGAAAATTGTAACGGTTGATTGTGTGTGAATCAATAAAAGTTGTAGCTTGCTATTTTGGATGGAAAATGTCATTGGATCTTTACGATGTGTAATTATATAAAATGCTTGCAATTTTCATCAATAAAATAAAGTAGTATACTCTCTTCCTTTTTGGTAGATATTGCAAAGATCAAATACACTGCTAATCATTATACTATTCATCATTTTTATGGACGACTATAATTAAATTTACAAAAATAATCACCAACTTTTTAAAATTTTCAATTAAAGTTTTTTACACACTAGAGCAAATATGACGTCTTAAATTTAATGTCATTAATTTCAAATTATTAGGAGAACTAGTACCACAAATGTAAAATTTATTATTGTATTTTCAAAAATAATTTTAAAATGTTATGTTTTTATTTTCAGTTTAGCTTTATTCTGTTAGCTTCTCAAATGCTATTATATACTCAAAAACTAAAAAGACTTAATAAAAATGGTTTCCATATAATTGTAACTATATGTAATAAGTTTGACGCATCAACTTGTTTTTTTTCTTCCCTTTTCCTTGTTTTAAATACCTAGTTTTATAGAAAACTCATGATGTAGATAAGCCAATTGTAAATACGTGATCACAAATTACATAAAAGTAAATTCGAATTAAGTATGATTAGATAAAAGTACAAAGCCTATATTAACTAAGTTTATCTATTTTATAAAATCAAATGCTATGTACGAAAACTATTTTGTCATTTTGTGTACGATCTTCAGGATTATTTCTTTTAGATTAAAAAGTGATAAGAGCAGTATTGATAAAATATATTATATACTACGTAATAAAAAGTGAATAAAGACATAAAATGTAATTAAAGTTGTGTGCCGGATTCATGATTTTTTTCTTTTAGAACGATAATAATGTTTTCAGAAAACAACTAATAAGGCGTTAAAAGTGTAAATAGTACAAAAATAAAAATTCCACAAGCACTAACAACCAATGTTTTAAAAACCGGTTTTTTAGTTGAATCGGTATGGTGACCGGTTCCCGGTTCAACCGGTTTAACCGGTTCGACCGCCGTGTGAACCGGCTTCTATATTTTTAACTTTTTTTTTCTATTTTCCTACACATACATACATATATAAATCATGAATTTGATATTTACAAGTTCAAACATTAAAAATACATATAAAATAAATTGTAGATGAATCCAAATACACTAAAATAACACATAACCCTAAGTTTTACTGTTTTACATTAACCCATATACGTTAAAAAGAAAAATAAAGTATAATACCGAAACAAAATATAGTTTTAGATGAATATAAACACATAAAAAAAACTTTATAACATTTGTCATATGTTTTTATCTAGAGAAAACTAAATAGATTTGAAAAAAATCACCAAAGTTTATTATGTAAATAGTTCTTTTCATTGTTTTTATTCGGTTTAACCCGTTCAACCGGTTTATTTTGACCGGTTCAACCGGGTTTTTCCAAAAACCGGTCAGTTCAATCCGGTTCAGAAATTAATGTAAAACCGGTGATAGTTGAACCGCTCCCTCCTCCGGTTCCCGGTCCAACCGGTTCGACCGACCTGTTCAAACCGGTTTTTAAAACACTGCTAACAACACAAAACGGGACTACAACCTCAAAATCAATAAAATAGTATAAATTTCTATATTAATAATTAAGATTTAGTATAATTAGACATAAATCCAAAAGAGCATGTGACGTTCTAAAAGTTTAATTTGATATATTTATGGTAACTAGTTTATAACTCGTGGGAACCACGGTTATAAAATTAATTAAATTTTTATAATAAAACCTCAAAATTATTAATTACTTATTTTAAATAAATTATTAATTAAAAGATTTTTTTACTTTTATAAAATTATAATCATTGATTTAAATAAATATATAAAATTACATCACTTTATAATTTGTATTAATTTTATTTTAATTTTTATTCTACTGTTATTAATTTAATTTAATTAGAGTGATAAATTTAAAATTTGAAATTTGAAATGGAAAATCAATAGGTTGACAAGTGGCATACATTAATTAAGTGACATAATGACAAAAAAAATATGCATTAATTAGAAGACCTAATATGATGACACATGTCAAAAGGAGAATAAAACTATTATTTTATTAGGATAGGGATTTATTCAATTTTCTAAAAGCATAATGATATTCATTGTTGGTAATTTATTCATTTTTCTTTAATATTCATCGTAAATCTTTTTAATTAGGTGTTTGGGTTAGTGTTTTGAAAACAGGTTTGAACCGGTGGATCGGACTCGAAACCGAAGACAATAACGGTTTAACAACAACTGATTTTATGTTAATTTTTAGAACGGATTGACCCGTACGGTTTCTTCAAAAAAACAGGTTGAACCACTTTGACGGAACCGATAAAAAAACCTTTTGAATCATTCTTTAAAGACAAATCTAATTTACTCTCAAAGTATTCCTAATTCCACTTTTATGTTAAAGACGAAATTTGAACCTTCAATCTCAAAGAGGAATGACAACATCTGATGTCGCTGAACTAAAAGGTCTTTGGTGTTTGAACAGATTTATTAGACTTTCATAGTTGGATTTCATTCATTCCGTTAAAACAACCCATCTTCAAAGCAAATTGAATAGCTTGATCGATCCAGATTGTACACAACTCGAAGGTGGATGGTACACACCACTACCAGACACGACTTCGACACACGTAACACTGGTCTAATGATTATCTTCTCAACTTGAAAACTGATATTATAAAATAGTTAATTATATCTATGGCATTATAAAATAGTTAATTATGAAAAACATTTATGTTTGTGGATGTCAAATTCATGGTTTTATACACTATACCAAAATAAAGCTAATGCAACCCCAATAAAAGGTTGCCACAAACCTTGAAAGGTTGCATATACCTAAGGCAACCTTTTACCTAGGGTTACATTAGGCGGAGTTGCATTAGGCATAAGGAAACCCTTTTATTAGGAACTGCAACCTTTTGTGAAAACGTTACATTGTTTGTACAAATGCAACCTTTTTAAAATGTAACATTTCTTACATGAAAATGCAACTTTTTTACTCTTAAATGCAACCGTTTTTGCACTTAAGTGTACCCTTTTATTAGTGTTTCAGTTACAAATATGCAACCAGGGGGCGGAGCTAGGATTTAAGAATAAGGGGGGCTAACAACTTCATATTGTAGTATTAAAATATAATTTTATACCGGAATAAAAAAATAGGTCCAAAATTCTAAAAAAAAAATCACAAAGAAATTTTTGTTTTCGTTAATCTCAATCTTCAAAAGTTTTCAACTAACTATAAACATCAACTCGTATTCCTCCATTAACTCGTATTCATCCATTAACATGTAATTTTTGGTCCCACACACCTTTTATTTGTTTGAAAAAAGAATCAGTAGTTCTTTTTTCTCATAATTTACCCAATGGTTATAATAAATTAATTAACTAAATTATCAAACCATAATTAAATTATTAATGACAAGTAACAGTAAATAAAAGTATGCAAAAGATTTAAAATTTACCTTAAAACTGAAATCATATTGATGCATCAGTTTAGATGGAAACGATATCTTAATTGCCAATTAACCTCTTTGAATAAAAATAGCTACATTGCCTTGATGAATCGTCAAAACAAATGCTACTTATGAACAATTAGGGATTATAATGAGATAACTACTAACGAATTGACATAGTTGGGAGTATAAATCAATGGCAAATTAAAATAAAATAGATAGGGATGGAGGCGGTGGTGTTTAGACGTGGGTCTCAACTTTTTTAGTGATAATAACCTCATTGCTTTTTATGTATAGTAATTGTTTTCTTTTAAAATAATTGAGAGGGGTTAGACATTGTTAAGTAAATGATGTGGGTAGAGGGGTTGGACATTGTTAAGTAAATGATGTGGGTTAGAAGTTTAATCGTTAGTACAACTTATTTATAATATAACTAAAGTTTGAAAAATGATTGAGGGGGGCAAAACATCCGACAGCCCCCCTATTGTCTCCGCCTCTTTATACAACCCTTTCTACACTAAAATGCAACTTTTGTTATGTTTTTCATTACAATACTGCAACCTTTTTTTATACTCAAATGCAACCTTATAGTAGATTTAGGTAGTACAACTGCAAAATTGTTTACTCTAAAATGCAATTGTTTTATGCTTCTGGTTCAAAACAGGATTTTATTTATATGTATGTAGGAAAATTAAAAATACATAAAAGTTATGAAAACCGGCAGTCGAACCGATTGAAACGGAAACTGATCATGGTTCAACTAAACAACTGATTTTTAAAAGATTGGTTTGGGTATATATCACAATAACCTACAACCTACATGCTACATGTCATTTTCGGGTAGGAAACATTTAAAAATAAATTTACACGAATTCAAATATCTACTTCAATGAATTGTTATTTGATTTTTTTGGACTATTTAGTTCTTATTTTATAAACCAAAACTAATCCAAAATAATAATGTGGTTTGTTAAAAAACAATCCAAAAGTCAAAACCAAATAGTCAATCCAAATTGTCGAATTAAACAATTCGATTTTATCAAAATAATGAGCAGCCCCATATTTATCAATGAAGCATTTTATTTAGACAAAATCATAGAAATGGATTATTGTGGTTTACTATAGGGCACATAGTTAGTCTCTGTTATTTTTTTTAAACAAATGGTCCTTGTGGTTTCTAAACTTGCATGAATGTTCCATGTGGTTTCTAAAACTTGCACCAATTGTCTCTAAACTACATAAAATCACTTTTTTGCCCTTTCTTAATTTCTTATATCTTTTTCTTAAGCTAAAATTATTATTAAAAAGAACAAAAATAAATAAACCTCTACCCACTTATTTCATCTTGTTTCTCTCTCTAGCTCACTACCCTTATCATCATTCTCTCTTAATCGGAGAATAAGCACTCACCATCTTCATTCCCTTTCGTTTTCTTTGTCTTTGGTGGCCACCAATTGCTGCCTTTAAACATATATGTTTTGATTCCTTTCCCTTCGCGACTTCCCTAGTCCATCCCCAAATAGCTACTCCTAAACAGCCACTGCCATTGCTTGTCTTCATCTTCACCACCACTCCTCACATGTAAGTGAATAACATTTCTAAAGGTTTCACATGAAAAATAACGATGAGTGTGAATGTGATACAGTTTCTAACGGACCTGGAAGTGCATAACTTTTTAGGGGTGTCGTGGAGAGTGACGGTGATTTCGTTTTCCTCCAAGGTCGAGAACGGTTACTGTTGGATTAGGTGTCTAAGTTCATAACTATTTATGGAATGTACTTGAACCGGTTGGCATGGTCCATTTGGGTTGCATGGCATTGCAACATTTGGATAGACTAAATGAGAGAAAAAGACACTTATGGTTTATTAATATAATATAAGTTCTAATATATTAATAATATTATTTAATTAGTTTTGATCAATAATTAATTTAGAATTAATTTGGTGATCAAAAGGAGACTAATTAAATATATGGGGTTGATTGTGTAAATCATTCATTCTTTTATAGTAAGCTAATGATCCATGGTTTATTGGATTGGGCTAAATCCATAAGGTGCTCCATGGATGCTCCATGGAGGTTACAAACCCATGGATCATGGAATATGAAAAGCCATGTCAATTAGGGTTTACATGGTGTAACCCTACTTGTGACACAACTATAAAAGGACCCCATGGGCTACCAAAATTGGCAATATGTGTAGAACAAGAGGGCTAGCCGATTTTGAGTGAGTGTGGACTTCTCTCAAGGTTATTCCAAGTGTTGTGGTGTTGTAAACATTTGAGGCATCACACTTGAGGTGCTAGGCTCACAAAGTTCTCAAGGAATCCAAGCAACAAAAATGTATGTTCTTCCTACTAGCTTTTATGTTTCAAAGTTCCCCATGCCTTGCTAGATAGGTTAAGAACCTTGGAAAATCAAATTTGCATGTATCTTAGTAAAACATAGATACAAAGTTTCTAGGGTTGCATGTACACCTTAGGAGTGTTAGAATGCTCAAAACCCTTCAGTGGTATCAGAGTCTAGGATTGTTTGCTTGATACTTGATGCAAATTGTTGAAAAAACTCAAGTTTTCTGCATTCTGCGACATGAACTCGCCAAGTCCATGGTGGGACTCGACGAGTCCATGTGATAATTCATCCTACTCGTCGAGTAGGTTCTTGCACTCGACGAGTAGGAGCCCCTGAATGCAGATTTTCGAGTTTTGCTGCTGGAAATGGACTAGAAACATTACCCTAAACTGTTTTGGTCTTATAAAACTTGTTTTAGATGGTGTAATGGTTATGCTAATCCATTTACAATGGCTATTATCAAAATTTCAAGTTTTGTATGTGTTATTTATGATTCTTGAAATTGTTGATATGAATGTTCATATACTTATGAGTTTGGTAGATCATAGGAATTATTTTGTTAGTTTAATTCTTGATCTTGATGTGTTTTAATGGAATCCATAATTTGTCCTCAAGTTATGGATTACCAAATGTCTTTCTTTTAAAGTCCATTAAATGAACACATAGGTTACATAAAATGAAAAGCCTCTCATTTTAATAAACCATTAACTCATAACTTGTCACACCCAGATCCTTGTCGGAATCGATCAAGGCGTGATATATTGTTCAAAGTCTCATGACAACTAGGTTATAATGTGATTAGATTCAATTAAGTACTAAGTATGCAAACAAGATCCACAACATACAAGTACAAATACAAATGCAAACCACATTTATTACATCAAATTTAAATTGTCTTGTGGATTTCTAAGGCACAACCTATTTTTCATCATTCTTCATTCTTCAAATCTGCATCATGGGTAAAAACAGGTCAACTACGAGAGTTGGTGAGTAATCAAATTTTAGTAGAGAAAATTGTGAAGTTGAAACATTTATAATTTGAAGTCTGTTTTCTTTTGAAGTCGCCAAACAATTGTATTTGAGATAACGGTTTATAAATCAAAAATTGATTAACAATTGATAACAACAACAATAAGTCCTCACCCTATATATATATATATACATATGTATATATATAAATATATATAGGATGGAGCATCTAATCATCATACACACTCAACCACGTGTGATCAATCACCTTAGCGTCCCAAGGCGGGGTGGTCAACCCAATAGCGCTATTATTGTCCATAACGTACCTCAAGAATACGGGCATAGTCATGGAGATTAGACTAAAAATGATAATGCACTACAAGTACATGTAGCGTAAACAAACAATAGTTATACAATTAATGACTCACGTATAAATGTCCCAACAATGTCTCAATTGTGATAAAACAATAAAATGAAGTTGGAACATATTAGAACCACATGATACACCCCAAAAGTATTGAAAATTATAAAATATGGGGTAGATTACTCACATTAGTCCCAAAACGAAATGCGTGTGTCGTACGATAGACGATTCGGGTCAAAATGGCGTAGAACCTAATATAATTAATGGTTTTGGTTTAGGAACTGCTAAACGAGAATGGAGTATTAATACAAATAATTAGACACATATTCTTATATTAGATGAATTAACAATAATTCATTTTGATTATAATATTAAGGTATTTATTTGTTAAATGAATTTTAAATTGAATTACTTACTTTGCATAATTAATTTATATTTTCAATTTAGGCCAGATTTTAATAATTTCTTATTAAAATAATAACTTGCCCAATTATAATTATTTACATATTTTAACAATTATTTATATGAAATAATCATTAAAATGCATTTTTACATGCTTAAATACTTAGGAAAATAGTTTTAAATAGTAAACAGTATTGAAAAATTATGAAATTATTAGGAAATCATTATTTCATACAATATGAATTACTGTAAAATTTGTATATTTTTCTGAACTGTTTTAGTATTTATTTAATATTTTAATGATTAAACAACACAAAATTCGGGAAAAATAGTAAATGATTCTCAAAAAATCTGTAAAATTAACCATAGTTTTATAACATGATGTAGAGCCCAGTGTATAAGTTTCAGATATTTGTGACTATGGGAAGTATTTTTTATATATTTCATTATTAATTAATCAATAAAATCATAAATAATAGTAAACAGTAATATAAATGCATGAAACTTCATATATCATGTTTAATCAGTATACAGGTCATCCCAGAATTTTCTCAGAATTTATTGAATGCAACAATTATTTTATGTGAATTATTGCCCTACTTTATTGCAATAATTATGATAATTCAATAAAAATAAGTTATTTTCTGAAAATTTCCAGAACTTCTTATTTTATTGATGGTATTCTGAGAAAAATCAGGTTTATGCAAAAAAATGAGTTTTAGATATTTTGGTGGATTTAATTTGTTTCTTGTATGAATTTGAAACTTTTAACAACATACCTTGATGAATGCTTCAAGAGGGATGAAGATTTGAGTATAATAGATTGTTCTTGGATGGAATATGAGTATTCTTGGAGGAAATTTCGAGATTGAGAGTGAGAGAAAGAATATAGAAGATTTAAGTGGTGAAGAGAATAATATGTTGGGAGAAAAAGGAAAGGAAAGTGGATGGGAGGTGTGAGTGGGAGACCATGGGAATAATCTTTTTGCTTTTGGTGGTCTTCATAATTTCTCACTAACACAAGCATCTTTTACATAATTAATATAAGAGTTTTATAAAATTTAAAGTAAAGTTTATAAAAAATAGAGTTTTATAAAATTTAATGTAAAGTTTATAAAAATGGAGTTTTATAAAAGATAGGTTATTATTTGATTATAACAATCTACTTTGATTTGAAGTTTAATTAGAGAATTCAAGTTTGATTCTTTTAATTTAATTAGAGCATTATACTTTGATTTGATTTTAATATGGTATCATAATTTACTTTGATTATAGTTATAACGTTGTACAATACTATGTTGCTATTAACGTCAAGTTATATCGTATTGTATGGGTTTTGATCCTATTAGCGTCAAGTAATCTTGAGTAGGGTTTATTAAATTTCCAATTGGGTTGGGTTGACCCGAATCCATTTTAGGCGGATGTCACATAAGTTATGAAAGTTGAAAAGTTTTGAAAGTTACAAAACTTGCCCTCAAGTTTTGGAACATGTAAAGTCACCTTAAAAACTTTAGTTCCAACCACTAGAATTTTGAAAGTTAAAATTCAACCCTTATAATTTATAATATTATAAGTTAATAATATATACATATGTATAAGAACAAGTCGTTTTACCGTTAGTAGGCCTCATTCACGAAGCCGGTCTATAAGGGGGGTATAAGGTTGTTGCCTATAAAATGGCAGCTTAGTGGGTGTCCACTCTCACCCACTGCTTCCTTGACTGGTGGAGGGTCGTTAGCCGAACGGGTAAGACAATGACTTTAATCCTCATTAAAAGTATGATTATTATAAAGTAACTAAATGTTTTACAAATTCCTAATCTTAGTTACTTTAGGAAAATGTGAAAAAGGTGCTAACCCATGAAATTACACTTTTCACTTTGCTTAAGTCATTAGTGGAGCGTGTGTGGTTAACTGGCACACTAACCTGGACTTAACAAGGTAGGCAAAGGGTGGCTTAAGGTTTATCATAGATCGGTGGAGTGTGTGTGGTTAACCGGCACATCGGTTAGGTGATAAACATTAAGAGTACCAAGTAATTTGCATGGTTAATTCACACCTTGTTTTGTGATCCTCGGCATCCCACTCACAAAACATGAAGGGCACAATCGAGATTGAAACATGCCATTGAAAAGTTCAATGAATCTCAAAAGAATCTAGAAGTTTCAAAACCAATTAATACCTAATAATTTAATTTCGTTTTTCATGGTGGAAATTGGTGAATCGTCATTCACCTACCTTCAAATATTTTATAGCTTGGATTACGGAATCCCTCTTCTAAGTTATAAAATATTGTGTTGGGTCCTAGCCTTAATATTACATTTGGGTGTCTTATTAAGGACTATCTTTATATCTAATCTAAACTTATCCTTCTTCTTTTTCAGATGTCTTCCAATAATGCTGCTTCTGGCTCAAACCCTACCGGCTCCTTCTCTCTCATGAACCTTTGTGGGAGAGTCATCTTTGATGGGTCCAACTTTATGGATTGGACCAGGAACATCAGGATGGTCACTCGATATGAGGACAAGGAATATGTCCTCGACAAGGAGCTTAAGGAACTTGATGAGTCGTCTGCTACTCCAGAGGAGGTCGCTGAATTCTGAGCACATGAGAGAGATGCCACCAAGGTGGCGTGTATCATGTTGGCCATGATGACAGCCGAGCTCCAAAAGTCCTATGAGGACTTTTATCCTTTTGAGATGCACCAAGATTTGATGGACAGATACCATCAGAGTGCTCGTCAAGAGCGATATGAAATCATCTCCTCCATGATAACAACCCGGATGAAGGATGGTGAACCCATCACAAACAACATGCAGAAAATGCAAAGATTCGTGGACCGTTTGCTGAAATTGAATGTGAACTTCCCCGAGGAGTTGGCAATTGACATCATTTTGCACACCTTACCATTGTGTTATGATCAATTCCGAATGACATACCACATGAACAAGGAGGAAGTTACACTCAGCAAACTTCAAGGACTTCTGAAGACCGCCGAAAGTGGTCATAAAGGTAAATCGGTTGTTACTACTTCTACTCCTACCAACGCCCCTGTTCTGGCTATCGAAAAAAGTAAAGGGAAGAAGAGGAAGAGCCCTTCGAAGGGCACCAAGGGAAAGTCTCTAGATGGCTCCTCTTCAAGTGGAACCAAGAAAGGTTCTGTCACTCCTTCTGCCAACCCTAATGAGGCTGAATGCTTCTATTGCCATGAAAAGGCGCACTGGAAGCGAAACTGCCCAAAGTACTTGCAAGATGTTAAGGATGGGAAAGTGAAACCCAACCATGCAGGTATTTACACTATATTGTCTAATAACTCACCCTATTCATATTTTTGGGTCCTTGATACAGGTTGCGGTATTCACATATGTTCTGATTTGCAGAGACTAAGAAGAAATGAGAATGTGGAGCATGGGAAGATAAACTTGATCATGGGGAATAGGAAAGTTACACCTGTTACCAAGATTGGAGTTTATTCTTTGTTTCTAAGTAGTGGGTTAACATTAGATTTGAATAAATGTTGTTACTCGTCTGAAATGGCGAGAAATATTATTTCCTTTCATGGTTTGTACAAACAAGGTTTTACCTTTTCGTTTGATAATGAATGTGGTGGTATTAATGCTTTCTTTAAAAATGTTCTTTATTTTAAAGCATTACCTTGTGATGGTGTGTATGAAACTGTATCGGTTGTAGATAATCTAGGAAATAATGTGTTGTGTATCGATTCTTCCACTAACTTGGATAAAGCATCCTTATGGCATTGTCGTCTTGGACATGTAAGCAAGAAACGCATAGGCCAACTCGAAAAGGATGGAGTCTTGGAGTCATTTTACCTAAAGTCAGATGATAGTTGTGAATCTTGTTTGCTTGGGAAAATGACAAAGTCACCCTTCACTGGTACTTGTGCTAGGGGTAAGGGTTTGTTGGATCTCATACATATTGATGTGTGTGGACCCTTCAAAACCACCACAAGGGATGCTAACCGCTTCTATGTGACTTTTACTGATGATTATAGTAAATATGGATATGTCTACTTAATCAAGCATAAGTCAGAAACCTTTGAAAAATTCAAGGAGTTTAAACAGGAAGTGGAGAATCAGTTGGGTAGGAACATTAAGATGCTTCGATCCGATCGAGGTCGGGAGTATCTTAGTACAGAGTTCCTTGACTATCTTAAGGAATGTGGGATTGTCTCACAATTGACACCTCCCAGAACACCACAGCTTAATGGTGTGGCTGAGAGGCGTAATCGAACCTTGTTGGATATGGTTTGTTCCATGATGAGTCGAGCTTCGCTACCAATCTCATTTTGGGGGTATGCCTTAGAGACTGCCGCCCATATCCTTAATCTAGTCCCTACCAAAAAGGTTGCCAAAACACCTCACGAGATGTGGACTGGAAAAGTTCCCAATCTAGATCACATCAAGATTTGGGGTTGTGAGGCTTTTGTGAGGCGTGAGACTTACGATAAGCTCGAACCTCGAAGTGAGAGGTGTATTTTCATCGGCTACCCACAGAAATCCTTTGGTAACCTCTTCTACAGACCTAGAGATAATGTAGTCTTTGTAGCAAGGAGAGGAGTCTTTCGCGAGAGAGAGTTCATAAGCCAAGGAAACTGTGGAAGGCAAATTGACCTAGAAGAAATTCAAGAGTCAAGTGGTGAAGGAACCTCAAACCCTAGCAATCAACCTGAGGAGGAAACTCCTGTTGATCCGACTGACGAGTCCGTACCTCTGAGGCATTCCACGAGAGTTAGGAATGCACCCGAGCATTACTATGGTTTCCATATTACTGCGGAAGGTGATACACTTATCAGTGATAACACACTGCTAAATGGAAAGAGGCTATGGACAGCGAGATACAGTCCATGTATGACAATCAAGTTTGGAACTTGGTTGGCAATGTACCCACTTATAAGGCGCGACTGGTTGCAAAGGGCTTTTCTCAAACTCCGAGAGTTGATTATGATGAGACCTTTTCACCAGTAGCAAAGATTAAGTCTATTAGGGTTATGTTAGCCATTGCTGAATTTCATGATTATGAAATATGGCAAATGGATTTCAAAATCGCTTTCCTTAATGGAAATTTGGCTGAGGATGTGCATATGAGTCGGCCAGAGAGTTTTGTCAATACAGAGTACCCTAATAGAGTGTGTAAGCTTGAGAAATCCATCTATGGATTGAAACAAGCACCTCGCAGATGGAATCTTTGTTTCGATGAGAAAGTCAAAGAGTTTGGCTTTGCGAGGAGCGAAGATGAATCTTGTGTATATGTCAAGGCTAATGGGAGTATAGTTAGCTTTTTGGTACTGTATGTGGATGACATACTACTCATAGGAAATGACATCCCAACTCTGCAGGAGGTGAAGTCCTGGCTTGGGAAGTGTTTCGCTATGAAGGACCTTGGAGAAGCTGCCTATATCCTAGGGATAAGGATTTTGAGAGACAGGAGTAAGAGACTAACTGGACTTAGTCAGAGTACCTACTTGGATAAGGTGCAAAATAGGTTCAGCACACAGAATTCCAAGAAAGGAGAGTTACCGATCCAGAGTAATGCCAGATTGAGTAAGACTCAGAGCCCGAGTACAGAGGCTGAGATAGCTGAGATGAGTCGAGTATCGTAAGCTTCCGCTGTAGGCTCGATCATGTATGCTATGACTTGCACTCGTCCTGATGTGGCCTTTGCGTTGAGCATGGTCAGCAGATATCAGGGGAACCCTGGTAAGGCTCACTAGACTGCGGTAAAGAACATTCTCAAGTACATACGGAGGACTAAGGACTGGGTCCTTACACTCGGTGGGAGTAATGACTTGAGAGTAGTGGGGTATAGTGATGCTAGCTTTCAGACTGATAGGGATAATTTCCGCTCTCAGTCAGGCTGGGTCTTTACCTTAAATGGAGGAGCAATTACTTGGAAAAGTTCCAAGCAGGAGACAGTGGCCGATTCAACTTGCGAATCAGAGTACATAGCGTCAAGCGAGGCAGCAAAGGAGGCTATATGGCTAAAGAACTTCATTGGAGACCTTGGAGTTGTACCAGCTATAAAGGAGCCTATCGAGATTTTCTGTGATAGTGAAAGTGCAGTTGCCTTAGCCAAGGAACCAAGGGATAACGGGAGATCAAGACACATCGACAGAAAATACCATTTCATCAGACATCGAATAGAAGAAGGTCTCCTCGTGGCAAAGAGGGTATCATCGGATGAGAACCCTGCAGATCCCTTCACGAAGGGACTGGGTAGGGTTAAGCATCTTCAGCATGCGAGGCGCATTGGGCTAAAGGATGATATTAGTTTTAGAAATTAGATAGCTTTGAAATTTGTAAAGTGTAATCGACATTTGATGATAAATAAAAGTTGTTTATTTATAAGTAAAGTGTTGCTATCTTTTGTCAATCGTTTACTATCATTTCATTTTGCATGTTTTGACTTCCAGAATAATTATGTTATGGTATATCATATTATTCAAATTCTCCACGGTCGATCATATGTTGGAAGTAGATATGAATCAAGATTGTCATGAAGCTGTCTTGTAGATGTCTAAAGTATTGGACATAGCAAGAGTTGCTACAACATTCATGAGTGCTCATAAGTTCTGAGTATTGGATTCAACCCACGCTCACTTGTATCACTTCATGGAATTTATCTCGAGTGATCGTGAGACGGTAATATCATATAAGTCTTCAAACCTAGAGATATGAGTTGTTGACTATGAGTTGGTTATACATTGATTGTAGGAAAACGCATTGGTAACTCGATGTTATAAAACGTGCCTTTGTGTATAATTCAACAAGTAGTAGAACAAGCATATGAGTCGAAGTTTATCTGTTCCTTCTTGGATTAGAAGCGATATCTGGGCCCTCGATGATTTTGTTGTGACCTATGTACCGAGACCGATCAGAACTAAATTGATGTGTTCGATTAAGTTCTATGTCAAACAAATTGGAAACCGGGAAACAAACTGCTGGACAATAAGTATGACATTGTTCCATGTATTTGTTCGGATGATATCTAGAATAGAGGATTATATAATCACTTATCTTAAATGGCGTATCATCATCATCTAAGTTTCACGAGACTTTGAAAGAGCTACGATTGCTGATCGGTTCCTGAAGTCATTCTTGCAGTTATAGTTATTAGACTTATCCAAGTGGGAGACTGTTGGATTAGGTGTCTAAGTTTATAACTATTTATGGAATGTACTTGACCCGGTTGGCATGGTCCATTTGGGTTGCATGGCATTGCAACATTTGGATAGACTAAATGAGAGAAAAAGACACTTATGGTTTATTAATATAATATAAGTTCTAATATATTAATAATATTATTTAATTAGTTTTGATCAAGAATTAATTTAGAATTAATTTGGTGATCAAAAGGAGACTAATTAAATATATGAGGTTGATTGTGTAAATCATCCATTCTTTTATAGTAGGCTAATGATCCATGGTTTATTGGATTGGGCTAAATCCATAAGGTGCTCCATGGATGCTCCATGGAGGTTACAAACCCATGGATCATGGAATATGAAAAGCCATGTCAATTAGGGTTTACATGGTGTAACCCTACTTGTGACACAACTATAAAAGGACCCCATGGGCTACCAAAATCGGCAATATGTGTAGAACAAGAGGGCTAGCCGATTTTGAGTGAGTGTGGACTTCTCTCAAGGTTATTCCAAGTGTTGTGGTGTTGTATGAAACATTTGAGGCATCACACTTGAGGTGCTAGGCTCACAAAGTTCTCAAGGAATCCAAGCAACAAAAATGTATGTTCTTCCTACTAGCTTTTATGTTTCAAAGTTCCCCATGCCTTGCTAGATAGGTTAAGAACCTTGGAAAATCAAATTTGCATGTATCTTAGTAAAACATAGATACAAAGTTTCTAGGGTTGCATGTACACCTTAGTAGTGTTAGAATGCTCAAAACCCTTCAGTTACCACCCTACTGCCTAAACCTTTCCTATTTTTCTTCCTCATCCTTCATCGATGGCCACTTCATCTCCGATTAACATCACCACTGTTAGCAGATACAAAACCCTATTTGTTCAATACAGCATCTTTATGTACTGCAATTCTTAATTTGAACATTAAACACGAAAACACTCTGATTCCACTTGTTCAATCACATCCTCCTAGCACAAATCATATGATATTTCCTGATGGTATAAATACTTATGTCGTGAACAAGGAGTTCATGCTAACAAAGCTTAATATTCACTAGTCACACCTCACAATTTTCTTTCTTCTTGACTTGTAGGTAGAAATCGTTACTAAACAATTGTTTCTTGTAATCAGATAAACGAAAACCATGAATGTTGCAAAGAACTAAAGAAACACTCTTTTTGCAGGAATCTCGAGCATCAAATAGTCACTTCTACAAGAACTTAGTGTTTGATTGGTAACTTATGATCTGCTTAGATTTGGGGAAAGTGATCCATACCTAAATCAGACTCTTTACTCACCAGATATGGATCTGTTACACTTAACAAAAGATGTTGAAATTAACAAATTCTAGGTGTTTGGTTATTTAAGTGGCAGATTCCGATTGGGAAGAAGATGGGTTTGTTGTCAGTGGAAAATGGTGATACGAGAGAGAAAGATGCATGAAAAGAGAGAGAAAAAGGGAATGGGTGAAAAGGGGCCGATGAAAACCCCTTGTGAAGACAATGATGCAAGTAGAGGATTGTGATGGTTCTGCGATGCAACAAATGAAATTGGTCCGAGAATAGAGATGTTGGGTCTCGTCCCCTGTAAGAGAAAGAAAATGCAAAGAAATGTGGGAGAAAGTAGTTAGGATAGGGGTACCGGGTAAACCTAAAAAAACACGACACGACACGACAACCTGACACGAAATTAGTGGGTTTGGGTAAGAGATTTCGACACGTTTAAATAAACAGGTTAACACGACACGACACGAAAATTAAACGGGTTGGGTTAGGGTCAAGACTTTCAACTCGAATATGACCCGCTTAATATATATCAATTTATATTTTTAAAAATATATTATAGACTTATAGACTTATGGTTGGTCAAACTCAAGAATTAAAATTAAAATACAAACTTTTAAAGTGACTTTATTTAATCATCCTCACCACTTATCCCTTTTGCTCATCAACTCTAACTCTTTCCATTTTGCCTCCTAAACTTATTATAAATTTTCATTCCACCCCCAACTCTAGTGTTTCACCTTTTTACTTTTTCTTACTTTCCAACCTTTTAAAATGTTTAAACCCAACAGGAAACAACATATTTACAAGGTCTAAACCTTAATCTGAAACCCGATACGAAAACCGACACGAAAATAAACGGGTTGACATGACACAACACAATAATTAAATAGGTCGGGATATGGTCAATCCTTTTCAACCCATTTAATGTCTTGACACGACACGAACCCAACACCACACGATACGTTTTCCAGGTTTAGTATCGGGTAGACGTGGGATCAGTTATTTATTTATTTATTTTAAACTGTATTTAAATAAAAAAAAAGGTAAAATAAAATAAAAAGGGTAAAGTAGTCTTTTTATATGGATTGAAGACCAACCATGCAAGTTTTAGAAACCACGAGGACTATGTTAATAAAAAAAATAACAAAAAATAAATTTGTGACATTTGGTAAATCACAATGACCATTTATGTAGTTTTGTCTTTTATAATAAGAATTTAAAATATATTGAAACATCCAAAAAAAAACTGCAAAAATGGTCTATGTGGTCTGCATTTATTCCGAGGTTTAGTCAAAATCTTGACTTTTTGGATTTGTGGTACTTTTGAGCTGGTTTCATTGTGTTTTTGGTCCCTTAGTAAACTGAAATGATTGTAATACCCTTGTGTATTTATTTTTCATTTTTTTTCATTTTTTAAATCTATTTTAATAATTCAAAGATAATTATGGGCCCTCTCTCTCTCTCTCTCTCTCTCTCTCTCTCTCTCTCTTTCTTCAACAAATCATCAAGTTTCTCCTTGGTTTTCATAGGGTATTACAGTCATTTCAATTTACTGAGGGACCAAAAACACAATGAAACTAACTCAAAAGGACCACAAAGCCAAAAAAGTCAAAGTTTGGACTAAACCTCGAAAAAAATGCATACCACAGGGACCTTTTTGCAGTTTTGTCTTTTTTTAGAATTAAGCTTATTTTGCTATAACACTATAAGTTGTCCAGTGAGGATTTTTCAGAAGAAGTTATAATTTTTTTGTTCATGATAAACATCTCAATATTGTTCCTCATAATTTCAAAAGTTATCATCATATTTAAATATTAATGTACAACTATTTGCAATATTCATGTCAGTCTTTATCAAGTATTACGACAAGTCGTCATATACTAATAAAAGCATAGTTATTAGTGTCACTTGTCATTTTTTTATGATTTATCTTTTCTTTTAAAATGCTCTATAACAATCTCACTTGTCATTTTCTTAGTATTTTTTATTTTTCTTAAAGTATTGATATTGATAATTAGTCGATAAGTATTGATGTTATAATTAGCCGATAATTAATTGTATTTATATATATTCAATGAATCCTACAAAATCGATTATAATTAGTCGATAAGTATCTTTCTATGTTTTTTACATTCCATAAATGTTCAATAGATAAAAGCTTTATATACATCTTTGTGGATTTGTATCGTTCTTTGTGTCTTCATCTCACGTTTTAGTTTTGATTCCATATGTTTGCAATTCTGCAACCTTATGGTCACATTCATTTTTATTTGTATATAATAAGTTGTAGATTGTAAACAATCATATTGAGTCTTTTGAGTTCTGGTATAACATTGAGAAATAAAGCATAAAGTTATTTTTTGAGTTTTGAAGTAAATATATTTACTTACCAAACACAAAATTAATAGACTATAATGTTTCGTACTATTTAGCTTCAACTTTAAAGAGTCCAAAACCAAAGATACATTTTGACTCATGAATCACACAAATAAATGAACTCAAATCAGATGTGGAGTAAGAGCATTTAAAAAAATCAAGTCTATAACATAATAATGTGAAGTCTATTGGACTTTAATCATTTTAAAAAACATACATGGTACACAGATTCGTTAGCTGTGAATTATAGTTTGATATTATTATATATAGCAATGTGAATTGTCAAGATTTTGTACTAGATATGTAAATATTGAGCTTTATTGCATATTTTTTTTACTTTAAGGATATATAAGGTTTTCTACTTCTTTCTGATGTTACAAGAAGTGACAGACAGTAGGTGGTGATAGGCAGTGCAATTGAAGATGTGTCAGCATCCACACATTGATAAATGGTACAAGCTTCCCGAAGAAGTTATAACTATGGTTTATTTTGTATCTTGATACAAGTGATTACACCCTTTATATAATCTCAATTGCAGACCTCCACGCTATTTAACGAAAGGATTAATTCAATAAAGATTAACGTTCTATTTATAGTTTGTGCATTATATCATCCTACTTCCATTTTCACACTAAGGAATTATACTTTGTAAAAATTAAAGTAATTTTAATCTTTTTTGATATAATCTAATTTACTAAGTTTGAGCAAAGTGTTGTTGTGTAGTTTTGTGTTTTTTCTTATCTTTTTTCTGTGATTAATTCTCTAATCAATGAAGTGTCATGCTAGATATTTAGAAATTTTATTCTTTTAGCTAATTGGTTTAGTGAAGTAATGGTGTGTGGAAAGCAACTGGTTGTTCTTTAGGAGTTACTTACTGATGGCAAGGACTCGGTAAATGTTGTTAGTGATCGCATGTTGCTTTTTCTTTTTGCAATAGATATGGTCATGTAAAAATTATGGTGGTGATGTTCAGACTGATTGTTAGCACAAGGTAGTATTACTATATTAACTTTTTTTTATCTTTTTTTATCCAAGTCCACTTGATGTGTTCATTTTTATCGCAGTCCAGTAATAATTAAGAAGTTTGAAAGTGGGGTGATGATCATCTAGAATAAGTCCCAAAGTGATGAAAAGGTAAAGCATTTTACATGTGACATTAGTTATAAACTTTTATGTCCCTTGATAGGTTTTTCTTTAATTATATTTTAATCTTACGCATTTTCAAAAATAATATCTACAAAAGATTGAAACCATGCAATTCATCTTAATGTTAATGTCGTCGGAATTGTAATGACTTACAAACATGATGAATAAGGGACTATCATGAGATTTTTACAATTGTTTAGTTTTACGGATATATTGGAAGAAACTGTTAAAGAATTTATTTGTCCTTCTTTGTAGATATAGAAGTGTTGCATTGACAAAAGACTAGAAGAGGCAATAATAGTCTACCTTGGAAATATTGATCAAAGTGGCACTTGAAGGCTCTTAAAGGTATTTGGTATATGTTATGGTTTTCTTTAGTTAATTTCTTTGTTATGCTACTTTGGGTAAATTTGTGGTAGGTTGAATTGGCTATATTATTGCTTGCTGTTTGTTTTGCATATTGTATTTTAGTATCAATAATTCAACTGATGGACTTTTAATTTTTCTAGATTATGTATTTTGATCAAGGTGAAAACGGTGGGGAAATATGAATTAGTACAAGTCAGTAGAGCTTGGTCTTTGTTTAGCTTGTGCATACTATGATATGAACATTTCAATCAACACTGCCAGGTGAGATGGGGGATTGAACCTTATACGTTAGGTTAGGGTAACAACTTTCGTATGGACGCAATCAATTAAACCATGTGCTTTAATCGGGTCTGGAATGTTTGACCCTATTTTGTTAGTTTTCTAATGGATTATGGAAAATTGATTCATTTCCCTCCCTTCAGATGCATGGTGATTTGGTGATGGATGTGACATGGGCACTTATTCGACCAATCAATACTTTAGCATTCATTTGTATGAGTTATTCCAGCTCAACTAATCAATTATAAGAATTTGAATATGCAAATAGTCACCTTCTTCCAGTAATATGTGCATATGGGTCCTTCTTTACAGATGTAAATCTTCATGTTAATATTTTCATATGGTTCTATTCATTAAAATCTTAATCTTATATAAAAGAATTGAAGTTTAGATCAGTTGTTTACCTTAACCTAGTAAGATGTTGGTCACATATTGTTGTTGTTTTACAAGCGACACAACTTTATTTCTCTCGCATTCATTCATACCCATCACTACTTTCTTTAAATAAAAAAAAACATTCAAGGTGAAGATGGTAAATATGGTCCATGGTTTTCGTATGATGGGGGAAACAAACTATTTTTCATTTCAATGATAAGAGATACAAAAATGGCATTAAAGTAGTTGTAAGAGTTGCCAAGTTTTTTAGAAAACAATGAGATTTCAATATGTATGGTTTCAAATAAACTAAAAAGTGATAGTTTCATCATTGCAGTGGATGGGCTCGAAAACTTTGTCAGATTCCAGTTGTGCCAGTAAAAAAGAATTAAATTTGAGCTCAATCATAACCACACCAATTAAGGATGTGAAGTTTCGCGAAATATGTAAAATTTCATAAGAATCTCACTAAGGGAATCAACATCACCATTGTGGAAGAATCCTTATGTGAAGCCGATTTCTAGGTTTCCAATCAAAGCTATTTTGGAATAATTATGTTTGATTTCTAGATTTGTTAGAATATTTGTGTATTTCTATATGGTTTGTAGAAATCTATCATTAAAGGAGTATTTAGGTATTTTTTTTTACCCAATGGAAATGTTTAGTATTGAATTTCATTGAATATACAATTACTCATTTGCATCCTTACACGTAAATGGAATGGAAATGTTTCATATGTCAATGCCCCAACAAATTAGCAATATATGATCTTTGTATATATATGATTTATAACCTACTTTGCGCGTTCTTTTGAGTATCCTTTAGATAATGTCAGTATACAATATCATTATTTTTTACATTAATTCACATTTCATTATACACTATCATTATTTTTTCATTACCACATAAATAAAAATTTTCTAATATATATTGAAAAATAATTTCACATATTTATTTCAATCAACGATTATAATTTTACATAAATAAAAAAACATAAATCTCTTAGTTAATAATTTGTTGAAAATTATTGATTAATAGTTATAAGTTTTTACTATAAAAATTTAATTGTTTTTGTAACCATGCTTCCTAATGGGTATAACCTAGTTTATAATACTCAACTTGAATTTTAATCATAATAGTAATAGAATGAGTCTACTTTATAATACTCCACTTGAATTTTAATCATAATAGTAATAGAACGAGTCATTACAATCATTTTTCAATCATAGATGTTAACATACATATATTTACGATATTATATCAAAATTTATATAATATTTATAGTAGGATGATAACAAATAACAAAATGTTTGTAGATAATGTCATTTATGACTTAATAAATTATTTATATTATATTGATAATTTATGAATTTCAAATATTATATCAAAATTTATATAATATTAATAATAAAATGTTTTTTTTTCGAACCGGTAAATATAAATATATAATGTATTCCTAAATTAACATTTAATTCCACATATCTCTACGACGAGACTTGAACATTCGGCCTCCAATAAGAAGGACCCAACTAATACCGTTGGGCTAGAAGTCATTGGGTATTCATAATAAAATGTTAACAAATAAAATAAAACTTTTATAGTATTCATAATAGAATGTCATTTATTATATCAAAATTTATGAAATGTTAACAAATAATAAAATATTTGTAGTATTCATAACATAATGTCATTTATAACTTGAATAAATTATTTTTATTGAATTGATAATATACATTTTAAATTAAATTCCAATTTTCTTTAGTAATAACAATTATTTATTTAATTTTGTTTATATTTTACGTAATGTATGATTTCTCCTTTTTATGGATGTATGTTAATTGTTCAAACATTTCCTTAATCTAGATATTTTGTATTACTATGACAATCATATTTCCTAAAAAACAACATGCCAATTGTTTATTCAAAATTTAATATTTAACATAAAATGCTCTCCAAATCATTTATTAATTATATTAATTACTTGATTAATAATTAAGTTGGATTAACTAATCTACTCTCTTGATCATTCTAATCTAATGAGTCGAAAGTACATTTTGAAAAAAAAAACTAGTTATATATATATATATATATATATATATATATATATATATATATATATATATATATATATATATATATATATATAATAACATTCAAATCCTCGAGGTATGAAATTTTTAGTAAAATATGAGTTTTGAGATATATATATATATATATATATATATATATATATATATATATATATAATAACATTCAAATCCTCGAGGTATGAAATTTTAAGTAAAATATGAGTTTTGAGAGAGTCACAACGTGGCCTGGCCGTGAGAGACGTGAGTCTCTTCTAAGTGTCACGAATTGATATTATGATGGGACGTGACACCTAATCAGAGGAAAACCCTAATTTCCGGACTTGGATCCTATTTAAAGGAAGTGAGGGGCTAAGATTTCTTTCACCCTCAGCCTCCATCACCTCATAAACCGCCTTATCTTGGTGTTTTTAGTTGCTTTTGAAGGAAGGAGAAGGCTTTTGTAGTGTTGTGTGCATCTTGGCAAACCTTAGGACTTCGTTTGTGCAACTCTAGACCTTTATAAGTGTTCAAGATCCAAAATTTATTGTTCTAGGTTGCTATATCCAAATTTCTGTCCCTTCATCTTCAAGTTTGAGAAAGTTGAAATGGTGGGATCCCACAAAATTGGTAACTTTATGGATCCTTGAGGTCCTTTGAGTGTTACATGCTTTGGATCTGAAGTTTGCTAGTGTATTGAACCCATGCATGAGATTCCTGGTGTTGTTTCTCCACTTTTGACCTAGTTTGAGCTTTAGACTCACAATGGGCATGCATGGACGAAAAGCATCGATCTTTAGGTTGTACTGGACGTTAGGAAGCCTTCTGGATGGAATTGATGGATGGCTTAATGTATTGAGAGTTGAATACATTAAGTTGAGAAAGACCGACTTCACGACGTGATAGCCTCCTCATCACGACATGACGACTCGGGACTTCCCAGTTATTTTAGACTGATTATGTCATGACGTGATGGCATGATCATCACAACGTGAAGGTAGCTTGAATCGTGACTGAGTTGGATCGTGACCGAGTTTGTGATCATTAGGCCAAGTTCGTTTTCCCCACGACGTGACCAAGGGATGGTCACAATGTGAGAGTCAGCTGATTGTGATGTTGACTGTTGACTTTGATTCTGACTGTTGAGTTGTTGATGTGGGTTGACTTTAGGTCAAATTGATAGTTATAGAGTATAAACTAAGGTTGGACTTCGTTTGATTCGATAGGTGAGTTGTAGCACCTGTTTTGAGGCATCGAGTTGTGGTTTATCTAACTTCTTGAGAAAGGTGAGTCCTCTCACTATAATATGTAGGTTGCTAGATTATCTTTGTGACTCTTGCATGAAAGACTGTGGTTAGATCACATCACCTGTATGAAAGATTATGGTTGGATCACAACACTTGTATGTAAGACTGCGGTTGGATCACAACACTTGTATGTAAAGATTGTGGTTGGATCACAACACTGTTTGTCGTTATGAATTGCATGGAAGACCATGTTTGGATCATGGCAGAAAGGTTATGATTGGGTTGTAATCTAGATGTGATTGTAAGACTATGCTTGGATAATAACTTTCACATAGGGTTGGAATACACCCCTAGGACTGGGCCCACTGATATGTTTGGTATGTGGTATTTTGGTGGAATTCACTATGCTTTGTGCTTACAATTTGTGGTTTTAACATTTTTAGGTACTTCCAGTTCCAAGCGGAATGCCCGGCTTGACTGCACATTTTACTATGACTGATTTTGGAACAAATATTGTGTGAATTGATAATTTAAAAAATAAATTTTTTTATTAGTATTTATGGGATGTTACAAGTTAGTATCAGAGCCTTAGTTTGAGTGATTCGAGCATGCACTTGGTGTGTCTGAAATAAAACATAGGAATTGATAATCTTTTTAAAGGAAAAAAAAATTTCTGAAACGATTTTTACAAATAAAGGAGTGCGATGCATGCAATCGGTCGAGCTCAATTAAGTGATTCCCAAAATACCCGTACGTGAGTGATATATTTAGTATGTCCTTATGTGAATTGCATGCTAGAATAGGGCTAAGGATACCTTCACGAATCGTATGATAGAATTCCATGATTTGTTTGATGCCTTGTAGCCTAGGAGGAATGGGATGTTATGCTTTATAGGGTGTCTATATTGGCAAAGTTAATTTCTAAGTGTATGTTTAAAAATTGTATACAATTAGGATCATATAGCCTTAGAATGATTGATTTAGCCTTATTTCATATTCATTGTCTAGTTGTGGGCTTAGGGTAGAATCATTTATTCGATGGTCTATTTGATCCCGTACTATGTATAATATTCATGTATAAGGCAACCGACAGTGTTAATAGAAGTTCCTAGTATCACAGAGGCCAGCGTGACGAGGATACCTAGGAGAGCCTAGGGAGTTCTATAGTAGGATATGTATGTTGTTTAGCATAGGGCTTATGCAAGTTTCCATGGTAAAGTGACTTAGAGGATTCAAGATGATTCTTTAGGAAAGTACTGATAGGTCTGGAATGTAGTATCGCTCGTACTTTTGGAAGCTCAAGATCTATACTCGAATCAAGGAAATTCATGGAGATCCTAAGGAGCTTACACTGTGAGAGTTCTCTCAAGTATATTCTGATTGTTTATATGTTTGTATTTTAGTATGGTGGTAAGCACTCGAGGAGGAGGTTCTGGTTCTGGTTCTGGTTTTGGCTTTGGTGTTGAACCAATTGTTGAGATGTTACGCGAGTTCATTACGTCATAGATTACTCGTGGTATTCTAGACGTGACTCCTATAATTGTTGGTACCATCATGGAGAGGATCATGGATCTATTGGATAATCACTTAGTAGCCTTTCGTGCAGAGATTATGGCCGGTCAGTTAGGGGCACGAACTCTCTCTTTTCGGGAGTTTAAAGCTTGTGGATTCCTAAAGTTCTTCAGGAAGAAGGACCCTATTGCTAGCCGAAGGTGGATCACTGACATGGAAAATGATTAGCGGACGCGTTTCTTCCCCGATAGGTCGAAAGTGGGATTTACATCTTGCTTTCTAAGGAACCAAGCTCACGACTGGTGGGAGGAGATTGGTCACGCTTTGGGATCTGAGGCCATGGCGACCATGTCTTGGATAAGTTTGCGACGAGATTTAGAGTTGAGTTCGTACATGCTATAGAGGTGCAATTGTTGGCGAGGAAGTTCCAGGACCTTCGCCAGACTACGAAGATTGTGGCGAAGATCACCACAAGTTCAGGGAGAGAGCCTTGTTGGTTCTGTAGTATGTTGCAGATGAGGAAAGGAAAACGAGATACCACAACATGCTCAAGGATGACATTCAAGAGTTTGTGAGCATGTCGAGCTACAAGACCCTAGAGGACATGATTGCTAGAGCCCGAGAATGGGAGATTGAGTTGGAGCTTCAGACAAAGCACAAGTCGGTGCTGGTACAAACAACGGTGGGCCAGGAGAAGAGGCCCAAAACTTTTGATTCTCGTTCTAGGGGCCAGTACGGCCCGAGCCGTTGCGGAAAGTTCGGAAAGTTGCACGATGGAGCCTGTCGAGCAGCGGGTTCGGTTTGTTTTAAGTGTGGCCAGGCATTACATTTTGGTAGGGATTGCCCTCGTGGAGCATTGATATGTTTCCACTACAATCAGACAGGCCACAAGAAGGCCAATTACCTAACCTGTCTAGCTCCATGGCACCGAAAATGTATCAGGGCTCAAGTGATTCACTTAAGCGACGAGACCTTGAAAGCAGCTTTTTCAAGTGTCAGTAGTGGAACATTCGGTCAATCGGGGAAGGTTTTTGTGCTCGAGATTGATAGGATGAGTAGTGGCGACACCCGCACCAGCCACCAGGTCAAGGCAGAGGCTCCCATGGTGAAGAGCAGGACATTCTAGTTGATAGCCGAGGAGGCACGAGCAGCACCAGATGTCGTTACCGGTATGTATATTTACCATGTATTTTACTGCTTTTTGTGTTTATGCTTATGTTTTATCTTATCATGTATAGAGACATTTTTAGTCAATGATATGATTGCTAATGTTTTGTTCGATTCGGGTGCTACCCGATCATTATTGTCTCTTGCGCTTATCAAAAAGTTTAGCGATGATACATGGACTTTAGATTATCCGTTGGAGGTGGAGATTGTTGATGATCGTTCAGTGAGTGCTCCGAGAGTTCATTGGGGATGTATTCTAAATATGTTTAGTGAGAGATAATCGATTGATATAGTTCCAATTCCTCTGCGAGGGTCGAGGGTTATAGTGGGTATGGATTGGTTTGGGACCTAATGGGGCTATGATTGATTGTGAGCATCAGTTAGTGAGAGTTCGAACCCCAAGTGGGGGAGAACTGGTTATTCATGGAGAGGATGCTCATCATGGACCGACAGTCTATTCAGCTACAAGAGCTAGCATGTATATTCAAAAGGGGTGCATAAGATTCAAAGCTTTTGTAGTGGATACGCGAATTGAGGGGAAGAACACTATGGACGACATGCCCATCGTTTAGGAGTTCCCTGATATGTTTATCGAGGATTTGCCAGGAGTGCCTCTTGAGAGGCAGGTTGAGTTTTGGATTAATCTGATTCCGGGTGCGGCACCGATAGCCAAGGCACCTTATCGCTTAGCTCCTCCATAGATGCAGGAGTTGTCTACACAACTGCAGGAGCTGTTAGACAAAGGATTCATTAGACCGAGTAGTTCACCATGGGCAACACGGATTATCTTTGTAAAAAAAAGGATGGTTTGTACATGATGTAAATTAACTATCAGGAGTTGAAGAAGTTGATGGTGAAGAATCGTTATCCACTTCCGATGATAGATGAATTATATGATCAGCTTCAGGGTACATCTTGGTTCTCCAAGATTAATTTGAGATGGGGCTATCATCAGATGAGGTTCGGAGATAATAATGTGCAGAAGACGGCCTTCAAGAATTGTTATGGTCATTTCAAGTTTGTGGTGATTCCATTCGGGCTCACCAACGCGCCGGAAACGTTCATGGATCTCATGAATCGGGTGTGCAAGTCGATGTTGGATCAGTCACTGATAGTGTTTATTAATGATATCTTGTTCTACTCTAAGACCAATGAGAACCCGAGGAGCATCTACGGGAGGTTTGGAGACCTTGAGGGGGGAGAGGCTTTATCCTAAGTTTTCCAAATGTGAGTTTCGGTTGTGCGAAGTGTAACATCTCAAAAATCACAATAAATTTAAACATTTTAAAACAACCCATTTACTGAAAAGAAGTGTTTACATAATCATTGTTTTTAAAACATTATTTAAAAATAGCCTCCCAAGATCCAATCAATCATAAAACCAAGGATGTGTACGGTCATGCCCTCACTTTGCAACGGTCCTTTGAAATACCTAAAACAAAACTAAAACTGTAAGTCAACGCTTAGTGAGTTCCCCCAAACTACCACCACACAAACATAACAAACAAGCATGCAAACATGAGCAACTAGTCTGATTGGACCGCCTCGTAGGGCCTACAGCCTATCTAGACCGCTCTACGAGCAGCCGACCCGACTGGACCACCTCGCAGGGCCTACAGCCTATCCGAACCGCTCTACGAGCCGCTGGCCTGACTAGACTGCCTCTTTAGGGCCTATAGCCTATCCAGTCGTCCCCGAGTGTCTTGGCCTACAACACAAAGCACGATCGCCTCAACCCAAACCAACATGTCGACATATGCAACAAACAAACATGAACACAAAACCGGTAAATACAAATAGTCATACGGATTTGAAGGATCACAACAACATAAGCAACCCATGGACTCCCCATCCAACGCTTTGGACGAAAAATTATAGGGCCTCCCTAGAAGTTTTCGTCCAACCCTTATAGGGTGGTCTAAGAGCCCAAATTCACAACTATCAATAAATTGCTAAATAGCCCCTGTACTTTTAATTAATTCTTTTAATTCCAAAATTAATTCCAAACTAAGTTCTGATTAAATATTAAAATAATATGATTTCTAATTAATATATTTATTTCCATAATACATTAATACATCATTTATTATAATTTATTAATCAAATAATAAATTCTTTCTCTTTCTCAATAGGTCATCCTCTCTAGTTGCTAGTATGAAGGCAACCCAAAAGGACTATGCTACTATTAATTCAAGTAAATACCAATTATAGTTATGGGCTTAGACACCTAATCCAACACCTTCAACTTGTAAGTACACTAAGGAAAACTCACCTCTCAATCTGAACAATAACTGATAAGGTATCGGCTTCGAATCTCAACTCTACCCATCACCTATCCATGAAAAGTGACCAACTCTCAAATATAATCCAAAATACCCAAAATACACTTAGGTCAAACTTGGTCAAAGCCAATAGTAAAAAAAAGTCAACTCAGAACGAGTACGCCCAGCGTACTCGGCACGTACGCCCCGCGTACTCGCGATCTAGATCGGGGCTCCCTCCGACGTACGCCCAACGTACGACCAGGTACGCCCTGCGTACGCGACATCTTACCAACCTCACTTTTGAGGACTTAATCCCTTAAGCCACATCGCTAAATTCTCATTTCTAGTCCCAAATGACACTCCAAACCATAAAGTTTCCAACTTTATGGTTCTACACCTCTAGATCAAGCCCAACAACAAAACCCTAACTTTTCTTAACCACGAAAGCTCTTAATAACTTGCATGGGGGAAACTAAGGGGAAAAGATCATATTTTTATGACTCTAGACTTGGAAAAACGTATAAAAGGACAACCCGTGTGTTCTATAGCATGCCATGCAGAAGAAGGTCATAGTTTGGGGACAAAAGCTCATAAAATCATCATATAACCAAGATCTAACAAGTTAATCATCAAGGTATGAACTTTGTACCTTCTGGAGATGAAGAATGATGCAAGACTTCCAGATCCAAGCTTGCTTCTAGCTTCCAAGCTTCACCACTACCTTCTTCTTCCTTTGGAACACACAAAAACACACACTCAAGCTTCAAAATGCAACAATGGGGCTAGGGTTTGCAAGAGAAGACGTTTCTAATGACGGGGGCTAGAAATTGGGTGGGGAAATGGGACTTAAGGTCTAATATATATGGTCCAAACCCTTAAGAATATGGTTTTCATCCACACAGAGTACGGCCAACGTACTCCCAAAATGACATCGTTTCCTTAAATGTTCCATACGCCCATCGTACCATGCTATACGCCCAGCGTACGTGTGTTCCGTCCAAATTTACAACAATGCCACTATGGGTCATTTTTGCAATACTTTCCATGCACAAGGCTGAAATACAAATAATCTTCATACATAAGGTCAAAATTAGAAGTACCTCATCATTGCGATGTTACAATTCTCCCTCATTGAACTTGAATTCGTCTTCGAAGTTAGCCATCATGAACAACTCAGGATAATGCTCCTGCATCTCCCCTCTGGCTCCCAGGTCCACTTGGAGCCTTTCTTATGCTGCCACTATACCTTTACCAAAGGTATCTCCTTGTTGAGCAGGATCTTCATCTTCCTTTCCACTATCACTACTGGCCTCTCAACATAATTCAGGCGCTCATCGACCTGAATATCATCCAAGGGGACCACTGCCTCATCGTCCAACATGAACTTCTGCAACTACGAAACATGGACACTGTTGTGGATCTGGATGAGCTCACTCAACAAATCCAATCGGTAGGCCACCCTGCCTACCCTGCCACTCACTCGGAATGTCCCAATATACTGGGGACCCAATTTCCCCCTCTTCCTAAAGCGTCTCACACTTTTCAAGGTGAGACCTTCAGTAGCACCATATCGCCGAGCTGAAATTCCAACTCTGATCAGCGCCATTCGGCATAACTATTTTGTCGACTCTGGGATGTCTACAATCTCTTCCATATCTGTTGAATAAGCTCCATGGTCTGAAGGACTACCTCAATCCTTCCCATGACTCGGTGGCCAAACTCCCCCTAACAAACTGGAGTACAACACCTCCGACTATACAGGAGCTCAAAAGGCGGGGCACAACTGCTGGAGTGATAGTTGTTGTTGTAGGAGAACTCCACAAGAGGTAGGTAGGAATTCCAACACCCACCAAAATTTATAACACATGTCTGTAACATGTCCTCAAGTGTCTATATGGTTCGCTCACTCTGGCCGTCGGTCCGCGGATGATAAGTAGTGTTGAAATTTAACCTCATGCCCAGTTCCTCGTGGAACTTCTACCAGAATTGGGAAGTGAACCGAGCATCTCAGTCTGATACAATGGAGATTGGAATCCTATGACGAACAAAAATCTCCCGAACATACACATCGGCCAACTTTTCAGCCGAAGAGCTCTCCCGGATGGCCAAAAAGTTGGCACTCTTGTTCAATCGATCCACGATGACCCATATAGCATCAAAACCCTTGGCAGTCTTCGGCAACTTGGTGATAAAATCCATGGTGATCAATTCCCACTTCCATATGGGAACCTCCAAAGGTTGCATCTTTCCATGTGGCCTCTGATGCTCAGCCTTGACTATCTTATAGGTCAAGAACTTCTCAACATACCAGCCTATCTCCCTCTTCATACATGGCCACCAGTAACTTAATCTCAAATCCTGATACATCTTGGTAGCTCCCGGGTGTATAGAAAAGTAAGAATTATGAGAATCCTCCAACACAATATGCCTAATTCCACCAGAAACTGGAACCCAAACCCGACTACACCAGGTCAACAACCCCCGGCTATTGGTGAAAAACATGTCGATGCCGCCCTTGATCCTCTCCTGCTTCAATTTCTCCTTCTTAACTCCCTCTGCAAATGCCTCTCTGATCAAATCCAAAAGTGGAGAATCAACGGATATCCTCATACACATCTCTCCCGCTTAAAGAATCCACTACCATATTCGATTTACTCGGATGGTAAAGTATCTCGCAGTCATAATCCTTGAACTGCGCTGCCTCATGTTCAAGTTCGGTTGGTCCATAAGATATCGCAAACTCTTGTAATATGTGTAAATGGTACAATGGACCCTGTATAGATAATGTCTCTAAATCTTAAGGGAAAACACCACTGCCCCTAATCCCAGGTCATAAGTAGGATATCGCGCCTCATGCGGCTTCAGCTGTACCGAAGCATAAGAAATCACTCGACCCCTCTGCATAAGAACCGCCCCAAACTAGTGATGGATGCATCATAAATTACCACGAAATCATTGACGCCCTCTGGAAGGGTCAACACCATGGCCTTACATAACTTCTATTGCAACGTCTCAAAAGCAACCTGCTGCTCCGTGCCCCATAGGAAATCCACTCCCTTCCTCGTCAGACGAGTGAGGGGTATTGCGATCCTGGAGAAGTCCTGAAAAAATATCCAAAAATATCCCGCCAAACCCAAGAAACTCCTGATCTCTAAGGGAGATCTCGAAACCTCCCACTGCATCATGGCCTCGATCTGCTCGGATCGACCAAAATCTCATCCTGGTTGACGAGATATCCTAGGAACTGGACTTCCCATAACCAAAACTCACACTTCTAGAACTTGGCATACAGTTGTTCTCCCCTCAATACCCCCAAAAGCTATCCAAGATGCTCCTCGTGCTGCTCTCTGATCTTGGAATACACCAAGATATCATCAATGAACATAATACCTGATCGATCGAGCATCCGCCTGCATACCCGATTCATTAAATCCATAAAGACTACAGGCACAATGGTGAGCCCAAATGGCATCACCACGAACTCGTAATGCCCATAACGAGTCTGAAGCACGGTCTTCTCCACATCCTCCTCTCTCACCCTCACCTGATGACACCCCGACCTCAAGTCGGTCTTGGAGAACCAAGATGCACCCTGCAACTAATCAAAGAGGTCGTCAATTCGCAAAAGGGGATAATGGTTCTTCACTGTCAACTTTTTTAACTCCGGGTAATCAATGCACATCCGGTGTGAACCATCCTTCTTCTTGACGAATGGAATCGGCGCTCCCCACAGCGAACTACTCAGTCCGATGAACTGCTTGCCCAAAAGCTCCTAAAGCTAAGAGGACAACTCCTATATCTAGGGCGATGCCAAGCGGTACGACGCCTTGGCAATCGGAGTCGCACCTAGCACTAGGTCAATCCTGAACTCAACTTTCCTCTCGGAAGGCACATTGGGCAACTCCTCCGGAAACACAACAACAAACTCCCTAACAACTGGCACCTCTGAAACCAAAGTCTGCTCCCTACATCTATGTTGAATATACTGTCGAGCCTTGGATGCCGAACAAAACCCTGATCCAACCCTGGTACCCTCTCCGAAGATGACAAGTTCTCCCCCACTTGGGGTTCGAACTATCTCTCGCTGACCCTCTCAATCGATCATAGCACCAAACCTACTCAGCCAATCCATTCCCACAATCACACACACATCTCCCATGGGAATAGGGATCAAATCAATCGGATAAGGCACCCCAAAGATCTCCAATATAAACCCCTGATACACTCTGGATGCAGAAACCTCGTATTCGTTGGTGATAGAATCCCGCAACAGAGACTCCAACTCGCTAAGGGGCATACCAAAATCCCCACTAAAATAACAAGACACACACGACCGAATCGCGCCCGAGTCAAATAACACAAGATAAAGCAAAGAATTCACTAAGAATGTACCTATTAGGAACATAAACATAACCATACCGTAAAATAATCGAAAAAAAAATAAATTAAACATACCAGTTATGACGTCTGCTGTTGCCCTAGCCTCCTCGGCAGTGAGATGAAAAGCACGACCCCGTGCCCTCGGGGGCTCTGACCTACCATGGCGCCCATCGGTGATCCTCAAAGTCGATGGCGCTGAAGCCTTTTCCGGTCCCTCCGTGAGCAGAGGACAGTTGGCCTTAATATGGCCAACCTGCTTACAATTATAACCTATCCTGGTGGTCGGTGTGGGGACATGTTGGTGACAGTCCTTGGCATTATGCCCATCCATGCCACATTTATGGCACCCAGAAGTAGATCGACGAGAACTCTCATGAACCTTGCCACACTTGCCAGAAGTGTGGCCCCTCTGACTCCCAGATCTTGCATCAATGGCCTTGAACCGCTTGGCCACAGGCTGTGACTGCACATGGGCATGCCTCAACTCCCTCGTCTGGAGCTCTATCTCAGTTTCGCGCCGTCTTGTGGCCTCCTGCAACTCAATGAGTGAACCATAGCGTTGAGTAGACAGAAACTGGCGGATGTCCATCTTAATCATGCTTAAGTACCGGGTCATCTGAGCTTGCTCAGAAGCAGCAAACTCGGGGTAGAACAACACTCTCTCAGTGAACATCTTAGTGATCTCATTCATCGACTCCATTCCCTGCCTCAGGTGCTGATACTCCTGGGCTAATCTCTCTCTCTATCTCTCTCCCTCTCTCTCCCCACCAAAGGAACGTATCTCGAATGCAACATCTTAGAGAATTTCTCGCAAGATACAATAGCTCTTTGATCTGGAGTGTATAAACCAGTAACCAACCTCCACTAATCCTTCGCTCCATACCAACGAAGGTTCAGATCGCACTTGACCATCTGGTCAGCCGGGCAGGAACATGTGAAGAAACATCCCTCCACGTCAGACAGCCACCTCATGGCTATGATCGGATCCTGGACTCCCTCAAACACCGGGGGCTTCATATTTTCAAAGTCCTGGTACTGGAAGGATCTCCCCCCTCCAATCCCCACAGCAGCAATGGTCGCGGTGGCTGCAACAGCAATAGCCTATGAAATTGCAGCATATGTGTCATCAAAGAATTCCATCATAGCGGTCTTGATAGACCTAAACAACTCCGGTATCTGCCCCCGGACAATAGAAACAACCTCAACATGAATCATCTCCTTGACCTCATCCTCGGTCAACCCTGACCTATCCTGGCCACTCGCTCCTGGTCCGGATCCCCTTTTGAACAGCATATTGAAAATAAACCAGAGAAATATCAGATAAAATGCATATCACACCATATGAACTAATCCATATCAAGACCCTAGGGGCTGTTACTTCCCTGTTATGCGTACGAGTAACTACAATCTATAAATTCATAGTTATGCACAATTTTGATGCATACACTGAGGAACTACGGTAATGATGTCAATTTCATATAAGGAAGAACCCTAGGCTATCAGGCATCATATAATCAGGAAATTCTATCATGCAATTCCTGAAGGTCCCTAGCCTATCACTAGCATGTTGTTCTAACATAACATAATATCAAATAACAATGTGGTAACTTGGGGTCTACTTCCTGGCTCCGGCTGATCGTACACATCACATCCTTTCTTGATTATTTTTTAAAACAATTTTGAAAATCATTTTTAAAACTTAAGCAGTTCCTTAGTTTGAGACTGGATTCACACAGATGTTCCTCCAATTAGCTCAAACCAAGGATCTCATACCAACTTGTAACATCTCAAAAATCATAATAAATTTAAACTTTTTAAAACAACCCATTTACTAAAAAGAAGTGTTTACATAATAATTGTTTTCAAAAACATTATTAAAAATAGAGTCTCCTAAGATCCAATCAATCATAAAACCAAGGATGTGTACGGTCATGCCTTCGCCTTGCCACGATCCTCTGAAGTACCTGAAACAAAATTAAAATTGTAAGCCAACGCTTAGTGAGTTCCCCCAAAGTACCACCACATAAACATAACAAACACGCATGCAAACATGAGCAACCAGCATGACTGGACCGCCTCACATGGCCTACAGCCTATCCGAACTGTTCTACGGGCCGCCGGCCTGACTGGATCGCCTCGCAAGGCCTATAGCCTATCCGGTCGTCCCTGGGTGTCTTGGCCTATTGCGCAAAGCAGGACCTCCTCAACCCAAACCAACATGTCGACATATGCAGTAAACAAACTTGAACACAAAAGTGGTAAATACATATATTCATACAGATCTAATGGATCACAACAACATAACATCATATGGTAACCAGTATATCAATCCTAATGGGTCGACCTTGATGTCTTCAAACCATAAGTACAGTGAGGAAAACTCACCTCTCAATCTGAACAATAGCTAATAAGGTCCCGGCTCCGAATCTTAGCTCTACCCGTCACCTATCCATCAAAAGTGACCAAATCTCAAATACAATCTAAAATACCCTTAGGTAAAACTTTGTCAAAATCAACGGTAAAAAAAAAGTCAACTCATACCGAGTACGCCCAACATACTCGGCACGTACGCCCTGCGTACTCGCGATCTAGATCGAGGCTCCCTCCGGCGTACGCCCAACATATGTGACGTCTTACCAACCTCACTTTTGAGGACTTAATCCCTTAATCCACTTCTCCAAATTCTCAGTTCTAGTCCCAAATGACACTCCAAACCATAAAGTTTCCAATTTTATGGTTCTACACATCTAGATCAAGCCTAACAACAAAACCCTAACTTTTCTTAACCACTAAAGCTCTTAATAACTTGCATGGGGGAAACTAAGGGGCCAAGATCATATTTTTATGACTCTAGACATGGAAAACATCCAAAAGGATAGCCCATATGTTCTATAGCATTCCATGCACAAGAAGGTTATATCTTGGGGACAAAAGCTCATAAAATCATCATATAACCAAGATCTAACAAGTTAATCATCATAAAATCATCATATAACCAAGGTTATATTTTTATGACTCTAGATCCAAGCTTGATTCTAGCTTCCAAGCTTCACCACTATCTTCTTCTTCCGTTTGGAACACACAAAAACACACACTCAAGCTTCAAAATGCAACAATAGGGCTAGGGTTTGCAAGAGAAGACGTTTCTAATGATGGGGGTTGGAAATGGCATGGAGAAATGGGACTTAAGGTTCAATCTATAGGGTCCAAACCCACAAGAATAGGGTTTTCATCCACACAGAGTACGCCCAGTGTACGCATTGACGTCGTTCCCTTAAATGTTCCTTACGCCCAACGTACCATGTTTTACGCCCAACGTACTTGTGTTCCATCCAAATTTACAATAATGCCACTATGGGTCATTTTGCAACACTTTCCATGCACAAGGATAAAATAAAAATAATCTTCATACTTAAGGTAAAAATTAGAAGTACCTCATCGTTGGGATGTTATACAAAGGGTAGTTCTTAGGTCACATCGTCAACCGGAAGGGTATATTGGTCGATCCAACCAAGATCGAGGAAGTGATGTAGCATGAGGTTCCAAGGACACCATCTAAGGATCTGAGGTTCCTGGGGTTAGCAGGGTATTACATGAGATTCATTCAATATTTCTCCAAGATTGTTGTTCCTTTGACACGATTGACAAAGAAGAATGTTACTTTCCGTCGAGGGCCTGTTGAAAAATTCAAGACCCTAAGACAGAGGCTATGTGAGGCTCGTATTCTGACCCTTCCCGAGGGTATGGATCACTGTGTGGTCTATTTTGATGCATCAATTTTAGGTCTGGGTGCAATGATTATACAGAAGGGCCATGTGACTGCTTACGCATCGAGAAAATTGAAGCCTCACGAAGCAAATTACCTTACACATGATCTGGAGCTCGGGGCTATGGTTTTTGCCCTCAAGATTAGGAGACATTATTTGTATGGGGCAAATGCATTATTTATACTGATCACAAGAGTGTAAGGGATCTGATGGATTAGACGAACTTGAAAATGATGCAGCACATATGGTTGGATGTGGTGAAAGACTATAACTGCAACATTTTGTACCATCCTAGGATGGCCAATGTGTCACACCCCCAAACCAGAACGGCGGAAACGTTCGGGGGTGGAGGACGTCATGTACAATATCATAAAAATGCACAATAGTAAACAAGCAACAACATCATCCATTGCATTAATAATATAATTCAATACAAGTGTGTTCTGTGTATAGTTTGAAAGACACTAAAATATAAATCAAAATAAAAGACGAGTCTTGAACATGCTTCGTCTTCTCAAAACCTGGTCATCGGTACCTGTCTACTGGTGACCTGAGAATACAAGTTATTTTGAATGTGTAGATCAGCATTTAAGCTGGTGAGTTCATAAGTATTTTAGTGTCAACGTTTGTATAAGTTTAATGAAAATGTTTGTAAGTGTTTGATGTAAATGTTTGTATGTGTTTGATGTAAATGTTTGTATACTTCCTAAACAATCCTATATTTTCTACTAAAGTAGTCTTCTACCAAGACCCGACTGTTTTGTATGTTTATCCTTTTGTAAAAGTGAGTGTTTTTCCCAAGTGTGACTATCATTACCAAAATATAATTTACATTACCGATTATGTGAGAAGATCACAATATGAATGTAATGGGAAAATAAATATGTACTATAATATTGTATATAAGTGACTACCGATGTACTAACTACCTTAAACCAGTTTGTTTAATTAAGGTAAAATGTGATGAGATTATAACCATACTTGATTGACTAGTAAAACACGACGATCAAAGACGTCGAAATGATATGACATTCGTCACCCGTAGACCTGCAGGTCCCACTGTAGCTAGCGGCAAGTTGTAGGATGGTCAATACCGTATAGATCTATACACAAACTCACTCTCTCCCTCCAGGAGACTCTGGTTACAAAACGTGACACAACAGTATATTGATGTGCCATGAAGTAGTGGCTCACATTAATGTTATCTTTGTTATAGTATTAGTGTAGTATGTTCTCTCTGTTCTAGTGTATAGTATGTTCTCTCTGTTCTAGTGTATAGTATGTTCTCTCTGTTCTAGTGTATAATATGTTCTCTCTGTTCTAGTGTATAGTATGTTCTCTTTGTTCTAGTGTATAGTATGTTTGAACTGACTCATGTATGAACTGACTCTTGTAAGTTTCATTGTTCTAGAAATAGTAAGTAGTAATCCTCTAAACTATACCTATTATAGTTTACTAGTACTGTTGTTTGAATGACTGATCATCTTTGAACACCTTTGCTACCCAAAGGTATTGAACTGAATGGAAGAACTTTTATATCTATATACATATACATAATATATAACTAACATTTAAACGACACTCAGACAAACAACCGATACCCTACGTCCACAACCAAACAAGGAACAAGAAATAAGACGAGTTATTAGTCCTAAGCCCTTTCAACCTTATTTATATAACTATACCCATATAGACAATATTTTTACAATATATAAGTTTAAAAGAGTTTGATAAAGAGTTTAGCATATAAAAGAGTTTTAACCATTTGAATGGTTATAGATGACTTGATGTCAGTTTATAAAATGTTTTGAAATAGTTTGTTTCATAACACAGTTTTGAAGTATAAGAAATCCACTTGTTTGATAGTTACTAATTACATGTGATTGATACAATAACAATAATGTTTTCTACTTGTATTCCCCCCCCCCCCCATAAAAGCATTTAAAATCATTTAAAAGATAATTTAGGGGTATGAACTCACCTTTGTGAGTGATTCGAATGAAAAATCGATATAGGATGTTAAGTGTCAAGTGAAGTCTCGAGCCCAAACGGATCCTATTAAGCATATAATAACACATATATGGATATTATTAGTGTATATAACAACTAATCATGCTAGGGAACAACCTTAGGGGCTAGGAAACACTTGGAATGAAGTGTTACAATCACATATGATTGTACTAAAGGTGTTTACGGCCACACACAAGAGTGTGTTTACGGCCATGGGTGTTCACGGCCCAACTTGTTTACGACCATGATGTTCACGGCCATGATGTTCACGGCCATTGATGTTCTTCAGAAGGGTTTATGGCCAATGGAGAAGTTATGGCCGTAAACTCTTGGTTTTCATGCTAAAATGGTTGTTTCTAGGGTGTAAATCAAGAGCTTCTAATTGATATCAAGTATAGGGAAAGGATACTTAAGATTTGGAAGCTTAAAGAGGTGATTACGGCCCAAAGTACTAGTGTGTTCTTGGTGTTCTTGAAGATCTAACCCAAAAGAGATGAATTCACGGATGAAATCAAGGGGTTGCACTAGATTAAGAAGGATATCAACTAATACGAAAGAATCACTTACAAATTTGTAGAGAAATAGAAGTGTTCTTGATGATACTTGAGAGAGAATTGACTGTTCTTGAGTTGGGAGTGTGAGAAGTGAAGGAAAATGAAGGAATATCACCCTTAAGGGTGGAGTTCACGGCCAGCCAAGAGATTACGGCCGTAATCTCTAGTTTACGGCCGTAAACTCCAAGTAATGGAGTTTTCCGGCTTGAATGCTGCACAACGAACTCTAGTAGATACTTCCTAACACTTAAACCTTGAATGTACTAGGCTTAGAACACTCAAACAGACCCTTAACAATGCTAGAAGATAGCGGAAACAAGTCTGATTGATGAATGAATTGGATGGCTTTACAAGATAGAAATTTCGGGTTGTCACACAATGTTGTTGTTGATGCCTTGAGTCATAAGATAGCGATTACACCCATCAGATATCTATGTTTAAGGATGGTTATCGTTTCACCACTGTTGGATATGATCAAGAAGGCACGAGTAGAGGGTTTGAAGAGAGAGGATTGGAAAGAAGAAATAATCAGGGACCAAATTTCATTACTTGATAGGGATAGTAATGGATTATTGACTTGCTGCAGCAGAGTAAGGAAGCTCACAAGTTGAAGTTTTCGATCCATCTGGGGGCCACCAAGATTTATAGAGACATGAGATTGAGCTACTGGTGGCCCTGCATGAAGAGAAAGATAGTATGGTTTATGGAGCGGTGCTTGACTTTCCGAAAAGTCAATGCCGAACATCATAGACCCCACAGAAAATACAACTGTTACCCATTCCCATATGGAAGTAGGAAGAGATCACCATAGATATTCTTATGAAGTTTTTGAGGACGACACGTGGGGTTGATTCTATTTGGGTCATTGTTGATAGATTCACCAAGAGTGGTCATTTCATCCGAATTGCTGAAAGCATTTCCGCCGAGAAGTTGGCTGACGTCTACATCAGGGAGATAGTTGTTCGACACAGGGTTCCAGTTTCAGTGGTTTCTGATTATGATGCTCGTTTCACCTCCAGGTTCTGGAGGAAGGTTCATGAGGAGTTGGGTGCTCGGCTACTTTTCAGCATCGCATATCGCCCTCAGACTGAAAGACATAGTGAGCAAACTATTCAGATGCTCGAGGGTAAACTTATCTTCCATTGATTGAGTTCTCCTACAATAATATCTATCATGCCAGTATTGATCGACCTTCCTTCCAGATGCTTTACGGGAGGATATGTCGGACCCCAGTTTGTTGGGGCGAGGTCGACCATCGAGTTATGGGGAGTACTGAGGTAGTAGCTAAGACCACTGAGTTGATACAGCAGGTGCGTAATCAGCTACAGACCGTGCAGGTCCGCCAAAAGTGTTATGTTGAATGGCGGTGTTCGAACCTTGAGTTTTAGGTCGGAGATTTTGTGCTTCTAAAGGTCTCACCTTGGAAAGGTGTCCTCCGGTTCCGGAAGTGCGGCAAGTTAGGCCCCAAGTATATTTGTCCCTTTAGGATTATCGCCTGGGTTCAAAAGGTTGTGTATTGATTTGATCTTCCTGATGAGCTTAGTCAGATCCACAACACTTTCCATGTCTCTCAACAGCGGAAATGCTTGGCTAATGATTCCGAAGTGGTGCCATTGGACGACATTCAGGTCGATGAGCGCCTGAACTATGTTGAGAGACCAATTGCAATCCTAGACAAGAAGACAAAGACCTTGCACAACAAGGTGGTGAGCTTGGTGAAAGTGCAATGACAAGACCGAAAGGGTTCCGAGTGGACTTAGGAACCCGAGGAGGAGAGGAGGGAGCATTATCCCGAGTTGTTTGCAGTAATGGACTTCGAGAAAGAAGTCTGATTCAAGTAGGGGAGAGTTGTAACATCCAGATCCTTGAGGTATGAAATTTTAAGTAAAATATGAGTTTTGAGGGAGTCATGACATGAGGGAAGCATCCTCACGATGTGAAATTTCCTTAAGAGATGTGAGTCTCATTGAAGTGTCACGACGTGACACTATGATGGTCACGACGTGACACCTGATTAGTGGAAAACCCTAATTTCCAGACTTAGATACTATGTAAAAGATTTGAGGGGCTAGGGTTTCCTTCACCCTCAACTTTCATCACCTCCTAACCCCCTTGAAGAAAACCTAATCCCTATCCTTTCTTTTTGAGTTCATCTTGGTGTTTTTGGTTGCTTTTGAAGAAGGAGAAGGCTTTGGTAGTGTTGTGAGCATCTTGGCAAGCGTTGGGACTTCATTTAGGCATCTTTGGACCTTTGTAAGTGTTCAAGATCCAAATTTTATTGTTCTAGGTTTCTAGATCTAAGTTTTTGTCCCTTTATCGTCAAGTTTGAGCAAGTTGAAATGGTGGGATTCCATAAAGTTGGCAAATTGATGGATCATTGATGTCCTTTGAGTGTTATATTCTTTGGCTCTGAAGTTTGGTAGTGTATTGAACCCATGCATGAGATTCTTGGTGTTGTTTCTCCATTTTTGATGTAGTTTGAGCTTTAGACTCACAATGGGCATGCATGGCTAAAAAGCATCGATAGGTTGTATTGGACGTTAGGAAGCCTTCTGGAAGGAATGGATGGATGGCTTATTGAATTGAAAGTTGAATATATTAAGCTGAGAAATACCGGCGTCATGACGTGACACCCTCCTCATCACTACGCGACAACTTGGGATTTCCCAGTTATTTTAGACTGACTATGTCACGACATGATGGCCTGATCATCACAACGTGAAGGTAGCTTGAATCATGACTGATGATTATTATTTACTCTGATGATTGTGATACATTTTACAATGACTAATTATGGAACAATATTGTGTGAATTTGATAATTTAAAAATGAAAAAAGCTTATTAGTATTTATGGGATGTTATATATATATATATATATATATATATATATATATATATATATATATATATATATATATATATAAAGGAAACATTTTTCCTTTCACCACATTCATTTGAAACTCCCATGACTTTTCAATTTCTTTCTAATAATGGTTATAAGTTGGTTAATAACGTTAAATAAATATATAACTTAAAGTGTAATCATATATAAACCAAAATTTTAATATTAAAAGAATATATTTTCTTCTACTTATAAAGTTATGTTTTTAACTTTTAACATATAATACCCAATTTATTAGGTCTAATATGTTGTTGCATGTAAACCATTATCATTTTAAAGCTACAACTTTTGAACAATTTGTATAAAATACTTAAATTGCTAATGTAAATATAACCTTATAGGATCAACTTAAATATAAATGTTGGTCCAACTTAAACAACCTAAAGAATATTTTGTAAATAGTTAAAAGTGATAAATTGTAGTGTCTTTCTAATAATAATTATAAGTTGGTTAATAAGGTTAAATAAGTATCAAACCTAAAGTGTAATCATAAATAAACTAAATTTCAATATTAAAATAATATTTTTACTTCTAATTATAAATTTATGTCTTTAACTTTTAATATATTATATTTAATTTATTAGATTTAATATGTTGTTGTATGTAAACCATTATCAGTTTAAAGCTACAACTTTTGAACAGTTTGGACAAAATACTTAAATTGTTAATTTAAATATAACATTACAGGGTCAACTTCAATATAAATTTCAGTTTCACTAAAAAAACCCAAAAAATATTTTGTGAATAGTTAAAAGTGATAAATTGTAGTGCTAAATGCAAAAACTAAATTGTAATATCAATTTAACTAAAATATTTCCTAGAGATATTTTTATAATCGTTAAAAGTTTCAGATAAGTAGCTTAAAATAACTTACAATAACAATAGTTAAAAATAACTCTATATAAATGATTATATTGCTACCTTTAAAATAAAATAAAAAACTGTTTGATGTTTTAAATAATTACAATGATAGAAATTAAAACGTTAAGCAAACAAAATTTAAAAAATTAATTAACAATAACAACAACTAAAAATAACATTAAACCATATATTATATTTAATTTTATTCATGAGTAATCATCATATCATACATACTTATAAAGCTAGCATTTTTTCTTGAATCTCATGCATTTGAAACCCCCTTTTTTAACTTCCTCAAACCACATTCATTTGAAACCCCATTTTTTAACTAATGCAACTCAAAAGTTTTCTTAATTATGATTTAACACTTAAAAGTTTTATAACTTATATTATGTTTAATTAGCATTTAGTGAAAAAAAATTACTATAAAATGCCAAGCTTTTGGGAAGGCATGCATACAAATCATATACAAATTTCAAAAAGAAAACAAACTTAAAGGTTTGTGTGTTGGATTGAGGTCTTATGACCACTTTTGGAGATATGTTATTATATTAGAACTTTTAATTTGTAAGTTTGTTATACTAATTCGTTTTTATATTTTCTTCATTTTTGGATTATTGTAATACAGTCGTTGTATATTGTGGTTTAATCGTTAATATATTGATCATATGTTATATAGGGTGATGTCGAAAATATTTAATTAAATATTTTAAATATGTTTTTTTTGTTTTGTAATTGTACCGTTTCAAAAAGATAATTAATTAAAACTCATATATATGTTATACTTTCCATCTCTCTCTCTCTCTCTGTATATATATATATATATATATATATATATATATATATATATATATATATATATATATATATATATATTATAATAGAGGTCAAAACACTTCAATCAAAATTCATTTAAAATCTAATATTTCAAATGCTTTTTAATAATGATTGTAAAAATTTCAACATGTGTTACTTAATTGATTGATTAATAAAAATATTTAATGTTTTGAAACTCCTAACTCTTAAACTTATATTATTTAATTTGTTAGTTAACTAAAATATTTTTCCTAGATAAAGATAACATTTTTATGTGGTTTGAGGAAGTTAAAAAATGGGGTTTCAAATGCATGAGATTCAAGAAAAACTGCTAGCTTTATAAGTATGTATGATTAGAAAACAAGGTGTACATAGAATGACTATTTCAATTTCACATATGAATCGATACCACTAGAGACGTATGTTGTCTTTAACCGGTGGTAGGAGATCCACATATCCTTTTTAATTATTTATATTAATGCTTATTAATATCTATTTTATATTCCTATTCACCTTAATTTTTTAGGTACAAATTAAGGAAGAGGATTGTCGGCGCACCAACATAAAGTCAAACGTACGCATTGCAAAATATGTAATTAAAATTAAATATCATATTTACTAATCGACTTATTTTAAAACTCTTGATGACATTTATGTATAATGATATACTTTGTTTGACTTCATTCTTAATTTCAATGTTTAATATTTGAAAGTCCATATATGAAACCTTGGATGTTTTGGTGTAATATAAATAGTATAATACAAAGTTTATTAGTTCAATATTGTTTATTAATAGATCATTTAAAACAACTTATTTCTTATTTTATCCAAAAAATATTATTGGACATAAGAAAAGTAGATTATATTAATGTTATACAAAAATTTATAATATATATTGGATATTATAAAAGTAAAAGTAAAGTTTATAAGGTATGGACTATATTAGATAGTATCAAAATTTAAGTTGATGAATTTTTATGTTATTTGATAATTCGGTTAATGCCCAAAACATGACTAATAACGTAAATTTCAACATATTTCTATTTTTTTTCCATAATTATTTTAACTACTTAAATGTATTCTTGTGCAACGCGCGAGGTTACGCCTAGTATATATATATATATATATATATATATATATATATATATATATATATATATATACACACACACGCACACACACCAACTAATAAATAAAAATCATTAACTGCCAAGTGGCATCTTTTTAGAGTATGAACCTTTTTATTCTCATTGATTCTAATGATGTTATGTTGCATCCTTAAAAATTCGTTCACATTTAATACTTTAAAAATATAAATATAAATATTCATATTTTGAATTTTAAAAGCCAAATCATTTGTTATCCCATATATCACAATTTCAAGGATTTTTATATCTTAGAATAAGAATTTAATTTTTAAATCATTAGTCGTTAGCTTCTATATACTCTATCTGTTATAAATAAATATACTTGTATGTTCTTTTTTATCTCAATGTTCGTCTACGTTGAGTAAAAAACGACTTTCATATATTTTGAGCTACAAGTTAATTCATTAAAGTACTATGTTATAGCCCGTAGAAACCACAGTTGATTTTTTAAATTAAAATTTATAATTATTAATAAAATATTTTAAATAAAATATTAATTAGAATATTTAGGGTTTTTTTTATGTAAAATTATAGTCATTGATTTAAATAAATATGTAAACTTATTTTTGAAGCGATATCAGACAGCTTTTGTTTGTGAATTAATGAAAAAAAAATATTGTATAATGAAATTTTAAATTAATTATAAAAAATATAATAACCATGACAATTGAAGTAAAGTAAATCGATACATGGCAAATAAGAAAATTAAGTTGTTGAAACAAAAATATATAAAAAATATAACAAACTACAAATCAAAATTAACAATAATGTTTTTTTTAAATAATAAAAAAATACGCTATAACCGAAAAAAGAAATGTAGTATAGTTGACCTTAAGGATTTCTAAAACAATATTTTGCAATAGGATTTAACATTAATGAAAAATAAGTAGGTACTTTAAGTCTACACCATCTCCACAATTTTGGATAACAAAAAGTATGATGCTATTTAGATAAAAATAAGCTCTGAAAGTGCAATTATTTATTGTTATTTGCGAAAATTTAAACAAAAAGTATGATGCTAGTTCAAAAATAGAAGGTTAGAAAATACAATGCGAAAAATTGAGAACATTTAAACAGAAAGTACAATATTGCTACCTATATAAGTAAAACGATTAGACTAAAATATTAAAATTTATTATTGAAATGCTATTTTAGGTAAAGCATTTTAATAACAACAAACTTTTACTCTTTCACTGATTTGAAAGTGATGTAAGTATGGCAAATTAGGTTAATTGTTAACACTTAAGACTGAAGCGTGAATCAATATTATAAAAAGCAAGATGAAAGATTTGGCCACCATGAAGATACAATGTTGATTCAGATTCTTGGAAATATAGTTATGAATTATAATGATAACCAACAAAAGATTTCTCCAGATGTCCACCATCTAGATAACTACATTGAATTTATTCTTATAGGTTTTATTATTGTATTCTGTGATAAATATTAAAGATTCATCATAAGTCATGATTAATTTTTTCCTCCATCTAAATAAACACGTGATTCAGAACTCCAAATTATGGGCCATAATCCTCATGGAAAAATAGTTTTGAATTATAAAACAAAATTTGAAAACCAAACCAATTAAGGTTTTGGATTTTCCGTTTAACGGAAAACGGAATAAGCCCAATTGATTAAACAAAACCTTATTCGGTTTGAGAAATCACAACACATCAAAGTCGAGAAATCAAATTCTAATGCAACCTACATCCAAAAGGGTATTATGGTAATTTTTCGAAAAATTTACTCATTTGTAGCTTCCTCTATAAATAAATGAATATAAATCATCGATTCCATTCCATCAGACAAAACAACAGTTTTTTTATTATTCTAAAAGCATGAAACATTAGATTCCTTCTTCAATTCCATAATATCAACACCCAAAAAAATTCATCCACCTAAAAAAACTAACAAAACTTTTATAATAAGAAAATTTTCTTTTTAATGAAAATGAGGAAAATAAGTAATAACCAATTTACATATGAGGAAAAAACCATTCACCTAAAATAACTCAAAATGTTCTTAATTTGACCAATTAAGAAATGTAACTATACCTGGGATGATGTTCCTCCAACCACTTCAAGTTCCATCTACATCATCTGCTATGACATATTAAACAAAATTAGAAACTTGGGAGGATTGACCAATTAAGAGGTAACATATCAATCAAGATAATATTTGATAAAAAAAACAATTGAAACAAACACAACTTTATTATTTGATAAGATTACAAGAAAACCACCGATTTCTGTTCATTCTTTTTCTGGAATATCAAGATCTTAACCATCAACACCCTTGATTTCATTGATCGAAGATTGTTTTGGCTGCCACATTTATCTATCCAGTAATTAAAAATAAGAAGATCTAGTTTCAATCTTCAGTAGCATTTATACATAAACTGATCAACAATCCAATTGAAACGAAAACTAACTAATTAAATAAAGATATTGAAAAGCAAAATAGACAAATAAAAAACTAAATTAGACTAATGGCACTGAATTTGAAAATGTTCCAAACCCTGGAAAGAAAGAATGAATAAGTAGAAGCTTTTGAGAATCCTTAATTAGGATTAAGCTCACCATATTCTGCTCCTATTAAACCAAAATCAATAACGATTGTGGATGTTTTTAAAACAGAATTGTCAAAACCTTAAACTATCATCATGTGGATATACATACAACAAAAATCAATTATGGAATTAAATCAATGACAAAGAAACATGAATATCCTATTCTCAATCAAAATTAAAAACCTACTAGCCTTTAATTCATCCAAAAAGAAATCTATTATAGCAAACCATCAAGAAAGGTTCAAAGTCATTACCAAAAGCCGAAAAGTACTCATGCGACTGCATAGTAGGAAATGACATGAAGCATTTTGGTAAGATTTCAAAGCAGTGGCACGTTTTAAAGTCTCTACTTCCAGAAACCTAAATCAAAACAATGAATTGTAAATGCTAAAATCGAGATTAACAACTTGAAAGTGCAAGTCTTCAATTCGCCTAGGTTAACAACGAATACAAAGAAGAAAAACTGTAGGTTCAATGGGTAAGGCAAACTATAAATAGAGAGATTGACGATGGGGTGATTTCGTAATCAAGATGAAAATCCCGACCATTTGAAACCAGATTTCATGGCATGATTTTGGAAAGTGTCATTTGTTTCCATCTTTCTACAAAACCGTGAATGAGAGAAGATAGTGTTTTCAAATTTGTTCTGATCAATTTTTTATAGGTAATCCCTAATTTATAAGATGTATATTTTTTTCTTTATCAAAAGATAATAACTTTTTTTATTTAGATCATATTATCTTACTATCGTCTTAACCATTTTCTGTTAAAAAATAAGAAACAAAATAAAATTATGCCTAATATCTTGTATATTTTGAAGTTATGTATTTGTAATAGCAACCATATATGTAACGTCCCAAATTCCAAAGTAAAATTTTCATTTTTAAAATGGAATAACACCCTTCATTATTAAAGTTACATTCAAGTCAAACTAATTATTCATAAACCATTATTCAAAATTAGAGTTATAAGGAAAAGACAAAATTGCCAAAATAGTCCCTGTGGTTGGCAAAATTGTATGGTTATGGTCCAAAAAGTTTTGATGGTGCACCAATGGTCTAATATTGGATACCTTGTGTGGTTTTGGTCCTAAAATTTTACCCTAATTTACGAAAAAGTCCCAAACTAAAATTTGTTTATGAAAAAGCATGAATTACCGGTAAAAATGGCGATTTGATCCATTTTTTCCGGTTTACCGGTTTTATTGCTTACATGTTTCACTAAAGTCACATTATTTTACCCTAATTTGCGAATAAGTCCTAAAATAAAATTTACTGATGATTTGACCCTTTTCTTATTGTAACATACATTTTATCGGTTTCATTGCTGACTTAGACACCTAGTCATTAAATTAGCTGATAAAATGAATACGATGGCTTATATAATGTCACATTTACTGTAAAATTTGATATCCATCTTATCGGCTCATTTGTGACTATGTATCTAGGTCAGCAATGAAACCAATAAAATATGTGTTTCCAAGAAAAAAGGGCAGAAAATGAGTTGATGTCTGATGAGATGGATATATTTGGTTACGTAAGATTAGATAGACAATTTGATATTTCTTATAAACGTAAAAAATAACGCAGTTGTTGTTAGTTTATGTAATTATTGTAGTCTTCATTGGATGCGTTTTGTGTTCCAAAAAGATATACAATACATCAGGATTTCAAGTTTTATGCTAAACATAGCATTATATAACTCAACATATCAATATCATCATCTTATTTAATGACTAGGCGTCCGGGTCAACAATAAAACCGATAAAATGTATGTTACATAGAGCAAAGGGCCAAATCATCAGTAAATTTTATTTTGGGACTTATTCACAAATTAGGTTAAAATAATGGGACTTTAGTGAAACAGGTAAGTAATAAAACCGGTAAACCGGAAAAAAAGGGTCAAATCGCCATTTTTACCGGTAATTCATGCTTTTTCGTAAACAAAATTTAGTTTGGGACTTTTTCGTAAATTAGGGTAAAATTTTAGGACTTTTCTGGAGATTTCCCATAAAATTATGCCTAATATCTTGTATATTTTGAAGTTATGTATTTGTAATAGCAACCATATATGTAACGTCCCAAATTCCAAAGTAAAATTTTCATTTTTAAAATGGAATAACACCCTTCATTATTAAAGTTACATTCAAGTCAAACTAATTATTCATAAACCATTATTCAAAATTAGAGTTATAAGGAAAAGACAAAATTGCCAAAATGGTCCCTGTGGTTAGCAAAATTGTATGGTTATGGTCCAAAAAGTTTTGATGGTGCACCAATGGTCTAATATTAGATACCTTGTGTGGTTTTGGTCCTTATGGTTGACAATTGTTTTAGTGGGTTTGGTCCATACCCGACATGAAATGACAAATATGCCCTTATATTTTTCTTTTTTAATTTCTTATTATATTCTTTTTTAAAAAAAATATCCCTTACCCTATCTTTCCTACCATTACCCCACTCACTTACACACACACACATACACACACACACACTCTCTCTCTCTCTCTCTTTCTCTCTCTCTCTCTCTCTCTCAACAAGATCATCATCAGTCCAACCACCACCTTCATCGGACTACCAGCATCGTCGGACCACCACCATATCCACGCCTTTTATTTCAGCACTACTAGAAAGTCGTCTATCACCGCCACCCTTTCGTCTTATCTGGCATTCTTCGTCTTCTCTGTAGCGTTATCGTAATGCCCCCTCTTTTGGCACTGGTTTTCATCGCCGCCTCTGCTACAACTATATCCAACACTGTCACCCATCAGTGTCCGTTCATCAATACCATCGTTTGCAACCATTATAACAACTAATTCGATGGAAAATCCTAGCGTACGACCACGACTTCCATTACAAGATCCACATCACGATACATTATGACAACTCTGTTACCCTAGTTCCGATGACGAGAAGAGGCCTAGTGGTTTCAGATCAGGGCATAAGGATATTGATGATGGCGGCAATCTGATGGCAGATTGCAGATCCGATGGTTTCAATGGAGGTATAAACGACGTGACAACCTTCCTCATTCATATCTACCTACGCCCCTGCCACATTTGGAAGAACCTCCGCCGAAAGTGTAGGTCTGAACCTCCTTCTCTATTACCACCTGTATCGCCTCCCCCTCCATTCCTAGATCGACATGCTAGTTCATCGGAGAAAGAGAGAAATGGGAGGTAGGTAAACGTTGGTTTTTATAGATTTGTTTGTCAGAGGAGGTAGATAGCAGTAGAACTTAATCAATTTTGATGGAGATAGGTGATGGTGGATATGAACGGAGGTGGTCAGCGGTGGCCGGAGGTGATTTATCTACAAAAGTGGAGAGAGTTGGATTGGATTATTTGTTTTTATTTTTTTGTTTTAAGTTAAAAATATAAATTAAATTAATTTATGTAATTCGACAATTAAAGAAAATGAAAAATATAAATTATAAGGGCAAAATCGTATTTTTAAGTGTAGAGGGACCAAAACCAATAAAAATATCCAATTTTAGACTATTAGTGCACCACCAAAACTTTTTCGACAAAAAACATAGAATTTTGCTAATCACATGGACTATTTTTCATTTTGTCTATGGAAAACAATGCGAAATCTTGAATCATAAAACCGTTGATGTGTGTATCTAGTCCCGTCTGCGCAAACTGATAAGTACCTAAAAACATTTAATCCATAACTATAAGCACAAAGCTTAGTGAGTTCCCCAAAATATTACATACAACACATAAAGAAATAAACACCTATAAGTTATCAACAACCCTAGGGATCATTAGCAATCCCAATGGGCTTAGCACGCCTAATGGGTTAACAGCATGCCCTACGACTTATCACCAACCCTGTGGATTATCAGCAGTCCCAGTGGGCTAACAACACGCCCTGTGGGTTATCATCAACCATGGGGACTATCAGCAGTCCCAATTGGCTGACAGGATGCCCTAGAGATATCTACAACTCCGTAACATATATATCAGCAAACAACATATAAGACCCAGCTGGTCAGCATGTATATACTACCATACAGGTAAGTATAGTGAGGAGAATCACTTGTGTGAAGAGCTAAAATCTGCAACTCAAAGTTCTGCAGAATTAGCTACACGGATCTCCTAAAGTAATCACAAGCTAAATCTCAGACTATAGCTCAACACTTCTCCAAATTTGACCAAAAGTCAACCATCGTCAAAAGTCAACAGTCAATGGTCAAAATCCACTTTAGCAGGTTGCCACGTCGTGACCTCCTATTTGCCACATTGGGGAAGAAAAACAACAAAATAGTTTGCCATACCCCGGGTCGCTACCTCGTGGCGACAAAATGCCACGTAGTGGGAACTGGGTCTCAACAGCTTAATGGATTAAGCTGTTTTCCTTCCACCTCAAAAGATCTAAAGCTCATATCTAATATCCTCCATGGTCTTGATGGATTAAGTTTCCAACTTTATCTGTTAAGACATATCAATAACACAAAACATCTAAACCTCGGTTCTCACTGACCTCATGAAGCATGACTTATCCATTAAGCTCTTAATCACCAAAGTCATTTATCCATATTGTCCAGAAGGCTTTCCTACACCTAATGGATCATAAAAATTTATGGTTATGGACATGTATGTCCAGTACATGTCTATTCTATTTTAGGTCAAAAGTGTAGGAGAAAGGAACTCAAACTTATTCATGGGACCAAAACATCCAAGAAACTCTAGATCTACAACATATGTCCTTAAAGGGACCTCAAGGATCCATAAAATTGCCAACTTTATGGAAACCATTCCTTTAAACTTCCACAATCATGAAGAAAAGGGACAAGAAACCTAGATCTTGATGCATGGGACTTAAAGCTTGGATCAGGAACACTTACATAGGTCTAGAATATGCACAAGAGAATAATGATGATGTTTCCTTACTAGATCAACACACTAGAACACCTTCTTCTTCTTCTTCTTCTTCTTCTTCTTCTTCTTCTTCTTCTTCTTCTCCTTTAAGCTACCAAAATGAGCCAAGAATCACCAAGTGATATTAGGGTTAGGGTTTCTAAGGTTTAAGAGTGATGGAGGCTGAGGAGGATACCCTAATCCTTGGAATATGATGCTTAAATATGAGAGAAACCCTAAAATCATGGGTTTGGGTCAGAACAGCTGCCACGTTTGTGGCCTTCCGCTTGCTATGTCGTGTCGACCATCCAAACACACATTCTTGTATATTATATGACATGTCGTGGTTCTCCATTCACCATGTCGTGGCACAAAGATTTTTTTTTCTAAAAATCTGCTCTCTGATCCTACCAAGCACTCACCTAATCCATTTTGGGAAACGAGCATTACAATATATTATTTGAAAATATTCGTTTATCTTTCCTTAGCATTCCTTATTAAGTATCAATGTTTTCCTTATTAAATATTTCTATACATCATTTAACTTACAAAATATATTTTTTTCAACATTATACTTCAAATTTGTACTAAATGAACGCAGTATTTTTAAAATCTCAATTATTAAAGTACAATATCATATTACATTGACAATCATACTTCAATACAATTAATATTGATTTTTAAATTTTTTTATTCAATCAATCTCCTTTTATTGTCTATCTTATAAACCCGTGGTTGATTTCCTCCATTTATGCATGAAACGAACACATCTTGAAAAGGAAGATAAAGCTTATTTCTCTTTGTGTTTTGGTATCGTTTCAAATTTTTGTCTGGCACGTGAAAACGAGATGAGTATATGACTTGTTAGGTCTATACACAATAAAGGGACAAATATATGGAGGATGCACATGAAATATAAAATAGGGTTTTGAGGGCTAACGTCTCAAATATCGGTTTAATAACAACAATGTTTCCTAAAAAAGTGATAACATTCTTACGAAAATACCCTGTGACAAACATATTGTTAGTTAAAAGTGAATTATATTTTAAAAATATTACAAAAATATTGGTGACGCATTCTGATAAGTTCTCTCCTTTTTTGCAAATTATTTATATTTTTTTATGAACCTACTTGTGTCTATATATATATATATATATATATATATATATATATATAAATGAAAAATAATCTTGTGCAACATATTATTTTTCTAGAACATTAATCTATTTTTTCACTTTAATCCTAATGATGACATGTGTCGTTGCTCGTATTCATTCCCGCTTAATTTTTTGAAAGTTAAATGATTATATTTAATGATTTTAAAATATAAAACTAAATCATTATAATCTAACTAACCCTATTTAAATTCCTAATTTATAGTTTTAAGTTTTAATCTATGTTGACTAAATAAATAAAACTATTTTTATTTCATTTAATTTAGTGATTATGATTTGAATTATTTTAAATTAGGAATATGAATTTTAGTAATTATAATGCAATTTGCTAGATTATAACTACAAGTCTTGTATTTTTAATGATTTTTGAATTTGGTTATAATTTGATTGATTTTCATTGATTTCAACTTAATGATAATATTTTGAATTGTTTTAAATTAGGAATATGGATTGACATAATGATAACCTAATTTTATTGATGATAATTAAAAATTCAGAATTTTTATTGATTTTTATAATTCTAATTTAATTTGATTGATGTCCAATAAATTTAATTTAATGATAATGGTTTGAATTGTCTTAATTTTGGAATATAATTTTGGATAATGATATTGTAATTTGATTGATTGTAACAAAAACTATGAGATTTACAATGATTTTAGTTTAATGATAATGTTTTGAATTGTTTTAAATTAAAAATATGATTTTACATAATGATCTTATTATTTGATTGATTATAACTTAAAGTTTTGGACTTTTAATGGATTTTTAATTTAGAATTTAATTTGATTGATTTTTAATGCTTATGAAATTTAAATTAGATAATTATAATCTATATAACCATATGTTATTTCTTGATTTATAGATTTTGATTTTAATGTATGTTAACTAAGCAATGTAATCAATTTTCAGCATAGCAAATCAGGGATATTAGTTTGAAATTGATGAGTTTTTCTATCTATTGCCTAAGAAATCGGAGATGTGACCACGATAATTTTCTCACTTGATTATGAACATCCGAAAATTTGAAGAACTAACCTAAACTAGTATTTACATGATTTCAAATCCACCCGTTTTTTTTATTGTTCTTTTCATTCTCTTAATCGTTTGCTTCTCTTCCCATATCCATTTGTAATGTTATACGATCTAGGGTAACCTCATGTTGATCCATGCATGTCCTTTTGATGTTTATGTATGTATTCTCTATATGTGTGTTTATTTGCTGACAATGATGAAAAGGAAATTGCAAATATGTTTTCTAACAACGCAAGCGCAAGAGGTTTTGTATGTGTAATGTGTGTGTGTATTATCGTCATCACTAACTATTTAATATATATATATATATATATATATATATATATATATATATATATATATATATATATATATATATATATATATATATATATATATATATATATATATATATATATGGAGGAGGGTTCAATTGAGAAAAAAAAGGTTGAGAATGGGGGAATCATTCTCAGCCACACATTTATTTTGCCGCAAAACATTTAGGCGTACTGTCGGAAATGGATAACGGATAAACATGTGTTTTCCAACCAAACATGTTTCCTTAAACTATGCTAATCATTACCTTAATATATATAAAAACATACTTTTTTTTGTTTTTTTTTATTTTTAGAAAACCATTTTTATCGAAAAAATATTTTAAATATATCAAAATTCATAAATTTTTATTCTTTATAAATAGACATCCATATTGATATAGTTTTAAGATAAAATAAAAAATTTATTTTTTTTAGAGTTTCAGCTCTCGTTATTCATAAGTGAATAAAAATCTATCAGATTTTTATTACAGTACATTCGTTATTCACTTATGAATAAAACGTATGCTTAAATTTTTTTTTATAGTTTAAGTATCGTTCATATATGAATATGACACGTAATAAAGTTTTCTTACTTAAAATATAGTTTTTTACATCATCTTTGGTCATATATTATATTTATATATGAATAAAATGTGTATTAGTTGTCGTCATATTTTATATTCATATATGAATAAAACATTTATCAGATTTTTGTTACAGTTAATTTGTTATTCATATATGAATAAGTAGTATAAATGATACTTAAACTGTAAAAAAATTAATTATATATTTTTATTCATAAGTGAATAACGAATGTACTGTATCAAAAATCTGATGTATTTTTATTCATTTATGAATAACGATAACTGAAAATATAAAAAAAAATTATTTTATCTTAAAAGTATATCAATATGGATGCCTATTTGTAGAGAATAAAAAATCATGAATTTTGGTATATTTAAAATCATTTTTCGATAAAAATAGCTTCTTAAAAATTAAAAAAACGAAAAAAACTATGTTTTTGTATATATTAATGTAATGATTAGCATAGTTTAAGGAAACATGTTTTGTTGGAAACACATGTGTATTCTTTATCCATTTCCGCTGGTACAACGAACGCTTTTGCGGCAAAAATAAATGAGTGGCTGAGAATGATTCCCCCATTCTCAATTTTTTTTATTTTCTCAATTGAACTTACCTCTCTCTCTCTCTCTCTCTCTATATATATATATATATATATATATATATATATATATATATATATATATATATATATATATATATATATATATATATATATAGAGAGAGAGAGAGAGAGAGAGAGAGTTATGTTCCAATGAGAACATTTTTCCCGTGAGAACATTTGAGAACATTTTTTAGCCTATGAGTTCAAAAAACACGCGTGTTTGTTATTCAAATACAAATTACCCACCTAACTTCCCCCACCATATTATGTCATTCTCTCTCCTCTCATACGGACCTAAATTGACAGTACCGGACCACCACCGGAAACCGTTGGGAACCACCAGACCACCGCCTGAAACACCAGACCACCGCCAAACCATCGGCTCCAGATTTGCTCGTTCACGAGCTCCCCAACCTCTAATCCTCCCACAATCGGAAGCCAACTCATCATCCTTCTTCTCCGAAGAAATGTTGTGTCGACCTCCTGAACAACGTCCTCAGATTTATGTATCCTCTTCTTGAACCTTCTCCCTCCACCATTCTTCTGTCCTGAACTGCAGACATGAACCGTTGCTCTGAACCACTATCCGGTTTGTCGGAGAAGCTGAAGTGGATCTGGTTTCACCGGATCTGAAGCAAATCTATGTCAGCAGCCACCAAAACCACCGCCGTCAACCATCAGATCTAGAGAAACATACCACCGGACAACCGCTACCGGAACCACCTTAACGCCACCAAAACCACCGCAATGTAGCCAGAACCTTCGTAATGTCGCCGAAATCACTGGATGACCGCCTCTTCACTTCTTTCGTACCTTCTTGTTCGACACCTCCCCCCGCCTCCCATCGTTCGAGACCACCACCTTCATCTCTTCCATTCCTAAATCATCACAACGATCTCGGTTCACAGGCCATAAGATATAGTTCCACCGGATCTAGAGCTGAATGTCACCAGATCTTCTTTGTTGATCTAGTTCCACAGTTCTCAACTCATGGCTTTTCACCTTGTAAAATTATGTATGAATGTATGCCACAACTCCATGGTAATGTCGTTGGGAGATCTACTATCAGTCCGACATTCTCAACTCCGCTCCGGTACTATCAGCAAGCATAACGACTTTTCCAAATCATCTCCTCTCCGATCTCAGAGCGTTCCACCAATTCACTGAAAATGAATGAAAATTTCATGCCCTCAAGCAGTGCCCTAAATTGCAGTTGTTCTTCTATCTTCTACAGCGTGGCACAAAAAGTAAAAAATAGAAAAAGAGAGATGTTTAGAGAAAAAGGGTGCTAATGTTCAAGGAAGAGGAAGAGTGATATATTGACTTTCTTTCTTCGTTTTCTGTTTCTTCTCGGCAGCAGGTAAGAAAAGGCAAACCCTCCCTACGTCTAGCATTCTATAAATTATTAGTTTTTTATTTAGTATATAATATTTAATTCATTTAGAGGTCATATTGAGATACTATACAATCAATCGAAGGGGTGGTCAAACAAAAGGGGAAAAGGGTTTCTTTTAGAGTTTTTGTTTCTTTTAGAATTTTTATAAATTTAGAAAAAAAAAAGATGAAATTAAAAAAGGGATGCAAGTACAATAAACTAAAGTTTAGTAATCCAACCCATAAAATTTTATCTTATTGTGTATCGTTTTGGCGGCATGGCCGAGTGGTAAGGCGAGAGACTGCAAATCCTTTTTCCCCAGTTCAAATCCGGGTGTCGCCTCATCAACAAACGAATCAAAATTGATTATCTGCTGATATAAATCACCCAAATTTTACCCAACAGATAAGGCGATTGTTGGTACTTGGTTGATTCTAAACATCTGTTCTGGGGATTTTGTAAAAGATTGGAAATCTTTCAATCTAAAATTCAAAAAAAGATTATATTATAATGGTCGAAGCAAGACTTCCCGATTCCCTTCTACTGCTAATGTCTACTGATTGGGTCTTGAACTTCATTGGCATAGCCGCCGGCTGCTAACTAGTTGTGGAAAGTCCTTTATGTAATCTACATATATAGACTCGCGAGAATCTCTGAATGTTCAGGCATTCAATCACTATTAGATTGAGATTGGATGGATTAATATTAAATGATTTATAGATTATAATATTAATATTAGCTGAGAATTTGATAATATATTTTGACATCGACATTCTGATCCAGACATATTATTATTAATAGTATAATAAATTAAGTTTAATTTATCTAAATATTATAACTTAAAAGATACACATTTATTTATTTTATATTTATATTAAATAAATGTAAAGTATTTCATAGAGTTTTAGTCTTATTTATTTTATTAATTTTATATAGGAACATATTATGGTTCAAGATTTAAGTTTGTGAAACATTGATTTAAATAGTAAAATTACTAAGTAATAGTTATATTATATTAAAATATTAAGTTACAAAATTTTTGTAGTTATATTTGCAAATTGTAATATACGGTAAAAAAGAGCAACATAATTTGATTATGGACCTAAAAAGAGCAACATAATTTGATTATGGACCTATTTTTTTTAATCAACCGTATTAGAATATATATAACTATATATGTTTCTAAAATATCAAAATTCATCATAAACAACTATTATGTTGATTATTATTTTTAATGATGTTCGATGTTCGTATTACGTTTAATATTATATTTGTATTAAATGATATTAATGGCAATTCGACTCGAAAACCATTTTTTTCAACCTCTTTATTTAGTTACGCCAATTTAGACACATGTGAATTTGAATCATGTATTCACGACTGACAGTTGATGAAACTTCATAGGGCATGCACGTGTATATAAATAATATATGATTAAATACATATAATCACTTGTAATTTAATACATATAATCACATATGATTAAATACATGAGACCAACTATTGAATCGAAAACACAAAAATATGTATTGTCCACATAAACCATATGTGACTAAATATATATAATCATATGTGATTATATTAATCTAATCACATATGATTTATAGGGACAAAAACGAATATTAAATCATATGTGATTATATACATACAATCATATGTGATTATATACACGCGGACAACTATTGAATCATGAACGCAAACACAAATCTTTTTCACATCAATCATTTGTGGTTAGACACATATAAATCAAGTGTGATTAAATACACGAGACCAACTATTGAATCGAAAACGCAAAAATGAATATTGTCCATATAAATCATATGTGATTAAATCACATGTGATGATATATATCTAATCACATATGATTTATATGGACAACAATAAATATTTTCCATATAAACCATATGTGATTAGATACATATAATTACATGTGATTATATACAGATATACAACTATTGAATCAAGAACATGAAAACAAATATTTACCACATAAATATTATATGATTAAAAAAATATAATCACATGTGACTATATATGTCTAATCACATATGATTTATGTGGATAAGATTTATTTTTGTTGTTATCGTGTATTTAGTCACATATGATTATATGTATCTAATCACATGTGATTTATTTAGACAAAAACCAATCTTTCTCACATAAATCATATGTGATTAAATACATATAATCACATGTGATTAGATACATGAGACCAACTATTGAACTGGAAACCCGAAAATGAATATTATCCACATAAATCATATGTGATTAAACTCATAATAGTCATATGTGATTATATGTATCTAATCGCATATAATTTATGTGGAGAAGATTTATTTTCGCTTTGTCGATTCAATAGTTGTTTGTCTGTATTAATCATATGTGATTAAATACATATAATCACATGTGATTAATTACATGAAAAAATATTAATTAGAAAACGCGAAAAGGAATCTTGTACATATAAATAATATGTGATTAGATGCATCATACATATAATCACATGTGATTATATACACGAAAACAACTATTGAATCAAAAACGTGAAAACTAGTCTTTTCCACATAAATCATATATTATTAAATAAATATAATCATTTGTGATTAAATACACGAGACCTACTATTGAATCGAGAACGCGAAAATGAATATTGTCCATATAAATCATATTTAATTAAATATATATATATATATATATATATATATATATATATATATATATATATATATATATATAATCACTTATGATTATTTGTATGTAATCATATATGATTTATGTAGACATGATTTACTTTTTTTTCTTTATTTGATAGTTGTTCTCATGTATTTAATCACATTGGATTATATGTATATAACACACACTACAAGAAAAAGACCCTTTTACGACACGCAAATCACGACACTCATTGATTTATGTTACGCAAAAGAGAGTGTCATTAAAAAAGTGTCGACTCTTCAAAAAATTTAAGGGTTTAGGTCACACATTATTGCGTGCCCTTAAATTAGTGTCTAAAAAAAACATGGAGGGCACATGTGTGTCATCTAAGGACGTCACCTTATAAATTTCAATGGAACGCGCGTTCCATCCTTTAATAGCAGGGGGGAAAATGAAATCCTAAAAAATTAAAAACCCTGCATTTCATCATCTTTTAGGTTTCCATGTAAACCCTAGACCTCATTTGCAAGTTTCGTTCTCTGATCACGTTGTTGCTGTTCGGGAAGGAATAACGAATTCATCCTCTCCACCAACCGACAACCTTCACTTCTGCTTCTCCTTTTCTCTGTAAACCCTAATCTGCCTCCACCACTACTGAATCCCTTTTGTTTATCCTAAATGAATAACGCAACCAAGCTCGTATCTCAAATCAAGTACTCCGGCGTGGAGATAAGAATTGAGGGCCCGCTTCAGGCTCACATCCTTGCTGACGTGCACCACATGATATTCCAGACCACCGAGGTTTGATCGACTTGAGGGCTCCGCTTGGAGGGTGGAGCAGCGGCTCGGGTCCATGAAAATCGGAGGAGGCAGTGAAGGATGGTGGTTGGAGGAGGATCCCAGTCTCCGAATGTACAACAATTAAGGCAAGATATTTGGGGGTTTCTTTCAATAAGCAAGTTCAACATACAACAACTAAAGGTTACTTGGTCTCAAATGCTTCTTACCCAGGTTGTTTTTCTGCATTCGAAATCTGTACTTGGTCTCAATTAAGCAATGTTCTTTTAATGTCGATGCCTATGGCTCAGGTTGTTTCCTGCATTCGAAATCTGTACTTCTCTCTAAAGTTGTATCCTTTCAGTTATAGTTTTTTTCTTGGTTTTACATGTAAAAAAGTTCATTTTTGATGTTTATGGTTACGTTGAAGCTTTATCAGGTCAATTGACAAAAAGGGAAGGAGAGTTGGTTCAAAAAAAGGCTGAGGTTAAGAAGCTTGCAAGTTTTCCAAAGCAGGTTAGTAATAGTATTTCATTATTTTAGTTTATCACCTTAAAGAAATTATTTTTTCTATTGTATTTTTGCTGTTTAGTTTTGGTAAAGATTTATAATTACATGTAGGCTTCAGAAGATGCAAAAAAGCTTGTTGATGAAGAGAGAGCTTTTGCAAGAACTGAAATTGAGAAAGCTAGAGTTGCAGTTCAGAGAGTGGAAGAAGCTCTTCAGGAGCAAGAAAAAAAGTCCCGAGGTACAGGGACACATGTTTGTTTGTTTAGAGTTATAATGCTAATTTATGTACCTTTTATCTAAAACAATTACTATTTCTTTCAGACACGCATGGGTGACTATCTCAAAGATGTGGCATTCTATCATATCCAAAAGATTATAGATACAACAGCTGAATCAGGACTTAAAGTTGCACTCTATCCTCAAGAAACAAGTTAGAATGTCAATTCACTTCATTGTCACTTTCATTTGGTTATTGATTGTCCCCTATTTTTAATATAAAATATTGTTCTTAATTCTGATTGTATGTTTTTGACAAAAGGAGATTCCATATTAGGATGAATGGGATCAAAATGAAAAGGATCACTCCATCTCCTTAGGCGGGGCTGTTAAGGTTTTGGAGTCTAGCTCTCTCTGTCTTCTAGTTTTATGTGGTGCAAAGGTATGATCTTCAAATCTTAATGAACTTCAAAAGTAAAAATGTAAAAAAAAAAAATTGTTACACTCATTGATTTTATAGCCAGATGTTGATGTGATGCAGAGAATATCAGGTCTGGAGCAGGTGTTGATGTGATTCAGAGAATATCAGTCTCCATATGCTCTTTAGTAACTAAGGTGAAGTGGACCAACTAACTCTACATGAAACATTTTATTAAAACGGTTTATATAATAGGTGGAGAATGTGAATTTTTTGGCATTTGAATTTCAACAAACAACAAAAAGCGAATGCTTTCTATATTAAGTCGATATTTCTTTGTGCACAGGTGCAACAATGTAGTCTGAGAGCACATGCATTACAACTTGTACGTCCGGGTACAATGACAAGACTGTGAAGGTGATGTCGCATTGATTCCAGGTAATCCATGTTTTAGTAATCAATGGTACTCTAACTCTATTTATGTATTAATGATCATTCTGTGATTGTTATTACAGTTTTAAATCTTGAAAATGGTTTTAAGGTGATGGAAGTTCTTATTTTATTGCAAGGAACTCAAATGGAAACCGATGATCCCACCATAAGTTACATGCTTCAAGTAAGTGTTATCTGAATTTTTATTCCAACAAAAACATATTTGATATATTATATATTTAATATATGTTAATTCCATTTATGCCCTTGTAACTATTTTATATTAGGGATGAGTGTATGGTAAATGTATCACTAAGGAAGACTGGAGTAGAAGATAAGAGGGCTAAAGTGCAAAAGGAGTCCAAGATTCTTCTTGATTACACTCGGAAAGCCATAGCAAGGCTGACTTATTTGAAAAGGTAAATCCACCTATATGATTAAAGTCAATGGTAGTTTGGTATAATATATTTACATTTATCTCAATAATCAGTTTCTTACCATGTCCACATAGATAAAGAAAACAAAGATTGGAAATTGGAAATATATGTTTTGATATGAATTCTAATTTATGTTTGTTTTGGTAGAACACTTTCACAGCTTGAAGATGATGTGGCTCCTTGTGAGGCTCAAATGGAGAGTTGGAATACAAACCTGTCGATTATGATTTCAAAAGAGAGACAATATCTTCAGCAATATTCCGAACTTCAAGGTTAGCTTCCAGTTATTCTGTCTTACATATGAATTTGCTATGAATAAATAATGAAAGTGTCTAGAATTTGATATAAAACTATGCATCTATGAAAGTAGTTTTAATTTAAGCGTAACATCATTATGAAACCACTCCATTTCCTTGTTAAAGATTTAAGATAAAATGTGACATTTTGTTGTAGTAGATGTGTTTTTGTTGAGGGTGTGAGTGAAAATAAGGATTAGTTTGTAATTGTAATAGGCGATGCTTACTCGTGTGAGGTACACCCCTGAGATCAGTCATGGAATTTTGGTGGAAATGGATGAACATATAAAAGATTTAGACAAGAAGACAAAGCCTATAACCGGGGTAGTTCCCGGTTATAATGTTTTTCATATTTCGGTTTTCGGGTAAGAACCGGATCGGACTCAGAAAGTGTTAGTAAAATCTTTTATGTGTTATTTTTGTTATTTAGTTTACTGGTAAATTTATTTTCTGTTATATATGCTCCCACAAGAAATGGCTATGCTTCTTTCTGAATCCATCTCCAAACTATATGCAATGGTAATATATGTAGCTGAAGCCACACTCAATTTCAAGCCAGAAGTAAAGCAACTTTGTGTCACCTTAGACAGAATAGCACCAATCATTCAGGAGGTAATGAATATGAATCAGAAACTAGATTACACAGAGCTGGAGTGCAATGGTATAATTTGTAATCCCTGAATACATTGGGAACTTTACCTCATTAGAAGACAAGAATGATTATATTTAAACTTGATGAAATCCCGAATGGTTAAATCAGACCTGATGAACTCCTCGAGAGGATTAATTTCAAATCTCCTGCCTAATTCATGTTTTAGATACCAAAATTTGGACGAAAATGCCCCTGAATCTTTGTAGCTGCCACTAGGTTTTTAATACATGTTAATTGACTCTACCAACCCCTACATGCTTCTCATAATAGTTAAGTATATGTTGTTTTTTTACTTGTTTTTTTATAAACTTTGTAGATATGGATCGATATCATTTTAAATAATTTTATTAATAAAATTATTTATTTTGAAGTTATGGATCACCACCACCTGGAATGATGGAACATGTATCTGGTGGCAAAGCCAAAGATTGGTCACATAGTGAGGTGAGTGGAGTACTCAAAGAACTTGGATACACAAAAGGAATGGTTTACAAGTTTTAAAACATTGGTGAGTTAAATTGTAGTTTTTTTTAATTACCAATAAATTAGTTGTTTTTTGTGTGGAAATGATTCCCTTTTATGTTAGATTAGGAATCATTGGATAATAGCAAATTTCCTATATTTGGCTGAAAACATGCAGACAAACTAATTTGATTCTTGGGTTGGCAGAAATACAAGTTTCACAATATTCAACAATTTCAACAATTTCAACAATATTAAATGTTTGAAAAACTTTGAGAAAACGACAACACACTTGGGGAAAAAGGAAATGGAACAAAAGATTATATATGGATAAGGTTATATACGTCTTTTTTGTTTCAGGTTAAGGTTCGAGAAGCTGGGACAGATTGGGGGTGGGGGTGGTTATAAATGTGGAGAGAGAGCGAATAGCTCTAGAGTTAGAAGAGGAAAAGAAAGCTCAAGCTGAAAGAGATAAGATGCTGCAAATGCAAGTGTTGCATTCTTCATTTCAATTGTTAGTTGTACTACTAATGATGGAAGCTGCTAATAAAAGAAATGAAAGAAGCCGCATGAAATAGATTTTTTGTATGAAACACAGAGTAGATTAGATGAATGCAAATTTATATATTGTAAGAAATAGAATTGTATGACATTAAATTTTATGCAATGGATTGTATTTTTGTATATGGTATTTTATTTCTATTATGAGACATTAAATGCAAATTTAAATTAAAAATTAACAAATATATAACTATATTTATTTTAAACATTTAAATTTACGATACGCAAAAATGTGTGTCATCTTCATTTATGACATGGCCTTTCTTGACAGGTGTTTTAATGATACGCATTGCATGTCATAAATGCGCGTCGTAAATGCGCCTCGTCTATAGACGACACACAAAAGCGTGTCGTCTCTTGTTATGACAGGGCCTTCGTTGACGCGCATTTGCACGCCGTCTGAACGTTTTACGACACGCATTGCGCGTCGTAAAAGGATGTTTTTGTAGTAGTGACATATGATTTATATGCAAAAAATCTAATTTTGTCCATATAAATCATATGTAATTAGATACATTTAATCACATGTGATTATATACACGAGAACAATTATTGAATCAAGAAAGCGAAAATAATTTTTTTTTTCTACATAAATCATATGTGATTAAATACATATAATTAAATACATGAGACCAAATATTGAGTCAAAAACGCGAAAATGAATATTGTCTATATAAATCATATGTGATTAAATACATATAATCACATACAATTATATGTATCTAATCACATATGATTTATGAGGACACTATTTGTTTTTGATTTCACAATTGAATAGTTGTTTTTCAATGTTTAATTACATATGATTCTATTATATGTATCTAATCACATATGATTTATATGAAGAATATTCGTTTTGCGTTTTCGATTCAATATTTGTTCTCATTTATTTAATCACATGTGATTATATGTACCAACACACATATGATTTAGGTGTTGAAAATTTGTTTTTTCGTTCTTGATTCAAAATTTGTTTTTGTCCATATTAGTTATATGTGATTAAATACATATAATCACACATGATTAAATACATGAGAAAATTATTGAATCAAAAAATCTAAAACAAATTTTGTCTATATAACTAATATGTGATTAGGTACATATAATCACATGTGATTATATGTATTTAATCCCATATGATTTATGTGATTATATGTATTTAAATACACGAAAACAACTATTGAATAACATATGATTTATGTGGACACGATTCATTATCGCATTCTCGATTTAGTAATTGTTCTTTGTCAACTTTAATCATATGTGATTAAATACATCTAATCACATGTGATTATATGTATCTAATCACATATGATTTATATAGACATCATTATATGATTTATATGGACAAAAAACAATAATGTCTCTATAAATCATATGTGATTAGATACATATAATCACATATAATTATATATACGAGAACAACTATTGAGTCGAGAACACAAAGATAAATATTGTCCACATATATCATATGTGATTAAATGCATATAATCACAGGTGATTATCTATATCTAGTCACATAGAATTTATGTGGAAAGTATTCATTTTCGGTTTCTCGATTCAATTGTTGTTCTTGTGTATTTAATTACACGAGATTATATGTATCTAGTCAGATATGATTTATATGGACAATAGTCGTTTTCACATTTTCGTTTAATAGTTGTTCTTATATATTTAGTCACATATGATTTATGTATACAAGATTCATTTTCACGTTTCCGATTCAATAGTTTTTCTTATTCTACATAAATCATATGTGATTAAATACATATAATCACATCTGATTAAATACATGAGACTAAATATTGAGTCGAAAACGTGAAAATGAATATTGTCCATATAAATCATATGTGATTAAATACATATAATCACATGTGATTAAATACACGAGACCGACTATTGAATGGAAAACGAGAAATGAATATTGTCCACATAAATCATATGCGATTAAATACATATAATCACATGTGATTATACGTACTTAATCACATATAATTTATATGAAAAAAAACTAATCGTGTGCACATTAATCATGTATGATTAAATACATGAAAAAATTATTGAATCAACGCAAAAATAAATATTGTCCACATAAATCACATGTGATTAAATACATAAAAAATTTTGTTGAAGAGAAAATGTGAAAATGAATATTGTCAATATAAATCATATTTGATTAGATACATCATACATATAATCACATGTGATTAAATATAAGAGAACAACTAACGAATCAACAACGCGAAAATTCTTGTTGTACACATAAATCATATGTGATTAAAACATATAATCAGATGTGATTTTATATGTCTAATCACATGTGACTTATGTGGATAGTATACATTTTTGTTATTCTAGTGTATTTAATCATATGTGATTACATGTATCTAACCACATATGATTTATTTAGATAAAAATGAATCGTATCCATTTAAATCATATGTATACATATAATCACATGTGGTGGTGGTGGGTGGGGGTGTTGGTGTTCGTTTCGTGTGGTGTTGATGGGTGGTAGTGGTGGTAATGGTGGTGGGGTTGTGGGTGGTAGTAGTGGGTTGTGGAGGTGGCGGGTGGTGGTTTTTGTAGGTGATAGATGAGGTGGTGGTGACAGGTGGTGGTGATGGGTGATGGAGGTGGGTAGTGGAGATGGTGGTCGGTAGTGATGGTGGTAGGTGGTGGTGGTATTGGTGGGTGGTGGGTGGGGGTGGTTGTGGCGGGTGGTGATAATGAGTGGTGTATGAAGGTGGTAATGGGTGGTGGTGGGTGGGGGTGGTTGTGGCGGGTGGTGGTGGGTGGGTGGGTAGTGGTGGTGGTGGTGATGATGGGTGGTGGAGGCGGTTGGTGATGATAGGTGGTGGTGACGGGTGGTGGTGATTGGTGGATGGTGGTGGTTGGTGGTGACGGGTGGTGGTTTTTGTAGGTGGGGTGGGGTTGTGGCGATGGGTGGTGATGATGGGTTGTGGAGGTGGGGTGGTGGTGGTGGGTGGGTGGTTGCGAGCGGTGGTGATAGTGATGGGTGGTGGTTTGGTGGGTGTAGGTGGTGGTGGTTGGGTGGTGATGATGGTGGGTGGTGGGTGGTGGTTGTGGTGGGTGGGTGGTGGTGGTGGCGGGTGGTGGTGGGTGGTGGGTTGTGATGGGTGGTGGGTGGTGGTTGGTAGTTATGGGTAGTGATGGGTGATGGTGGTGGGTGGTGGTGGCGGGTGGTGGTGATGGGTGGCAAGTAGTGGTGGTGGGTGGTGTTGGTTGGGTGATGATGATGGGTGGTGGAGGTGGGTGGTGGTGCTTGGGTGGTGACGTGTGGTGGTTGGTGGTGGTGGTGGCGGGTGGTGGTTATGGTGGGTGGGTGGTCGGTGGTGGCGGGTGGTGGTTGGTGGTGGGTAGTGATGGGTGGTTGGTAGTGATGGAGTGGTGGGTGGTGGTTGGTGGTGGTGGGTAGTGATGGGTGGTGGTGGCGGGTGGTGGTGGTTGGGTGGTGATGGTGGTGGCGGGTGGTGGTGGTGGGTGGTGGTTGTGGTTGTGGTGGGTGGGTGGTGGGTGTTGGTTGTGGTGGGTGGGTGGTAGTGGCGGGTGGTGGGTAGTGATGAGTGGTGGGTGGTGGTTGGTGGTTGGTGGTGGTGTTTAGTGATGGGTGCTAGGTAGTGGTGGTGTGTGGTGTTGGTTGGGTGGTGAGTGGTGTTAGTTAGTGGGTTTTTTAATTGTTTGTAACTATTTTTTGATTTATATGAATATTATTTTAGAACTTAATTTAAAAAATTGTGTGGTCCAAATTTGTTTCTCAAATGTTCTCGCGATAAGAAATGTTCTCGATTGAACGCTCCTTTATATATATATATATATATATATATATATATATATATATATATATATATATATATATATATATACATATATATATATATATATAGGGTTAGGTTTATGTGAGACCACTATATTTTGTGAGACGGGGAGACGCAATTCTAACTACTCATTTTGAAGATAAAAAAAACATTTTTAAAATGCAAAATAATTGAAATTTTTCGAAATATATTTTTTAAAATATTATTTTCGTCACTTTTTATCCAAAAAAAAATATATAAAAATAGATAAAAACAAATAAAGAAATTACCTTTTTTTTTAATATCTGTGAAATATTCTAGTATAATATTAGAATATTCTAGTAGAATATTAGAATATTTTACATATCGGACAAATTTACTATAATACTAGAATATTCTAATATTCTAAAAATCAAATTGGAATATTTACAGTGTAATATTCTACTAGATTATGACCCGCGTTAAACACGGGGGAACGCATAAATAAAATACAAATTTATATAAATATTGTAGAATAATTATAAAAAAATCAGGGTTATTGGTATTACTGAAAATGTGTAGAAAATACACTGAAATCGGTAAATATATATAGTCGTTAAAGGACCTATTTGTAGACAACATTTTTTGTTTTATTAGTTAAAAGGTCTTCCTCGTCACATATGAGTACCTTCAAACCTTTTTTTACTTGTGACATGGAAAACAGCTACATATAGCTGACAATGTGTGAAAACGGGTCTCTGCAAGTATAATCCAACATTTGACAATGTACTTTCAAACTACATTGTTATTTTATGGTTATATTGCGAAATAGAATTTTTTATTTCAAAAAAATAACAACTCACACACACACAATATTAAATATAAAGAAACTCTAACCAATAAATATAAAAACAGTTATATTTACTCGATTTAGATATTACCCGTGACTCATTGAAAATGTCAAAAGACAGAATTGTCATACAACTTACTTGTTATTGTGAGACGGATTAAACAATTTAAACACATATTATAACCTTGTGTGTCAATGGTCAAGTGAGAAATGACATTGTATTAAGAATAAATATTTTATTTTATTTGTTTTTGTTATATATCAGAATGATCAATTTTACTTTCTTTTATAGCGTCCTACTTTCAATACAGGGACAAAATACTCAAAATAATATCTACATTAAATTACATATTTAAAAGACAATTCAATGTGTTGTATGTTAACACGATAAGTTTCCAATTTCAATTTTGGTTCTTCAATATCCAACACAAATAAGAAAGTTTAAATTACAGTTCTGATTCCCAATTCCAATTCCAACGCTAATTGGAATTCTATAACCATCTTGAATACACTTCAAATCTGCTTGGAATCCTGACACAGAAATAGAAAATAATATAAAATTCCATCAGCTGTTATTATGTAAAAATCTTTCTTTCATACGTTAGAAAGTCATGAAAATATTACCCTGCTCGTTTTATATTGAAATTTCTCACGCCATAGCTGTATTTGTTTTATATATCAGAATACAGCAACGATAACATTAATATGTATGACATTATTACAAATTAAACAAAAATGTACCTTATGGAAGTTGCTACAAAAATCTTGCTTTGCAATGTCAATATGTATCATAGCAACCCCCTTGACAATATGGGGGCCAACAGCACATAAATTAGCTACATAGAAGAACTTGATTGCATTGAATTTGGTTCAAGAATATTATCTTCTTCATCAAGGGAGTCTTTATTAAAGACCTTTAGGACTTCACCGGTATTAAGGGAACACTTCACTTATATCAAGGATAAGAATGTCCTTTGATTTGATAAACAGACCGCCAAGAAGGCATGGATCCAATTTATTGTTTACTTTTCAAATTCACCCATGAGTTTGTTTCTTACATAGTGTAGTCTGAAAAAGGAACGTGCAAGGTGGAAAGCATCTGGTGTATGGTTGTGTATGGCTGAACAAAACTTGTCACCAAATTTGCTCCAATCCCAAATGAACCAACCTCATGCCTCTAATCAACCATTTAAAAATAATTCATTAATAACAACAATTTAAAGCTGTCAAGAATTTTATAAAAAAATTAAAAATTATCACCTGTTTGTTTAGAGCATCTAATGTTTCCTCATTGAGATCATTGCTAGCATTTATTCAAGTCTTTTCAAAACTCCCAAAACCAGGAAGCTCAAATTCCTTTTCAGTGGTGTGAAAAAGCCTTTCTTGTTTCACATGACAGGTAAGCAAGGTCACCGGAGTTTAATCTAATTCCATTTTCTCTAACTAAATCTACATACATTTAAAAAAAACTAACTAAATCAAAATTTGATAAAACAAAAAATATGGATAAAAAATGATAAAAAAACATACATCATATCGTTTACTGCTAGAAGTTATTGAGTTTTTTTTTACTTACATCATATCTGTCGACAAGAGCAAGAAAGTTGTTGGGAAATGCAAGGTCATATGAAATGAAAGGGTATTTTTGGTCTTTTGGCAATGAAAAAAAATCCTAACAGAACAACATATCTGTCGACAAGAGCAAGAAAGTTGTTGGGAAATGCAAGGTCATATGAAATGAAAGGGTATTTTTGGTCTTTTGGCAATGAAAAAAAATCCTAACAGAACAACCGTGTTTGCATTAGACCGATTTGACTTTTCAAAAATTTAAAGTGAATTTGTTACCTTGAAGAGACTTGATAAATCATGGAGACAACTATTATAAAAATTGTTCTGTTAGTTTAGCAAAAGATAATCAGAAAGAATCAAACTCATAATGTAGCCACTTCAAGAATCTCGGTCAATGAACCACCTCGCAAGCCACAGTAAAAAAAAAGTCCCCGCTTCTGTGGTAAATGTCAAGAATGACTTTCAAAAAGACTATTTTAACCTTCATGACTTATAGATCTAGAGACATGATTAAATTTAGTTATGAAATCCAAGAGTTAGGTTTACAATCACCAAAAAATATAGCAACAAAGACATCAAGTTCGTCACTTACTATGAAGCACATACCATATCAGGGGACTACAGAAAATGGGAGAATTATGACAAAAAGATTATGGAGAGATGCCCATTAGCTAAGAAATGGCCACCCTGTAACTTATTCACCATGTAATTGAGACCTCAACTGTCACCATTACACTGCAAAAAGTGAATTATTAAAAATTAGAAATAGGATTATTTGAAGAGCACATTTTGAAGACATTTTACAAGGTTTTAATTCTAATACTAATAAAATTAAACTTGCGTAGTCTATGATTGATCATATTTAGTTTTTAACTTTTAATATGCATATTTATCATAGATTCATTAGATTCACATTTGATGTTTTATCAAGTTCTATTGTCTGCAATAATTGACTACCTACAAGTGGTTGCTCCGGAATAAACACAAACGTGGGAAAATGTTAAGCTAAAGGAGTTACTTGAATAGAAAAAGTCATTTGCAACCCAAACATGGCTCACCTGCAATCATATCATACAACCCAAAAAAAATCATCTTAACATAACAACACAAACAACATAATAAGAGTTTAAATAACAAAAGAGATGCTCTAAATGTAATGTTATCCTCCATAATTACATATCAAAACAAATTAACGACTACGATCAAGAAAAATAGTCGTACCTATCCAAATTCATAAGTTTTAACATAAAAACAAATAGAAACAATTTGTAGTGTTCGGGAGCATATGATTCAAATTGATATCATGTAACTTCATTAGATTTGTAATTGAAATTCTAGATTTTGAAGAAACACTTGCAGTACAACCATGTTTAAAAACTTACCTGAAGAGGATTTTAAGAAACAAAATTACCTTGAGCTGTGTGACAACTGTCAAATTCAGGTCATTCTCGGACTCATGCATCTTTTTATAAAAACCATACATGCACAACATGCCATGGCCTAGTAGTATAAATTAGGTCAAAATCTTACATGAACTAGGATCCAACTAAAATCTAGGACTAATATACTTGACTCTTACGATTCTAGTAAGTTGTTTAGCTACTGTAGGAAATGCCGATATCCGAATTAGAATAAACTCCAAACATTTGTTACAATTGAAAAAAGAGTATCAAAACCTTAAAAATAAATTAAAATTTTCTAATTTCATTTCATTATGATGGTAAATATCTAACAAAGTTCCAAAAGCCCTAAAGAACCCAAAAATCCAAATTTATAAACTTTAAAACCTAAAAACCCTATAAGATTTGTTATGAACCTCATTATATCAAATTTAAATAATTAAGTTATGGGATATAATGAAAGACATAAAAACTTAATTATCAAACATTAATCATAATTTATTAGTTAAAAACAAAGATTTTTAATAAATCAAGAATTAAATAAAGAAGCCTTTTTATAAAAGTTGGGGTTTTATAAAAATTAAGGGGAAATTATATAAATGTGAATTAGGAGAGAGAGGACCTCTCTTATACTCATAAATTTCGTCCATACTCTCTCCCATGCTCTCTTTTCCCCAAAAATCTTAATCATTTTATCCCTCTCTTACACTTCAACTTCCCCTTCACTCTCTCTCACACTCCACTCTTTACAACACTCAAACTCTCTCTTCCTCTCTCCAAACCCACGAAAATCATCAGCCAAGAACACCTCTCCACACTCAAATCTTCATCTTCTAAGGTTGTTCTTCAAGGTATTCACGAAAATCCTTCATTTTCCCTTACTTTTCCTTCTTGTTTTAAAGGGTTTTCTTGTACTTCTCTTCCTTCTACACCATTCTTTATGAACATTCATGAACATGTTCATGAATGTCGAGTTTGATGATGATGGTGGTAGGGTTTCACCCAAGAACAACATGCATGTTGTTTAATGGTGAAATCCAAGGACCAAAACCTATGTCAAACACTAAAGTTCAGATTTTTACAAGTTTTAAAGGTTCATACACCTTATGCATTCAAGTATTTCCTTTAAAAACATCACTATGACAAACATATGTCCATGCATGGTCTTCAAACCGTGATGCATGTGATGAACACCAAGCTAAAGAGCTTGATGATCAAAGTACATTGTTAATAGTGCATGTAAATGATTTTGTCTATAAAAATATCTAAAAGTTCTTTTCTGTTCAAAATAAAAAATTTTCCAGATTCCCATTAAGGTAATATGAACATCTGGAAAATCCCAAGAGTTTTTATCATTTCCTTGATTTATTAAAATTGTTACAAGAAAACAAGGGCATAAATCACATAAAATACTTACAGAGGTCTATAAATCCTGGATAAATTCGTGGATGACCCCTACGGTGAATAATGACCTCTCATTAAGTTTCATCGATTTATGTTCCTGTTTAGTATGACTTTTGATTTTCTTTTTGTTTGGTTCCAATAAATCGCAAAACCACTTTAGAGAGTGTGAAAATTGTATCTAACAATTTTCGTAGCTCTTACCAGAGGTGGGAGACTTAGAAAAATAATTTCAGAATTTTTCATCATGCATTTCTATTTTTCCCCAATTTTTGTATTTATAATGGCCTAAAAATAGAAAAAACTAGTTCTGCTCATCCAAAATTCATGAAAATTTACCAGAACACCTTGTAGTACATTAGGAGGCTACATAAAATTTTTGATGATTTTTCTCTTCTGTATACTAATTTTCTCCTATTTTTTTAAGGTTAAATACACTTAAATACCCAAAACCGGATTATACAATATGAAAACCACCTTTGGTATTTTTCCCAGGTTATTTACACTGTAAATGATGTTACAAAATTTTTTGGTAATTTACTTTAACTGTTTATTATTTATTCTCCAATTAATGATTATTTAAGAGGATAAAACAAAAAAAAATAGAAAGACCAACTGAAAAATATCTTTTATATTTTTCACAGTTTCTATATGTATAATAACAGTGTTACAAAAATTTTGGGTAATTTTGGAAACTGTTTTCTATTTATTTCAATTTTTATTAGAATAAATGCTCAAAAATCATAAAATTTGGGTTAAACAGTTGGAAATCAATTTTTATATTTTTCCTAGTTTAATAATGCTTAATAACAGTAATAGAAAAAGTTTGGGTAATTTTGGAAACTGTTTTCTATTTATTTCAATTTTTATTAGAATAAATGCACAAAAATCATAAAATTGGGTTAAACAGTTTAGAAATCCATTTTTATATTTTTCCCAGCTCAAGTATGTCTAATGGCAGTATTATAAAAAGTTTGGGAATTTTTATGCTTTTAATACTATTTTTCATGAATTTATGTTGTTATGAAGGCTTAAAAAATTTAGAAAAATAGTTAATCATATAAAAAATTCAAGGAAAATTTTCTGGAAAACCTCTATTGTATTTAGAATGAAAATACAAGGTTTGACAATTTTTGGAAACTGTTTGATAATATTTTACATTTTTAAGAATTTAAAACACCTTTAAATGTGTTGAAATACCCTCAAATTTATATTACTAAATCTGGAAAATTAATATCCCAAATAGTATTAATTGCATGACTATTAGAATTTCATCATTTCAGAAAATTTGTAACCAATTAATATAAAATCCAATATTAAAACATAAAATTGGCATTTCACTATATGTAGAGTTTAGTATATTAGCATTAGGTTTCGACATGGAAACTCACTAGTGTGTGTTTGATGTTGTAGGATCCCGGTATTAAGACGTTGGTGTATTCCGAGGCACCACTTGTACCTACTCGAAACATTGTGAGTATTCACGCACTCCTCTATTTTCGGTTTTTATGTTTTGGGGTGAAAAAGCATGTCCTAAACTATTTATGTTCGTTATATTTAGTTGACTCGTATAAACTTGATTACTATATTTTGCATATTGTGAGTATTCACGCACTCCCCTATTTTCAGTTTTTATGTTTTGGGGTGGAAAAGCATGTCCCGGAAAACTATTATTTGAATGTTGTATTTAAATTGATTTGTATCAAACATGATTGCTATTTTATTGCTATGTCTCTCTATGTATGTCTATGCAACACGGAACATGAGAACTTATCGTACTAAGACCCTTCCCTTATCTCTAACCATTAACTCTTTGAGCCAATGGTCATTATGGATAACGCTATTAGGAATTGACAACTCCTCACTCGCCTTATTGCTGGAGTGCATGATACCATATTCATCTATGGAACGATAAGCATAGATCTTGATAGGGCTTCAGTCATAGGTTTGGTTGAGACTCATTGTTTGCTCATACACATACAAACTCGTTTCTCGTTATAGCAATAAACTTGTTATCAATCATAGCAATCAACTTTGTTTCTCATTAAAGCAATGTACTTGTATTTATGAAAAGCCTTATTCCAAATCTTGATTTTATAAACTTGTGAACTCACCAACTATTTTCATAGTTGACGCTCGTTTTACATGCTTTTTCAGGAAATAATTAGTAAGTGGATATAAAGATTCATCATCATAGAGCATGCTGCATCGTGTTGAAGTTATTTATGAAGTTATATTTTGAACAATGTTATTTTGGAAAAACTTGTACTTGTTTCTATTAAGCTATGGGTTGTAAACTTTTGAATATTGCTATGGTGATGTATCTTTATCTTTTGCAATGAAACCGTTATCGCTGTCATATCTTGCGTTTCCGCTTTAGCGGGGTGTGACAGAAGTGGTATCAGAGCTAAAGTTATAGAGAACATCAGTTTTCCTTTAAGAAAACACAACCTATAACCAAAACTTATAAAAATTCTTTTTACATCAAACATATTACTAATATAATTAGGTCGGGAATTGTATCGTTGGACCTCAATTAAACATAGCCTGATCACTTATGTTTAATTAAGGAAAGATTTATACAAAGCTTGAGCTAATTATAATGGGAATATGTTCAACAAAATTTTTGAGAAAACTTTATTTCAAAAAAAAAAAATTCAAAAAGGTTAATTTTGGTGTGTGTAAGCATTGCATATTATAGGCATGCATTGTCATTTATTTCATATCTCATTGAATCTATGTCTCAGTCCACTATATCGACATCGTCATCTTCTCACGCTACCGCCTCAGCTGATGAGTCCGGCTACGTCACTGTTATCCCTCGACGTGATCCCCCCGCCTCGGTGGAGGAAGACCCCTCGGAAGACACAGAAGATACAGGAAACTCAATGGAGATCAGCAATGACAACGCCCCGAGTCAGCAACGTGAGGCATCGCCTGCATCGGTGTTGCCACAGCCACCACTTTATGGGCTTCGCATTCGGAGGACGGCGAGGAAGAGTGTTCCCATTCCAGGAAGGATAGCCACCAGCACAGCAGGACTTGGCACGGCAGGACCTAGCAGGGTAGGACCTAGCATTGCAGGACCGAGAGCACCCCCACCACAGCGAGTCATAGGGATACCTGTCAGGCAGCCAGGTATGACCCCAGAGGAGTCCCGGAGGATGCATTCGATGGCAGCGGGCCTACATCACAGTCTTGCTGTGATAGCTGAGCATCGGGAAGTTTTGGATGAAGTGTTGACAAGGATGGAAATCCTGTTTCAGCATTCGATGGAGGCTGCTGACACTGCTAGTGCTGCTAGACGAGTGACAGGTCGTGCGATGACCGCATGTTATGTGTTTGGAGGGCTGTTACTGATTGTGGTGTGGATGTTTCTTGTTGGGATAGCGATTCGTACTTGGTTCTGATTTTAGTATTTTATTGTGTCATGAAATGAAAACCCATGTTGGGTATCTTTTGGGGAAAGACATTAAAACTTTATTTTGGGATTGATGTATTGTTTTGGTTTTAAGACTATTTCAAATGGTAATGAAGAAGTTTATTTTATGTTTGAAAACTTTTACTATGAGGTCAAACCCTAGAACTTATTTAGTCAATAGTTGAATAAAAAGATTTTTCTTTTTCTTTCCTTTCTCAAATCTATGTGCATAGTATTAATGCAAACCATTAATTTGACAACACTTATGGTTTTCAAAATAGTAGTGAACAAAAAAAAAATTATACATTATTTTATGTATTCATACGTATTTCTTCTCTTGTGTCTTAGAACCATGTCAGGAAGGCCTAATCGCGGGCGCCCACAAAACGAAACACCCGATGTTGCTCAAATTGTAGCACAACAGCTCTTGGAAGCAATCCCAAACATTGTTACTCAAGTAACTACGGGACTTAATGCTAACCAAGGAAGTAGTGGAGGAAACCGGGGAAACAATGAAAGAGAATGCAACTACAAGTCCTTTATGGCCTGTAAACCTAAGGAATTCCATGGAAAGGAAGGTGCGGTCGGGTTGCTGAAATGGATTGACAGCATGGAGTCGGTCCTTCACATTAGCAAATGCCTCGAGCGCAACAAAGTTGAGTATGCAACTTGTCTACTCCAAGATAGGGCATTGACCTGGTGGAATACTCTAGTGCAAACCCGAGGTCGTGCAGCGGCATATCAGCTAACTTGGGGAGACCTGAAGAAGCTACTGATAGAGGAGTATTGTCCCAAGGATGAAATTCAGAAGCTTGAATCTGAGTTCTGGAACCATTCTATGGTTGGAACACAAATAGAGAAGTACACAGTCCGATTTCATGAACTAGCAAAACTGGTACCTCACATGGTTACTCCTGAGGAGAAACAGATAGATCGTTACATCTGGGGTCTGGCACCAGAGATTCGGGGAATGGTTACTTCAGCAAACCCAACTACCATTCAAAGTGCAGCAAGTCTAGCAAATCGACTAACCAATGATGTGATAAGGATGGGAGCATCGACAAAGGAAAACTCTAGTAGCAAGAGGAAGCCAGCAGATCGGGGAGAGAAGAAGTATGGAGGCAAGTCAGGGAGGAAGCAGAAAGTCTCAAGAAACTTTATGGTAAGAGCCCAGGAGCAAGAACCAGTGAAAACTCAGGAACCGGAAGTCATGGAAGTGCAGGAGCGAAAGCAGTACTCAGGACCGCTTCCGAAGTGCAATAAGTGTAACTTCCATCACAAGGGAGCTTGCCCAGTATGCCAAAACTGTAAACAAACAGGCCATTACTCGAAGTATTGTAAGCTGAATAAGGATGGAAAAGGGCATGTTACGAGTGCGGGAGTGCTGATCATCTCCGTAGTGCTTGTCCCAAACTGAACAAGGGGCCTGGTAACAATGGACAAGGCCAAGCTAGGCAAAATTTCCAAGGAAATCTAGGTGGGCGGCCAAGAGGTGTAGCCTTTGTGATTGGTGCAGAAGAAGCTCGTCAGAACCCTGAAGTGATAACAGGTACGTTTCTCCTGAACAATCATTTTGCATCAGTAATATTCGATGCGGGAGCAGATAGGAGTTTCGTTTCTTTAGCATTTAGACCGTTAATTGACTTGAAATCAAGAAAGATGAGGAATACTTATACTATTGAACTTGCTGATGGGTATGAAATTAGGGCTAATGAAATAATTCCTGGTTGTACTCTGAATTTAGCTGATAAACTCTTTAGCATTGACCTAATTCCTATAGAGCTAGGTAGTTTTGATGTAATAGTAGGAATGGATTGGTTATCCAAAAATAGAGCGGACATTGGTTGTTACGAGAAAGTCATTAGGGTACCTCTCCCCAATGGAGAAACCCTTATTATACACGGTGAGAAGCCAGGAAGAAGTTTAAACATTGTATCAAGCATGAAGATTCACAAGTACCTGAAGAAGAATTGTATTGCATTCATGGCCCACGTGCTAGAAAGAGAACCCGAAGCTAAGAAACTCAAGGAGATTCCAGTGGTTCAAAACTATCCCGAAGTGTTTCCGGAGGAAGTACCCGGTCTACCCCCTCACAGACAGGTCGAATTTCGGATAGACTTAATTCCCGGAGCGGCACCGGTAGCAAAAGCACCATATCGCCTCGCGCCATCCGAGATGCAAGAACTGTCCGGACAACTTCCTAGAACTTCTAAAGGCCACGACTCAATTTGGGTCATAGTGGATCGACTGACGAAATCTGCTCACTTTCTCCCCATCCGGGAAGACTTCAAGATGGAAAAATTGGCCCAAATCTACATCGACAAAATTGTTTCTCTGCATGGTGTACCCCTATCTATCATTTCTGATAGAGATAGTCGTTTTACATCACGATTTTGGTGGATGTTACAGAAGGCACTAGGAACCAATATAAATTTGAGCACAGCTTACCACCCTCAGACAGATGGGCAGACAGAGAGAACAATACAAACATTGGAAGACATGCTACGGGCGTGTGTCATTGAGTTCAAAGGAAATTGGGATACTCATTTGCCTCTAATTGAGTTTTCCTACATTAATAGTCACCACACGAGTATCCAATGTGCTCCATATGAAGCATTGTATGGATGCAAGTGTCGTTCGCCCTTATGCTGGACAGAAATCGGAGATAGACAATTGACTAGACTCGACCTTATCCAGGAAACAACTGACAAGATTGCTATCATCAAAGATAGGCTTAAAGCCGCCAGAGATCGTCAGAAAAGTTATGCGGATAATCGTAGAAAACCATTAGAATTCCAAGTTGGAGACAAGGTACTTCTAAAGGTGTCGCCTTGGAAAGGGCTTGTAAGTTTTGGTAAGAAAGGAAAACTAAGCCCGAGATATGTTGGACCCTTCGAGGTCATTGAAAGGATTGGTCCGGTGGCATATAAACTCCGATTACCCCAAGAGTTAAGCGTCATTCACGACACATTCCACGTCTCCAATCTTAAGAAATGTTTAACCGACGAAGCATTGATAGTACCTCTGGAGGAAATTAAGATCAATGATAAGCTAACCTTTGTTGAGGAACCGATAGAAATCCTTGACAGAGAGGTGAAACAACTTAAGCAGAGTAAGATTCCGATTGTGAAAGTTCGATGGAACTCAAAACGCGGGCCGGAGTACACCTGGGAGCGTGAGGACTTCATGAAGGAAAAGTGTCCACAACTTTTCCCATGCGATGACAAACGATGAATTTCGGGACGAAATTCTTTTTGAGTGGGGGATACTGTGACAACTGTCAAATTCAGGTCATTCTCGGACTCATGCATCTTTTTATAAAAACCATACATGCACAACATGCCATGGCCTAGTAGTATAAATTAGGTCAAAATCTTACATGAACTAGGATCCAACTAAAATCTAGGACTAATATACTTGACTCTTACGATTCTAGTAAGTTGTTTAGCTACTGTAGGAAATGCCGATATCCGAATTAGAATAAACTCCAAACATTTGTTACAATTGAAAAAAGAGTATCAAAACCTTAAAAATAAATTAAAATTTTCTAATTTCATTTCATTATGATGGTAAATATCTAACAAAGTTCCAAAAGCCCTAAAGAACCCAAAAATCCAAATTTATAAACTTTAAAACCTAAAAACCCTATAAGATTTGTTATGAACCTCATTATATCAAATTTAAATAATTAAGTTATGGGATATAATGAAAGACATAAAAACTTAATTATCAAACATTAATCATAATTTATTAGTTAAAAACAAAGATTTTTAATAAATCAAGAATTAAATAAAGAAGCCTTTTTATAAAAGTTGGGGTTTTATAAAAATTAAGGGGAAATTATATAAATGTGAATTAGGAGAGAGAGGACCTCTCTTATACTCATAAATTTCGTCCATACTCTCTCCCATGCTCTCTTTTCCCCAAAAATCTTAATCATTTTATCCCTCTCTTACACTTCAACTTCCCCTTCACTCTCTCTCACACTCCACTCTTTACAACACTCAAACTCTCTCTTCCTCTCTCCAAACCCACGAAAATCATCAGCCAAGAACACCTCTCCACACTCAAATCTTCATCTTCTAAGGTTGTTCTTCAAGGTATTCACGAAAATCCTTCATTTTCCCTTACTTTTCCTTCTTGTTTTAAAGGGTTTTCTTGTACTTCTCTTCCTTCTACACCATTCTTTATGAACATTCATGAACATGTTCATGAATGTCGAGTTTGATGATGATGGTGGTAGGGTTTCACCCAAGAACAACATGCATGTTGTTTAATGGTGAAATCCAAGGACCAAAACCTATGTCAAACACTAAAGTTCAGATTTTTACAAGTTTTAAAGGTTCATACACCTTATGCATTCAAGTATTTCCTTTAAAAACATCACTATGACAAACATATGTCCATGCATGGTCTTCAAACCGTGATGCATGTGATGAACACCAAGCTAAAGAGCTTGATGATCAAAGTACATTGTTAATAGTGCATGTAAATGATTTTGTCTATAAAAATATCTAAAAGTTCTTTTCTGTTCAAAATAAAAATTTTTCCAGATTCCCATTAAGGTAATATGAACATCTGGAAAATCCCAAGAGTTTTTATCATTTCCTTGATTTATTAAAATTGTTACAAGAAAACAAGGGCATAAATCACATAAAATACTTACAGAGGTCTATAAATCCTGGATAAATTCGTGGATGACCCCTACGGTGAATAATGACCTCTCATTAAGTTTCATCGATTTATGTTCCTGTTTAGTATGACTTTTGATTTTCTTTTTGTTTGGTTCCAATAAATCGCAAAACCACTTTAGAGAGTGTGAAAATTGTATCTAACAATTTTCGTAGCTCTTACCAGAGGTGGGAGACTTAGAAAAATAATTTCAGAATTTTTCATCATGCATTTCTATTTTTCCCCAATTTTTGTATTTATAATGGCCTAAAAATAGAAAAAACTAGTTCTGCTCATCCAAAATTCATGAAAATTTACCAGAACACCTTGTAGTACATTAGGAGGCTACATAAAATTTTTGATGATTTTTCTCTTCTGTATACTAATTTTCTCCTATTTTTTTAAGGTTAAATACACTTAAATACACTTAAATACCCAAAACCGGATTATACAATATGAAAACCACCTTTGGTATTTTTCCCAGGTTATTTACACTGTAAATGATGTTACAAATTTTTTTGGTAATTTACTTTAACTGTTTATTATTTATTCTCCAATTAATGATTATTTAAGAGGATAAAACAAAGAAAAATAGAAAGACCAACTGAAAAATATCTTTTATATTTTTCACAGTTTCTATATGTATAATAACAGTGTTACAAAAATTTTGGGTAATTTTGGAAACTGTTTTCTATTTATTTCAATTTTTATTAGAATAAATGTTCAAAAATCATAAAATTTGGGTTAAACAGTTGGAAATCAATTTTTATATTTTTACTAGTTTAATAATGCTTAATAACAGTAATAGAAAAAGTTTGGGTAATTTTGGAAACTGTTTTCTATTTATTTCAATTTTTATTAGAATAAATGCACAAAAATCATAAAATTGGGTTAAACAGTTTAGAAATCCATTTTTATATTTTTCTCAGCTCAAGTATGTCTAATGGCAGTATTATAAAAAGTTTGGGAATTTTTATGCTTTTAATACTATTTTTCATGAATTTATGTTGTTATGAAGGCTTAAAAAATTTAGAAAAATAGTTAATCATATAAAAAATTCAAGGAAAATTTTCTGGAAAACCTCTATTGTATTTAGAATGAAAATACAAGGTTTGACAATTTTTGGAAACTGTTTGATAATATTTTACATTTTTAAGAATTTAAAACACCTTTAAATGTGTTGAAATACCCTCAAATTTATATTACTAAATCTGGAAAATTAATATCTCAAATAGTATTAATTGCATGACTATTAGAATTTCATCATTTCAGAAAATTTGTAACCAATTAATATAAAATCCAATATTAAAACATAAAATTGGCATTTCACTATATGTAGAGTTTAGTATATTAGCATTAGGTTTCGACATGGAAACTCACTAGTGTGTGTTTGATGTCGTAGGTTCCCGGTATTAAGACGTTGGTGTATTCCGAGGCACCACTTGTACCTACTCGAAACATTGTGAGTATTCACGCACTCCCCTATTTTCGGTTTTTATGTTTTGGGGTGGAAAAGCATGTCCTAAACTATTTATGTTCGTTATATTTAGTTGACTCGTATAAACTTGATTACTATATTTTGCATATTGTGAGTATTCACGCACTCCCCTATTTTCAGTTTTTATGTTTTGGGGTGGAAAAGCATGTCCCGGAAAACTATTATTTGAATGTTGTATTTAAATTGATTTGTATCAAACATGATTGCTATTTTATTGCTATGTCTCTCTATGTATGTCTATGCAACACGGAACATGAGAACTTATCGTACTAAGGCCCTTCCCTTATCTCTAACCATTAACTCTTTGAGCCAATGGTCATTATGGATAGCGCTATTAGGAATTGACAACTCCTCACTCGCCCTATTGCTGGAGTGCATGATACCATATTCATCTATGGAACGATAAGCATAGATCTTGATAGGGCTTCAGTCATAGGTTTGGTTGAGACTCATTGTTTGCTCATACACATACAAACTCGTTTCTCGTTATAGCAATAAACTTGTTATCAATCATAGCAATCAACTTTGTTTCTCATTAAAGCAATGTACTTGTATTTATGAAAAGCCTTATTCCAAATCTTGATTTTATAAACTTGTGAACTCACCAACTATTTTCATAGTTGACGCTCGTTTTACATGCTTTTTCAGGAAATAATTAGTAAGTGGATATAAAGATTCATCATCATAGAGCATGCTGCATCGTGTTGAAGTTATTTATGAAGTTATATTTTGAACAATGTTATTTTGGAAAAACTTGTACTTGTTTCTATTAAGCTATGGGTTGTAAACTTTTGAATATTGCTATGGTGATGTATCTTTATCTTTTGCAATGAAACCGTTATCGCTGTCATATCTTGCGTTTCCGCTTTAGCGGGGTGTGACAAGCTGGTATTCTTGTAGGTTATGCGATTTAACATATAATAGATTTATAGAAAAAACAAAGGTGAATCATTATCCCCTCAATTTTCTTTTTCTTCATGTTCTTTCAAAGCACTTTTAACCAAAAACAGATAAAAGTATCGGATAGTACCAAAAATGAAAATAGAAAAGCTGGTAACCTGAGTCACAACTCGCTGAACCAAAAGTCCCCCTGAACCACGTGTCCCCCTTCATTAATCTCTGTGGCAGCAACCTGTTAAATTATCATAAAGAAGTTAAAAACTTCACTCAGATATTATATCAAACAGTTGGAGTGCACAGTAGAAAAATTCAAAACCGTTATTAAATAGAAAATATCATTTGCATATTTAAAAAGTGCTCAACTTGAAGAACCAAAATCACGTCAACAATCAGAAGATTATAAACACAATAAGTTAAAATTGAAAGTCGATAGTGAAGGGAGATAAATATTCAGAAGTATAATCGAATTAAGCAATCGAATCCAGTAAATTAAAATTAAATCGATGAATCAATAACAAGTCTAGTATCAATATAGGGACCCATTGATATATGTGTATTCAATCATGGGATTAGTTACCAGATGAACGAATTTGCAAAAATTAGACTTATGAGAAACATCATCAAATCTAAGAAAACTTAATCCATGAGCTAAAACTTAAAACCTGTAAGAAAATAGTAATTTTAAGTATTCAACATAAGAACATAAGAACAAAAAATCACCAGGGCAACAGAACCAAGCTTCATCATGTGACACCGTAAATTTTCAAACAAAAATTTCAATTTAATATTACATAATTCTCATAACACGTTTCACAAAATCCCATTTATTTAATTTACAAAACACAACTCCATAATTGTTTTATTAATAATCAAGGATCCTCAAAACATAACTCTTTCTCTGGTGTGTACAATCGAACCGGCGCCCTCCCGCGATCCTGAGAAGAACCTGAAACACATATCACATAACACGGTAAGCACGAAGCTTAGTGAGTTCCCCAAAATACCACACATATCTCGTTAGCCTCTCATGGCTATACTCAGATAAGACCCTCCGGTCAATGTGTCTCAGTGGGACCCTCCGGTCCCACAACTCGGGTGGACCCTCCGGTCCTAACTCAGCAGGATCAGAATAATACATAGCATAAATCACATAGACATAATGCAGGATATCACAATTCTCAATATAAGCACATAAGACACCTCGGTCACACAAAGATACCACTCATGGTAAGTATAGTGAGAAGACTCACCTTGTAAGAACTCGGACAACCTCGAACTCGAATCACCGGTCTAGCCTCCGCCTAACACATACGACAAATATCTCTAATTAATACTCTATTCACGACTCTAAATAAACCAAAGGCTATTTCTCTTTCTCTCAAACTCTTGGGATGGGTAAAATACTATTTTTACCCATATATGGCTTTCCATTACTCATGTTGACCAAACCCTAAAGTCAACAGAAGTCAAACTCGAGTCAACAGTCCATGTTTGACCTGACTCGCCGAGTGCACCCATGTGACTCGTCGAGTCCACTCTTTTACTCAGAAGTCTTGTGAAGGTCCAACTCAACTCTCCGAGGTGACCCGTCAACTCGCAGAGTTATCGCATGTTCAATCTCATCGCGAAAACCCTAGCCGACTCGTCGAGTCGGCTCATCGACTCGACGAGTCCATTCAGACTCATTTCTCATATAGACGATTTCAAGGCAGAGAACCTTCCCAAACTCTAGATCTAATCTCTAAAGGCTCGTTTATCACGTAAAGCCACAAGCTTTACGTCCATGCATGACACTTTGGGCTTGAAAGGCCAAGAACATGCTCTAATAAGGGTTTTTCACTCAAGAGCTCTATTAAGGTTGAATAAAGCAGAGACCTTTAGACCTAGGGACCTCACAAGGTCCAGATCTGAAGTCCAAACCTCCATATGAACACAATACCCTCAAAGTTCCAATATTAGATAGAAAAGAAGCCCTAATCTCCAATAATATGAGATCTACCCAAACTAATGAGAAAGGTATAAACTTTATACCTTTTACAGAAGCTCTTGGATGAATAGCAACAGATCTAACAACCTCCTCTCGTTCCTTGCTTGAATTCCTTCTCTTCTCTTCCAAAGATGCGCCAAGATACTCAATATTAGCTCACACTCTCTCTATTAGCTCAAAGGGCGATTAGGGTTTCTCTCAGTGAAGGTAAGCAGCTGATGAGCCGCAAATGAGGCATAAGTGTCCTTAAATAGGCCCCAAACCCGGGGATTTAGGGTTTCACTTCACAACGTCTACTCGGCGAGTCGACTCTCTGACTCGTCGAGTAGGTTACTAATCCCACGTGGCCAAACACGACTCTACTCGACGAGTTTTAGCACCAACTCG